>NC_136747.1:23384207-24584207 GCF_936440315.1 Barbus barbus
CCATCATGAGCCGTTTCCCCTGATGCAAGAAGACAAGATCTGTTCTTGATAATTGTGTAAAGCATTTAAAAAGTAAGAAATGAGATACAATAGCAAGATCCTGTTATGCACATACCATTTTCGTACTGTGAGCCATCTGTATGCGGTGCGAATCCCTCTGACCCTGAACATACATGCAAAGAGCATTATGATTGTATAACTTTTGCATAGATCTTTTACTTGAATTTACTCACCCTCAGACTATCCAAGATGAGTAGATAAGTTTGATTCTTCATTGATTTTTAGAAATTTGGGTGACCCATATTGCTCACCAATGGATTCTCTGCAGTGAATGGGTGCCGTCAGAATGAGAGTCCAAACAGAGGATTAAAAACATCACAATAACTTACAAGTAATCCACACCACCCCAGTCCATCAATTAATGTCTTGTATAGTGAAAAGCTGCAAGTTTGTAAGAAACAAATCTATCATTAAGATGTTTTTAAGTTCAAACCACACTACTTACAGCTAAAACACAAGTCCTCTATCCATAATATTGCTTTCTCTAGTGAAAGAGTCATAATCAGGAGAGAAATATACACAGATCAAGCACTGTTTAAAAGCAAAAACTGTCCTAAACAAATATGTTGGTGGATTTTGATGTGAGAGGACAACAGGGGATGGACTTTTCACTGGAGGAAGCATTATGAAGTTATGTTAAATTGGCCAGAAGCAACGTTTTGAAGTTAAAAACTGGTTAATGATGGATTTGTTTCGTACAAACATACAGCTTAACAAGAAGTTAATTAATGGGCTGGATTTGTGTGTATGTGGATTATCGTGACGTTTTTATCAGCTGTTTGGACTCTCACTCTGACGGCACCCATTCACTGCAGAGGATCCATTGGGGAGCAAATGATGCAAGATTTCTCCAAATCTGTTTTGATGATGAAGCACACCTTCAAGCTCATCTACAACAAAATGTTTCAATGAAAAAATTCATCTACAACTTGGATGGCCTGAGGGTAAGTACATTTTCATTTTTGGGTGAACTATTCCATCTTTTTGATTGAAATACCTGCAGGCTGGGATTGGACCTCGGAGGAAACTACACCCACAGCGTCTGACATCTGTCCTGCTGAAGGTCGGCCAAACGTGTGGCTGGATATCATTGTGGACCCATGACCTGCTGCTATGTGGCCTGATGACCCTTGACCTGATGACACTGTGAGATTGACAAGACATATCTCATTGGGAAGTGAATGCTATATTTTGATTTTATGCGCATAATATAAACACATATTATAAGCCACGGTTGCCTTAACATAAACAGAACAATCTCTTACCAACAGACATGGACACTGAATGGGCGTCCCCGTCTGTGCCTAAAACACATTAAACATATTGGGTTCTCTAGAGCTTTAAATATTTCTTCTAAAATTTCAAATATTTGAGATCATATTTCAAACAATAATTTTGTTTCTAAATGTCATTACCAGGGACTTTAGATCCTGAACCTCCATTAGCACCTGCTCCTCCAGCTCCTACACCTGAGAACAATTCCCTTTATCACTCTTTATGTTATGCACTACTGTTTAACAATTTATTTATTTTAATTTTTAAAATAACTTTAGTTATTGTTCAATATTTATATATTAAATTATATTATATTATAACATTTTTTTTATAGTAATATTAAACCTTTTAGTATTTTTAGTTTACATTGCTAGTATTTATGCCATGCCATATAAATGCATAACTTGCTTTAAAAAAAAATTTAGGCCAGAATCATTGATCAGGTACCTGGAGGAACTATCTCTGATTTGGACCCATCTTGTCCACCATAGCTTGCATCTGTAAGTGAAATAAATACAGTGATTAGGCAGTCGACTTGTTGGGGTAAAAAGAAAAGCATATACAGCAGGTGAACGGGTACAGTACCATGAGAACTAGAGCCAGATGGGCGAGAGTACCCGTCTCTTCCGTTACTTCCTGTAACCCACAAAGAAACATTTCTGAGAGAACATTCTTTGTCCAGTAATAAAGCATAGCCATCAATACTGAAAATGCTCTGCATCATATTTTCTGAATGAAATCCAATGTTTATTTTTCACTCATTTTGGGGTGCTGATTCCAAAAATAGTGCCTATTTTTCTATAGCACCTCACTTTCTCACAAAATAAAATGTGCATTTTGTAGCATTTTTGCATTCTACAACCATTTGTAAGGTTAGGAAGTCTTGTATTATCCCTTACTCAGTTGGAAAACTGCCATAAATACACGATGACTATCTTTCTCTGAGCCCATTACAACTATTTGTTAAATTCTCAGCCAATTTTTACATGTATTACATACATTATTGCCTGATTTCAAGGTTAGAATTAAGGCCAGCAACAGAAGAAAATGCAAACATGATCTAGATCTGTGGTTGTTTTACTACATCCAAACAGCAACAGAAAACTACCTAGAAAAATAGCTTATTTATAAACATATTTGAATATTTTTCTATATTAAATTATACATTTTGAATACTTGTTTTAGTGAAAGACAGCCTTTGACATTTGGCTGCTTTTGTGGTTTCATTAGTGCTTTAAAGCAGATAAATACATAATTTTGTGAACAAAAAACTATGCAATAGGAAGATTTTATTGATATTGATAACTCAGCATCATAAAATTAGATAATATTAGGTCTTTTTTGCAAATCAGCAAGATGCAGGGCTGTTTTACAATATTCTGCTTGAAATGCTGGTTACCATTTGCTCCATTTGAAGCTGTTGATGTGCTGCCTGATGCTGTAATGACAAAAACACTAGTTTAGTTTCTGATTTGCCAAGAAGGAGAAGATATATCTAGATTTGACCTCCTGATGTTCGGCTATGACCCTGTGCGTATATTGTAGCTCTGTAGTGCATTTCCTACATAAGGTCAGTCGGTGTTGCTTTTCTAAAGTGCGACTTGTGTGAAAGTTTTGCCCCTGATAGATCAGGTTCACACTTACAGACTTGGCCAGTTTGAGTGCCACCATTATGTTTCTGACCTGGGAAACAAGAGCAAAGGTTTTGTCAAAAGATGTATTGGACTTCAGAAAGGCCTGAAAAGTGGCCATTGAGCTTTCAACAAATTCACCTTTCACCAGAGGCCATGAGAGGCTAATGCACTCCGAACAGAACTTGTTTTTGCGTTATCGAGTAGACTTTCCTTACCGTTTGGGGATTCGCCCGCGGCGGCGCTGCCAGGAGTCATACCTTGGAGAAAAAAACAGCCCTTCAGTATAAACAAGGTCCTGAAACATCGGCCCAACAACCATGCAATCTCACTGCACTACAGGCCTCTGTTTTCCATGGATCTGTGCACCTGATGTTTCGTCTTTCCACATTTATTACTAAATCGAGCAATGCCGTTCAGCCACCATGGCTAAAATCCCCACATACCTGATCCCTAAACCAGATTAAGTACTGATTGACTTTGCTTACTGAGTAGGGTGCACCCAGTGAACTATTTTCCAGTGCTGAGAGGTTCAGTGTTCTCTGCCTCCAGCTCTAAAGAGGATTAGCTTCACCTTACCCAAGCCTTTGGGTGCTGCAGTGGCCTGCTGCGATCCGGCTCCTTTGGGAAAAGAGGGAGAGGAACAAGAAACATATTCTTAAGATTCCCAGAGATCATTTCTCACAGGTCAATCAATCTGTTCTGGCCAGGTGGCTTCTGAAATGACACACACTCTTTTTACACGTCCTTAAGGGGTTATATTTTACATTGGTTTTATTGGCTTTTATGTGCATTTTAGATCTGATTTTAGTTTAGTTTTTGCAATGTCGCTACCACATTAGAACTAACTGCTACAAGTTAAATATAGAGTAACATCAGTCTTTAGTCTTTAATTTATCGATTAACACTGCTGAAAAATTTGGGGTCAGTCAATTTAGTCTTTAACAGAAAATATATATATATGCAGTTTTTTTGAATGGTAGTATCTTAATTATGTCATTAGGTTGTGTCAGATGGCAATACTATGGTATTTTAAAATATACTATGGTACTGAAATCCATGTACTCTTGTAAGAATGTTGCAAATACTATAAATATGAAATCTTATGTATCAATATCATGGTATACATCGAAGCTCAATAATATTACTGTCAGTGTACTATGTTTTCACATAACATGTATTAACATGATACTCCAAAGTACTCAAAAGAATATGTTGTCCTAAAAAACATGAAATAGCATGTTGCTTTGATATATACTATGATACTGTACGGTTGCCATACTTTAAAATCTTAAAGATCAAGCTTTGAATAACAAAGTATTATCATTGATCCCATGTCCAAAAATCATAGTATACAAGAAAAAAAATACCACAGTACTTTTTTGTAAGTGTAATTTCTGATTATGGCAGAACCCCAAATGTTTCGAATAGCTCAGCCTCATTAAGAAAGACTGACTTTTGAAGTAAATTATGACTTATTATGTGATTATTAAATTATGACTCGTATGTGATTATTAAAGATGACTGAGGTTTTGCGCAATGGTGGTAAGTTGTGAACTTGTCACCCACCCTTCATATGCTGACCTTTGGAGTCATCATCATCTGTAAAGAAAAGGGAAAATCGATACAGTTTATAACAACCGCTCTTTTGTTTTGCCCTTCTCCTCTTTCTGTCCCGAATCCCTCGCAGATCTGCTGACTGTTATCAGAATAATATGAGTCCACAGAGTTTAGAATTCGCTGATCTGTTTTAAATTAAATGCTCTTTTATTTTCTCTTTGAGACTTTGGATTTACTCACATTGATGTGTTTATGGTGTTAAAAATTGGGTTTATGAAGCTGAACAGATTTTTTAAAAGTCAGGTTTACTTTAGAACTGTTTATCATGAACATTATAGTATTAACTTCTCATTTTGTCCTTTTGCAGGATCACATCTAGTGTCAAACGGCCCACAATATGAGCTTCTTGATGTGGTACGATCAGCTTTCATCAGGACGTTGATGAAGTAACATCTAAAAGAACTTCATCCCCTACCCTCTTCCTCCTCAGACAGTTCTTCTTCACCCTCTTCAGCCTCAAAGTCATTTTCCTCAGGCTCCTTATCTGTCCGGAGTAATAATTGAGCAGATTAATGAACGTGGGCGCTGTATGTTAAACATAGGAGTGTGTCATTAAATAATCCCTTTGGGAAAAGAGCTCGTACCTTCAACAGGAGCCGTTGATACGGTGGACGCCAGAAACACAACAGCCACTGAAGCAATTACAAGATTTCTGTGAAAGCAAAATGATAAGAGTCCAGAATAAGCACATGTGAAGCAAATTCAACCCAGAAATGAACATTTTATCATGCATATTGTCAAAAAAGCTGAAAATGGGCATTCAAAGCCAACAATTCTTTTAAGAAATGCATGCTTTTAATATTATTTTAATACAATTTTATGTTGCATACAACGTAAGTTCACCAATTTGGCTTTTTAAAAACACAAGTAATGGTTGAAAGCAATACTTAGCACTGAGTTTGCATGTTTTAATCATAAATTCAGTTATCAGACATTATATCACATTTTATTATTAAATGAGATTCCCAGCATTTAATTATTAGAGTAACAGACTTTTAAACCAGATAGTCATATGCATCAAATCCTACACAAAACATGCTTTTAGTCTATTAATAAAGCATTCCTGTAGCTTAAACACAGTGCTAGCAACACCATAGTCAGGGGTTTGATTCCCAAGGAATGTATGAATTAACGCATGTACCTTGAATTCAATGTAAGCTGCTTTAAATAAATGCATAAACATAAAAACTCCTCATTCAAGTACATTGATAAACCAATCCTCTGCTCCGCCTTGATATATATATTAATAAATTATTGCTAATTTAGCTATCAGTTGCTCCCCTGTTGTCAATTTCAGAGATATTGGTGGCTATAAATCAATCGTCATTGACTTACCGTGACAGCATCTTTAGTACAGGTCTATGTGGGAAACTGTGCAGCAGACATAAAGCAACCAGCAAACGTGCTTTTGACTTCCTTATGCTTGACTGACCAGCAAAATACATTTTATACCCTTCCAGCCCCCCATCTTGGTAAGGGGCAGGACTTCTAACCCCAGCCCCTGCCATTCAAACTGCTCCCACCAATCAAACAACAGGTGAGTACTGACAATTTTTTGATTCATAATTTATATTCAGATCAGATCTGCAGTGTCTTCACATATAAAAGTGCAGACATGATGATGAATAACTGCTGCACATTAGCTGTTGACTGATGATACCAAAAATTGGGATGAGAAGCATGATAATTCATGGTATGCCCCATCATCTCTTTGGCCCAGCAGGCAGCGGTGGAATCAGTAAGGCAGCTCAACCAGTGGAGGGCACCTACACAACATCACACACAGACCAGAGCCACAGGAACTCATGCAGGAAGTTACAGGTGTTTTCTCATTTATTCACCATTGACAAGAAAACAAGATGACCTGGAGGTTTTCAGATGGTTCTTTCAAAAAACGGCAACACTCAAAAAAATGAATGGTGCAGTTTATTTTTTAAGTTTTTGCTTTTATTTGATTTTATTTAATAAATCATATGTTCAACATGTATTTATTTAAATTTCTAAAAACATTAATGGTGCAAAATTCATAAATTGTCTCCAAAATACTATAATGCAGGTTGTACAGTATTGTTTGGATTCAAGTCTGTCCAAAAACATGTTTTTTTGGAAGCTGGATTTTTGTCCTAATTTAAGTAAATGCTGTGTCCAAGAACAAGGTAATATGAATAGCATAAGATGGTTTGCTGGTCTTTGCTGGGTTAACCTGGTTTAGATGGTTAACCATTTGATCCCCCAGCCTGACTAGCTGACAAGTGGCCAAAACCTCTTTCAAAAACAAACAAACAAAAAAACATCAGTTTTATTGCCAGCTAAGACGAGCAAACCACTTTAGGCTTTCATTTCATATTTTATTTATTTATTTATTTGCTTGCTTGCTGAAACAGTCTGTAAAAATTTTGGGACATTTTATATCATTACTTTATTTACATCTATAAATTGATTTATCTTTTTATTTATTTATGCATTTATTTATGCTAATGTATAGTGTAATATAATTTTTTACTTTTATAATTTATTATTTCTTTTATTCAGATTTTTATTTTCACTTTTAAGTATAAAAAAAATTGTTTTTTTACAACTGATATTATAATATAAAAGGACATCTTACACCTTAAAGTACAATATTTCTAAATCTTGAAAATAACAAAAATATGTATACCTATATTAATTTATTTATATTTTTTAAAAGTCTAGAAATTTTTAACTTTTTTATTTTAGCATTTATTTATGCATTTTTGCATAATATTGAGTACATGAAGACCACAAGTGTTGCTAGGTCTTTTGAAGAAAGACAATAACATTTCTAATTTCTTGTGATGTTTTAATGGATAGCATGGTCCATTCAAGTACTGTGGTATCTGTATTTGCATAAGGTAATGCTCCAGTCCCATCACAGTAACTGAATATCTGGCAGCTCTCAGGAAGATTGCATTCCTGTAGCGTGTGCCAGTTCACATCAAGCCCGTTTTACAATGTAACGAACACCAGCAGGCCTCGAAATGCATTTCTGTGATAAACTCCTCCTGATGAGCTAAATGGACGTGTGTCGTAGCAAAGCTAATGAGCTCTTGAGCTAAACAAGCTTTCTTTGTTGTAATGTGAAATGTGAACTATGTATGTGTGTATTTGGATTGATCTGTACTATCATGTTACAATAATACTGTTTTCCTTATTAAACCCTGAATCCAAATAATGTAAAACATGTTAGCTTACATAATGTGCAACTACAGCTAGCTTTTGTTTTTGTTTTTTTTCCTGCTAGAAATATGAGGCTCATTTGCTATAATCAGTGGTTCACAAAAATGCTTTGCATGTCCACCTGGTGATACAGTGTCAATCACAGTAGCAGTGTGGAATGTCAAGACATATTGAAAAGCTGTATTATTACACATCAGCTGCTCTTGTTGGCAGATGTGGCCAGATTTCTGCTGGCCAGTTTCATGTCCTGTGGCTTCCCTCATACCTGCAGGCCTGCCTGATCTCAAACAAAAGCTCTCTGTTAGGTGCTTGAAACCATAGCGCTCTTGGAGCCAACCTTGGGTGACGAGATTAGAAGTGCCAGTCCAGGATCTGTTCAGCTCGGCCGGTAGGGTCAGGCGGTACAGCGGGTGGCTGCCATACATGGAGACTGTGCTCGGACCATATGGAAAAGGACGGACCACCACAGTTGTATCCTATGGCAAAAATATATTTTTCCACACTTACAGTATATTTTGGTAAATAAAAATAACAAAATGTACTCCAGAGGCAAGAAAATTAATGTCAGTGCTATGCATGTAATAGTTGTGCCAATGTATAGTTAAAATAGTGGTTAAAAATAATTTTAGTTTTTTATTATTTTTAAATTATTATTTTATATTGAATATTATAATTAATCATATATAAATTATATATATATATATATAAATGTATTGTATAAATGTTCTCTCTCTCGCTCTATATATATTAATTTTAATTATAATTATAAATTAATATATTCATTTTTAAAATTGATTTTGTATTATTATATTGTCAAAAGTCGTTAAAAGTACTCTTTTGTACTTTTTATTATTTTTAATGTATTTTATATTGTTTTTATTTAGATTTTAAAATATAAAAACGGATAAAGATTTATGTGTGTGTGCATGTAGAATGATGCAAAAAATGTAGAAAAATAAGTAGAATATATAAAATATACAAATAAATATTGTTACATTTTTGTTATAATATTTGTACATTTATTTTGCGTTATATAAATAAAAAATGTATAAATATAATCCAAAAGTATATTTCTAAATAATGAGCATAAATATATTTCAAATATATAAATATACTTAAATATAAATGGTACATAAATATTAATACTTTTTCCTGATATCTTTTTGGCAATATTTCTGCATGTTTTAATATATAAAATGTTGTCTTTAAATATTACTTTTTTAAAAAAGGTACATTTTATATTTTAAAAATATATATAACATTTTGGAGAAACACAAAAATCCTCAGAGACTCAATGGACCACAGGAGAGCATGTAAGAAGCAAGAGGTGAGTTCTCTTGTGGGCCAGCACAAACACACAGATTAAACCACACACACACGCACGCACATACAGACCTGTGCATTTTCTCATACAGATTCCTGTTCTGTTCTCAGATTTCAGCTTCATCCAGAGCTCTGTTAGGACTTTTTGTCTCAGTGGTCACGAGCCACCTCTGATCGTCCTGAAGGAGCCATTCTGTTTAGAAACCTGATCCGTCTGAAATTACTGCGGCACTGGAGTTTTGGGTCCCTTAACCGCTCTGTAATTAATCACCGTGGGCCAAATCTAATATGTCGTGTAGCAGGACAGAGGAACAGTGTGGACAGGTGGACATTAAACTTGATCAGAGGGCTCTCATTTCCTGCCTGAGGTTTCGAATGAATGTTTACCACCGATATTAAACAACCACAGAAATTATTGCATTGCCAAATGTAATATGATTTAATTTACTTTTTAGTTGGTGTTAGTTTTTGTCAGTACCTGCACACAGTTCTCACAATGTCTAATGAAAGCGTTACAGTAGGGCCTACAGTAGGACTATTGTTTTGTATTAGCCTGCACATTTTCTGAAATGTTATGTTTACATATGCAAATGAGACAAATTTATCTAATTAATATTATCAAATTTGCATACAATTCAGACCCGACATCGTATTAAAGCCTTTTTTTTAATTTCGAGTTAGTTTTTTGTATAAATTGATTGTATAAATCTTTGAGTTGTGTCAAATGTTGTTTATCTTTTTTTTTATCACTCCATAAATTAGAAAAACATGAAAAGTTATAGGGTATTTTAACTTTAAAGATATGAATTTTATTGTAGAGACGCGGATAATAAACACTTAAATGTGTATTTGGGATGTTTTCTTTCTCCACTCTGAAAGAACGCATGTTATGGAAGCAATATTTTAAACAGGTGTTTGCAAAAGAACGACGTAAAATCTTTGCGTTCCATAAACAGTAACAGAATTTTGGTGAACTGTTCATTTAAGAACGTTTCAAAACTATTTGAATGACTGACAAAGAAATTAATTAAATAAATGAAAAGAAGAGCGAGTGTGGACAGAACTTATCACACACGTCTCGAGCTCAGTAAAGCACACAGTGTTGAAATCTTGGATTGGCACTCAAAGCATTGTCAACAGATGCTGATAATGAGTTTCCAGATAACAGACACTCTTATGAATGCGTCTTTTTGAATGGGTTTTTATCTCGCTGTTAGTTTTGGATATTAAGCAAACAGTAGGCTAATGCGCTTGCTTCTTATATTAGGCTACGTGCAAAAACCGTCGACTCGGTGTGTCGCTGTTTGTCAGTAAAAGGTAGGTCTTTTCTCACAGATATCAACCACTTGATCGGAGTGGATGTTTAAACCCTCTTACGCCTTAAGTTAAAGTATAATATTTCTAAAGGCTTCTCGCGCCTTTCCGGCCTGTTGGGAAAGTGGGCCGCGGGGGAAGCTAATGCACTGTGAGGGTCAAGCTTCACTGGTCGTCTCCATTTGGTAACCCTGCCTGTGGTTTCATCGGCCTCCCGCAAGTTTGGGGTGACGGGAACATTTGCACACAGAGACCTTAAGTCACGCTCGGACAGGCGGGCCGTGAGCGCTTTGTTCGGAGCTGTTTGGTGGCTTTTGTCTGTGGTACACCTTCCTCTTCCTCCTCATCCTCTCGTTTGTTCACCCCAGGGCCAGGTTTAGACCACCGAGATGTAACGCGAGATTGCGTCGTGCTCCAAAGACACACGTGGAAACTTAACTCTTTCTCTGGGTAAGGGTCAAGGAATCCAGCCCGCGGTTAAATCTTTTTTAAAAATTAAGACATTAGAGCTAAGATAAGACTTTCTTTCTTTGACTAAAACCACTGAAATATGGTCCATTCATTAATAAGGCCATTCACACCATCTGATAAGGTTTTTTCTATTCAGACACAAAACCACACACCTATTTTATATGATATACTTATGTGTTTATTTATTTTGGATTTGATTTACAAAATATATGTTTAAAACCAAGATCAATAAATTATATATATATAATATATAATTTCACATTTACTGCCTGATATACAGACACATACATTATTATATTAGGAGAACAACTTTATTTAAATAATAGCCTATATACTTTTCATTTATGTAGCCTCTAGAAAAATACTGACCTAAAACCTAAATATTAAAGGCATGTCAAACAAATACCCAGGTAAAACGCATCCTTGAAGTAATTAATTAATTAATTATTATTTGTCTCTAATTATTTGCATTTTTAATAATTGAGGGTATTTTTAGTTGAAATAAACAAAACAAAACAAAACAAGCTCCTCTTTCGTCTTCAGGTAAATAATTGTTTTGTGCTAGAATAAACAACATATTGAACTGCCACAAAAATATTTTAAATTCTTTGAAAATAAATGAGATAGAAATAAAACATAAAATATTTAGTTATTTATTGTATAGTATCTAGATATTAGTATATTATATTTGTTTTAGGGACTGAATTTTATTAATAGACATTTAGTTTTTATTACCTTGTGACAATATGTTGTTATTAAATTATTTATTATAGTTACATTTTTTTGTTGTTATGTGGTTCAGTTTAAAAAGCCAAAATAAGATGTGAGTGGGGTTTACTATACAATAAATAAATAAATACTCCATGGTCATTTGATTTTCTGACAACCCAGTCTTTATTAGATTTGCTCCCTGTGTACATTTTAAAATGACTTCTTGTAAATCTATACAATTTTGTTTAACAGTTTTCAGAGCAATCTGTGCTCATACATTGCTAGTTTATTAGTATTCCTCCACAGAGACAAATACATCAGAGATTCTATCAGAAATGGTCTGTACAGTCTCAAATCATTGAGTGGGCAGAAAACATCTCATTCTGTGACATTTCAGGCCGGTGTTTATCTGAGAGCGGGAGGGAAGGTTCTCGTTGCAGCAGCTGCAGTCTTTCAGTCAGTGTCAAGGATGGGGACACCATGTGGACAAAGCAATGGAACCATCACAGGTTTGACAGATCAACATTTTCACCAGACCCGAATCGTTCCACTTTCTCAAAATTCCCTCTGTTAGTTCTACTCTCTAAGTTTAATGTGTCACTCCAAATATATTTAGACCCTACGCAATGAGACAAATGCATGAGGTATGCAATTCCAGACTCTGTTCATCATGCATTTCCATCTAAAATTGGTCAAATTAATATATCAAACGATACAAACGTTCTAGAATTAGGACAAAGTTAAAAAAATGGAATGTACAGCAAACAGCCGAATAATTTAATCTGCATCCCAGAACCCTTAGAAAGGAACCTTCACCATATGAGAGAGAGGGAGAGAGAGAAAGGACGAGAGGGACGTGTCAATGTGTTTTAATGGGATGTGAAACTCTGGTTATCTTGACTGTCTCAGGTGATTCTTTTTACGTCTCTCCAGGAAAAAATCTGCAGTGAGACACAAAAGAAATTATATAGTTTTATACAGTTTTATTATGCCTTGGTATAGGCTACTTTAGGCTAGTACATCAGTGAAGGATTGCATGTTGTTGTTATTGTTATTGAAAACATCACCCCAGCTTAATCTATTTAAAAAGGAGCTAGCAAGCCATATTTACCGAGGTCTTAAAAATTATGAGAAATTATAAGGCCAGGAAATTATTTGATTTATTCAGTATGAATTTGTTTAAACTCATACCATATTTATGCATGCGTGATTTTATTTTATTTTATTGTTTGGTGTTTTGTTTCTCTGTTATAGTGTGTATTATTAATAAGAATGTCTCAGTCTGTGAGGACTTACAGTTCTTCTTAAGTTAGCCTATATTGTTCCGTTAATGTTGAAAAAAGAGGATACTGGCGAAACAAAAGTAAATAACTAGAAGAATAGATGATAATCTAGTAAAAAGATGCTTCATTTTTATGATGATGTATATAAATGAGACGCATGTAAATTATTATTTTATTTTTCGTTTTAGAATTTGATTTCATATAACTGATGTTATAAATGCTCGTTCATTGTTCTGGAGACTGCACTATATTTTTTTTTAAAAAGTATCATAAGTATGATTATTTTGAAGAGACTGATGAAGAAATCAGATATAACACGGAAGAAACAGATGCTTTTATGGTGACTGTAAAGGTCATTGAGTCCGAAATGAATTCCGGAAAAACGCATGTGAAAATTTCGGATCTTAAGAATAGAAGTCTTGCCTTTCAATTAAATAATAATAAAAAAAAAACAGCCTATGAGCCATTTCGCTGATTTGCATAGACCAGCTTGTAAGTACAGTATTTAAGCATATTGTAACAAGTTATGATACTATTGTTGTCAAAAAATATTTTGATACACTTTTTAGATTTCTTGAGCTTATTAGAGTAGACTATCTTGTGTAGTTTACTTATCAAAATAGTGAATAGCTTATCTGAAACCAAACTCCATACTGACAAGCATTAACAAATTATCTCATAAAAATAGTTTTAAACACTTGTGAGTGTTCATAAGACGATTATAAAGCTTTTAATATGTGGTCACATTATACCTGTGTTTTTGTAGAGTCCTGGTCGCTAGGAGCTTGGCATAAGGGTTTTGCCTGACGAAAGACATGAAAAGATATTAGCATGTGTAGAGATCTCTCTTGACCTCCCGTTTTTTAAGCAGAATCATTACCTTGTGTTGTGTCATCAAGATGATCTGGTTCATCGTGTGTTTTAGAAGCGGCGTCTGTAAAAAAGGATGTGATTATTGCTCTCATTGTTCTTTGAATCAAAGAAGTATCTAACTAGTATTTAAGTATTTAACTATGAAGTATCACAACATCTGTCTCATTTGTGTCTCCTAAGGAGACAAAAATGATCTGAGCGACTTACCTGTGCCATCTTCAGACCCGACTTCATCATCATGGACATCAGTGTCATCATCATCTAAACAGAAAGAAGTATGCAAAGGAATTGAGACGGCTTTCAATCATGATTTCCCAGCATTCTTTAAGAAAGCGGCCCAAACAGGTAACAGCTACTTTTACAGTCATTAATGTCTATAGCACAAATGGTCTGAGTTACGTGCCAATATGTAATACTTGGGGTTAGGGAAACTCAAAATGAAGTTTTTTAGACCCATGAGACGTACCGTCTGCAACATCATGGCTGTCTGCATCAGTGTGTTCTTTAGAGGTGGCAGAAAATTTGAAGAACATACATTTAATACTTAGTAAATAACAAAGTCATCACTTTATTCTTTCATACTGAGCTGACAGATATATTTACCATTTGATGTCGTAGCATCTGTTGAGTCATTGTCATGGTCATCTAGAAAAAGATAAAGATTAATACTGCATCAATTTCATCACGTCTTACACACGTTTTAGTAACACTATCTCACAAATCTAGCTATTTTGACTTTATATCTCACAAGATAACTTTTTCAATATGAAACTTTATATCTTCAATTGTTTTTTTTCTGTCCACACTTAAATCAAAAATGCTGTGTGAAGCAACATCATTCATAATCACTTGATATCTTGAACTGAGTCTTAATATCTCACATTTATAATTTTATATCTCACAGGCCCGGTTTCACAGACAGGGTTTAGACTAAGCCAGGATTAGACCATTGTTCAAGTCATTTTTATAAATGTGTCTTAGAAAAAAAACATTACTGGTGTGCATCTAAAGACAAAACAAAGGCACTGATATGTTTTAAGATCAGTCAGTGCAAGTTTCTTTCAGTTGAAACAGCTCTGACGTACATTTAATCCAGGCTTAAGCCTTGTTTGTGTGGTAATGGTAATTCAAAGTGCTTTACACATTGTGTATGAAATGTGCTATATAAATAAACTTGCCTTGCTTTGCCTCGTGAAACCGGGGGAAAGTTTTTGACTTTATATCTTCAGTTGTTGTTTTTTCTTGAATTAAAAATGCTGTGTGATGTAACTTTGTTCACCATTGATGGCCATTCATAAGCAACTGGCAATTTTTTTGCAAACTCTAAAAAATATTGAATTATATTAAATATATTGTTTAACCAGTGCTTGATTCTTTTTTGAAAGCTTTATAATTTTCTATGTCTGTTGTCTTCTGCTCACTGAAGGCAAGTGAAAAAACCCTCAGATTTAAATGGAGTAGAAGGGATTTATTGCTTGTTGCGTTTTACATCAGTTCACAGTTAGCATTGAAGTGAAGGTACTTTGTGAGGAATGAAACTCTACTGACATGTAAACAGAATATTTTGTGGTTTGTCTTACCGCTGGAGTCAGAATCAGAGTCATTTGTCTCTATTGATGCCCCATCAGGAGACTCTGTAGGTTTAGACAGTCATATATTAGAAATCCACAGCTTTTTTCTGTAACAGTAATGACTGCAGGCCAATTTATATCTACGGAAGACGGTTTTGTTTATTTCTAACACCTGAGAAAAGATAATGCCAACCCCTCAGAGGACCTCAGAGGATGCCAACGCTAAGACAACATACAGAATTACCTAATTTTGCCATAAGTTAAATATATTAAGGTTCTGCAATATATAAATATATTGTGGAAACTTAATTTCCTGTAGAGCTGCTTTGCAACGATTTGTATCGTAAAAAGCGCTATACAAATAAACTTGAACTTTTCTATTTCACAGTGACTTTATATATTCATTTATATGAAAAATTATGTCTTCCAATTATGACTTTATATCTTGATATGTGACTTTATGCTGAATTGTGACTTTATACCTCACAGTGTGACTTTATATCTTCGATAATGACTTTATATCTCACAATATTACTTTGTCAAAATATGATCTCACAATTATGACTTTTCATCTGCAATTATAACTTTACATTCTCAGTTGTGACTATATATCACAGTCATGATTTTTGCATCTTCATTTATAACTTTACATTTCACAGTTGTTACTTTATATCTGACAATCTCAATTGTGACTTCATATCTTCTTGTTTTTTGAATTTGTGTCAGTATGTGACTTTGTATCGTCAACTGTGACTTAAAGTAAATCACATTTTTACTTTATATCTCACAATTACTGTTGAAATGTGAACTTGACTTTATATTACACAATTATGTTTCTTAATTACTTTATACCTCAATGTGACTTCATATCTTTAATTGTGTCTTTATATCTCAAAATATGACTTTAAAACTCAAAACTGTGACTTTATCTCACACAAAATTACTGTCTTGTAATTATGGCTTTATATCATGACTTTATAGCCTATCTCTCAATTTTGATAGAAAATGTATACCTCTCTTGTGGCACAATGTGACTTATTTTAAACGTTCTCAATTATTTGGTATATTTTTGACTCTGAGGTAGAAATGGGCCTCCATATTTATCAGTAGATACCTTGTTTCTCCTTTTCCACGCTGGAGTCATTGTCTTCATCGGTATCTGTAGGCATAAGAGCATTAAACAGTTGATTGATGTTGTGGTTTGATGAATGTAAAACACAAAGGCCTGAATGTTTACCTTCCCCTCCTGTTTCTGAGCTGTCCGTGTCGCTCTTGCTATCGCTGTCGGAGCTTTCTGTGTCTGTGGACTCGGTCCTGTTCTTGTCTTTGTCCTGTTCTTTGTCTTTGCTGTCAGAGTCCGGCTCTGAATTTGAGTCCAGACTGGAGCTGTCAGAATCAGGTTTGTCTTCCTGCTTGTCTTCAGTCATTTCCTCCAGTGGACTTTCGTCAGACTGACTGGCTGCGGCGTCTTCTTTTGAGGTGGCGTCTTCCTTGTCCTGGATTGGTGTGGATTCATCCTCTTTATCTTTTCCCTCATCGCTGTCTCTGCCTGTCTCATTGGTCTCCTCCTTCTCTTTGGCATCCTTTTCACTGTCGCCATCATCTTCAGTGTCTTTCGGGTCGCTGCTGTCCTTGTCTTTATCCTCGACGCTGTCCTTGGCATCTGCTGCATCAGGAGACTCTGCTGTGTCTTGATCGCTGCTGGTGTCTGCGTCGCTGTCAGAGTCCTGGTCTTTCTCTTGCTTCTCCTTGCTATCGGTGTCTTTCGATTCTGAATCCTGGTCTTTTGAGTCGTCTGAAACCTTCACTTCATCAGTGTCTGAGTCGCTGTCTGTGTCGCTTTTGTCTGGCGTCTCATAGGTTTCTTGACCCTCGTCTTCTGAGTCTTTACTGGAGTCATCGCTGGTGTCTTTGTCGTCTTTCTCGTCACTCTTTTCATCGGTGTCTCCATCTGTTTTGTCTTTGTCAGAATCTGAATGTAAAAAACACAGTATTTCATTATTAAATATCATTTAAATTGACATAAATCATTATAATTACAGACAATTGTCTTGAAACTCAATTTACAGGCAAATTAAATGAAAAAAGGACCATGGTTTGAGGATTGAGTAATATTCTATGATGCAGAATTTCATGTGAAATATGCCATGATACTTATATTATAAAATAGATATTATACAAACAAAAACTAATAAAAAATACAAAAACACTAAAATTACTGCAGCTATAAAATGAAAACAGAAAATATAACATTAAAACAAATTCAAAATATTAATAAAAACTGTAATAACTGGTTTAAATCAGGACAGAAAATAATACTTGGTGCTGAAAACTTTTACATTGTGCCTGGTTAGTACAAAGTATTAGTTATTCTTTTATGGACCAAGCGATAATCATAATATTGTTTAAAAAAAAAATGAGATACTGAATTTCATTCACCATCAGAGTCCTTCTGCTCATCTGTGTCTGAAGAATCCTTGTCAGATGAATCATCTGTATCTTCTTCACCAGAGAAAAAAACACAACTGTTATTAGTTACTAACTACTGGCTAAATCAAACAGGATCATGATTTTAAAGAAAAGTTTTATTTTGAAAGAAAAAATTGTCAAAATACTAAAATGAATAAAAACAGAAATAAAAATAAGTTAAAGCTAAATTAAAGCTTTAAAAATATATAAAAACACAAAAAATGACTAAAATGGAAATAAAAACTGAAAAATATAATTCATATAATCGTATATGAATAAACCAACACTGATTTGACAGTTTGATTTGGAATAATTTCTGCAGTGATTTCAAATACCTGTAGAGGTTTTATTTGCCTCAGGTGCATCATCAGAATCTTTCTTTTCCGCACTAGAATCCCCGTCTGAAACTACATTCATATGCCAGCATCGTTTCAGAAGAATATCATTTTGCAATGAGAAAGGAATGACTGTGCCAAGTAGGACGTGTTCCTGGAACATCTTTTGTTCATGCTGGAACAATGTTTATGTCTATGTCAACAGTGTTCATACTCCTCGCCCTAACCATTAACTACCACCAGAGGGGAACGGTGGCTTGATAAGAGTGATTAACAGCCCACGCTCAAACCTAGCATTAACCCTCAAATCTGAATGGTTGCTATGACTGTTGTTCAATAATCAACAGGATGTTGCCACAGGAACATGTTCTGCTTGATGCATGAGAAATCTCTACCTGAGCTGTCTGAATCAGTGTCTGCCTTTTCATCCGTGTCTGTGAAGCAGAGGTTTAATAGTGTGACAGTAAATCATTATGCATCACACACACACACACACACACACACACACTTGGGAATATAAGAGGGAGGTTTAATTTAGAAATATTGAAAAGCTTGTTGTCTAAATTGGATTGTTAACCCAGAAATAAAATTTCTATCATTATTTATTCACTTTTTTGTTGTTTCAAAGCTGTATGATGTTATTTTTTCCAATTCACACAAATGGAGTAATTTTTTAATTTTCCTTTGTAAAAAGAGATAATATCATACAAATAATATGCTTTTATATTTATATAGTAGTTGTTAATATTATTAATATTATTTGTATTTTCAGTTGTAATTTTTTTTTTTTACATATTTTTTTGAAAGTTAAAAAAAAGGTCATTGTAGTTCATATTTATATCAATAACATTTGCATTTATGGGTGATATAAGTTATTATTTTATATGAACATATACATGTTTTTATTCAGTTAGTGTGTTGGTTTACCTGTAGATTCCTTTTCTTTTGAATCTGTATCAGCATGATCTGCATCTGAAATATTATACAACATATTTAAATGGATCATCTCATGATGCGATCTGTCTGATTTGTCATGTTTGTTTCTGGGATTTCTCATACCTGCGCTGTCCTCTGCGGATGGTTTCTCATCGTTCTCATCTGCAGCAGATATAGGAAAGTCCTTCATTGAGGGTATTTTGCACACATGTGCATTCTGTATCTTATGAAAATAGATATTTGGCTTTCACCCACCTGAATCGCCTGTCTTCTGCTGCGATGCATCTGTTTCTGTAGTAGTGTCTGTGTCAGTATCAGTATCTGTTGTATCTGATGATAAAATTTAAATCAAATATATTGCATATTTGTACCTGCTGCTGTTAGGAAATTATATATCTGAATGGGATGCATGACTTTTATAATTTGGATTCGATGTTGATTCACTTTGGACCTTATGTATTTTAATCAGATGGTCTTTACAAAAAATATTTAATATATTGGTATTTGTATGGAGATTATACATGGAGAGTAAAATGTTTAAGGACTTTTTTTAAACAGGTGAGGGATGCATTTTCATATTTGTAAGAAATGACCCATTGTTGTGTGTTTTGGAACTGATGCACAGGTTATGTTGTACCTATAGAATCTGGGCCGTTGGTGGCTTCATCCAAGCTTTTGTCACCTGAAACGGGTGGAGCTGTTAGAGCAATACTTCACTCAAAAACATGTCAAACAATAGTGAAGGCCATGAGATGAGTCTTACTGTTTGTGTCTGATGTGTCAGGAGCACCATCAACCTCTTCAAAGAAAGAACATTTGTAGAAAAGAAAATTATGCATAGTTATAAAGTGGTTTTCATTCCTTAAAATGACTGCTAATGTGTTAACATACAAGTGTAGGATATGGAGGTTTGTTTCTGCAACTTTCTATCTGAAATTTCTGACTTTTCTTCTCGAAATTCAATTTATATGAGAAGTAAAATCTGAAGTGCTAGATATAAACTCACAGTTCTGAGAAGAAAAAAACTGAGGTGTAAACTAGGGATGCACGATATTGGAATTCTGCCGATATTCGATATGCCGATATTTTTCAACTCATTTTGGCCGATATCGATGCCGATACCGATATATTTCCTTTTGTTTGGAAACAACACCAAGTCTCTCCTGTGCAGAAATTATAAGCAAAATATTATTAATTTTGGTTAGTTTTTAACAAGAACTTATAGAATTAAATAAAAAATAATAAAAGGTTTTTTAACAGTACATTGAAGCTTTGAAAATAAATATAAATCAACTATATCAATCGCTGCATTTTTTCCCCCAGAAAGATGCAGTGTTAACCCTAATATTTTATTTTAAGATTTAACATTTGTAGATGGTCTAAAACAAAAGTTGTAAAAATTCTGAAAATCTTTTAGAGCTCATGATTTGTTTAAAAAATAAAACGTTACACATTAATGAATAAATCAGTATATATAAAATTATTTAATTTACAAGTGTCATGTTTGTGATTTTTTTTTTCATGTAAGCTATAGCTTCTGACCATTAAATCAAAGCATACTTATTTTATTACATCAATTACTACTTTATTTAATCAGAAACAGTCTAAATATTATTTGTGTAGGCTATTTTACTTTTAATTTAATTAGAAGTAGGCCAACAGCGCCCCTACTATTAAAACTACTTACCGAACGGGCATTAGGACCTGGGGGAGGCTGTCACTGCTGCCCCTGCTTGTGCTATAACGGTTTACTCTATCCCACACCGAACGCGTCATTCTGTACATGCCTTCACACATTAAATGCAGCGATCCAAAACAGTCAATCTATTCATCATTCAGACAAAACTTTGCTTCAAGAATGAGCCACATTGCTGACGTGATCTAATCGCTAGCACACCCTGAGCACATGCGAGTTAACCCCTTCACCTTATCGGCAAGACATATCGGCATAATTTTGCATGTCAGGCCGATGCCGATATTTACATTTAAAGTCATTATCGGCCGATTTCGATATCAGTCCGATAATATTGTGCATCCCTAGTGTAAACGTGTAATTGCAAGAAAGCCACAGTTGTAAAATAAGTCACATTATTTATTACTCATGTTATTTTTTCAGATTTGTGAATTGTAAATGAAGGAAGAATTGTGAGATGTCACAGTTATGAAATAAAAAGATGCAATAAACATATTTGTTATTCTCTTTTATTTTATTTTATTCTTTTTTTTTTTTTTTATAAAAAATACAATTGCCAGATGTAAGCAAAATGTAAAATGTTGAGGGCAAATGTCAGAATCGCAAGATGTAAACTCACTATTCTGAGAAAAAAAGAGTTAGAATTAGGAGATATAATACAATTGTGAGAAAAAGTAAGTATTTGCAAATTTAAAAAATCACAATTAACTTTTGCGGAAATTAGTTTTCTGATTTTATTTTCTGTATAATCATAATGACTAATCACAAAAATTTTATCACTTTATGGAGTTTATATTGGTACATTTCATCTGTTCACAACATCAACAAAGACCAAACATCACATCACTTTTCATAAATGAAATGATTTCCATTAATATATAATGTTGAATGTTGCCATGACATTATTCAGAGTGACACTTTTGTACAGCTATGAGCTGCCAAAAAATAGTTTTCTTACTCTGTGTTTTACCCTGTTTTTTAGTACAAATATTTACACATTCCTCAAGATCAAGATTCATTTACTCGAAGTAAAATAACTTGAGGTAGTACGTTTTTTAAATTGATCAAATTGAGTTTATTCTTCAAAAAACCCAGTGCCAGATTTTAAATTCACTTAGTTTTTAGCATAAACTTTAAATTCCTGAATTTAATCACTGATTAAACGGAAAGCAATGCGTATTATGGAAGCTTGTTCCCAATTCTAATCTTTTTTTCTGTTGACTGAGTGTCTCCTGCTTTGTAGTGCCAAGTGTTCCAGTTCATTGATGCTGAACACACAGCAGTTAAACATTAATCGATGAGTTATCATTCATGTGTTATCTTGATATCAGTGCACTGAAATTCTGTGTGATTCAGTGGTCAGGTCATGAATTCTTTCTTTCTTTTATGCCCTGTATATCTAGAGATTCTTGTTAGCAGAAACTGACCTGGTTTTTCAGTGGTGTCAGACGAGTCACTGGGACCTGAAATCAAAGAGGAGTTTCAGCACAGTGTGATGATTCTCATCTATTCAATTATATACTTTTTCTTGTTTGGGATTTTGGGTTCAACTTGAACTGCCTCAGAAACGTCTTCAGAATGGAAAAAAGTGTTTCTTACCTCCTTGTTTCTCTGCTGAATCTTTCCCATCTGTAATTCCTGTTTAAGAGAAGGTTTTTTTAAATTTATTTTTATTGGAACATCTGTGTGTATTTAATATATATATTTTTAGTATTTATTAATATTTAGCTTACATATTTTTCAGTTATTTTTAATTTTTTTAATTTTAGGTTTAGTTTATGCTTTTGTCATTTGTGCTATTGCCTTTATTTATATATTTATACATTTATGTATGTGTGTATATATATATATATATATATATATATATAAGCATATTTCTGTTTTATTTTTATTTTAGTAATTGTAGAACTTCATCTTCAACTTGTTTGCCAAAGCAATATTTCTAATTTTCATTTAAGTTTTAGTTAATTTAATAGGTTTTGGTAATTTTTCATGTGCTTTTCTTATTTCATTAGGTTGATTTTTATTTATATTTAGCTTTAATTTAGTTCAGTTTTAGTAATTTCAGTACTTTAACTTCAACTTCAATTTTGTTTCAGTTAGTTACCAAGGCAACATTTCTAGTTCTTTTTAGTTTTAAGTTTTTAATATAATATTTATTTAGATTTTTTTTTAAAGTTTATTTAAATCAAAAATTTTTTTTTATGTTTTTTTAAAAATTTCAACAAATTTAGTTGTAGTTAATATTAAGTTTTTTTCATCCTATATATATATATATAATTTGTCTATTTCTTTAAGCAATATTTAAGCAAGTTTAATTTAGGTTTATCAATTTTTTAAAAATAGTTTTAATTAACAATAACAACAGTGCTCTGTCTAAACCTTGATGTTAAAATTCAAGTTCATGACCATGTTATTAAACTAGCTGATTATTAAACATATTTTACATGTAGACGTGATCATAAATCAGCCAGACCAACCTGAGTTTCCATTTCCAGTTACTGGAGTAGGAGGAGCTGAAAAAAGACAGAAAAACATGTTTTTCAGATGACCTGCAAAACCTTCTATGGTCATTAGATTTATGCAGAAGAATAGCTCAAATTCATTGCACCCTACCATTGAGGATCCCTAGGGCTGCAGCCGCCTCTGACATTATAACATGAAAGTGAGAACAAAACACAATCAGTGACATAAACCAGGTCATATTCATTTTGAACCAGGCACTTTTTGTCCTCTTTATAGCTAGCCTGCCTGCCTGGATGTATAGCGCTATAAAACCAATGTGCAAAGCAACTCTGATGATGTGAAAGGATCCGATGAGAAATTAGTTCCTATTGAGATCTCTAACTTTTAATTGCACACTTTGCTATCTGAGGCATTGTTGAAATCACTTCTGAAACTCACGTGAAATTAGTGGGGCTTTTTTTCTAAGGAAAAGTAAGTCTAATTTCATCCCATTTCTGTTTAGGATTAAAGAGGGATTTTTCTGTCTATAATGACTTTCTTTAAACTTTATAAAGTAGTAGTACAATGCAGTTCATTGTTCTTACACAGCTCATGCATTCGGAGGCAATAATTAACTTAAAAAGTCATCATTTGCATTATAATTAAGGTTAATGTGTATAAGAGCCACATTCTTACCATCATTATCTGTTCCATCTGTATCAAAACAAAACAAAACAAAAGACAAGACAGTTAGTTAGTGGTCTGAGTGCATTGAGCTATAAGAGTCCTATATCTCCTATAGAGGCCCAGGCTAAATGTAGCAGCACAGGTGAACAGAACTCTTTTGTGTTCAGTGAAAGGCTCTGATTACAGTCTCATTATAGTGAGGCAGCAAATGCTTCGTGTTACTTAGAAAGAAGAGCTGGTGCATGGCACTGATAATAATTTAGGGATTCGGGGGTCATCTGTAACGGTATATATGTGAGAAATGTAATGATGTCAGACATACTGAGGAAGTTTCCTTACCGTTTATTGGTGCAGAAATAGAGACACCCACTAATGCAAAGATCAACGGAACAACCAGCGTCCTATATAATGAGACCAAAAAAAGCTCATTCAGAAAAAAGAAACAAAAAAAGCTCTAAGTTAATAGTTACATTTTTAAAAAGTTTTTATTTTATAGAATGTATATTTATTTATTTATTAATATTATTTATTAATGTATACTAATTGATATTTATTATAGAATTATTATAATTATTGTTTTGGCATTTATATTAATACATTCTAAATCATATATTTATTATATATAATAAATATATTAAATGAAATGTGTTTGTATATATATATATATATATATATATATATATATATATATATATATAATCATTACCAATTTCTATAAACAATTTACTAAAGAGATAAATATTTTAATAAATATTTATAGCAGCAACAACAAAAAAAGTTAACTGATTATTAAAATTGAGGACCATCCTTGATGCACAAATATTCTGTTACCTGTTGGTTAACATTATAATTTTTTTTTATCACAAAATTGACCATCTTGGTAAAAATATGTATATTTTAAATCATTTAATTTATTCAGAATTTTTTTTCAGACACTGTAGCTGATAAACTTTGATTTAGGACTAAAAGTCTGGTGCATTATCTTTTGTTCATCGTCTATGACTTCTAAAATCCTTGCTGCAGATAAACAGTCGTTGTACTAGTTTAAAATGGCTAACTACTTCCAGAGTTAGCCTTCATCAATATCAGTTATTATCCATCATGCCATCCAAGATTTCCTTAATAATCATTGATATGGCATGTGCATGCATCATCCTTGTAAAACATTACAGCACGAGAACATTAAAGCAGGCCAGGATAATGAAAGTAAAGGAGAGACTCATACTCACCGGGACAGCATTGCAATAGCACTGAAATGCAGTGTGAGATTGGTGCAGGTAATGCAGGTCTGAAGCCTGAGTGGAGCTGCTCTCAGATCTTTTATACCCTCTGTGCTTCCTGGCCTCTGAGGGGGTTGAGCTAAAGACAGAGGCGTTACATGAGAACTTCTAAAGTTCCTCTCATTAGAACAGGGTTATGAAGTCAGGCCGTCCTGCTAGTGTTTGTGTTTTCAAACAGCCTTTGTAAATAGAGTAGCTTCTGTGTCTCTGTCTCAACGGGTCCCCTTTGTGGTTCTCTCCGGTGGTTTGATTTAGTTGATTTGAGGTGTTCTTCTTGGAACACAAACAGAGGGTTGCTGGCCAGGACATGCTCATGGCTTTTGTGTCTGTCTTTATTTCATATGGTACAGAAAGATCTGTTCTGCTGTATAAACAGTATTCATGGAAAAGAGGAGCAAATTTCATTTGGATTTCTTTAATGTCCTACTTTGTGTTTGAACAACCATTGCTGGTTATACGTGAGAGATATTAAGGGTAGGGGAGGCTGTTGTTGAGTTGCCAGGGTGTTGCAGTGGGGTTTCTAGGGCCCAGCTAGGTTACTTTAGTGAAAACCTTTAACAAGTTACAAAAAATAGCAAACAACACACAATCCATGTGACTTATGTTTTTCTTTGGTTAATTGTGTGTTGTTGTTTTTTTGAAGTGATATATTTGTATTAGTGATTCTTGCTATTTGTGTATTACACATTTTTTGTTTTATTTATTTGTTTGCGTACATTCTAAGGTCATCTAAAACATGCATTTATGCAATTAATTGTTTTTGATTATTTATTTAGTCTGTTTGGTAATCTTAATTTAACTGATTATACATTATTTATTTATTTGTTTTTGTTTTTTTGCTTGCTTTTTTAAATAGTCTGCAAGGTAATCTTAATATTTAAATTATATTAATAAGCATTTGTTATTTACCATACAGTTTTTATTTATTTTTACTATGGAGTATTTATTTATTTATTTGCGTACGGTAATCTTAAAGTTTTTAAATAAGTATTTTTTATTTACTAAGCCGTTTATTTATTTATTTATAGTCTGTAAGGCCATCTTAAATTTATTAATATTTTTTATTTACTATGCGGTTTATTATTATTATTATTTGTTTGTTTGTTTATTTGATTGCTTATTCTGTAAGGCAGTCTTATTTTTGTGGCATTTTATATTTCTATATTTATGTTTTTAATTGAATTGTTTGTTTATACTTCAATTTAACAATTAATTTATTTTTCTACTTTAGGTGAAGGTGAGGAGTTTTGAATTACATGCATTGTCTTAATGTGGTTTTGTAAACAAAAATAACCTGAGAACAAGTCATCAGAGAGTAAACCTGTGGCTGTGTTACTCGGTTTGGCCTGGAAAAGCTTGAGTTTCTCCGTGATGTCTGCTGTGCTCAGAGCTGCTGTTCTGCACACAAAGCCTCTTTGTTCCTCCATTGAGAAATTTATTGAGCTTAAAAAACATCCTTGTTGAGCAGTAGAGCACATATTCCCGTTAAAGGTTAATCATTAGTTTTTTTCTTCACACATCCATTCACATTCAACAAGCCGTTGACACTTCAAAGCAGCTTTTATATGTTTTTATATGCAAACGATCAGGATGATCAGTTCAGTTTTAGTACTGGATGTAAATGAGGTTTTAAAGAGGTTTAGGAAATGAGTGAATTGCACAGGTGGGTTCCTGTGGCCTTTCTAAAGGATGGCGGGGTTTCCCTGCTGCTCTTCTGAGATGAGTTGGGCTTCTTCAGAAAGTGTGAGAGCGGCACAGCCTTCAGATGGGAGGTTATGACATCAGTACTAAATTGGGAAACTTGTCTTTTTGTAACAAACCACTCATTTGACGTGTTAAATGCAGCACTTTTATCCATGGAATCAACGTAAAGCCATGAAGCATCATGGAAACTCCATCACACACTGATAATCCAGCAGAGGCAAGTCACATTTGTATCAGTTCTTGACTTGAATCATTTATTCATTAAAATAAAACAGTATTAGTATAGTTTACTATGTGTCAGTGTTAACTACGAGATGTGGGCAAGCCTTGAAAATGTCCCTCCTTTACTAATTTTTCCTACTCTTTTCCTTCCTTCCTTCTGTCTTTCTACTTTACTTTATTCCTCTCTTCCTTCTGTTTCCACTTGCTTTTTTTCTACCTCGCTTAATTTTTTTCTTTCTTCTCCTTTTTCTTTCTTTCTTTCTTTCTTAGCCTCCTCACTTCTGTTTTCCTTCTTTTCTTAATTTTTTTCCCCATCCATCCATCCATCCATCCGATGTATTAGTGATGCTGTGGCCTCTCTGTAGGTCTGGGCAGGTAATTGAAAGGTTGTAGGTTCAAACCTGAGGAGTTCAGAAACGTTATGTTCTTGATCAAGGCACTTTAACTCAATTTGCTTCCGGTGGATTGTCCCTTGCAATTTAGATAAAAGCACTAAATAATGTAAAAATGTTATTCTATAATTGAATTTATTTAAACCTGACCTGACCTCGTCCTCGTCTCCATCTGCTCTCTCCCTCCTTCTGGTTAAGATCTCATGACCAGTGATCCAGGACGAATGTGAGATCAGCACGTCTAAGCAAATGACCCGGTGACCTGTTAAACACTCTCACAGGGTCCTGTAAAACTCAAATGAGCCTATTGTGACCATCTCTGACTGTGCCTGCCTGTCACTTCTCTTCCTGACTTTTGTATTTTTGCTTCAAATCTACATAAATGTCATTGTTTGCCATTTAAACAACATGCAGGATGTCTTTTGTTTGGTGCTTTTTGATTAATAAGAGGAAAGTGAAATTCTGAAAAGAGAGACTTTATTGGACAATAATGGCACAGCAGTTTTAGCTATGTCACTTTTCCCAGAATCTTAACTAAGAAACAGTTTTCCTACAAAAACACAGGCTACAGAAGGTCAGTTAAAGATGCAGGACTGAGTAACGTCCCGTGGCATTGTGTGAGCTTTAAATTTACGTGACATTTCTGTGGACAACGGCCGGTGATCATTGAAATTCTGTGTTAGTCTCCTAAAATCCAACCACTTGCTTTTAAATACTGCTGTTTTTACTCCGCAAACAAAGGCAAGGACATCTAGAAGTTAATACTACTTGCTTAATTTGTTGACTTTAATCACAATCTGAAGGAGTAGATTTCCTTTTACATTGTTTTGTGATTAACCACATACACATACTTTTTGATGATAAAGTAACAGTTATGCATATTTATGCATAATAATGCAAAAACAACACTTAGCACAATCTATATAACTATATACAGTTGCCAAAGCCTTACAGAACTAATACAAAAAAAAATTATATATATATATGTATATGTATAAAAATAAAATTCTTCATTCTTATTACAATAAATAAATAAATGCACTATATGCATAAATATACATATAATACACAAAACAAACGATATATCCTAAAAATATGAGAAAATATTATTATACAAATAGTGATAATATAAATAAAATAATAAATGCATTTGAATAATGACAAACGTTTGCTTTATTACAATAAATAAATATAAATAAATACTATATATATATATATATAGTCCCCTCCATAAGTATTGGAACAGTAAAGACAAAATTGCTCTGTTGGCTGTGGAGTCAAGACATTTACAAATATAATTCAAAGATGAATATGAGACAAAACTACAGAATGTCACATTTTATTATTAGCCGTTTCAACACATATATGTTTTACCAAATAAAAAGAACAGCACTTTTAGAGTTCATCCCACTCATTGATGTGAGCATAAGTATTGGGACAGTTGATCATAAGGCAGATATAAAAGATGAAAAGCTATTATTTAGTTGCAGATCCCTTGATCACAATCCCAGCAGTGAGTCTGTGACCCATAGACATCACCAGACTCTTGGTCTCATTCTTTGAAATACTTTTCCCAGCCTTTAATGCAGCCATTTCCAATTGTTGCTTGTTTTGGGGAGTTTCTGCCTTTACTCTCCTCTCCAGCTGGTGAAATTCATGTTCAATCAGATTTAAATCTGGAGATTGACTTGGGCAATCTAAGACTTTCCATTTCTTTGCCCTTATAAATTCCTTGACTGAACTGGCAGGGTGTTTTGGGTCATTGTCCTGATGCAATATGAAGCACTTCCCAATGAATCCGGTGGCATTTTCTTGAATATTGGTAGGCAAGATGGTTTTGTACCCTTCCAAATTCATTCTGCTACTGTCATCATACATTAAGTCATCAGTAAAGTTGAGAGGGCCTGTTCCAGAGGCAGCCATGCATGCCCATGCCATGACACCACCTCCACCTCCACCATGCTTTACAGATGAGGCTGTGTGCTTGGGATCATTGCAGTTCCCTTTTTTTCTCTCCACATTTTTGCTTTCCCATCACTTAGATAAATGTTCATCTTTGTCTCATCAGTCCATAAACACAGTTCCAAAACTCTTCTGGCTCACCTTTTTGCTTTGTTGCAAACTCTAATCTTGCCTTTCTATTTTTGGTGCTGGTCAGAGGTTTGCATCTTGCTGGGTAGCATCTGTAATTCTGTGTCAAAGTCTCCTGAGGACAGTAGATTGTCAGAGCATCACCCCAGCTTTCTGGAAATTGTTGGTGATTTTACAGACATGTCTTTTAGGGTTAATTTTCACAGCTTTTATGATTTGTCTGTCATCAACTACTGTTGTTTTCTCAGCCGATCAGGTAGTTGTTGGTTGCTGGTGTCGCTGGTGGTTTCCAAACTCTTGATTTCTCCATGCCCTTTGTTTTTGTTATAGCTCTAACTGACTTCCTCTTTTCTTTTAGCATCCAAATTGCTTGCTTTTTTCAGAATGAACTTTATTGGCCAAGTATGTTTACACATACAAGGAATTTGTTGTAGTGACAGAAGCTCCACAGAAGCTGACTTTTCTCAAAGTCAGCTCCCTCGTCTTCATCCTGGTTTGTGCGTGTCGTCATCGAATACAGGATTCAGAATGCAGAAGTAATGGATATAACTGATACGACACATTCCCTGCTTTTAATACCTTAAGAATTAATGCAACAGGACACAGCTGATCACTTAGAAAGACCTGTGAGGCAACTCAGGGCTCGACAGTGCGAGCATTTCACTCGCATTTGCGACTAAAAATAGATGTGTGCGAACTGGAAAATGTATTTAGGAGCGCAAGTGCGAATACAAAACAAAATACAAAACAGCCTAACTTATACAGTAGCCTATAACAAACGTATTAATTTATTCTGTTTATTTATGGAAAAATTGCGATGCAGCCTCATATGATTACTTTAGAACTTTTAAAAGGCAACGGTTTAATTTAAATGAGCACAGATGAGAAGAAAAGCGGAGCGAGTTAAAGTGAAGACGCGCTGAATGACGCACATTCGCCACTAGAGGGCGCTGCCGCTGCCGTTACCCCGGTAACCCAGTAAACAAATCAGCTGCGCTATTTTCCTAAAACTGTGTAAATAATGTTTCACACTCAGTCATTTAGATATTTATATTCGCTTTAATCTTCACAATAGCCTCAAATAATTCTTACTTAAAGACTTAATGAGCTATTTATTTTCAAACATTTTTTCTAAGCTAAACCATGGCCCATCCACTGATCTATAATAGAGAACAGTGGGCCTATCTATATATCAACGACTGATTCGTTATTATTGTTCAGTAACACAAGCTCCATTAGTTAACATGAAAAAAACAATGACTGCATTTATTAATAATGCTATCTTAATTTCAACTTTTAATAATACATTATAAAATCAAAAGTTGTCTTAGTTGTATTTTTTTATTAATCAACATTAACAAAGAATATTAACTACTGCAACAATTAGCTATTGCACATTTTTAGTTAATGTTAACCTGCTTTAACTAATGTTAACAAATAGGACCTTACTTACCTATTGTTCTTTCGTTCATTTGAACAATCTTTTGCACTCTAATCTTGAAACACTTGTTTACTTTATATTTTTATGTATTTTTTATAAAAGTCTTTTAGTAAATTATCTTTAATAAAGTTATTTAACCTGTTAGGACGACAACACTTTTTTTCACTTAGAAATTATATATTGTGATTTAAAAACAAAAACATATACCGTGACAAAAGCTTCAATGATTATTGTGAAAATTTTATACCGACACAGTTTAATAGGATTATAACTAATTACATAATTAGCCTATTAAATAGTGTCTGAAGTAAAATTATTTAAAAACCTTGTGTACTTTCTGTATTCTGATCAATTAAATAATGGTGCTTGTAAATGTCTCTTTGTATCCCCTTATTAAGCTAAAACACCTAATTAGAAAAATTTGCATTGCGCCCCTAAATGTTTTTAATGCGCTCCTAAATTTTTTGACTTAGGAGCACATGTGCTCCTTGGGGAATAGGTAAGCGTCAAGCCCTGCAACTGTTCCAGTACTTATGCTCACATCAGATAGAGGGATGAAACTATAAAAGTGCTGAACTTCCAGGATTGTGATTAACGCGATTAAATTTTTTAATCGATTGACAGCACTAATATGTATATATGTATATATATATATATATACTGTATATGTGTATGTATGTATGTATGTGTGTGCGTGTGTATATATATATATATACATATATATATATATATATATATACATATATATATATATATATATATATATATATATATATATATATATATATATACATATATATATATATATATACATACATATATATATATATATATATATATATATATATATATATATATATATATATATATATATATATACTACGGGACCGTTGAATGCTTTAATCTGATTGGCTGACGAACGTTCTAAGGTGTGTAATTATTTTCAGGGAAAGGACTGCGAATGTAGTTCCAGGCACCGCACATGTCCATATCACTTCGCCAAATGATTTGCATTACTTCAAAGGTCCTTACAGCCTAAAACGGCAAAAGAACCAAACCCACAACGACACTGGCCAAACAAATACACATAGTAAACAAAAGGATACAATCGACAGATTATATCCATGTTTTTGCAACAAATTTAAGTTTTATTATGTACGGAAAACACATAGCCACACATCTCCCGCTCTCTCTCAGTTTGCGCACATGTTAACATACACGCTAATGTTTATTAGCGTGTACTCCGCTTTGCGTCATGCGTCATGCCTCACCATCTCGGGAGTGCATTATTTTTCTAATAATTCAACGGACCGAAGTCAATTATTCCTTACGTATATGTATGTATATATATAAGTATATGTATGTGTATATATATGCGTGTATATACACTATATTGCCAAAAGTATTGGGTCACCCCTTCTAATCTAAAGAACATGTTTGACTACTTTAGTAATTTCTATTGCGTGCTTCTAATTTTATAGCAACAGTTTGGACAGGACCCTTTTCTATTCTAACATGACAGTGTCTCTGTGTATAAGGCACAGTTCAAAAAGACATGATTGATTGAGTCAGTGTGGAAGAACAGAAAGCCAAGTCCTAATCCCTGCTGAACACCTCTGGTGTGACTTTAAATGCAGACCTTGAGCCAAAAACTCATCACCAAACATCAATGAATACGGGTACAGTCATTTTAGACGCGTCCAAAACTGTTGCAACAGAGATGGAAATATAGTTTCTAAATACGTGAATTATGTTTCCGTCTTTGTTGCCACAGTTTTGTTCCCAACACTTTTGTCCTTATAGTGTCTATACAAGTCATTGGTGTTTGGTGATGAGTTTTTGAACTGTGCCTTATACACAGAGACACTGTCATGTTAGAATAGAAAAGGGTCCTGTCCAAACTGTTGCTTTAAATTTAGAAGCACGCAATTCCCAAGAATATCATCATATGCTTAAACATTAAGATTTGTACTCATAGAAATTACTAAAGTAGTCAAACATGTTCATATATATATATATATAAAATATATTTTCCACAAACGTTTGCTTTATTACAATAAATAAATATAAATAAATACATTTATATATATATATATATATGAAAATAACGTAAAAATAAGGTCACAAATAAGTGCATTATATGCATGAGTATGCATATAATGCAAAAAAAAAACACAAACTATGTCTTAAATGAAAATATGAAAAAATATGTAAATATTTATAAACAATAAATGTGTGGATAAACAGAATTTTAAACAACAATAGTAGTAGTAGTAATAATCATAACCGGAGCTTCTTTTTTATTGTTTAATTATTTCCATACATTTATTGCATATTTTTGATTTGTAATAACTGGTATATCATATAATCATACATGCATATCACATTTGACTCATGTTATAGATTACATAATGCAAATTTAATTGTATTGTACTGTATATTTGCTCATGTATGTCTCATAGATGCTGTAGTATTCTAGGGTGTTGCTAAGGTCTTTTGGATGGTTGCTAGGTGTTTTCTTTCTGTATTGGCACATATATGACTTGAGGCAATGTTTATGGCATATTTTCACCTCTTTTATTGTCCAGCAGGTGAAAAAAGGTGTGTCTGATGACTTAATAAATCAACAGCACACCTCTTCACACACGCTTTCTCATTCTGTGATTCTGAGGTGGTTTAGGGTTTCTGTTATGTTTAGATGTGTACAGTGTGTGATTTTCAGATCTTCCCGAGCCACTCATCCGTTTGCGAGGGAGTCAATGGTAACAGCATCTGAAATGTAAGAATGTCTCTCAGCTTTGCTCAGTAAAAGGCTGTTTGTGCTAAAGTTCTCTGACAAATCCATCTCTCCTTGACGTCTATTGAGCCGACAGCACATGATAGGGACGTAATCCAAGACACTTCTGTAAAACGACCCATGTTTTAACTTTATTTATTATTTATTATTACTGTAATTTGTAATTATAAAATTCTACCATCATAAAAGAAAGATTAGATCTTTTAGAACTTAATTTGTTTTTATTTATTATGATTCCCAGTAAGACATCAAAAAGATTTTAAACCCCACTTTTGTGATTTTGTTTTATGTTTTTTTTTTTTTTTTGTATTATTTTACTATTATTAATATTATTAGTATTATAATAATAAGAAGAATTAAAAGCACATTTTTGTGATTTTTCAAATCCATAATAATATTATTACATTGCTTATTTTGTATTTGTTCTCTAAGGCAATGCAAATAAAATTGATGTGTACATTTTGAAATTGAATAGATCTCAAAAATACATTTAAAAGAAAACTTTAATAACTTATTTTGCATGACTCTTTAAGTGTCCTTTAGCAAGCCATTATTCTAGTTTAAGTAGAATTATGATAAGTTTTACACAATATCAGTATCATATCAATATAATAGGAAGAATCCTGCAGAATTTCAGTTTATTCAGCAAGATCTTATTAGATTCCTATTTATCCAAATTAATCCAAATTAGGATTAATAATAATCCCAATAGGAATCATGTATATTCCTGTAGTGTGTAAAATGCAAATCAAATAAATAGAACGATTTTAAAAAATAGTGTTTAGATATAATATTTATAATATGTCTGAGCATCTCATTGAGTAATTTAACACTACGTAATTTCTCACTTTGTGAATTTTTCTGTTGTTGTTTGCTGTAGTACCTCACAGAGCCATAAGGAGACAGCAGTGAGTTTGAGAACCGATCTGAGCTGACACATTCTGCACCGATGTCTGTAGTGAATGTGCTCTCCATCCAAATGAAGAACTTAACAAGTGTGACACGTTCCTCACAATTTCAAGTCAGTCATCTAAAGAGAGGCTGAAGTATTTTCATCGCTCATACCAGTGGCTCGGGGGTCCAGTAAAGCTCAGAAGCTGATACCAGAGGAGACCTGATTCACGGCGCTGCTGAACAGAAGGCCTTTGTTAGCGGCGGCCACCGAAGAAAACCCCTGCACGTCTGAGATAATGTCCCCTCCAAAACACTTAACAGCTTGTTTTTCATGTTCACTGAGTTCAAGTGATGTTTTAGTGATAGTAACTAATAGCAGCACTTGAAACAAGCTTTTGAAAATTGATCATTTCAAGTTTGATTAGAAGTAGCTGATTGGTTGATTAAATGTGCTTATACAGTGAGTGTTGGTCAGGGTTAGTATTAATATTATTATTATTAAAACTAAAGCACTAAGAACATTACCTGAAAAAAAGTGATTTCATCTAGCTACAATTACTTCTGATTTTGATTAGTTTAACTTGAAGCACAAAAATAGCTCAAATTAAATAGAACACAATAGAAGTTAAAAGGATAGTTCACCTGAAAATAAAATGTCATCATTTACTCTACTGTATGACTTGCTTTTTAGTTTTTGACCCTTTTTGTATGTGATCCACAGCGCTACACTTGTATGGGAATCTGTCTTCAGTGCTGTGTATGTGAGTGTTTGTGTTGATATTCTAGAAGGTAAATCCTGTTGCTGTGACGTGTGAGATTACAAAAAGCCTCATAACCTTTTGACCTTTTACAGACGAAGGTTTGCGTATAGATGTGAGAACAGAGCCGTGTGACGCTGTGGACGTCACAGGAGAAGCCCGAAGCCCACACAGGTGTCAGCTTTAGCGGGAGAGAACGGCCTGACCTTTAAGAGTCCCGGAGCGAGTGGATACATACAGTGAAAGGTATAGAGGAACGTATAGACGCTTCCAGGAAAGCTCTCGTTTGTCTCAGACGTTAGTGTTTCTTTACAGCTTTCACTGAGCTGCTGAGGGTGATTTCAGGCCATGACGCTGCCTAAAGCATATTATAAATACATAATTCTTAGCAAATAGAAATCATTATGAAGGGATTTCGTGGGAAGTCGTGGCCTAATGGTTAGAGAGTCGGACTCGTAATCGAAAGGTTGCGGGTTCGAGTCCCCGGCCGGCAGGGATTGTAGGTGGGGGGAGTGAATGTCCAGCGCTCTCTCCACCCTCAATACCACGACTGAGGTGCCCTTGAGCAAGGCACCGAACCCCCAACTGCTCTCCGGGCGCCACAGCATGGCTGCCCACTGCTCCGGGTGTGTGTTCACGGTGTGTGTGTGTGTGTGTGCATTTGTTCACTACTCACTGCTGTGTGTGTGCACTTGGATGGGTTAAACGCAGAGCACCAATTTCGAGTATGGGTCACCATACTTGACAATACGTCACGACTTTACTTTACTTTTACTTTGATGAATGCATCTGTAACGCAACATATAGTTTTTTTTCTCAACCTTCCTGCTAAAAAGTTATTTTTTTTTATTTTCTTTCTTTTTCTTTCATTTTTTTTTTATAATATTGATTTTAGTTATTTAAACTAGTGATTTATTTATGGATGCCTTTTATGCATTTACTGTGGTATGGTATTAGATTAATTAAAAGTAGACTAATTAATATATTAATGTAATGTTAATGTTATTATTTTGTATATATATTTTTAAACTCTTTAAAAGAAATTGGTTGAAATTTTTCCCATATTTATATTTATTATATAACTATATATTTATTGAATATTTATATTTGTTATTTCCATATATATTTCCATTTTATACAACTAATTTCAATTATTAAAAAGGATTTTTTTTAATGGATGTCTTTATGCATTTACTTTGCTTTGTTATGTTTTTTAGGTTAATTTGTAAATTATATTATTAGTTATAATTATTAGTAAAAAGTAAATTATAATTAACAATGTAATTTTAATGTTATTATGTAAATATTTTTGCATTTTTACATTTTGGTTGAATTGATGTATTATTTTTTCCATATTTTTGAAAAAAAAAAAATTATATTTTTGCTTATATATATATACACTGTAAAAAAATAAAATTGTTCCAAAAAGTTGTTTCAACTTGAATAATAAGTTTGTAAATTTGTTACCCCACTGACTAGTTGAATAAACTAAAACATTTTAGTCAGCAGGGTAACAAATTATTTTAAGTTGAAACAACAATTTTTTTTCCAGTGTAGATATATATGCACACACACACACACACACACACACACACACACCAAACACAATAGCATAATGAAAGAGACAGATGGTTTCTATTTAGCATATTCATTGCTTACAGTTTTATTTAGGGGTACAATAAAAGGAAAGAAATGTTTCAGAATAACATGCCACTGATTGTAATATCTGTAAATTCAATAATGTTAAATACTTTGTGTATAAAAAAAGTTACTGAAAACAAAGAGAGAAACACTTTTGATTCAAACACTGACATTGTGAGGAGAGCGAAGGCTTTTGAGTTTGCTAGTCGCTAAAGTCATGGCACATCTGAACACTACGTCTTCAGGTTACCAGCACCAGTTTTATCATCAAGTTTGAGATTTATAGATTCAAATTTATCCTGTAATTAATCAAGCAAAAAAACTGAACCGTGTATAAAGTTTCAGCTTATAACAATATCAGATTTAACTTATAGTCTGATCTGAAATCAATCCTATATAAAGTGTCCACGTCAGCCTCGCCTCGGGTAAAGTTTGGAAGAATATTTGGCAAGCACAATCGTGTAGCTCACATTAACAGAGGTCAAAAGCATTCACACCAACACAAACACACAGTCAAACGCACAAACGGATCAGTACATCACAGAAAATAAAGTCTAGTTCAAGATTTTCAAAACAAACAAAAACAAAAAAATGCCACTGAACACATTTATATCGCTTGTTTTTCTCCTTCTCCTATTACTGCCTTGTCATTGCAGCTTTGCTCCGTTTCCCTCGCCACAGTTCACGACTCAGGGACGGAGGTTTCTTGATCTCTTTTTTGAGGCAGAGACGGGCTTGCTTCGCTTGCGTGCTGATGCATTATGGGATTTGGTTTCACGCTGGACTGGGACCGGAGCAGGTTTCACAGCCACCGCTGCCACCTCCTCTGAGTCTGGAGCTTCATCTTCTGCACACATGGAAACAGGTGAGACAGAAACTTTAGACCTTTGAGAACCATTCAGTGGTTGCATGTGTGTGTTTATGATTTGACATTCACCATCAGGCTCTTCCATGCTGGATTTAGCTGCATCTAAAGATTAAAAAATAAAACCTGCATGAGTCACACAGGATTTTTGATGCAATTCAGAATTAATTTAGGAAAATAAGTTATAATAAATTTCAAGCAATTATTAAAAAAATACATTTTGCATTAACATGGATTTTAGGATTATTAAGATAAAAATAAATATATATAATACTTCTTATTGATTGCAGTAATGAGAATGTTTGAAGAAAATGTGCTTAATTTTCATTCAATTAAAGTAATGCAATCTTACAAATATGCATAAAAAAAGTTAAAAACGTGAGCTGGACATTTTGGACATTCTTGCAGCAATTGAAATATTTCAGACTATATTTTGGTGAAATATTATACATAATAAACATGACTTACCAGCTTTGGGCACGTCATTTATTTGAGGTGCTGAAAAGAAATTCAACATCATTTTTTGGACCATTTTCTATTATTTGGTCTATAAATTATTGAGCTATGATTTACTATTTATTATATGTTTTCTATGAATATATCTGATACTCACCAATATTTCCTGCCTCAGCACTGGTGCTGCTTGCATCTGCTTGCACAATTTGACATTAAAATAAGTTTCATATTTATTTTTAATTGTTTAAATGCTTAGTCAAAGTTGTGGTGAATCAATGCTTTTTATGTATTTAATGTGCATAGTTCTTTCTTATACCTGCAGTTGCTCTGTTGTAATATAGAAGCTCATCTGTAGCCATAAGAAAGAGAAATCACAAACGAAATCTCTTAATGTCTAACTATTTCTTTTAGACAGTACTCAGATTAAATACAGGGCAAATTGAACCCTCAGAGCAAGAAAATTCCTCTGTGTTGATCAGAATAGAAAAAAAAGTTTTTAAAACGTGTATGTAGGTTTAGACTCCACTAGATGGCAAACTTGTAACAGATCTTGAGTTAAGTCTCAAACTCAAATTGCCTTTAACTCTTTAGATATATAAAAAAAGATGTTTTGGTGTCTGTTTTTTTTTAAAGCACCAGAACACAGAGAGAGAACTATAGAGTAAGAAGTTTATCATTAAAACAGTTGATCTCTCGTGTGCTAAATTAGGCAATGGATTGAAACCTTCAGTTTATCCCTAAGGGCAACATGTCAGACGTGCCTCAACCCAGCACACATTGTTTCTTGCTAAACTAGCAATCATTCTCTCTTGTTTATCAGGAACATCAGCTAGTCTGGTGCACAAATCAAATCCTTCCAAGTTCACGAGAAACCATCTTTCAACAGCTCCCGTCTTACCACGTGAAGCAGTGATCACTCACCATTGGGCAGGTCGGGTGAGACCAGGTTCATGCTTTCTGTCAACGAAAACACAAAACACTGCAGTAAGAGTCTATCCGGCTGACATACTACAGACTGTGACTCCAGAACGGAGGACGTGTGTGAAAACTCACCAGTTGGAGCTTCATCTGAGGTTGAATCTGGATCTGTGGATTAATGGAGGGATTCTTAGTCAAAGCTTTATTTGCATTTGGCAACATGTTTTAATGTTACTGATTTTAGATTTACCTGTAGCAAACATGGCTTGGGACCCTCCTTCAGCTGCAATGTTCAGTGGCAGTTTTTAGTTTTTAAAGAATTCACATCGTACTCAAATTCCACATACATAGAATATACAGATTTATCCCAATAAACTGTGAATAAAGACTATACACACTCAATTTTTCTTGAGAGATATTCCAAACTCGGAATTCTATTGTAGATAATATTTGTGACTTATTTTTGTTAACTCTCTTATATTACAGGATAAAAATATTCACCTGCTTCAAGGTCCGCTTTAACCAGTACCAGTGCTAATGAGCAGAGGATGAGAATGTTCCTGTGACAAAATAAACAATCAAATCATTTCCTGACTAAATAAATCTGACTTATAAACAAGCAGGTAAGGAGCTGTTTTGCATACATTTTATTTGTAGTGAAACCACTGACACAATATAATGATTATGGATTTATTAAAAACTATTAATAATTTATTTTTTAATAATGATATAATGTAACAATCAACTATAGTGATTTAAAAACAGCTCTAAAATGTGATTTTATAGTCGTAGTATGTGTTTATATTAAATTACTACATTCAGTCGCATGTTAAAAAAATAATAGCAAATATAATATTATTTAATAATAACTATATAAATGAATTTGGTGGAATTTTCAGTAATTCAAGCTTTGCTTCTTTACAGAGTGACAAACGCACAATTATCCTGCACATTCTGTTTTAGTATTATTAAAATGGAAACACAAGTTGTGAAAATATAATAAGTGATCTGGATGTGTTTGCGTTATGAAAGGTGTTGAGATTTACCTGGTCAGCATGGCTGGAGGTCAGAGACAGGGTCCGGCGGTGTACAGTACACAATGTAGTATTGCACTTGAACTGGTCCTGTGGCGACAGCGGCCGTCAAGGCTTTTATACCTCCTCAAAGGCCATTGAGAATGTGCGAGGGGAGGGTCTCTTATTGTGAAAGAGAAGACGTGGAAAAAACGGCTTCATCTTGGATTACATTAATTGCATGGCTTAATGTAAGGATTCATATATCTCCTTCCCATGTACATTCCCACTAAAAGATTCTCCGTCAGGGAAAATCTTACCTCACAGAGAACCTTTTGTTACCTGCTGCATATTTAAAAGTTCCTCTCCTCCAAAAACAAAAAAAGAAGTCCTGTCAGTGGAGGGTTCAGGCAAAGCACAACGGCAAGGTCATCATATTTGCCCCGCATGACCTGCCGATCGTGTGGTGCTGAAAGGCGCTCAATGGTGGGGATTCCCTGGGTCACTGAAGCCAGTATTTGGGGAGAAATGCAAACCTAATTGCTCTGTAAATCAATAGCGAGCTGGCAGGGCATAAATACAAATTTTCCTCTTTAAAAGGTTGGTGTTGGGGAAATGGCGGTTGTTTTTTGGCCTCTTGTTGTCAAGATGCCAGCGATAAAGTTGCTGCTGATAGAGGTATTAGTGCTCACTGCTGCGGGAAAGACTCTGGGATCTGTGTTCAGGAAATTCCACTTTTTTTCCTCTAGCTTTCCTCAAGATTAATTTTGAGAGAAAGACAGTGTCGGGTAACATCCTGGGCCGAACGCATGACCTGTCATACAGCGAGTTCCAGAAATGTTACCAAAAGGTCGGGAATTTACCCAGAAAGGTTGGAAATTTACACCAAGGTCAGGTTTAGACTTGGAAAGAGTCGGGATTGGAGACTTATGATGTAACAGAGGGACTCCGTGATGACAAAAACTGCTTTTTTGGATCATTTCGAAATGCGTTTCCAAAACTATGCTAATTACTGAATGATATCAAATAGCAATGATTGAACGTTATTAAGGCTGGAATATATTACACGACTTTTAAAATTGGAACAGATTTTAAAACACTAGGCTTGGTACATTTGCCAGCTTTGTAAATTATTACATATAAAATGTCAAGATTCAAGATGTTGCTATAATGTAACAAAGGGGACTCCGTGATGACAAAAACTGCTTTTTTGGATAATTTCAAGATCATTTCCTAAACAATTGTAATTACCGAACAATACCGAATAGCAACGAACACACGCCATTATGGCTGAAAGATTTTTAAAATCAGAACAGATTTTAAAACGGACGTCATACGCTTGATGACTTTGTAAATGGTTACAGATAACAAGTCGGGATTCAAGATGTATCTATGACGTAACAAAGCTCTAATGACAAAAACTGCTTTTTTGATCATTTACGGAATGAATTATGTACAAATACTGAATTATATTGCATAGCAACAATTGCATTTAAAATTGGAACAGATTTTAAAACTAGGCATCATATACTTGTTTCCACCATGGATATAAACAAAAACGGTAATAGTGACTTTTTTTTCTCAAAATTGAGTTTGTCTCGCAATTCGGACTTTATCTTTTACAATCTTGACTTTATATATCACAGTTCAGCATTTTCTCTCAATTCAGAATTTTTTTCATGCAAATCTAAGAAAAGAACTTATAACTGTGAGATATAAACTTACAATTACACTTACAATTGACAGAGAGCTTGATTGACGGGCGACCTGACCAATCATAATGCTGAATCCACCATTTTGCCCAACAAACAAGTCGGACAGGAGAGTAGATTAACGTCGATGGACTTAAATTTGATAAATTGTATATTGACATCTTTCCGCGGTTGAAATAATGTTCATTAATGTGTATATCGGTTCACGTGTGCCGCTTGAACTGAAGTGCTACAGCAATCTGTCACAACACATTAAAGAGCCACAAAACAGTATTTGTTTAATTTTTTTTAAATTACAAAATTTGAAAGCTGAAACCTTGTTTCATACCAGAGGTCAAGTCACCTTTATGTATATAGCGCTTTTAACAATACAGATTGTGTCAAAGCACTTAAGAGTATCAAATTGGAGGATAGAGTGTCAGTAATGTATAAAAATAAGATTAAACACTCAATTTTCAGTTAAAGGCGTTTCATTATTGAATTCAGAGATGTCATTGTCTAGCTCAGTTTAGTTTAAATAGCATCTGTGAAATCAAATTGACGATAATCGCTAGAAATTAAGTGTCCCCAACTGAGCAAGCCAGAGGCGACAGCGGCAAGGAACCAAAACTCCCTCTGTGACAGAATGTAACCTGCCCTGTCTTGTCTGTCGGCGTGTTGTCAGTTTCCTTTTTGCTCTGCGTTGTATTTTTTACTGTGTGAGAACATGATTTGTAGTGTGAGAGCGGCTTGGCTTGTCGGACATAGCAACAGTAACTAAGGTGGGTGGGTTTTTGCAAACGGTCAATTGTGTGATGAAAAGTCACGATTATCTTTATTCCTTATTTCGTGGTGGAGAAAAAAATGAATTGCGAGATGCAAACTCAGAATTGCAAGAAAAAATGTCTCAAATTCTGAATTTATATATCACAATTTAGATTTTTTTTCTTTTTCTCAGAACTGCAATAAAAAGTCAGAAATGGGCCTCCACAAATATCGCTGGATGGTTTGGATGAAACCATCATGGAAAAGATACTTTTTATTGCATATCATGTCATATCTGTTCTGTGTGACTGCCACTAGGGGGCAAAATGAGACAATCGTATGCAAATGAAGGAGCTAGTCGAAAAGCTGCTTAAAAACATCTGTGGCCATAATACACTACATGATTTTCTGCTAAATCGACTGTCAAATCGGGGCAAAAATCTGAGCAAAAGTCATGTATTCCAGTCTTAAAATGAAGGCGGAAATTCCATACTCACACAGCTAAGACTAAATCCCTTGTACGTCCCAAGCACATTCGATCTGTTGGCTATTTTTCCCTTTTATCTGACGGAACTACTGCCAATGGAAATGAATGGGCCGTCGCTAGACAAGACAGGAAGTCTACCCATCTGGGTTTTACCTTTCCTGGATTTCTATGGGCGCCTGTGGTAAAATGGAACGGGCCGCTGTGGAGCAGAACAGGGGTTAGAGTTTTGATAATGGGAGAAAGTGGTCCTGTGTAATAGAGTTACATTTGACATGTCCTCCACTCTGGTATTTAGGAGCAGCATTGCCTACTATCAAAGAAGTCCTCTGTGTGCACGCTAAAAGGATTTTTCTCTTTAAAAGCGTAAATGGATAATTAACCGTTGAGGATCCCTCACTAGGCCACATTATGGCCGCTTAGCTGTCTTTTCAAGAAACACATTCGCGAGGGAAGTCTTTGAAAGCTGGTAAGGTCAGATTTACATGTGTATGTGAAAAAGGCCCAAGGGCACACGGGACCCCTGGATTTTCCTTTCAAACATGGAGGCTGAAAGGAAATTGCTAGCATCGTGAGGTACAGAACGTACTCTCATGCTTGACGGAAAAAAGAAACGCTCTGCGGCACTTTACATTAGAGAGCACAAGCTCGCTCGGGTTACAGGACTATCTGGACCAGCTTGAACTTAGAAACCTCTGTTTGTTGTGGCACGGGTCACGATTTACAGAGAAAAGCCATCAATAGATTAAACATTTTAAATAAAACTGAAGTGTTTTTTCTGTTTTAAAATCATTTCTTCTGTGCCAGCCTATAAACAATTTTTAATAGAAACTTTTTTTTTTTTTTTAATTATATCTGTAAACTATGGAGGTTTGTTTTTGCCACGGGATAAAAAAAAAAGGTAATTGCAATTTAAAAAAAAATCTGAATTGCAAAATGTAAATTCAGAATTCAGATAAAAATGTCAGAAATCCGAGTTACCTGAATAAACGTAAAATTCTTCGCTTATATCTTGCAATTCTGACTTCTGAAGTTACAATTACCTTATTGATTGATTTATATCAATATATATGTGTGTGTATATATGTGTATGTATATATATATATATATATATATATATATATGTGTGTGTATATGTGTATGTATATATATATGTGTGTTCTGTTGCAGAAACAGGCTTCCATAGTACAGAACTAAATTTTGTGGTACTATCTAGAAATCTTATTTTATACAAATTTTATTATATATTGAAATAAGTTGTGCATAGTTTAGAGATGGATATTAAGTACCATGATTATTAAAACAAAATTATTAAATCTCTTCAAAACACAAAAAATACTGTAAAAAAACCTACATTAATTTAGTTAAAGAAGAAAATTATGCACTGTTTTTTTTCTTGCACTCGCAGATTTTAGAATTTAGCATTTTGCTCAATAAAATTGACATTTTCTTGTTAAAGGCGCAGATGGTTCATGCTGTGACATAAACCTTTTGGCTATTAAACTTTGAAATGCCCCACCCTTACTTCCTGTTTCAAAAGGAAGTGTCAACACAAATGACCATTTATCTTTAACAACCTATATATGAACATGACAACAATAACATGATTTGAAATCGTGTCCTTGCTGGAATCACCATTTCCGTCTAGAATCAAAACATGAATGCTATACCAAGGTTTGTGTATTTGGTTGGTAAGCAGTCCCTGCCAGCTTGGTAAATGAACTGTCATAATTTCAAAGCAGTTTCCATTGCCTTCCATCATCATGAAAAATGACACTCTTTAACCAGCACATACCAGACAGGATTTATTCAGAGGCTGATGGGATTGAATAGCTTTTTAATATAGGCAGAGTATCACATGAGACCTCTCTGATGCCCCTTGATGTGGGAAGAATAATCTGTGGACAATTACTCAGCATTTTAGCTAGTTTTACTTCTCCGTTATTGCACTACAAAGACTTCCTAATTAATATTTCAGCAATTTTTTAAGTCATATTGTATAATGCTGTGATTATCAACAACAGTAGGTTGTGTTTGGCTGAACAAGATGAATGATGAATAAACGATATTATGAATAATCTCGATGTGATTTTAAAAGAACACTGGATATATCTAAATCTATGCCTATACAGTAGTACAGTTTACATGCTGTTATATTTTAAAATCCACTATTTTTTTTTCATTCAGATGAAGTCGAATCCTTTTTCAGAACCAATTAAGGTTCTTCCATCACTTACCTGTTGAGTCTAAGTGTCCATTACCTCGGATTATGAATTGTTAAATATGTGCAAATGAGTTAGCTGTCATCAGGTAAATTAGCCCATAACACCAGTTTTCTTGACAGTTATCTATTAAGCTGTCAGACAGGCATTCATAGCCTGCTAATATTCCCTGTGCTCTGGTGTGTCCCACTTCAGGGCTGTAATTCAGTCGTCTTAATTAATGGAGAGAATGCCAAAGACAATTTAGAGAGAAAAGATCTTCTTGGAATCCCATATGGTCCATTTTAAGTCACATGATGATCAACAGGACATATGATTGGCTGAAGCAACATGCCATTCTGATATACTCACCTGTAATGTCAACATTCCTATCTATGGGGATATTAATGTGTTACCAATCAGAATGCATTATATCTACATCTATATAAAATATGCTTTAAACAGATGAATTGTCATTTTTATTATCTTTTTCGTTTAATCCTACATTGTGCACTTTGATGCAGGTCTTATACTTTGTGTCACTTCTCAAAAATATTAATTATTACACACCATAAATGTACACAATATAAGAACAAATACATTTACAAACAGGTTAATTTGCTTTCTTGTCCAAAGGTCATAAAATACTAAATACTGAATATTAAATATTGAACAACAACATTCAATAATACAAAAATAACAAAACCAGGTGTACAGAGACTTTTAGATGAAAATGTTTGAAACATTTCTAAGGTTAAACTTCAAGAGGCTATAAGGACTGAATATAAAAATAGTTTTCATAGTTTTGAGGGCTTCTGGATCATGCAATAATCTTTATGCATTATGTTCATTCTTAATTAGGCTACAGAAAGAAAGACCGAGTTATGAAAATCATCCACAGCTGCAAAACTGAATGGCTTTGCTAAAAATGTTCTCCCATTTCTTTCTGAACACAGTCTCTATTGTCTGTGCAGAGCTAATATATTATTATTTAATTTAATAAACTTTAATATTATACATGCACTTTTGCTCAAATGCAAATACAAATCTACAAAATAAATAAAAAAGTACCAGGGAGGAGTAATAATATAAAATTTAGAATAAGGGAATCGGATATAGAAATAAATACTTTGCATGACTAATGTAGTCCTACATACTTCAGTTAAAAAACAACAACAAAACGTTGGGTTTTTAATATTAAACATGCATTTATGGATGTGAAATGTGGTTAAAATATAAGCAAGTTAATCATAAGCCTGTGCACAGAGTGGGAGGACCAGTAAATCCAGCGTCTTTGAGCGGAAGCCAGGATCAGTGAGAGCGCTGCTGAAACGCGCCCCCTGCAGGACCGGAAGAGCGTCGCGTCGCGTCGCGTCTCCTCGCGCTAACTTCGCCGCCGCCATATTAACACAGAGCTGAGAGGTAATACAAACCGCCCTTTATATTAATACTTGGTGTCTTTCACTACAAACTTCTAACATATACATGATCCTTAAATCATTTTAAGGAAGATGAGGGGTTTTTATATGAGGTATTATGCCCTCTCGTGTCTTTTGAAATGTTTGTGTAGATGATGGAGCGTTAGCATGGCTGTGGCTAACGTGATGATATGCTAGTGAAATATAATAGAAACTCGATGATTTGATGGGGTTTGAATTGTTTAAATGTTGTCGTGGATGTGCTTAAGTGTACATTTATTTGAAAATAAACTAGCTGAGTGGTTACGAGTGTGTGTAATTTAGACAGGCTGTTAGTTTAGCTCCTATCTGATGCTCTTCATCCTGATCTGAATGAGGGTTTGAGCTCCATGTCTGATTTTGGTCGTTATTCTTATATTTAAGCTCTTATTCCGTCATAAATCTGTAGAAACCTTCATAAAGGCTTTAAAATATTTAACACCCTGTTTGGATCATGTGTGGTTTTTGTAAAGGCTGCCAATGATGCTTTAAGATCATTGGTGGATATTTCATTGAGATGCAGTCAACTTAATTCAATTGGAGGTTTTTAAGTTCTTTTTATCAAAATTAATTTGCTTTATGTGAGGTTAAATATTTAATTGTGTGAAAGCCGTTATATTTACATATTTATCTAGTATCGTTCTGCATTGTGGTGAACTGCTTTGATGGGTTAATCAATGGAGGCTCTGATCCCAAAGCATAGGTTAAGAAAAAAAGCCTAGTGCGCTAACTATCTAGCCAGCGTTTTTAGGCATTGTAGACAAATTTAAAACATGTCTGTGTTGGCCAAAAATACAGACCATTGGAAATTGGCAGAATAAGTGTTCTTCTATTGCTTTAAAAGTACTGAGACTGAATGCTCCAACAATGATGGAATACTTGGGAATATCAAAATTGTGATTTTAAGGTCATTGTTTCAACAGTCAATGTATTTTTCGGATTCTTTTCAGCTCTAGAATGTTTAATAGGGCAGACATTGGTCTTTGTGAATGCAGTCTTGCGTAAAATGTTCTAGGCATGTAAAGTCATTATTCAAAAGGTGTGAGCATCCTGTATGAGACATGTCTGTGATGCCCAAAATGTTACCTAGCTAAGGCTCACTAGGTTTTGACACACATCCTGCTTTGTCTCGGTTTATTCTACTCATGTTTGTTTGAATATACATCGATCTCCAGGAAGGACCTACGTGGTGGCAAGTGGTTGGAAAATACTATTGTATGCTTATTTAAAGGAAATTTATATTAAATATGACCAAACTAAATTTTAGATTGGACACAAGATTTGTTTTCTAATAAAAGCTCCTTGACTGTCTGTATACTTGAGCAAAACACGTTTACAGTCATCTTGTTTATTTGTTTAATTCATAGCTCACACATAGTCCATAATGTCTTAAATTCAGATAAATTATTAGATAAATTAGGCTTTACAGACGAGATGCGCATGACAATCGCATGCGATATATCGCCCACCCCTACAAATATGTCAGTGGATTTAGATGTGAGAGGACAATGCTTTTGACTGAAGTAAGCGTTATTATGGATTGTGGACCAGAAGCGATGGTTTGACGTTCAAAATATCGTAATGAAGGAATTTTTCGCTTTACAAGATGCTAACTAATGGACAGGAGTGGTGTGGATTGTTGTGGTGTTTTTATCAGCTGTTTGGATTCTCATTCCAAACCTGTTCTAATGAAGAAATGCAATCAGTCGACCTCTGATTTGTATATTTTGACACATTGTTACATAAGTCAAATTCATTATGGTAAACGGTATTCATTTTATTTGTGCAGGTCTTAAAATGTCTTAAATTTGCAGATGCCCTTGTGTTACATCCTATAGTGAGATCCAGTGTAGATTTTGATTTGCTATCTGTGTACTAGTTATTGAGATCGACACAGTTCTGACAGACAGATGGAAAATGGCAGCATGTTTCCTAATGAATGTTTATGATTGTGTTTTTGACTGCATCATCACTTGGTGTGTTCAACACAAATGTTACTTTGAGTTTGCCAGTGGCTCGGTTTGGCTGCACACAACAGGTTTTATTCATACAAACAAACAAATCAAATCAAATGCAAATCAAATAGTGACGTCAGTGGCGATTCTTTAGTTATTTGTTTTGCTTTGCCTTGCAGGTGTTTGGAGCGTCACCCTCGTGTAAAATCATCGCAAGATTCCCCAAGGCTGCCCACAAGTACAATTTTAGGTGAGTCAGGGTTAAATGTCCATTGTGTTCTTTGAAACCTCATTTGACACATTGAGGAGTTAAAATGCGTCTGCATATTTGGTCCTCGTCCATCTGTAGATTAGATCATGTAATTTTCGGTCTGAGATACGAGTAATGGCTGCTACTGAATACAGGCTTTGTGAATCATGTGATATCAGGTTCAGTGCTCTTCTGAGGTGGCCGTCGGGGGAGGCAGGAATCTTTGGAATGGTCATCAAACCAAATTCCCATCTGGCAAAACAAAATTATCCATTGTTTCTGATGGTAGACTCCCATACATGCCATTTACCATCACTGTGTTTGTGTTCCACTGTCCCTGCTTGATTTCATGAGCATTCATAAATAGGGATGTGCCAAATATGTTTAAAAATCAAGAGTTGGTGAGTTGCCTGAATGACTAGTTGATTTATTGGTTTTAGGGAAACCATGGATAATTAGACTGGTTTCATTTGATGATTTTATTTGACTCTGATCTGATGGATTACTTAAGCAGGATTTACATAAGACATGCTAAAAATCAGCTGGATGGAACGTGACTTTATTTTTAAGTTTGGCTGTTTTTAACTTAATATGCCATCTTAAAAACAACACTTGTCGGCACCTTTAAAAAACAGCAAAAGACATGATGCAATGGTCAGAGATGTCCTTCTGAATGTGCATTTGTGAAGCTTTTAGGAGGATGAATTTTGAATGAAACTTTTCTGAGAGGGAACTGAATGGTTTTTAAGCAGATTCTGGTCTAAATTGTCTCCAAGATGGCTTCACAATGGAGTTGGGGTCGAAAAAGGATGATATGGTTTCCTTTTCAAGCAGTTAAGGCAAATTACAGGAGAACAGACAGATGAAATCTAATCACACTAAGGTCCTGCAAGCCAGTCTCCGTTACAGCACCGATCCCAGTACTGTATCAAAATGGTTGTTCATTAAAGGGGACCTATTATGCAAAAATTACTTTTATAAGGTGTTTGAACACAGTTGTGTGGCCGCAGTGTGTGAAAACAACCGGCCTATAATGGCAAAAATCCACCCACTCATTTTTTAATAATCTAAAAAAATCATAAACGGTCTCTCAAAACGAGCTGTTTCAGATTCTCCCTCTGTTCACGTCACCGAGGGAAAAAGTCACCCGCCCATTTGTGACGCTGCCCTATAATTATAGACACAGCCCTGAGTGAGAAGCTGTGGTCTGCCTCCGCCACTACTGATTACTTGATGTAGCTGCTGGAGATTCACAATGTCAGCGCCAAGGAGGCTTTTCAAGTGTTGTGTTTTGGGATGCACTAATAGACTCTAGGGCTGCAGCTAACGATTATTTTTATTGTCGACTAATCTATTTATTATTTTCTTATCAGTTGATGAATTCTTTAGTTAAACTATCAATAAATAATAACAGTAAATTCTGCTACACTGTAAAAAAAATGAATCATGGGTCTTGTAATTTTCATTAAAAAAATTAAGGTGATTAAAAATAGTGAGTATTTCATTAAAGAAATTGTGATTCAGTGTTGTATAGAAAATATTGAGGACTTTTTACTAATAAAACCAAGAGATGTGGTTTCCTCACTTTTTTAAAGGAAACTTCAGCAGTTTTGAGGCTTGAATTGAGGAACTGACTAAACTAAAAAAAATAAGAACACTACCTACTTATTAGGGATGGGCAATATATCGCATCTGGTTGCATGCGCATCTCGTCAGTAAAGACGGTTCCTTGATTAGCGCTAAGTCTCCATCACCTGTTTTCAAATGGAGCGGCATTTAATACACGGAGCCGTAGTTCACTGACAAGCTACGCAATATCGCGTTCATTATTGCAGATATATCGCCTTCGACAATGAACGCAAATTGCGTAGCTTGTCAGTGAACTACGGCTCCGTGTATTAAATGCCGCTCCATTTGAAAACAGGTGATGGAGATTTAGCGCTAACCAAGGAACCGGCTTTACTGACGAGATGCGCATGCATATCGCATGCGATATATCGCCCATCCCTACTACTTATCTTAACAGAATTAGCCCAATTTTGCAGTTTTATATTAGAGATGATTGTTAGTTCCCAGCATGCTTTGCATATGGCTGGATATGGAGAGTACATTTTGAAATTAAATGCTATTTTGTGTTTTTGAGTGAAGGGAAGCACCTATTAATGTTTAATGTTCAGTTATGTTTGACATTTGAAAGAGTTTCTGGTACATTGAAGTTTCCATTGCACAGTGCAATAGTTACCATTGTGCAGAAGAGTAGAGCTTATGGTTATGGATACTACTCCTCTGAGGCATTAAGCCTTGTTCAATGAGCAGTAGATTTGCTAGTGCAGTACTTTCCAGTATTTCTCAAGTATTTTCCTATTTGAGCTGTTTGGCTATATACGGTCTTTTAAATGTACAAAATAGCTCGGTCAAATACAAACAGGCCTCACTCAAAGTCACAGACTTTTGAGAATCAACTTAAAATAAATGAGCACATTTCACTAATTATATTAAATTCATTGTGTCGTAGATTAAGTAATTTAGGAGATTTTACATGATTTATTCAGATAGATTCCATTAAAAAACCAAGCCTTAAAAACTACTCAAAAATATTGTGTAATATTGTTAACATATTTTTTTTTAAAGTAAATAGCCCGTTCCATTTTTTACAGTGTATTAATCTTTTATTTTATGCAAACGTTTTCTCATAATTAATACTTTACAAAAAAATTAATAATAATAACAAGAAAGAGAAAATAATAACAATAAATAAAAAATAAAAATAACAAATAATTAATAAAAAAGAAAGAGAGAATTACAGGGCAGTGATACAATCAATAGAAATGCACATTATGACTGCATTCACAGTTACTGTTTGGGACTGACAGCAGTTGCTTACAGGTGAGAGACTTGAAATGTTTTATTTATTCAGCAGATTAAAACATCTGCTTGAATCTGTATGAATGAACAGCTGAAGTCACAACCGCATTCAGGACACTAGAGGAACAGAATCAAAAATGGCGTCATAACACCGGGATGTTTTATCACAGTTGACAGCCCGTTTTTAAATAAATGAGCCCAGTTGAGGCTTGTCCTATCCATCACACAGTTAAACAAGTAACAAAGATTTTAAATGCGTATAATAATAGAATGCTCTATGAACGCTCAATGAAGTGATGTTGCTATACTAGCCTTTACCTTCTGCTCTAGAGTCTTGTTTCTGTTAAACATGGCAGAAAAACAGTCTTAAGTAGGGATAACTACAGGCTCGTGCAATGGGCGTGGCTAAAGGTGCGACGAGTCAATGCACTCCATGCTAATCGACTTATTTTTATAATCGACGTTATCGATGACGTCGGCGAATCGCTGCAGCCCTGATAGACTCCCTCCATCTGAGTCGCTGAGGACACTGTGGTTAAGTTTCATTGTCTAAGGTAAAGTCCCCAATACGTGTAGGGATCAATACCAACGCTTCGTGCGCAAACGTCAGCTCCAGACAAAGTAAGTATCACATGTTTGTTTTTCAAATTGCCCTTCTGGAAGAGCTTCTTGGCACTCTGTAAGGCTGATGATGCTAAAGCTACCATCGTCTCTGTCTGTTTTCACTGGTGCTGTCTTCATTAATGATCGTGAATAGGATTGTGGTGGTTAAAAGTTGCATATGAAAGCAACGGGAGTCGATCACTTGAGTTTGTTGAGCTCATAATCACGAGTCGGACTTATAAAGTTTGTGATAGCATGCCATGCACCATGAGACCAGCTATGTTGTTATTTTTATCCCGCCGTGCTCCCTGTCTGTGTAATTCAATAATTAATTATTTTTGAATTTATTATGCACAGTACAATTAGATGACTGACTTTGAAACGGAGTATGTTTTCTGTAAAGATAACAGGCTTGTACTAATAGGGGAATGTTTATTTGCAAAGGCTAGCACTGCTAATGCGGAGTTGGAGCTCTTGAAGCTCTGCCCTCTTCTCTGGGAGCACTAGCACATTTGCATTAAAGCAACATACTCAAATACAGAGTGTTTTGGCTTATACCCTAAAAGTGGCAATTTTAACAAGCTTTTCACCAACATAAATAATTCCAAACAGCGCTGTTTTGTGTTTCTGAGCAGCATGACCGTGTTTCGTTCCTGAATGAATCAACCGTTTAAATTATTTGGTTCAATCCTAATGACTCTCTTATTAACAGTGACTTGATGCCACCTACTTCTTTAGTTAGAAAAATCTAACTAAAATTAAATGTTTTGTTTAATAGGGCTGTGCGATTAATCGAATCGCAATCATGATTTCAGACGTTGCGATTTGCTAATCGCAAAGCCTACGATGTGGACAAGATATTACTCTGATCCAGAGCATATGACTGCCAGCCTTGAGTGACGGTCTTACTAACCAATAGAGTGAGCGCACCTCCGTTCTCCCCGATCAGCACTGCTCTAGCCAACTGCGTTAACGCCCACCATTTAAAAAGGGTCAGATCGAAAGTTAGGCAAATTAAAACTGAAGAAAAACGTAACGTAACTTCAGCTTCGAAATGACAGAGAACAAACAAAAAAGGTAATTTGCGAGAGCTCCCTTATCGGTTCTGCTTTCAGTACTGGAGAATAAAAGATACATTTTTAGATGTTTTTATTTGTAGGCTACATGAACCTTACATATTCTGCATGATATGTAAGACGCAAACTGCGGACTTGGCAACATAGTGTGCCAACTTGATGCTTCCTCTGAAGACTGCTTAGATGTGTTTGACTTGAAGCAGCGCAGCTGGACCCATCGCTGTGTGTCATCAAATACTGCGAGAGCTATAAGAGAGAGGACGTCTCCTTATGCTTTCTCTCGCCGTACTTTGATGTCATACACCGATCCATCTTCAAGTCGAACACACCTCTTTACTCTCTTGTCACGTGACCGAGTGTAATCGCAGCCTCTGCGGTTGAAAAAAATCGTGTTTTTTCATATCGCAAATGCAATTAATCGCTCAGCCCTATTTTCAACCTGGTGGATGATAAAATATTAATGAAAAATGGAGCTGAGACATGAGTTGCAACCACCCACAGCCCTGTAGCTGTTATTCATTACCTAACTTACTGGAAGACCTGGAGTGTTCTTGATAGTTTTTGCTACACAATGACAAACTCTGTATCAGGTAGGTCAGCAGGTGAAAGAGATGCAGGGTTGGGTGGTAAATTACTCTGATTGGATTATTCCAACAAGTTCGACCTTGGAAAAATCCAGTAACCACCTGGAGCTCATTTCTGGTTATGTTCAGCATTCTCTGTTGTTATATATAGAGTATACAACTCTAATTGATCTAATCCAAATGTATAGAAAGCCTCAAAGAAAACGGTATTGTGTTCTTAAGCCATCTTGTGTGTTTTCAACCCTGAAAGAATGTACTGACACCTTTTGGACTGTTGTGGTCGAGTCTTCCTCGCTCTGCTTGCATCTAGATTAAACCTTTCCTCTATCTGGGCAGAGGTTCAGAACTCTAATCCAGTTTATCAGACAGTCAGGGGTCCGTGTCGTGGCCGGAGGCCTGTGAAGTCAGACATCCCAGTTGTAGATTCATCTTCCCTTTGATTCTGTACCAAGTCAATGTGCAAATGAGGCCACAGATTTCAGGCCCCAAGCCTTTTATTTCAGTCGATCTTAAGGATGCAGATTGGCCTGATAGTGCTGTCCCTGTATTGATATTTTTTTTTTTTTTTTTTGGTGTGTTCACAGCCCTGACAGGAGCAGCCACACATCCAGATCATGTCTGGCCCTGTCACGAGTCGATCTCGCGTTTATCCAGACGTCAACACACAGAGACCGCGGGAATACTGGGACTATGAATCACACGTCGTAGAGTGGGGGTGAGTGTTTTTTTTTTCCCATGGAAGAATAAATGTGGTATTACCAGGTCTGGATTTATGCAGTCGGGTTACATTACATGACATCAGGATGGTTGAAGATCACAAAAATTAAGGAAATTACAGCGTTACCACGCTCATAGAAAACCTGAAAATATCTTTGTACATTTAAAAATGTATTTTCCAGGCTGGTTTCTTTTTTTTTTTTTTTTTTTTTTTTGGCTTTGTTGAATACAGCAGGTTCAGAAATGCTCTGAATGATTCATTAGTGAATCAAAAAGGGGTGTTACTGTGCCAGTAAAGTTAGGTATTGATTTATATTATTGCATTACCTTACAATATAATACCTACCCTTGTATCATTGTTTTTATTTATTAATTTACACATTGTTATCATGTTCAGTAATAAAGAAATAGGTTATCTAAATAAATAACTCTGAGACCATTTTTCTTGGAGCTGCTTCTATAGTTTATTGAAACTATAACCCAGAATTAGGGCTGCAAGATAAATCGGAAGTTTTCGATTACGTGTTTAGGCCATTTTCAATCTTTATTCAGTGCAACTGAATTGAGCACATCACAGGGGTCTTGATGGCCTTGTTGTTCAGTAAAACAACAGTAGTAGCAAACTAATGGCATTTGATTAACTAGTATGAAAGCTTTACGTGTGTATCAATCACATATGTGACCCTGAACCACAAAGTCATAAGGGTAAATTTTTTGAAATTGCGATTTATACATCATATAAAAGCTGAATAAATATGCTTTCCATTGGTGTATGGTTTGTTAGGATAGGACAATATGTGGCCGAGATACAAGTATTTGAATATCTGGATATCTGAGGGTGCAAAACAAATCTAAATATTGAAAAAAAACACCTTTAAAGCTGTCTAAATGAAGTTTTTACCAATGCATATTACTAATCAAAAATTAAGTTTTAGTATATTTATGGTTGGAAATTTACAAAATACAGGTGCATGTCAATAAATTAGAATGTAGTGAAAGTTTTTCTTGTAACTTATTTCAAAAAGTGAAACTTTCATATTTTAGATTCATTGCATGCAAAGTAAAACATTTCAAAAGTTTTTTTGTTTTAATTTTAATGATTAGAGCTTACAGCTCATGAAAGTCAAAAATCAGTATTTCAAAATATTATAATATTTACATTTGAGTTTCAATCTCTTTCTTTGAAACCACAATAATGGGGAAGACTGCTGACTTGGCAATGATCCAGAAGACGAACATTGACGCCCTCAACAAAGAGGGTAAGTCACAGAGGGTCATTACTGAAAGGTGTGGCTGTTTACAGAGTGCTGTATCAAAGCATATTAAATGCAAAGTTGACTGGAAGGAAGAATTTGGGTAGGAAAAGTGCACAAGCAACAGGGATGACTGCAAGCTTGAGAATACTGTCAAGCAAAGCTGATTCAAACACTTGGGAGAGCTTCACAAGAAGTGGACTGAAGCTGGAGTCAGTGCATCAAGAGTCACCACGCTCAGACGTCTTCAGGAAAAGGGCTACCAAGCCACTTCTGAACCAGAGACAACGTCAGAAGCATCTTACCTGGGCTGTGGAGAAAAAGAACTGGACTGTTGCTCAGTGGTCCAAAGTTCTCTTTTCAGATTAAAGTACATTTTGCATTTCATTTGGAAATCAAGGTCTGGAGTCTGGAGGAAGAGTGGAGAGGCACAGAATCCATGTTGCTTGAAGTCCAGTGTGAAGTTTCCACAGTCAGTGATGATTTGGGCTGCCATGTCATCTGCTGGTGTTGGTCCACTGTGTTTTCTGAAGTCCACAGTCAACGCAGCCATCTACCAGGAGATTTTAGAGCACTTCATGCTTCCTTCTGCTGACAAGCTTTATGGAGATGCTGATTTCATTTTCCAGCAGGACTTGGCACCTGCCCAGACTTCCAAAGGTACCAAAAGCTAGTTCAATGACCATGGTGTTACTGTGCTTGATTGACCAGCAAACTCGCCTGACCTCAACCCCATAGAGAATCTAGGGGGTATTGTCAAGAGGAAGATGAGAGACAACAGACCCAACAATGCAGATGACCTGAAGGCCACTATCAAAGCAACCTGGGCTTCCATACCACCTCAGCAGTGCCACAAACTGATCAACTCCATGCCACGACGAATTGAGGCAGTAATTAAAGCAAAAGGAGCCCCTATAAAGTATTGAGTACATGTATAGTAAATGAACATACTTTCCAGAAGGCCAACAATTCACAAAAAAAAATGTTTTATTGGTCTTATGAAGTATTCTAATTTGTTGAGATAGTGAATTGGTGAGTTTTTGTTAAATGTGAGCCTAAATCATCACAATTAAAAGAACTAAAGACTTAAACTACTTCAGTGTGTGCATTGAATTTATTTAATACACGAGTTTCACAATTTGAGTTGAATTACTGAAATAAATGAACTTTTCCACGACATTCCAATTTATTGAGATGCACCTGTATCTTCATGGAACATGGTCTTTAATGATTTTTGGCATAAATAAAAAATTTATAATTTTGACCCATACAATGTATTTTTGGCTATTGTTACAAATACACCTGTGTGACTTAAGACTGGTTTTGTGCTCCAGGGTCACATATTAGTTATCGTTCAGTTCAGAGTCCCAGGATTGTTTTCAGGCATCACAGAGTGTGGTGTGAAATATTTCTCTACAGGGCTACAGTGCTGATGTCTTTATTTGTCTGGACTGGCGTTTCATTTGCACTTGTAATAACAGCTGTCGGTCTTGTTAACAGGAATCAAGATGACTACCAGCTGGTGCGGAAACTCGGCAGAGGAAAATATAGTGAAGTGTTTGAAGCCATCAACATCACAAACAACGAGAAAGTAGTCGTCAAAATACTCAAGGTGACGAGCGTTGTTGTTGTTCCAGACAGCTTTAACAACATTCTGACCTCAGTCAAGTCAGGTTAAGTTCAGTGGGACGGTGAAGACCCCAGGACTTCACGTTCTCTCCAGCTTCTCATTTTCCAAGTAGTTGACGAGAGCGTCTGCTGAGATAAGCCTGTTTACGTTATGGTAGGCAGCGGATGGTATCGAAACCAGAAGCCGCTGGCAGGCATTCAGATGAACGGGCGCCTGGAGAATTCTTTCCTCGCCCCCTCCTCCTCTTAACCAGAGAAAGCTCTAGATTCTAGCGATAACACTCGACGAACTGAGAGCTTCTTTTCAAGCTAAGTGATAAATAGTTTTGAAGATTAGCATGTTGTCCTGTAATGTAGCCAGTTGTGTGCAATGAACTTCCCTGTCTGGAGACACGAAGGATGAAGCCGCACAAATTGAGTCTAGACTCAGTCAGATTGGATGTCATTGCGTCAAATTCATCTATACTGCAAGACTACGTGAAATCAAAATTGAGCTTATTTACATTCTTGATATCTCTGAATGGAGCGATGATATAGTTGTGCTTGTGGCGGCAACTAAGTTTGAGTCTGGCTTGACATTTCTCGAAGCCGTTCCTTTTCAAATCCATTATCGAAGTGAAATGACTGTTTTTGGCTGATGTAACCAGTGGTTGGTTGTGAAAAATAACAAACTAATAATCCCATAACCCACTTTTTATGAACGCTCCAAAATTAAGTAAAAAGAAAATTAATATGTTAATATTGTCTTACTGTAATATTCATCCTTAAATTTAATAGATTCTACACTTATAATCTGTTTTAAAATTAAGTTAAATTCTATAGAATAAAAAAAATCTTTCTTTACTTAAAAAAAACAACTCCTAAATCATAAATGAGTGGAAATTATTTATTGTACATTATTTATTGAATACTGAATATTCTGTTAAATTCTGAAATGTCACATTAGGAAGTTAAGCAGTTGCAAATTAAGTTTTATTTAGCCTTTAATGATTTTGTGTTGCTTTTTTTTTTTCTTTATTTCCATATGTAGCCAGTAAAGAAGAAGAAAATCAAGCGAGAAATTAAAATTTTGGAGAATTTGAGAGGCGGCCCCAACATCATCTCACTTCTAGACATTGTCAAGGATCCAGTGGTCAGTTGGCTTTCTTCAAGATGATTTTGTGTATAATAATGTAGTTAAGAATGCAGTATGTGAAATCGAAGTTGTGCAGCTGCATGCATGTACTTACATAGTGTTTCAAATGTGTCTCTAACTGAAGTCCCTTGCATTTCTCCCTGAAGTCTCGAACCCCAGCTCTGGTTTTTGAACATGTGAACAACACAGACTTCAAGGTAAATCACTTCTCATGTCTGCTTAATTAATTCTGCCACCTCAAATAAATGTAATACAAAACAATCAGTTCGGTCAAACTCAAGCATCCTCTTGCTCTCTCATGCAGCAATTGTATCAAACGCTATCAGACTACGACATCCGGTTCTACATGTATGAGATCCTAAAGGTAAGTTCTTTCTGATTATCACAAATCTGTAAAAATCCTAAATTTGATTTGTTTATACCATTTTGCCTGTTTTTCAAATGCGTTTCAAACTCTCCCCTCATCAGCTAACAACAGGGAATCTCAACTCTATGTATCTGTTTTTGTTTGGTACTAGTAGTTTGGTACTCGGATGTTACACACTTCACCTATAAGTGCTACTCAGTAGCTTCTTACTGCTGTGGTTATAGCACATTGTTTATGTATACTCGCTGTTAGTCAGTTGTGTGGGAGTAAATAAAAAAAGGATTTTTGTTTGTGAGAAAAAACACATTGATCTGAGTAATAGTAAATGTGGTGTAAATTCTGGTAGACCATTTTCTTTTTGGGTAATTTTTCAAGATAGTATTCAAAGATTCTATTAATTTCATTCCATTCTGAAATTGTATGAATTTCTTTAATATATATTCTATATATTTTTTTAATTGTTGAATTCTTCTTGGTATGCTAGAAAATATTTTTTTTATATATTTTATTTAAGTAAAGGGTTTATCGGTCAGAAGATGTGGACACTTGTAATGTCTTGTTCTAAGAGTATCTCTGTCTTTCTCAGGCTTTGGATTACTGCCACAGTATGGGAATTATGCACAGAGATGTGAAGCCACACAATGTAATGATCGACCATGAACACAAAAAGGTACTGCCCATTTATTACTCTCATCAGCAATTGTGTTACGCCATCTCATTCTGCAAGTCTGATTGGCTGAATAAAGATGAGCTTGCTTACATGCACCAATCAAAAATTAGAGTTTGCTGTAGTGAAAGAGAAGCATTGTTCGCTGCTGTGACGTCAAGCACGTTTGACCAAGATTGAATTTAAAAGTCTACAAATTGCATGTTCTCTGCGTCAACACTGACGCTGATGTGAGATGTTGAGCGAATCACATGAATCATTCATTAAATTGCATTTGATTCTTATGTGTTTGTGTGTGTTTTGCCGTTTAGCTGCGTCTGATAGACTGGGGCTTAGCGGAGTTTTATCACCCTAGTCAGGAGTACAACGTCAGGGTGGCGTCTCGATATTTCAAAGGACCTGAACTACTGGTGGACTATCAGGTGAGAATGACACGAGAAATGAGATGTAGGGATATAAACAAGACTTTGGTTGGTTTGTTGCTTGAGCATCAAAAGCATATGTTCGAGCATCGCATAAATAAACATGCACATCTTTTATAGCTCATGTTGCTTTTGTCCCACAGATGTATGACTACAGTTTAGACATGTGGAGCTTAGGCTGCATGTTGGCGAGTATGATCTTCCGGAAAGAGCCTTTTTTCCATGGACACGATAACTATGATCAGGTGAGACCTGCTTTTAGGCTTTTTCAAATATTCATTGTTGCCATGCTGTTTTAAAGTGATCAGTTTAATGGCTTAATCACAATTTGCATAATATAGATCTTATAAAATGTAAAATCAATTTATTGGTCTCAAATCGTAGCATGTAATTGAATGTGCTTTGGTGTGCTAGCAACTGTGAAATTAGCAACTGTGCATGTTTTAAGTGCTAATATTTCCCACAATCCCAGAAGTATATGAATTGTAGTAGGAATAATGCTACACGCAGACTGTCCCGCTTTTAATGTATGTAGAAAACTCTTTATGAAGTGAATTCACCTAAAGAGTTTAGTATAATTTTGTCAGAAAAAGTTAGAATTTTTATCATATGTTAATGTAATATAACTTGTTTGTTTGTTTGCTGGTTTTTATTGTATTTCTTATACTTGTATTTTTCTTTAATTGTTTTTGCCATGAAAATAACAAGATGCTGAGATGACATTAAATAAAAAATATACTACTACTAATGCTACAGGAATGATGTATTTTTGTTGGCTAAAACCTGGAAAGGAGATAGAATTTTAGCAAAAGCTCTTCTGTTGTCTCAAAGCCGATGGGTTTTTGAATGGATTTTTTAATGAAAATAAATTAACACAAGCTGAAGATATTTTCATGTTTTTTTCTACAACATAAAATGCATCAGTAATATCCTTTGTGATTTTAATAAATAAAAATACATAAAATGCATCAATAATTCCTCCTTGTGATTTTAACACAAGGAAACCAGGATGATGCTAATTTCTGGTTTGGCCTGCAAAAATAATCATGACTGCATTACTCTGTTCAGATGGTTTGATCTGTCGAGTGGTGGCTGCTGCCCTCTGTTGTTTTTAACCAGTTCTGTCTCTTTTCCCAGCTTGTACGGATTGCCAAAGTTCTGGGCACAGAGGACCTCTACGACTACATCGACAAATACAACATTGAGCTCGACCCACGGTTCAATGACATTTTGGGAAGGTATGTTGAGAGATGGGATTGTTTTTATGCATGTAGTACTATTTAACTGCAATATTTTTTTTTATCTCTTTCATTCCTCCTCTTTCTCCAGACATTCCCGGAAAAGGTGGGAACGGTTTGTCCACAGTGAGAACCAGCACCTGGTCAGTACTGAAGCTCTGGACTTCCTGGACAAACTGTTGCGCTACGACCACCAAGCTCGTCTCACCGCGCGCGAGGCCATGGAGCACCCTTATTTCTGTGAGTGTCTGCTCTCTGTCTTAGAACATTACAGCGGTTAAAGGGTTATGACCCCCCCCCCATGTCGTTCCAAACCCGTTAAAGCTTGGTTCCAAAAGATATTTAGGATAAAAACAGGGAGGTTCGTGACTGTCCAATTGACTGCCAAGTAAATAACTGTCAAGTTAAGTATGAAAAGCATTGTCAAAATAGTCCATCTATCTACAGTGGTTCAATCTGACTATTATGATGTGAGAAATACTTTTTGTACGCAAAGAATATAAAAATAACGACTTAACGCAACAAAATTAAAATTAAAAAATGGTCAAATTCCGTGACGATCCCTGTTCATCATTTTAAATTCTATTTTTATGACTGAATTCCGTAATTCCATCCGCATTTCCTGTATTGTGGAAATCATAGGGTGTGAATCACCTTTTAGTAAGAACTGAAGTGTTTGTCATGTGGAAGCAGAATTATTTTTTTTTCCTTTTAGTTTGTACTGTACTGATTATGCCTCAGTTTATGCAACATTAATTTCATCATGTCTTGTGTCAGATCCCATTGTGAAAGAACAGGCGAGGATGGGCTCCACTTCAGGACTGTCCACTGGCTCCACTCCAGTCAGCACGTCCAGTATGATCACAGGTCAGTCATGTGCTTTCTGAGTGCACTCACATTAGGAGAATTCACACATCCTGACAAACCATTGTGTCTGTTTGCCTGTAGGAGGCATCACATCCATGTCCTCGTCCCAGCCGATGGCCAACATCGCAGGTTCTCCTGTCGTCATCTCTGCCGGTGCTCTTGCCACACAGGTTCCTGCAGCCACTGGTGCCCAGCCCTGAACAGACTCACTCATGCTCTCTCTTCCCTGGGCCACATTTTTATGTTGAGTGTAAACAAACAAAAGAGAGACTAAATTAGGTTTCTTTTTTTTTTTTCCTTTTTTTTTTTCTTTTTTTCCATACAATAATTATATATTGAAGCTCGGACACACAGCAGACAGTTATGTTGCGTCAGTGTCCGGCAGTCTTTCCTGATGATGGTGTCTATATAGAAGCCACTACAGTGTAGAAATTCAGAAAAATGGATAATAAAATTTATTTTATATGTCCCTATGTTGGCTTCCGTTTGTTACTTGAACAGTTGCTGTTACTCTGCAGGTTTGAGGAATTAATATCAAGGTGCAAATAACATTTACATGTATGCTTTTAGCAGATGCTCTTATCCAAAGTAATTTTATTGTAAATTAAAAAACAACAAACGTTTAATTTCAACCGATTTACCAATAATACAGATGCCATATATTTTTTAAAACACCCCCAACTTGGAAGTAAAGAAAGTTTCTAATTTGTGATTATGACTTTGTGGTGGCATTCATGTGCATTCTACTAAAAAAAAAAAAAAAAGGTTAAAAGCAGACATTTCTATACATTTAATACAAAGCATTTCCTGAACTTAGCCAAGATTATCTTCAGTTTGGTCTAATAACTGACAAAAAGCAACTTCACTTGATAATGATTTACAATAGTCATCAATGCAGAACTCTTATTACAATACTACATGTAAAGTAAAATATAGACTACAGTATATTTGAATAATAATATTATTCTAATTTTAAATAATAATAATAAATGGTTTATCAGACATAGATTTTTGTTGATAAATTGTATTATCTTTGTATCGAGAGCATTTATTAATTGAAGTAGTTGTTGAACACACAGAATTTACATAGACTACATCCATTTCATTAAACTGGCTGTCTGAGTGACTGACATCAGTGTAGCACTGGAAATAATCATTGGCAGACAGTAGCAAATTCAATAAAAAAAACAAAAACTAGGCTAAATAGAATAACATTTCCAAAAGGCAAAATGACAAAAGTCCCATGACAGTTATACCTTAAAACATCAATTTCCTTATTTATTTGCACTTGACTCACCCATATTTAGTTTTTCTAACAAGCTGTCTTGTATTTCTTGCATTGGGCTTGTCTCTTCTATTAAAATGGTTCATAATATTGCTTATTCAAAAAAACAGCAGGACATTTCTATATTCCTTTGCTCCTCAGATTGCACAAAAACCTTAAAGGTGCAATATTGACAGCTGACAGCGGTTGATGGACTATATGGGCTGAATCACAAAGACCAAAACAAAAACAAACATTCCGACAACAGCATGATTCCTAAACATCTGCAAACATATTGTGCTATTTTTATTCTTTAGTACAGTCAAAAAATTACTTACTGCATTGATCTGGCTTTGATTTGTCCTGATATTACCAGTCGTTTTGAAATTAATAATTTGATCAAATGTGCCATTCATTTGTATGTAATCTGCATCTTTAGTATATCACGTATTTTTAATGCAATTGTTTCTTATTAGGTCTATAATATTCTGAGGTTTCTGAGAGTGCACAGTGAAAACTATATAATTCTTATACCCCTGTAAAATTATCCACCATATTTTTCAATGCGAAAGTAAGCTGTTTTCTGTGAATGTGCGAGACTTCCGGTTCATTAGCTACTGTAGGGAAATAACCAGAAGAGTAAGGGCAGTAAACGGCAAAACTGTTTGCACTACAAACCAGTGTGTTCATAATTAAGATAATACATTAAAATAATATGCTAAGACACACCAGTTTGAAACATCAAGCCGCAAAATGAGCTAAAAATAGCTAGATAGGGAAGTGAGGTCATTTTTAAGAGAAAAGCGCGGGAAGAAAGAACACCGAGAGCGAGCGGGAAAAGGCAGTTTGTGTAGGACAGGAATAGCTGAATCTTCAGTCATACAGAGGCTACGAAACCGACATCAAGAACCCAGAAAGATTGCAGCAGATTCAGCTCAAACTGAGAGATTCATCGCTGCTGTCCTTCTTACTTTTTTTGTTGTTGTTGCTGGAATTCTTTGAATAATCTTTGCAGACACTAGCGCTACATTAAAGAACGCTATCACATGCTGTCCACAACTCAAATTAATTTTTAATGAATCGGTTGAAGAGGTTCTCAAAGGCATCATAAGTCTATAAGCAGATCGTAAAAACCATTGGTACCAGTGGTAGGCAACCACATGCTTATGCTTACGATGCTTTTGAGAAGCGGAGCCCTGAACGAATGAATCAGACTTAATCGGGAAGAGACGGTTCTTAACTCAATGAACACAACGCCTCCTTCAAACCTTTATTCGTAATGATTAATGAACGTGGTTAATGGCTCAGGATCCACAGGAAGTCCATGGATTTGAAACGGTTAAATCCGAAGGAACCGATTTTCGGGAGTTTGTTACGAGTCGGAACTTTGTACAAGGCAGCTGATATTAAAATCTCCAATGTCAATTAAATTGTAAAACTGAAAAATGTAAATGGATTTCCCCCCCAATATTTTTATGTTAAAAATGTAACGAACATTTTAATCTTTTAACGATTTGTTTTACAGTTATAGATTGTGTTCACCTGCAACCATGCTACACCAAAAATGTGACTTTTGAACTGAAACTTCCAGCCGCAGGTATAGTGTGAATTATACCAAATGACCTCATTCATCATAATATGTTAATGACAGAATTGCATGTTTGGGGTGAATTACTCAAGATGGTGAATTAAACAGCTGCAACAGCTTCACACACAAATCTTTTCTTTGCAAAACAGTATGCATCCATCCAGAAATTTGTATCTCCGCCTGGATGTCCCAGACTAGCGCAGTCTTCACCGTCCGGGTGGTCTTTAGTCCAGTTATCAGGCTCACTGGTTCCTTTATCCCGTTTCATCCAGAATCTGCAAAAAGAAAAAACGAAACGCTTAGGTAGAAACCTGCTAATCTACATTTATTATTATCATTTATTGCTAGCTTTTATGCAAAAATGCAAAGGCTGTATTGCCAAGATTAATGAAGATCTTACGCTACTGAATTGTTAAGTGGCTGGTTGTTCACCCAAACCCAGTGACCTTCAGTGTACAAATCATTAAGACCAATCCAGTGAGTCTCTTCAACATTAGAGGTAACAAAATCCTGATGGAGGAAAAAAATATACATTGTTTGTGATGTTTCTAATTTCTAAGCAACTTTGAAAAAAGAGTCTACTTTATGAATAAATCAATTTGAGATGGAATCAGTCCTGCCCTTTTTCTTGTTTACCAGAAATACATCATGCACACCTGCTCTGCTTTGCTGTTTATGATCACTAGATGTCCTCCTAGAGTCATACAGTGATCTCGACTCTGTGTCCAGTTCATCTTGACCTTAGAGAAGTAGTAACACTTTCCTCCAGAATGAATCCAGTGCACGGCACAAAGTGCACAACCTGTGCTGTCTTGTAAAATAGGTATGATTAATTATTCATATTTCACACAATTTCCCTCTTTACTTTAGAGATATTACATAATTGTCTGTAAGGTCTTTTAGCTTTGCAGAAGGCTGAAATGATCAAACTTACGGTTAAATCTGCCCAGCTTTTTAAGTGTCTCCATATGCTGGCTCTTGAGCGCATCAAACTGTTCTTTGTAATCTGTGTGACAAGGCAAAAAAGTAGAAAAAAAAAGCATTCAAGATGAAATGATTCATTCTTCAGACCATGATCTAAATATAAACTAACTTAACTCACTATAGTTAATATGGAGATCCTCTCTAACGTGTGTTATTAACTGTAAGTGTACAAATCTCTTGCCAAGGTGTGTGTGTGTGAGTGTGTGTGTGTGTGAGTGTGAGTGGGGGGGGGGGGACTCATGTTGCTGTACTGGATCATGAAATATATTTTATTCACCTGTGCCATTCGTTTTCTGCAGTTGCCCTAAAACGTTGACATCTGATTAAAGACAAAACATAAGCAGTAGTAGTGGTGTCACAATATATATTATATAATATATTTGATTTATACTCACACAGTTTGCCAAGAAAACAGAGACCTCCAAGAGCAAAAACCAGACAGACAGCAAACACAATCAGAAGAACTTTAGTCCACTTAGGCGGGCTTAGGTGTCTCTCTTGTTCTTGCTCTTTAGTGGAGTTACCTGTGGTAGAAATTTGATGAGATGAAGGAAATTATTTCTGAATTCTTGAATCTGTGCAGAATTTCTGTCAGGGACTGTTCAACATATATAACAGTTTGTGTCCTGAGAACAGTTTAAATTTTCAGTTAAAACCTAGCTTTATCATATAGGCAAGCTGACTGTCCGAATGTTTGCCTATGTGATTTTATTATGACCATTGGTACTCAAAAGATATGATAAAAGTAGTCTATATATTTATGTTTTAAAACAAAACTGCTAAATAAGAATTTGTATAATTGGAAATCTGACTGAAAACCTCAAATAACAACTAGGATAAAGATCTTGTGCAGCTGCACCTGCGTAACAACCTTTCATCATGATGCACATGAGATAAATATCTGTTGATCAAAGCATCTTGAGAACATGAATGCTTACAGTCTGCCCACAGGAAAAGGTAAACTTCACAACAGTTCACATAACTTCTGCTTTCAGTAAATATCTCATTTTTTATTTATGCTTTTGGCAGATGCTTTTATTCAAAACAAAGAACTACTTATAAATATATTTAATTTTAAGTTCAGCATGTGAAGGTTGAGGATGCATTAATCAATTATTTGTTTATGAGAAATATACAGAAATAGTTATCATAGCACAATATAAAATTATTTATGTATGTTTTAAGCGCCATTAACATAAAAAACTAAATCAACTATTCTATATAAATTGTTTTAACAATTTTGTTTAATTGAATTAGACAATTAATCTTTAAGGTATTTATTCTATGACTTTCATGCAGGTGTGTATGTACCAAACAATTCTTTATACAGTGGACTACCAGTAAAACTAAGAACAATTTGGGATCAAAAATTATTCTGAAACTTTATTTCGCTTAAGTGTTTTTTCTTTAATTGCTAATGTGATCTTTTTACAACACAGACTGAACAAAATGAAGCATTGCTTGGTAGTTGGTTGACCTAAATTGGTATTATCTAATTGTGTACTTCAATATAACTGCTACATACCTTTCTATCTGAAAGAGTTCTTGTCATATTTTATTACCGTTTTCTAAACTATAGCGATTAAACTGAGATAATGTGAGAAATGGCTATATATTTGTAACTGTTACTGGATATGTTATTTCCATGCTGTGAAGTCACAGAATAATTTCACTCAGTTAGCCTTTATGATTAATGAACGGTGAAGATGACTGAAATGTACACGCTGCTCATAGAAATACTGAATAATAACATCATGAATTATAATAAGTGTGAATTTAATACAATAACATTTGTAAAAACATACCACTGTGGGCTTTCTGTGCCAATTCTCCAACGGACTAATGTAATCTTTTTTTTTTGTTTGTTTTTTTAAATAGAAACATTATTTTATCACATCATAAATCTTTTTCATAAAAGATTACGCAAGCAAGAGATTTCATAAATCAGCAAAAACCCTCATTAATCAATATAGACACAAAATATTCAACATTAGACATGTCACTATTGTCCAGAGATACAATTCTTGAAATATATTGACATAAGATTTTTCTTTAAAAGAGAAAAATTAAGGTGCAAAATTAATGTACCATCTACCCTGAATGCAATATAGTCGCTTAGGAAAAAACATCTGCCAAATGTATAATTGTTGGATGAGCATAGGTAAATGGTATACACAGTTACTACAGTGCTAAATCTTCAGAATAGAAATCGCATGATGCCTTACCTTTATAATGAGAGTGTTTTTCACCTGAAGCAGCTGTTGAAAATGTGAAACCAGAACATTCGTTGTGTGAATCCATTTCACGAGCCTGACAGAAGATGTGTCCACTGAGACTTGAGTGCTGCTTGAGATTGTTTAGAATAAGGAAGTCACATAAAATGGCATTCTTATTGATACAGACAGGAAGTGATTGTTATATTTGATTGTCTCTGAAAATAGATTATAGTTTGTGTTCTGCAAGAGGGAAAAATGAGGATGGAGGCAAAAGTTTAAATGTTTTATTAATTTATTACCCCCCAACATTAAGAATTAAATTTCATATTTTCAGCATAATTTCAGGGAGCATTGTATGTCATGTATGGACAGGACAATCCCATATTGCACTTCAGTATTTGGACAGAGTTGTCAAGGTTTGGATGGTCAGTGATCCCTGCAGATGTTGGAACTACATTATTTTCATTTGAAAGCTATTCATTAGTTGTGCATTCTAACTTTAGTCGTACTCGTAGGTGTTTCACCAGTGTCAGATTTGTTTGGCTCTTAAGGGTCCTAAAGGCTCTTAAAATGTGAAATTGTCTGGATAGTTACTTAATGGTTTGGCACTGTCTGTATTTTTGTGGTGCCATCAGCCAATTTTCTCATACTGTCATAAATGTATTTTATTCTATATGTATAATTAATTTTGCTTTGTTTTGTTAAACCTAAGAACTTATGACTGTAGAAAGATTAAAATAACAATTCAGCAGATTTTTTTCTAACATCAAGCTTCATTTGAAGAAAATACAACAAAATATGTAGTGTTAGCAAATCATAACTGAATATAAAGATTAGGGACATTTCCACAGCATTTCCTTGCTTTCTCCAAGGCTTTTCTTACATTTAGTTATTTATTTTCTTATCCTTAAAGTGACTTACAAATGAGGAACTTCACAAACAAATTATCCTCAATAGAGCTGCATTAGTGAGCTCTTGTGGAGAAAAGAACAGAGAGAAATACAAAGTGACAAAGTAAATGAAATGTTGTAAAAATACAAAATGATCAGTGATTAAATTTCATCCAGTTTCTCACAAAAACCTACTATATTGCTTCATGAGACTCGAAATAGCTGTAGCGCACATTGCATTTACATTATACATATAGCACAGTCTTATACTATCCTTAAAGGTTAATGAGCTTTTATTTTAGACAAAACTGATTTTTAAAGTTCTGCTTGCACAGTTTACTCGCATGAGATTTAACAACAAGAAAACCACAAGGCTGTCTTCTGCTAACCACAGCAGTTTCATATACCATACTAAAGCATCAAACCGACTGCAGGTTGATTTATGGTAACAAATAAAGTTAGACAGAGCTTTCAATTAAATTCACTGGAGGAAAAATACAGCATTTGTAATATCACACGAGTAACAAATTTGTTATATATATGACATGAGTATCTGTCTGAAGAGCACTGTGCTAGGCTGGGAGATGAGAATTGCAACTTTCAATCTTGGTTTGATGCTTCTTGTGTGTGTGTATATATATATATAAAGCACAAATGGAAACACACACATAGATGAAAGTGTCAGAGAATTAGTAGGCTAATAAATATGTTGGGTATATATGAATTAAAGTTAAAGTGTGTGCATTTTTTTTTTTTTTTTTTTTTGCTATGATGCACTCAGTCTGTTTAGAAGTGCTATAAAATTAATTTTTTGCAGGCTTCTTGATCACTTGGTGTTTGCATTCTTCCTCTTGAGATTCAAGCACTTGTGGTTTCATCGTTCAAGCAGGTTGTTTTATGACTTTATACTGTATTTCCATTTGTGCTTATTTTTTAACCAGTAGACTGGTTGCACACATACTAATCAATATCATTATTCCAGACTATAATAATATTACTAATAATGTTAGTTAACCTAATGCTTACATCTAATAGCAATTGCTCAATCATTTATCTGACTTGCCTGTTTGATTAGCTGGTTATGGTGACCAGATCTGCTCCTTTTGAAACAGAAAGCACGACTGCTTGACCAGTTCAGTGTAGAAGACCTACATATATACAGACTTCCACAAAAAGATATCCATCCATCCACAGAGAGATGAATAATGAACAACAATTAAAAAGGAGTAATTAAATCTTTCATTATTTAGATCTTAAAGCTTTCATCTGTAAAAAATATATTCCATCACACTTTGTATCAGACTAAACATCCAAACTAAGACTCATTAAAAAGGACAGCATTTCTTTGTGTGTTGTATCTGCCTGTAAGATCATTAAGCTCTTTCTTCATGCCTGATGAAAAGGCAATTAAAAAGTAAATGAGAAATGAACAGATACTGTATATAGGGACAAAAATGTAAAGTGTAAATTAGCGATATATGCTATTTACACTAAGTACAAATAGCATATTTTCTTAGTGATAGATGGTATTTACACTAACGATACACTAAGTGCAAATATCAATGGATTCTATTTATACTCAGTGAAAATAGCAGTATTTTTAGCGATATGCTATTAGTGCAAATAACGATAGATTCTGTTTACAGTATGTTAAAATAGCAGGATTTTGCTATTTATACTAGTTGCAAATAGTGGAAATTATCTGCACTTCAGTACTGTATTACATTATAAAACAGTATGCATTAATAATGTATTGAGTGTAAATTATCATTTGAATTCAAATTATTAAATGGATGCCACCTTATTGGTACAATAAAGCCCCCCCTACACCTACCCGATACTTTATTTTCAACTTTTTTTTTAAATAAATGCCTTTACGATGTGATATGAGATTTGAAAAGGGAGAAGATGGGTTTGCGTCGATCGCGTCAAAAAGACCACGGCACACGCTTTACCATCATCGCCGCTGGAGCTGTTTTATAGTCATTTTTTTAGAATCTTTATAATCCCAATCACACGTTTGTGGGCGGAGTTAGTATAAATAGCCTCTGCCAACAAGGCAGGCTATTTGCACTGTGTGTAAATATACACTCCAGAGAAGAATAAAGACTCAAAGGTTGGGGTGTTTTAAATGTCAAATGGTGTAATTAGTTTTTAGTTCCACTATAGCTTGCTCACTATATCTTCCAGAAGGGATAAGGCAGATACAATTACTTGCAGGTGTTGGACAAAAATAGGTTAATACAATTTGTGTATTTTATAATGAAAAAATTAAACAAACAAACATTGCAATTATCTTTTATTTATCTTTTCATGGTCTATATTATCCAGGTTGTATATCAGTGTAGTAAAAGTTGTTTAGCAGTGCTACAAATACCCAGTGAAATGAGTGACTGGTCAGACTGCCATTTGGAAACGCCAGTGCTTAAAAGGCAGCAAACAATAATGTTTATGTTATAAGTATAAGATTATGTTTTAAGTCCTTTGGTTCTGTAAATTAAATGGTGCATCAGAGCTGCTTTGGAACATGTTATCTTATCAACAGTGCAGTGATATAACATTAAAGGACATTGTGTGCAGATGTGGCTAACATGAAAGCATCAAACTATCCATCTTAAATATATATATATATATTTTTTTATTTTTATTTGTTGCATCAATACACCATATCAGTCCATATCAATTTACAGTTATAACCCTAATAGGTTCTGCAAAACTATTAATTTATAGCCATTGTTCTTAGTGTCCTTTTAAAGACCTCACAGCATTTGTGAGAAATTAAGACTAATACAAACAAGATGAAGATTATTGCTATTGTTTATGTGATAAACAGTTAGTGTTTATTGAAGGAAATACTAATTTGATATCTTCCCCTTTAATTTATAACATTGTGGTTTAATGAATGAAACATTTTACAAAGTTTTTGCTTTGATAATCTTGCTAATATGATATTGCTGTCTGTACTTCTCTCTGAAAAACAATAATATCTTACCTGTGAATTCAGAGCATTTGCCACCTGAAGCTATTGCTGAAGGCAAGTAATCAACATTGTCATAGTTTGAATTCATTTCATGAGCCTGATGGGTTACTGGTTTACTGGAAGCACGGAAGCCACAGACATATTAGTAGCAATAAGAGTCGTTTGTACAGACAGAAAAAACTATAAATAAGCAGTGTACAAAGTGAAGCAGAGGAATAGATCCCAGCATTTACAAGCACAATGTTAACATTTAAATATGTAACTGGCAGTATGCAACTTGAAAATGCTTACATGTCCTTTTTTTAACAAACATATATGAAAAATAGGCTATGTATCATTAATTGCACATACACAATGATGCTATTTAGCCACACTGCACTTGTGTGCATCTGTAGATGATCCAGATACGGAAACATGCAGGAAATTACAAAAACCTCAAACTCAGAAAGTGAGCTACAGTTATGAAAGATTTTCTGTTAAAAGTTTGCTCTTTAAAAATATTTTCAGAAATGTTGGGGGGAAATATGTGATTTTATATAATCAATTTTCATACTGACAAGGATTTTTTGGCTATGCTTTGAGAAAATGCTGCCATTCAACTCTCATACTGTTTTGGACACGTATACTGTTTTGTCAGTAATGATGAACAAATCATTCTTTTTTAATGAAACTGTGGTTTTGGTCCAGGAAGCTGATAATGTGAAACGACTATTTGACTTGGTTCTTGAAACCTCAAAACCTGCACCAACTATTGAATTTGTACATGTTTGTTTTATTACGACCCAAGCCACAGCTCACTTACTCACTAAACCACAACTGGATGGCAGGGATGTTAAAAGCTATTATAAAGTAAAATACAATATTGACATTTAGTAGGGAAGAGAAAGAAACAATGACCGAGAACAGGTACAAATTTGATCTCTACTTTAGTTTTTTAAGTGTGACATTGATTTATAAAATGAAGTTTTGCTGCCTTTGATAGCTCAGGATAGCAACTGAAGGGTTTGGTGTCTTTGTTTTCTCTTATATCCTAGTATGGTATACATCTCTTATATATTTTACTTCTTGTTATTCACAACTTGGTTGTACTTATATGTGCTGTTTTATTTGCTAATTTTGTTTTGTTAAACCTATAAATTATGATTTAAAATGATAAATTATTATAGAGCTGTCAGCATATTTAATTTTTTTTTATTTGTTTTATTTTTTTGTAAACTCAACTACTACAAAATAAACAGTGCTAGCATAACATAAAATTTAGTCATTTAATAATCATTACAGCGACTTAGAAATGAAGAATCAGATTATCATCATAGAGGACACTGCATTAATGACCTCTTGTGGAGAAAATAAGAGAAATACAAAGTAGCCTAACAGAACAGGCAAAAAATTAAAATAAAATAAAAAAATGCCCTCATGAGATTATCATCAGTTCAGTTATTCTACAGCACACAAGATTTTATACTATATGCTACTCTTAACCTATTTTCTTTAACCCAAATGCTGGGTTCAGCCTGTTGGGTCATTTTATTGGGTTGTTTTTAATATTTTTACCCAGGTGCTGGGTCATTTTTAACACAGGGTTATTTGTTTTTCTATCTAACCGCTGGGTTGACCCTGTCTCCAGTGAAACTTCTCCACAACGCAGCTGCAGAGAACACTGGCTTTTTAAGCCCACAGGAGAGAGCGGTTGTCAGTGCCGCTGCTGCGGATTTTGGGGACTCTTTCGAGGAAATAACAGTTTGTATACATTTTATTTTATTTATATAGTTTTTAATGTGGTGGTGGAAATGCCTTTGCCTTGCATAACATGGCTTTACATTAAGCCTTGACATGTGCTTGTCCTTTGTAAATGTAAATGTAATCCATTCTGAAGCAATAGTCTCATCACTGCTTTATGAGGTCTTTAATCAGCATATTTGTGATATTTGCCTTAAACTGATTTCTAGGACACTTTTAACTTTATGAAGGGCAATATTTTCCTAACCTTAGTAAATGTACGTGTCATCGACTCAAATTCTTAAATTTGATCAATACATTCAGTTAGAATAATTAGACTGTATGGTTGTTACCATTCAAATGAAATCAGTATCAACAAACTCCATCTTTCCTCTGCAGAGCAAACACTGAAGCTGCATTGAAAGTGCCCTTTAGATGTATTTACTGTTTAATGAAGATAAGAGGTTCCATAAATGAATCCACACAGTAAAATTACAAATGCATAAATAATGTTATAAGATTAATGTTTTACGTTTTTTAACATATAAATATGAAATGTTGGAAACATTAATTAGTGAATCACTGATTCAACCAATTCGTTCAAACGGCTAATTCATTCAATAAATAAGCAAGTGACTGTCTGTCTTTATGAATGGCTCACTGAATCATCGACTCGTTCAAACTGATTCATTCAAAAACGCTTAATTGTTCAGTAACGAAACACTGCTGTGTGTTGCTCGGAGATGCACGACTGTTCTGGCTTTGCTTAGAACTATTTTCATTAGCAAAAACAGTCAATAATGTGTCTAAAATGTTAGTCAGTTAATATTAACTACTTGTTTATTGAACCACTGTTGTATAAAATCAGCGTCACATTTGTAATAGTAATGGTGCTTGGTTGTGTGATGTTGCTTACCTATATCATATGTTTGTTTCTTTGTGTGTGCTGTTGCCCTATAGTTTGGATTTTTCTGTGAGTCAGATAGACTGCACGGGCCTCAACTCACACAACCTCGATACTGCCAATACGTTATCAGTCAACAATTACACTGAAAGTAATCAAATTAGAATTCTTCTCAGTTTTGGTGCTGCTCTAGTTATTGTTTGTTATTGATGTTTTAATCAGGTTACTTGTCCAGTTGAGGTAAGTAAAATTCTCTTTCACTTGCCCCTTCCCAAAATGTCCCGGAGAGCCCTGCATAACACAAATTGATTTTATTTGTTATATTACTGAGTGTAATTTAATTTGATGTTAAAATATGTTCTCTAATTTCAGTACTGTTTTTGGGCAGGTTTTGGAGTCAGTCACACCATCTTTCAGCTACGAGTGAAATGCAAGTTTGCAGTTCCCTCGCGAACAGCAGCCCTTCACCAGCTCAGATTTCGGCGACACACCGGCACGAGAATTAGTACCATTTTGGTAAAAAACTATTTCAGTGACCGTCTTTTGATTATTGCTGGTGCCTATAGTAATTCTGTGTGTGATTTCTTTTAAAATCTATTTTATTTTATTTTTTTAAATTTCCAGCAATATAAAAAGCCAGCAATATAATAATTTTTAAATAATAGATTACTTAAAATAAACAAACCAGCATGGTGGGTAAAAACGATTAACCCAACTAGCTAGGTCAAAATAACCCAGCATGTGTTCTGTCCAATATTTACTGTACCCAGTGCTTTTGTTTTTAACCCAGCATTTTTTAGAGAGTAAAAATTAGACCTCATTTAGGTAATTAACACCGCTGATGGAGGTAAATTAGTAGGCCTATTTCTTTTCACAGATAAACTTAATCCGATAATTGCAAGAAACATCAGACCAACTTTTTAAATTGTTCATAATTGCACAGTTTTCTCCAGTGGGATCATGTTGTTTCCAGTTATCAGGTTCACTTTTCTCAGATACCCTCTTGTACCAAAACCTGCAAAAGTAGAAACAGGCGATCAGAGTATAAACAATACTTATCCTGCAATAATATTTTGTAGAAAACCACATTATGCAAAGTTTTAAATGTTCCATAATGATCATGATGAATGATAATAATAAATGTGATTTTTGTTACATTGATTAACTTAAATAATTGTAGTCAGTGTTCTTACTGTACTCCAGTTTCGTTGAGAGTTTGGTTATTCACCCAAACCCAGTGTCCTTCAGTTTCCAGATCATTTAGACCAGTAATATTCTTCAATTCTAGAAACCAGAAACGTCTAATAGAGAAAACATCACATGCGATGTTGTTTCTGAATATTGTGATTTTAAACAGGTTCTTTGATTTAATATACATCCAACTTGAAATGTTCTTACCTGTTCTGATTGGCTGGTTATTGTGACAAGATCGGCTCCTTTTGAAACACAGAAAGCGCGACTGCTTGACCAGTTTAGTTTATCAGAGCTGAAGAAGTACAACTTTCCTTTAAAAGTTGTCAAGGTAATGCCACAGTTCAAAGACTGCATAAATGCTGAAATAAAAATCATATGAAAATAATCATTTTTTTTTTTTTTTTTAGTTCATGATGCTTTTGAAATGGGAAAAAAGTTTGGTTTACTATGCAGAGATTTTCAAACTCTGCGCCTAAAGTGTCATGGGTCTGAAGTACAAACATCTCACCTTCATAAAAGGACAGTCGTTCTCTAATTCTGGTGCAATTGGCTGTAAGTTCCTCAATCTTTCTCAACATGACTGGTACAGAAACAGATATTAAAAAAGAGAAAACGAGTGGTTTGAGAAATGTGTTCAAAAGACTGACTTGTATTTGCTAAACAAAAATGAACGTATCAAAGCCAGTTCGGACACTTTAGGTGTGCATGAGTTTGAAGCCAATAACACTTTTGTTGATGTGGAGATGTTCTCTAACTCTGGTGCAATTGGCTGTAAGTTCCTCCAGCTGTCTTGTCATGACTGGTACAGAAACAGTTATGAAGAAAATGGAAATCAAAAGCAAGCAGACAAATTCACCCATGCAGTCCTTTCTTTTTACACTGCTAATAAAACACATGCATAAAATATTATACTTACTTGTGTTGTTAGTTTTCTGGGCAGACAGTTGCATTGAAACATTGACATCTGATTAAAGACAAAACAGTAGCAGTGATGTCACTGATAAATCTACAGTGCCAAGAAAAAGTATGTGAACCCATTGGAAATAGTTGGTTCCTCTTCAGGAACTCGAGCTGCGTCAACGACGCTTTGGGGGACGCCAATAGCGTAACCGGCTCTGAATACCAATCAAATCTGTCCAGAAATGGGAAGGGATGTCACGGGCGAGGTGACGTAATGACCAGCTGGTACAAAAGCACGTGCGGTGAAACCGGCATCAGCTTTTTGTCATTCAGCGAAGCGCTCTGTGACTGGTGAGTCCTATTTACCGTTGTCTGTCTGTTTGTAAAACATGTCAAAGCGAAGTGGGGAGAGGAGTGAGGCGCAATACGGGCTTTGTGTTCCTCCGTGCAAAACGCTGTTTGTGTACGGAGGATACACACAGTCTGTGTGTGCTTTGCTTGGGAGCGAGGCATGCGGAGGCAGCCCTCGAGGGGGCTGATTGTCCGCACTGCGAGGGTTTTCCTCTGCGTGTGCTTCGCTCCCGAAAGGCTCTTTTCTCCGGAGAGGGCTCTTTCACTAGCGTTCCCCGCGGCACTGACCCGCTTCCGCTAAGGCGGAGCGGAGACGGCGTTCGTGGGGTTCGCAACGGGATCTGGCAGAGGGATCGGAGACGAGCGAGCTTTTTCTCCATCCGCACCTGCCGGATCCCGCGACCGCTCCCCGAGTCCGGAAGCACGCGTGGCGGTTTCTTCCCCTCGGGCAGCGGCATCGGCGCTTCTCGCGTCTTCCTCCGAGGAGGTTGACATGGGAGGCGTCGAGCATGTTGCACCCACTCTGTCGTCCCATATGAGGAGCCTGTGGAGTGTTTTGTCGAACCGCAGAGAGGGTTATACTGCGTTCTCTGCGGTTTCAGACTCACCTCCACATCTGAGCCTGCCCTTTTTTTTCCCCGACCTCCACACTGAGGTGTCGAGGTTGTAGGGAAAATATTTCGGCCCGCCTCTTCGTCCCCTCATTCTGTTATTTCGGTAGTGTCATGGGGACGAGTGAGCGCGGTTACAGAGCGATGCCGCGGGTGGAACAGACGCTTGCGAGCTATCTGTCCCCTGACGCTGCGTCGTCTCTGAAGGCAAAGGGTACGCGTCAGCAGGTCGGTCTGGCTCATGTTTGCACATCATGGTGGCATGCCAGGCTGACCTGCTCAAGGAGTTGGATGAGGGCGGGGGATTAATGCGGAGCACATCTGTGTGCTCCGCAAAACCGTTGATTTGTCTCTCCGCGCCGCCAGGGAGACCGTCAAGGCGATCTATGGCAGCCCTGGTGGCGGCGGAGAGGCATCTTTGGTGGACCCTGTCGGATTTATGGTAAGCAATCGTGACAGGGCCTTCCTTCTGGACGCCCCACTTTGCCGCCTGGCCTTTTTTGGTTCAGGAGGCAGGTGGCGGAGTTCCAGCGGTTTCTCCCTCGCCGCTCTCTAGCTCATGGGGCTGCTGGGCGAGAGCAGCCCCTGCCGCGTGCTGGCTCCTCGTATAGGCAAGCGTGCCCCCGCAGGAGCGGATTGGGGCGGTAAGAAGGGTGCGCGGTCAAAGACCTCCCAGCCAAGCAGGCGAAGACGTCTTCGGCCAAGAAGCCCTGATGTGAGTGGGATCAGGGCTTATGAGGGTAGCCCCCGCTGCGGTAGAGCGACGATCGCACGGCGATCGTCACCCCCCCCAGCGCCCTCAGGAGATCGTTCTGCCAACCCTGCCACCTATGGTGCTTCAGGGCGCAGCGGTCTCCAGCGAGCGCATATCTCAGTCTCTTCCGCCCGGTATCGTAGCGGAGCTGAGATGCTCGCCACCCCTTCGGGGGTCTCTGGAGCAGCTAGTTCGGCCGTTCCCTGCCGGGGTTCCGCTTCAGGGCACCGAACTAGCCGCTCCGGGTTACACCAGAGGCCAGTCTCGAGAGACTGGTTCCCTTAGTAGACTATTTTGCAGCGTGGATACTACTGCCAAATGTGTCTCGATGGGTCCTGCGCACTGTAGAGAGAGGCTACAGAATCCAGTTTGATTCTCGTCCGCCTCAATTCAATGGGGTGAATTCCACGTTGTGGGCCCCGAGCAGGCTCTGGTAATGGAACAAGAGGTAGATACTCTCTTAAGGAAAGATACCATCGAGGTGGGTCTTCCTTCCGAAGAGAGTCCGGGTACTACAGCCGGTACTTCATAGTTCCAAGGAGGATGGAGGTTTGCGTCCCTTTTTTAGATCTGCATCAATTGAACCGCTCAGTCTGCAAGACTGAAGTTCAAGATGCTCAGGTAAGTACTCAGATCAAGTCCGAGGACTGGTTTGACACGTAGATCTAAAAGACGCATACTTCCATGTCTCCGTCCTTCCCACTCACAGGAAGTTCCTGAGGTTTGCTTTTGGGGGCAAAAGCTTACCAATATCGGGTACTTCCCTTCGGCCTAGCACTCTCACCCCACACTTTTACGAGTGTGTGGGCGCCGCGTTAGCTACGGGGCGCCCGCATACTCAATTACATCGGCCTTTGGTTGATTCTCGCTCTATCAGAGCAGAGGGCGGCTCAACATTGAGGTGTTGTTCTCGCTCACTTAAAAGTGTTGGGGTTAAGACTGAACCCCAAGGAAAGTGTGCTTTCTCCATTACAGAGAACCACTTATCTGGGGGTGGTGGGGATTTGACCACGGTGCAGGCACGTATGTCTCCTGCTCGGATCGAGTCAATCCTCACGAAAGTCAGGAGGGTGAAAGAAGGCCAGTCACTCACTGTCAAGCAGTTTAGATACTGCTGGGTCTGGTGGCAGCTGCGTCCAACGGGATACCTTTTGGCCTGCTGTACATGAGACCCCTACAGTGGTGACTCAAGACCAAGGGGTTCTCCCCGAGGGGAAACCCGCTTCGCATGATCAAGGTCACGCGGCGGTGCCTACGTGCCTTGGACATGTGGAGACAACCTTGGTTCTTGTCCCAGGGCCTGGTGTTGGGAGCTCCTTGTCGCCGCGTATGCTAGCGACGGACGCATCCCTCACCGGTTGGGGAGCGGTCATGAGTGGCCACCCTGCCCACGGTCGGTGGAGGGGTCATCATCTCGCCTGGCACATCAACAGGCTCGAGATGCTGGCCGTATTTCAGTACTTCTCCTAGACCTAAGAGGTTGCCATGTGTTAGTTCGCAAGCGACAACACATCGGTGGTCTCTTATAGCAACCACCAAGGAGGTCTGCGGTTCGCGCCCCCTGTACAGGCTGGCACACCAGATCCTTGTGTGGGCTATGAGGCCTAGCTCTCCTGGTTGGTCGAGCTGGCATTGCTCCCCTCAACTTTGAGGGTCACCTTTGAGCATGCCGCTCCCTTCTGAGTGTCTTGAGTTCCCTCTCATGCAGAGAGTTAAGTGCTCTGCTCTCCAGAGATCTGCCTTGGTAGAGCTAGCATTGCTCCCCTCAACTTAGAGGGTCACCTTGAGCATGCCGCTCCCTTCTGAGCATCTGAGTTAGTACCTCATGTGGAGCAGACACCCTGTCGAGGCAGGGGCTGTTATCCGGGAATGCTTCACACCGAGGTGGGGAAGCAGATCTAGAGAGTGTTTGGCCAGGCCCAGGTGGACCTCTTCGCTACTCGGGCAGCGCAATGTCCCCTCTGGTACTCTCTACGTCATCCAGCTCCGAGGGGCTGGATGCCGTGGTACAGACGTGGCCGAGGCTTCGTCTTTATGCCTTTCCCCCGATTGCTCTGCTCCCCGGAGTTCTGGAGAGAGTGCGCCGGGACGGACACCGGCAGCTATTGGTAGCCCCGTTCTGGCCGGGCCGAGTATGGTTCTCGGACCTGATTTTCCTCCTCGACGGCTCTCCATGGGAGATTCCAGTCAGGAGGGATCTCCTCTCACAGGCAGGAGGCACCCTTGTGCACCCCTGCCTGGAGTTATAGAAGCTGTGGGTGTGGCCCCTGAGGGGGCACAGCTGATAGCCTCTGGTCTCTCAACCGAGGTTGTTGAGACCATTCTCCAGTCCAGAGCTCCCTCTACGAGGAAACTGTATGCCCTGAAGTGGAGACTCTTCACTTCATGGTGCGGAGATCACCAGCTCGACCCAGTTAACTGCCCAGTAGGTACAGTGCTGGAGTTCCTGCAGGCTCGACTCTCCGCAGGGTTAGCCCACTCCACCTTGAAGGTCTATGTGGCGGCAATTTCTGCTTACCACACCCCTCTTGGTGGATTGACAGTGGGCGCACAACCCCTAGTTACATGTTTCCTCCGTGGTGCACTGAGGCTTAGTCCTCCTCCCTTTCGGGAGCCTGACCAGGTGCGAGCACATCCACAGAGCTGCCATGTGGAGAAGGACGGACCAGTTGCTAGTGTGCTACGGTCCTTCTAAGAGGGGTCTGCCTGCTTCCAAGCAGACCCTCAGTCGGTGGATTGTGGATGCCATTCACATGGCTTATGAGTCTTCTGACCTCCCCTCGCCGATGGGAGTCAGGGCTCATTCCACTAGGAGTGTGGCGGCCTCCAAGGCCTTTCTCGCAGTTGTCCCTATTCAGGACATCTGCAACGCTGCGGGTTGGTCCACGCCTCTGAACTTAGTCAGATCCTTGGCCTGGACATGTGAGCCACTCCAGTCTCTTCCGTTCTCTTGCCCTAGCTGTGCGCCTCTTTTGGACACACAGGGCAGGGGTGCGGAAGTCTGGAGCCGTTGGTATCTCGTTCCCCAAAGCGTCATTGACGCAGCTCGAGTTCCTGAAGAGGAACGTCTTAGGTTACTTGTGTAACCCTAGTTCCTCGAGGGAACGAGACGCTGCGTCACGGAGCCACACTTCCGGCATCCCTGCCAGCGCTTGCTTCATTCTATAAGCTGATGCCGGTTTCACCGCACGTGCTTTTGTACCAGCTGGTCATTACGTCACCTCGCCCGTGACATCCCTTCCCATTTCTGGACAGATTTGATTGGTATTCAGAGCCGGTTACGCTATTGGCGTCCCCCAAAGCGTCGTTGACGCAGCGTCTCGTTCCCTCGAGGAACTAGGGTTACACAAGTAACCTAAGACGTTTTCTGCCAATTGGTCATAAAATGTCAACTGATCTTCACCAAAGTCACAATTATAACTAACAACTCTCTCTCTCTCTCTCTCTCTCTCTCTCTCTCTCTCTCTCTCTCTCTCTCTCTCTCTCTCTCTCTCTCTCTCTCTCTCTCTCTCTCTCTCTCTCTCTCTCTCTCTCTCTCTCACTCACACACACACACACACACACGTTGGTATTGGTGGTTTACAGGGACTCTCCGTAGGCATTATTACGGTGGCCGAGAGAGCTCAATGCGCTGCAACTTCAGAAAACACATGCAAATAGACAAAGCACAAGCAAATCAAGAAAACATCTTCATCAGTTTGACAGCAGGTGGTGCAAATGCTCACAACACAACCAAATGAATTTTTTGCATTTGCAGCGTGTGTGTTATCAAATTTAGGACGTTTTTTTCTTTATTTGCAGGTGTTTAGCTCTCTCGGCCACTGTACATTATGGTTTTTATACTGTACAAACTGTATTTTCTATCGCCGTACTTCAACCCTACACCTAAACCTACCCCTCACAGAAAACTTTGTGCAATTTTACTTTCTCAGATAAACTAATTCTGTATGATTTATAAGCCTTTTGAAATATGGGGACATGGGGAAATGTCTTCATAAGTCACCTTCTCCTTGTATTACCTGTCATACCCATGTCATTATACAAACTAGTGTTCTCATATGTCACAAAAACACGCACAAGCACGCACACACACACACACACACACACACACACACACACACACACACACACACACGTGAGTTGTTTACAAGCCCATTGTTTTGTCCTGAGCAGTTAAGCTGCCCACCATTCTTCTGAAAAATCCCCCAGGTTCTGCAGTTTTACACTGGTGAATGCTAGAAAAAACAAAACTGTGCAGGTCCTGTTTTTTTTCTCATAAGAAATTATTTGTTCCACAGCACTAATGTTACTGGAATGTGGTCAATAAATACATGAAAGATCAAAATAATTGTTTGTGTGTTGTTAGCTTAAGCATATTGTGTTTGTCTATTGTGACTTTGGTGAAGCTCAGACAATATTTCATGACTAATTAATGTATAAAAACAATCCAATTACAATGGGTTCACATACTTTTTCTTGGTATAGTGTATCTGTTTTAATAAAAATATCAGTTATACTCTCCAAGAGCAAAAACCAGACAGACAGCCAAAACAATTACCTGTGATTATAAATTTGATCATGTAAAGGAAATAATTTCTGAACCTTTGATTCAGTGTAGTATTTCTGTCCAGAACTTTTCCTGAATTTATATTTGGCTTATTTCTGACATATATTAAAAAAAGACAACATGTCCCAACCTGACATTTGTACTCTTGTCCTTGTATGAATCTATGCCAGTGTGGTTTTATCTATACTGTATTTTAAATGTACTGATATTATCATTCGAAGGATAGAATTTTCAAATATTATTTAATTTTTAAATTAAAATACTATTTAACTTAACAGGTTATTAAACTGGATGTTTCAAATGAACAAAGTCCTGTACAGCAGTAACAAATATAAAGATCTTGTGACAACTAGGCCTGTGAAACAACTTTCTATTACGGCAAGTGAGAAAAAATACATTAACTGTTGCTTCACAACATGGTTGCACATGTGCATACACTCATAGAAAACAATGTGTTCGATTTTTAAAGACATGGCTTTTTTTTTTTTTAAATGACAGTGTTGATGGCATTTGATTCCCAGGGAATGCATGGACAGAACAAATATATTTCTTGAATACAATGTAAGTCCTATTTGTTGCATAACATAACATAATGGCATTTAAATTTGCACAGATCTATTTCTGCAGCTCTGTTGCTCTGTACTCATTCTGCTTTTTCCTGTTGTCATCCCTTCAGATGTGTCACATAATTAAACCAGACAGTTATAAAATAACATTCACATTAAGTCCCTTAGTCCACTTTTATCCAAGCAACTTCACTGGCAATTTATCATATCAGTACGGAATCAGTAAAGCTGTAGAGCATGCTCCATTGCATCTGATTATCAGTGATTAAATTATTTTCTGCTTCTCACACATGGCTTCTCACTACATGGCTTCAGAAGACTTAAAATGACTGTAGTGCACATTACATTTACACTATTCATTTAGGTATAGTACATGAGTCTTATACTGTAATGTACTAAAAAACAGATCTTGTAACATTTTTAACTTGATATGAGAAAGCAAATCTAAAAGATCCTTCTCTCTATTTTTGTGCATATGCAAAAATCAATATTACCTTTAGTATCACTGATAGAGGTAAAATGATATTTCTTTTTACATTTTTTTTTTTTTTTTTTTTTTACAAGAAGCTTCAAAAAAGATTGGAAGTTGCCATTCTCATCTCCCAGACTAGCACAATTCTTTCCAGACGGACCCTTGTTTCTCCAGTTATCAGGTTCTGTCAGCCCCTCTCTGAACCAGAACCTTGAAGTAAATAGGTAAACAGTATTTGTAAAGAACACTTTTTTTTGTCATTCAAACTACAGTGTTTACCAGCTGTATTTACTCTACTGTGATTTATGACATTTTATGACAGTTTCATGACAGTTTATGCTTACTGTACTCCAGTTTCATTGAGAGTTTGGTTATTCACCCAAACCCAGTGTCCCTCATTGTCCAAATCACCAAGACCAATCTAGTGTGTCTCTTTAATTTTAGAAATCAGGACATATTTTACACATCTTTTATCTCATTAAATACAGTTTACATATCAAACTAAATCTGGAAGCACTTCATCTACAACTTTCAGTTTCTGCAGCAACAGTGAGTTTGGTTCCCTATCTGTCGGTCACTACGAGTTATGTCGTGACGACATAGGGGGATTTACTTGGAAGCCCCAATCATCTCTGACTAAAGAGAAAACGCCAATGAAATTGGCTAGTGGATTTTGCATACCTGAGCCACTCCCCGTACATACGGGTATAAAAGGGCGACAGGTGCATCCACTCATCATATTTTTGCTTCGGAGCCAAGTGGATGAAGACGGTTGTGCCATTCTCCACAAGCCTCATCTTTGTTTTTGTTCCTGGTTGGCGTCACGGTGCAAACAGCGGAGTCCCTTCTCCAGCGATTCCCCTGGGCACTTCAACTAAAAGAGCAAATTCTAAAAGAGCAAAATCACGGACGATCGCGTCTTTTTCAAGATGCCGTTTCGTCCGTGTCCTCTTGGTTGCGGTCATTTCCTGTCCGCAGATGACGGACACGATCGTTGTCTTCAGTGTCTGGGTCTCCAGCACGCTGAAGCTGCGTTCGTGGATGACTCATGCGTCGCTGCGATCTCGCCTTTCCTTTTTGAAAGGATTGGCACCCTCTGCCGCCACCCGCCCCGGTCTCTCTGGCTCGAGCAGAGGACCGCCGGTTGGCGCTCTGGGGGATCTGAGGGTCACAGTAAGAGCCTCTCCGCCGGGTACGTCCCCACGGACCTCTTACTCCTCACGCAGCGACTGTCCCGTCCGGTTCCCGGGTGATTTCGCTGGTCCGTCCCACGGGGCGCCCAGCATTTCATTCGGTGCGCCACCCGAGGATAGGATGCCGATCACAGCATCGGGGGACGGGTTTACGTCCTCTGAGGATGAAGGTGCAGAGGGGCTGCCGCGAGCATCGGGCTGGAGGTCAACAGACCGCCCAGTCCCGAGCCCTCGCGGCTGGATGATTGGTTTCTCGGAGTGGGGCGCGGCTCACAACCGCGATCTACTCCAGTGCCTTTCTTCCCGGAGGTGCATGAGGAGCTGACGAAGTCATGGATGGCCCCTTTCACGGCCAGAAGCCGCTCGTCTGCCTCCTCTGTCCTCACTACCCTCGATGGCGGGGCTGCCAGGGGGTACGTGGGCATTCCCCAGGTGGAGAGAGCGGTCGCGGTGCACTTGTGCCCGCGAAACGCCGCCACTTGGAGGAATCGCCCACGTCTCCTGTCCAAAGCCTGTAAGCTGACGGCTGCTCTTGCGGCCAAGGCTTATAGTGCTGCGGGCCAGGCAGCCTCTGCCCTGCATGCCATGGCTATCCTGCAGGTTCACCAAGCCAAGGCACTCAAACAAATGCACGAGGGTAGTTCCGACCCGGGGTTGATGCAGGAGCTGCGCACGGCGACTGACTTCGCTCTACGAGCGACGAATGTCTACCATGGTGGTCCAAGAGCGCCATCTCTGGCTCAACCTGGCGGAGATGAAGGATGTCGACAAAGCACGCTTTCTCGACGCTCCCATCTCCCCGGTTGGGCTGTTCGGCGACACCGTCGAGAGATTTGCTCAGCAGTTCTCGGCGGTGCAGAGGCAGACAGAGGCGATCCAGCACATCTTGCCCCGGCGCGAGGCACCTGCAACAGCTGCCCCCGGGCCCAGGCCTCAGTCTGCTCGCCGCCGTGGGCGCCCCCCTGCGTCCTCCAGAGCTGCTCCGCCCCGTGCCGAATCAACACGACCGTTCGAAGGTCGGGCATGGCAGTACAAGGTCCTCCCCTTCGGGCTCTCCCTGTCTCCCCGTGTCTTCACGAAGGTCGTAGAAGGCGCCCTTGCCCCGCTACGGGAAGTGGGCGTCAGGATCCTCAACTACCTCGACGACTGGCTCATTCTGGCCCAGTCCCGAGAGCAGTTGTGCGATCACAGGGAGCGGGTGTTACGACACCTCAGCCAGTTGGGGCTTCGGGTCAACTGGGAAAAGAGCAAGCTCTCCCCTGTGCAGAGAATCTCTTTTCTCGGTGAGTATGACGGCGCGCCTCACGGACGAGCGCGCCCAATCAGTGCTGAACTGCCTGAGTTCCTTCAGGGGCAGGACTGTGGTGCCACTGAAACAGTTTCAGAGGCTCCTGGGGCATATGGCATCCGCAGCTGCGGTCACGCCGCTCGGATTGCTTCATATGAGACCACTCCAGCACTGGTTGCACTCCCGAGTCCCGAGGTGGGCATGGCGCCGCGGTTCACTTCGGGTAAGTATCACACGCGAGTGTCGCCGCTCCTTCAGCCCCTGGACGGACCTTGCCTTTCTACGGGCCGGGGTGCCCTTAGAACAAGTGTCCCGGCATGTTGTTGTCACAACAGATGCCTCCAGCACGGGCTGGGGCGCTACATGCAACGGGCAGGCAGCCTCGGGGCTCTGGACAGGGCCTCGACTGCTTTGGCATATCAATTGCCTGGAGCTGTTGGCAGTGCATCTGGCCTTGCGGCAGTTTCGGCCACTGCTGCTAGGCAAGCATGTGTTGGTCCGTACGGACAACACTGCGGCTGTGTCGTACATCAACCGGCTGGGAGGTGTACGATCACGCCGCATGTCACAGCTCGCCCGCCATCTCCTCCTCTGGAGTCACACACAGCTCAGGTCGCTGCGCGCTGTCCACATTCCGGGGGAGCTCAACCGTGCGGCCGACGCGCTCTCACGACAGCTCACTTTTCCCGGAGAGTGGCGACTCCATCCCGAGACGATCCGGCTGATCTGGAGTCGATTCGGGGAAGCTCAGGTAGACCTGTTTGCTTCCCGCGAGTCCTCCCACTGCCAGCTATATTTCTCCCTGACCGAGGAGCCCCTCGGTACGGACGCACTGGCACACAGCTGGCCTCGGGCTTTACGCAAGTATGCATTTCCCCCAGTGAGCCTACTCGCACAGACACTGTGCAAGGTCAGGGAGGACGAGGAGCAGGTCCTGCTGGTCGCGCCGTATTGGCCCACCCGGACCTGGTTTCCGGAACTCATTCTCCTCGCGACAGCCCCTCCCTGGCGTATCCCTCTGAGGAAGGAACTCCTTTCTCAGGGGCTCGGCACCATATGGCACCCGCGTCCAGATCTGTGGAACCTCCATGTGTGGCTCCTGGACGGGACGCGGCAGACTTAAGTGGTCTACCACAGGCCGTGGTAGACACCATCACTCAGGCTAGAGCTCCTTCAACAAGGCAAGCCTATGCTCTGAAGTGGAGTCTGTTCGCGAACTGGTGTTCTTCTCGCCGGGAAGACCCCCGAAGATGCACGATTGGAGTAGTGCTTTCTTTCCTGCAAGAAAGGTTGGAGCGTAGGCTGTCACCCTCCACCTTGAAGGTGTATGTGGCTGCTATCGCGGCCCATCACGATGCAGTGGACGGCCGGTCCGTGGGAAAGCATGATCTCATCGTGAGGTTCCTGAGGGGTGCCAGGAGGTTGAATCAGCCTAGGTCACCCCTGATGCCCTCCTGGGACCTCTCTATCGTCCTGGCGGGACTTCAGAGGGGTCCCTTTGAGCCGCTGGACTCAGTCGAGCTGAAATTCCTGTCGGCTAAGACAGCGCTCCTGACCGCGCTCACTTCCATCAAGAGGGTCGGGGACCTCCAAGCATTTTCGGTGAGCGAAGAGTGCCTTGTGTTCGGGCCGGACTACTCTCACGTTGTCCTGAGACCCCGGCCTGGATACGTGCCCAAGGTTCCCACCACGCCCTTCCGTGATCAGGTGGTGAACCTGCAAGCACTGCCTTCGGAGGAGGCAGATCCAGCCTTGGCGTCGCTGTGTCCCGTAAGAGCATTGCGCATATACGTGGACCGCACCCGGAGCTTCAGAAGCTCTGAGCAGCTCTTTGTCTGCCACGGAGGTCAGCAGAAAGGGAAGGCTGTCTCCAAGCAGAGGTTGGCCCACTGGATAGTGGAGGCCATCGCCTTGGCGTACCAATCCCAAGGCGAGCCGTGCCCCCTTGGGGTGAGGGCTCACTCCACACGGGGTGTTGCCTCCTCCTATGCGTTGGCGCACGGCGCCTCTTTGGCAGACATCTGTAGAGCGGCGGGCTGGGCGACACCGAACACCTTCGCGAGATTTTACAGTCTCCGCGTGGAGCCAGTCTCTTCCCGTGTGTTGGGTAACAGGTAAGTGGCGGGAAGAGTTGGCCGGTGTCACGCTTGCTGCGCCATTCCCCCTCACCCGGGGATACGAGCGCCTGTTTTCCTCCTCCAGTTCAGTTCCCCGGACGGCGAACCCTGGTGGAGACCTCCAGCACCCCCGGCAGTCAGACTGGGCGGAGCAGTCTGACGTCAGGCCCAGTACTGGTGCTAGCTCGCCCGGGTCTCCGGTCAGCCCCTGTACTCGGCTAGGTGTCCGTATGGCCTGATTCCCTTCGGGTAATCCCACACGTGTATTCGTCCACGGTACGGTTTCCCTCACGGTAAACCCGTGTCTTCCCTTTGGCAGAGTTCTGTCAGGCCCTGCTGGCAGCCCTCCTCCCTACTCCTAGGTAGGATCTGCCCCAGGGTCCAGTCTTATGTAGTACTGCCCCAGGCCTGGGTCAGTCCATATCAGTGTCTCCACATGTTACCTCCCTTCGGGCAGGATGTGGCCTCCGTAGCGCCCTTCTCCGGAAGGCTCGCTTCCCCGTCGTTACTGCCAGGCTGTAACAACAAATAGGAAAGACTTGAAGCAGTCTTTCATAGAAGGTCGAAATCCCTTCCGATTTCTTGGGGAAAGGAACAGCGGCTTGGCTATCTCCAGCAGCAATGTACTCAGTGGTCCCTGCGGGCACCAAGGTTAGCGAATTTGCGCTGGGGCGATGGGAAGGTTGCGACCTTCGCATGGCATTTGTCTGTCACGCACTAGCTTGTCAACATCTGCATGCACAAGGTCGTGACGGGGTTCAGGTTGTGGCGCTTTCCATATGACCCCTATGTCGTCACGACATAACTCGTAGTGACCGACAGATAGGGAACGTCTCGGTTACGTACGTAACCCTCGTTCCCTGATGGAGGGAACGGAGACGTTATGTCCCCATGCCACAATCTTGAACCATCGCTGGTTGCCGAGGACTCGTTCTTGGCTCCTCAGCGGGTAGAAACCTGATGAGTGGATGCACCTGTCGCCCTTTTATACCCGTATGTACGGGGAGTGGCTCAGGTATGCAAAATCCACTAGCCAATTTCATTGGCGTTTTCTCTTTAGTCAGAGATGATTGGGGCTTCCAAGTAAATCCCCCTATGTCGTCACGACATAACGTCTCCGTTCCCTCCATCAGGGAACGAGGGTTACGTACGTAACCGAGACGCTTCTTCCTCTTGAGGTTCAAGCACGTGTGGCTTCATTGTTCTAGCAGTTTGTTTTAACATTTTATATTTTCTAATCATACTCATTTTGTGAGTGTTCGACCGATGTTGTTTTTTGAAAGCCGATGCCAATATCTTAAGAGAGCAGGGTATATATATATATATATATATATATATATATATATATATATATATATATATATATATATATATATATATATATATATATGTATGTTATATAATTAATTTAAGAAATTTGTATAAAATTTCTGATAATAAAAAGGAAATAACCAATAGGGCACTCAGTAATATTGGAAGTTTGTGTGTATTAAGAATAATATTTTTTGGAAATAAAATTGTGATGTTTGAATCTAATGCATCTGTATCAATGCCAAATCAGTGCCAAATAGCCTACTGTAAGCAGCCTCAAAAAATAACTGAATTTAAAACAATTTTATTAAGAACACAGCATGAAGCAACAAGTGTTGCTTGTTTTCAAGCATAAGTGCATAACATAACATTACTTTATGTCCTTTCGCAAACAGGCACGTAATGGCTCAACCACAGAGGCAAAGTTCTGTATTTTTGCTGTAGACTGAAAACATTTGGGTTTGACATCAAAAGAAGAATATCAGACAAGAGGTTTACATGCCGGCTTTTATTTCCAGGTATTTACATCTGGATCTGACACACAACTTAGAAGATATCACCTTTTGTTTGAACCCACCAATTTTTCATGTGAGCAAAAGTATTAGAACATGTGACTGACAGGTGTATTTTGTTGCCCAGGTGTGTCCAATCACAATGATTATTCAAACTATAATTAGCACTGAGGGGAAGTCGTGGCCTAATGGTTAGAGAGTTGGACTCGTGATCCAAAGGTTGCGGGTTCGAGTCTCCGGCCGGCAGGAATTGTAGGTCGGGGGAGCGAATGTCCAGCGCTCTCTCCACCCTCAATACCACGACTGAGGTGCCCTTGAGCAAGGCACCGAACCCCCAACTGCTCCCCGGGCGCCGCAGCATAAATGGCTGCCCACTGCCCCGGGTGTATGTTCCCGGTGTGTGTGTGTTCACTGCTGTGTGTGTGCACGTTGGATGGGTTAAATGCAGAGCACGAATTCTGAGTATGGGTCACCATACTTGGCTGAATGTCACTTCACTGAATGTCTACGTTCAGTTTCAGATTTGGGTTTTGCCTATTCAAACCGCATTCATAGTTAAGAGGTGTAACCAACATCAAAACCAGAGAGCTGTCTATGGGTGAAAAACAAGCAATTGTAAAGCTGAGAGAAGAAGGAAAATCAATCAGAGCCATTGCATACACATTGGCCACAGCCATTTCAACCATTTCGAATGTCCTGAAGAGGAATGAAGCCACTGGTGTACTAAGTAACAGATATCGAACAGGTAGGCCAAGGAAAACAGCTACAGTTGATGACAGAAACATTGTGAGAGCTGTCAGGAAAGACCCTAAAATGACGGTAAGTGAGATCTGCAACAACCTCCAGAGGGCAGGAGTGAAGGTATCACAATCTACTGTTCGCAGAAGACCTCATGATCACAGGTACAGAGGCTACACCAGAAGACGCAAACCACTCATTAGCAAGAAGAATAGGACGGCCAGGCTGGATTTGGCCAAAAAGTACAGAGATGAGCCTCAAAAATTCTGGGACAAAGTTTTATGGATTGATGAAGCAAAGATTAACCTTTAGCAAATTGACGGAAAGGCTAAAGTTTGGATAAAGAAAGGATCTGCTCATGATCCCAAACATACAAACTCATCTGTGAAACACAGTGGCTTGGGCTTGCATGCCTTTGTCTGGGACGGGGTAATTAATCTTCATTGATGATGTAACACATGATGGCATCAGCAAAATGAACTCAGAAGTCTACAGAAACATTTTGTCTACCAATTTAAAGAAAGATGCAACCAAACTTATTGGGAGATCCTTCATCATGCAGCAAGATAATGACCCAAAACAACTTCATCAGGGGCAAGAGGTGGAAGGTTTTAGACTGGCCAAGTCAATCTTCAGACTTAAACCCTATAGAGCATGCCTTTTACCTGCTAAAGAGGAGACCGAAGGGGGTAACCCCCCAAAACAAACAACAACTGAAAGAGGCTGCGCTGAAAGCCTGGAAAAGCATCACAAAAGAAGAATGCAAAAGTTTGGTGATGTCAATGGGTCACAGGCTTGATGCAGTTATTGAAAGCAAAGGATTTGCAGCTAAATATGAAGTCTTTTTCACTTTAATCTATGTTAATTATATCTGTTCCAATACTTTTGCTCACATGAAAAATTGGTGGGTTCAAACAAAAGGTAATATCTTCTAAGTTGTGTGTCAGATCCAGATGTAAATACCTGGAAATAAAAGCCGGCATGTAAATCTCTTGTCTGATATTCATCTTTTGATGTCAAACCCAAATGTTTTCAGTCTACAGCAAAACGTTTAAAAGGAATTGGCCTCACTGTCGTAATACTTTTGGAGGGGAGTATATGTGTGTGTGTGTGTGTGTGTGTATGTATGTATTTACTATATAATACTAATATATATAATCTTGTAGCACAAATATATGAACACATTGTGAAATTGTATATGGACACAGATGACACAATTTTCTACTTTTTTCCCCCTAAGAATTTTCTACCTGTTCTGATTTACTATGACCTGATCGGCTCACAGACATCTCGACTGCTTGACCAGTTCAGTTTATCAGAGCTGAAGAACTACAACTTTCCATGAAAAACTGTCAAGCTCATGTTAGAGTTCAAAGACTGAGCTGTAAATGCTGAAATAAAAAGCATATGAAAAGGATCCATTCTTCAGATCTTTAGACTCCTGATGTTAATCAGATTTTGGTTCACTGTGCAGAAGTTTTTTTAACTCTTAGTCTAAGCCTTCATGGGTCTGAAAGAGAATCAGCTCACCTTCAAAAAAGGACAATCGTTCTCTAACTCTGGTGTAATTGGCTGTAAGCTCTCTTACCACGACTGGTACAGAAACCGTTACGAAAGAAAGAAAGAAAGAAAGTCGTTGGACAAAGGTTTTAAAGATCTGACTTATATTTACTGAAAAAAACTGAATTAAGTTGAGGAGGGTTAATAAAAAGTGGTTTAGAATTAGAAATAGCCTGTAGGTCTATGGATGAATATGAAATTAACATAACTTACGATTGTTAATGCAGTGATCTTCTCTAACTCATGTGTAATTGGCTGTAAGTTCATCAAGCTCTCTTGCCATGACTGGTACAGGGACAGTTATAAAGAAAATTGGGTAGCACTTTATTTTACAGTATGTGTACTTCCCTGGTACATACATGGTAAATATCTTGTACCTACAGGTAAATGAGTGGTAACACAAGGTATTACCTGAAGTGTATGTACGTGGTAACAAATAATAAACAGTCTTAACAGTCATACATGCATGGCAATTAGTTTGTCCATACAGACAAGTGTGGCTAAGGACGGTCACTTACAGGTAGTGCCAGTATATGGTAACTAATTAGATACTTTACTGTACTTACTAATGTATATACATGGTAAATATGTAATACTTATGGACAAGTGGCTACAAACAGGCACGTCCTTACAGTATCTGTATATGGTAACTAATAAGACATATTACTGCACATACTAATGATATGTACATGGTAAATGTGTAGCATCTACGGAAAAATGTGGTAACAAAAAAGACACATACCGTACTTGGTAAGTCCTAACCTTACCTAATAAAAAGAGTACTGTTTTTCAATTGCTTGTGTAGGACTGTTAATACTAAATTGCTCTCCACAACAGTGCCTACAAAGTTTGAAAAACTGGTAATTTATGTGTAATGAACTTTATTTTACAGTCCTATTTCCATATACTTACAATGTAAGTAATGGTGTATGTACCTATTAATTAATGTACAGAATAAGTTATGCTGTTATGCTGGAATTACCAGTTCTTCAAACTTTGTAGGCACTGTTGTGGAGAACAGTTTTGCATTAACAGTCCTACACAAGCAATTGAAAAAAACAGTCCTCTTTTTATTAGGTAAGGTTAGGACTTACAAAGTGTACCGTATATACCAAGTACAGTATGTGTCTTGTGTGTTACCACATTTTTCCGTAGGTGCTACACATTTACCATGTACATATCATTAGTATGTGCAGTAATATGTCTTATTAGTTACCATATACAGATACTGTAAGGACGTGCCTGTTTGTAGCCACTTGTCAATAACTAGGCCCCTACTACATATTTACCATGTATATACATTAGTAAATACAGTAAAGTATCTAATTAGTTATCATGTATGGACACTACCCGTAAGTGACCATTCATGTACGACTGTTAAGTAAAGCCGTGTTTCTTATTTGTTACCACGTACATGCACTTCAGGTAAGTACCTTGTGTTACCACTCATTTACCTGTAGGTACAAGATATTTACCATGTATGTACCAGGGAAGTACACATACTGTAAAATAAAGTGCTACCGAAAATGGAAAAAAGCGAAGTCACTCATTTAGTCATTTGTCCTCACGCTCAGTTGATGAAACATGTTGCTGTATTGGGTGCATGAAATACATTTTACTCACTCGTGACATTAGTTTCCTGAGCAGACAGTTTCCCTGAAACACTTGACATCTGATTAAAGACAAAACATAAGCAGTAAGGATGTGGGCCTGTGTGCATATGTATCTATGTATACACTGCCAGAAAAAGTCACCATCTGGATTTTTAGGACTGAATCATTATTGCAGAAGATTGACTTTTTCTAGCTAGCTTCTTGGGGCTTGGCTCTCTCTCCTTTTTCATTCTCCATTCTATTTTGTAACCAATTCAAGTGTAAACACAATCAAATACTGTTTTTAAACCATTTCAATTATAAATGATATGCAAACTTGTTTTGATTATACATCAACAGTGAAGTGCTACTTCTTTCAATTTACACTAGTCACACTATAGCGATGTTCTCCCACTCCCGCTGTTGTAACTTTGCATATTTCCATCGTTGGTATAAGTACAGTAGTAGTGGGTGGTAACAGAAAAGACATGCGCATGTTTTACTCTATCACGCTGATAAAGTTTCTTTAGTCATTCAGCAATACTGCAGCCTGAACCACTGTAGTGAAACCACCCTTACGATATGGAGGTTTGTTTAGCAATGATTGTCTACTAAATGTCTACTATCAGTTATACTCACAAAGCATCCACAGAGCACAGAGAACTCCGAGAGCAAAAAGAAGAGAGAAACCCAGAACAATCAGAAGTACTTTAGTCCACTTTGGGGAAGTGACTTTACTCTCTCGTTCTTGTTCCTCAGTGGAATTTTCTGGGATCAGAAATTTTATCTATTTCTGAAATAATCTGAATTTTAATCAGTCCAGCATTACTATCTGAAACTATTCCTGAATTTACCGTTTTTGTGCAAAATAACTTGCCACAACCTGACATTTAATAAATTGTACTCCTGCAGTAAATCAGATAAAGATCTTGTGACAGCTAGGCCTGTGCAACAGCTTTCTATCGTAGATAGAAAACAATACTGCTATAAGGGCTTCACAGCATCTTGAGAACATGGACACTCGTTTGCTCACAGGAAGTAAAAAGGCAAACTTCACACCAGTTCACACATCACTGCTGCTTTCAGCAAATAGCTATATGTTACCCTGGACCAAAAAAGCAGTCGTAATGTCTCATTTGTAGCAATAGCCAACAATACACTGTATGGGTCAAAATGATAAATTTTTCTTTTATGCCAAAAATCATTAGGATATTAAGTAAAGATCATGTTACATGAAGGTATTTAGTAAATTTTCTACAGTAAATATATCAAAACTTAATTTTTGATTAGTAATATGCATTGCTAAGGACTTAGCAATGGACAACTTGTGTCAAAATGATAAATTGATAAATACACTGATTAGCTTCATCACTGTCTCTTCTCCACCAGTAAGCTGGTGTGTGGTGGGCGTTCTGGCGCACTATGGCTGCCGTCGCATCATCCAGGTGGATGCTGCACACTGGTGGTGGACGAGGAGACACCACCCCTCACAATGTAGAGCGCTTTGAGTGCTTAGAAAAAGCAGAAAAGCGCTATATAAATGTAATGAATTATTATTATTATAATTATTATTATTAACTTTAAAGGCGATTTTCTCAATATTTTTTTTGCACCCTCATATTCCAGATTTTCAAATAGTTGTATCTCGGCCAAATAATGTCCTATCCTAACAAACCACACATCAATGGAAAGCTTATTTAAAGTGCCCCTATTATGCCTTTTCAAATATGATCTTTCGTGCAGTGTATCATGTAGCTGTATGTGAACATAAACTATCTGCAAAGTTGTGAAGCCAACAGTGAGGTAAGCTGACAATGAGGTAAAATTAAAGCTATTTTTTGAGAAAACTAAAGTGTTTTTTATGACATTGGATGCATGTAAACCTGTTTTAGGATACTCATAAAACAATATTAGCAACCTTAAAAATGGCATAATAGGGGCACTTTAATTTACAGATTATGCATTAATCTCAATTTTAAAAAAATTACCCTTATGACTGGTTTTGTGGTCCAGGGTCACATATATTTATGCTCTTGGCAAATGTATTTAATATTGCATTCAACTTTGCATTTGAACACATTCTTCTTTATATTATAATATTGTTGAAAGTATGACACTAGAATTTTCATAGAGTGAATCCATTTCATGAGCCTTACAGATGTGCCCAGTGATACTTGAATGCTGCTTGAGATTGTTGAAAATAAGGAAGTCACATAAAGTGTGATATTGCATTTATACAACAGCTTGAATGTGTAAATACATAAAAAAATTCACAACGGAGTGTCTTTAAAAGCCCTCTTTGTGCAGAACTAATTTTGGCTAATAAAATTACTAGTATGATTTTATGCTTCTGTATTGTAATTAATAATTATACCTAACATAACGATCCTGAAGGTTATGGGTCGTTGGGTGACATTTGGTTTTATGCTTCTGAATAATTATATCTAAAACGAGCTTGAAGGTTATAGGTCTTTAGTACAAATCCCTTCTTTTTATAACAGTCTGCATTTACATTTACATTTAGCTGACGCTTTTATCCAAAGCGACTTACAATTGCTATATATGTCAGAGGTCGCACGCCTCTGGAGCAACTAGGGGTTAAGTGTCTTGCTCAGGGACGCATTGGTGTCTCACAGTGGATTCGAACCCGGGTCTCTCACACCAAAGGCATGTGTCTTATCCACTGCGATATCACCACCGTTCTGCAAACGTCTGGGGACTGAGGAGACAAGTTGCTCAAGTTTAGGAATAGGAATGTTGTCCCATTCTTGTCTAATACAGGCTTCTAGTTGCTCAACTGTCTTAGGTTTTCTTTGTCGCATCTTCCTCTTTATGATGCGCCAAATGTTTTCTATGGGTGAAATATCTGGACTGCAGGCTGGCCATTTCAGTACCCGGATCCTCCTTCTACGCAGCCATGATGTTGTAATTGATGCAGTATGTGGTCTGGCATTGTCATGTTGGAAAATGCAAGGTCTTCCCTGAAAGAGACAACGTCTGGATTGGGAGCATATGTTGTTCTAGAACTTGGATATACCTTTCAGCATTGATGGTGCCTTTCCAGATGTGTAAACTGCCCATGCCACACGCACTCATGCAACCCCATACCATCAGAGATGCAGGCTTCTGAACTGAGCGCTGATAACAACTTGGGTTGTCCTTGTCCTCTTTAGTCCGGATGACATGGCATCCCAATTTTCCAAAAAGAACTTCAAATTTTGATTCGTCTGACCACAGAACAGTTTTCCACTTTGCCACAGTCCATTTTAAATAAGCCTTGGCCCAGAGAAAACGCCTACGCTTCTGGATCATGTTTAGATATGGCTTATTTTTTGACCTATAGAGTTTTAGCCGGCAACGGCGAATGGCACGGTGGATTGTGTTCACCGACAATGTTTTCTGGAAGTATTCCTGAGCCCATGTTGTGATTTCCATTACAGTAGCATTCCTGTATGTGATGCAGTGCCGTCTAAGGGCCCGAAGATCACGGGCATCCAGTATGGTTTTCCGGCCTTGACCCTTACGCAGAGAGATTGTTCCAGATTCTCTGAATCTTTGGATGATATTATGCACTGTAGATGATGATAACTTCAAACTCTTTGCAATTTTTCTCTGAGAAACTCCTTTCTGATATTGCTCCACTATTTTTCGCCGCAGCATTGGGGGAATTGGTGATCCTCTTGCCATCTTGACTTCTGAGAGACACTGCCCCTCTGAGAGGCTCTTTTTATACCCAATCATGTTGCCAATTGACCTAATAAGTTGCAAATCGGTCCTCCAACTGTTCCTTATATGTACATTTAACTTTTCCGGCCTCTTATTGCTACCTGTCCCAACTTTTTTGGAATGTGTAGCTCTCATGAAATCCAAAATGAGCCAATATTTGGCATGACATTTCAAAATGTCTCACTTTCAACATTTGATATGTTATCTATATTCTATTGTGAATAAAATATAAGTTTATGAGATTTGGAAATGATTGCATTCCTTTTTTATTCGTAATTTGTACAGTGTCCCAACATTTTTGGAATCGGGTTTGTATGAACCGCAGCTAGATCTGCAGAATTAATGTTCAAACCACTGAATTAATGGTCAACCGCTGTCTGACTCGTAATGCTGATAACTAGTAAAAAGAGAAAGACCGTTCTGTTCCCCAGGGAGGTGTGAAAACACCCATAAATTTAGAAAAGAGGTAGTGACTGAACTTTGGAACATGACAGACCATGATAAATAGAGTTTCTACCCCTATAATGCATAGAAACAGCTTTATTCAGAACATTGGCCCCTTTGTATATTTAGATCTTGCAAAAGTATAAAAGAAAATGTACTGCACCCCTCCCTTACTTCTCCTTTTTCTCTCTTCTTTGATACTTCCCCTTTTATTTTAGATTATTTTTAGCAATTCTAGATTGATTGTAATCATTTCAAATGGTTTCAAATATATTCGGTTTGACTTATGATTGTCCTCAACTGAAACTGTACTAACAGGTGCATATGCTGTTTTTGCATATGATTATTTAAAATGTTCGAGTTATGATTTATAGTTATTATTTTTGAAACTTTTAAAATAAACTTGCATATTCCTTCAACCCAACCGTCTGACGTGCATTCGATTTTGCATCAGTTCAGTTGCTTCATTGAAAGCTTATTGTATGAGCGCAGAACGCCCGCTGACCATCTGGAACTCAGGTGTCCGAAAACATTGACACAAATTTTCAAATAGACGTTATCTTTATTAAAACAAGTACATTCTCGCCTGAAAACCTCTTAAAGGGGTCCTATTATGCTTATTTTCACTTTTTGAATTTTAGTCAGTGTGTATGTTTGGGCATAAAAAAATATCTACAGTGGGGAAAAAAAATTATTTGATCCCCTGCTGATTTTGTACATTTGCCCACTGACAAAGAAATGATCAGTCTATAATTTTAATGGTAGGTTTATTTGAACAGTGATAGACTGAATAACAACAAAAAATCCATAAAAACGCATTTCAAAAAAGTAATCCCGTTGTCAGTCCTTGTCTTGTGTTTCCCCTCCTCCCGTGCCCATATTTGGCCTTCCTGTTCCTGTCCTCGTTTGTCTTCATTAGTTTAATTAGTCCCTAGCCCTGTGTTTTGATTAGTCCACACCTGTTCCTTATTTCCCTGTGTTTATAAGCCCTGTGTTTCCTAGCCCCTGTGTCCGGTCTATCGTCAGAATCGTCATAGATGTTCGTCTCTCCCCATGCTCCCTGTCTGTCTGCTGGATTCCAATAAAGAACCCTATTTGGAACTTCCACGTCTCTGCACCTCCTTGTATCCCGAGAGGGAACGTGACAGAAGACCGGACCGACAACAACACTATGGCTGAAGACAGGCTTTGGTGTCTGCGGCAGGATGGTCGGGAGTTGGTAGAGTATGTTGAGGAGTTCCTTGAGCTTTCCAACGAGGTGAGCTGGATTGACGCCTCACTCGGTGTGTGTTTTCGGTTTGGGTTGGACAAGGATGTCATCAGCTGCGATATCCCCACGTCCAGTTTTTCTCTTATCGGGCTGATAAATTATGTCCTCAATGTACATGGCATTGATTTCGAAGTCGAAGAATGTCAAACTGATCTTCGTCCAACCCAACCCGAGAACAACCCGGCCTCACCAGCTCACCGCTCGCCAGGACCCTCCACATGCCCTGCCAAATGTTCCGGCCACCCAACTCTTCCCAGCACTGCTGCTGTCCTCAGCCCAGAGCACCCGCGCAACCCGGCGCTTCAAGAGCGCCCTCCTGAGTTCCCGCTGGTTCCGTCCAGCCCTCCTGGGTTCCCGCTGGTTCCGTCCAGCCCTCCTGGGTTCCCGCTGGTTCCGTCCAGCCCTCCTGAGTTCCCGCTGGTTCCGTCCAGCCCTCCTGAGTTCCCGCTGGTTCCGTCCAGCCCTCCTGAGTTCCCGCTGGTTCCGTCCAGCCCTCCTGAGTTCCCGCTGGTTCCGTCCAGCCCTCCTGAGTTCCCGCTGGTTCCGTCCAGCCCTCCTGAGTTCCCGCTGGTTCCGTCCAGCCCTCCTGAGTTCCCGCTGGTTCCGTCCAGCCCTCCTGAGTTCCCGCTGGTTCCGTCCAGCCCTCCTGAGTTCCCGCTGGTTCCGTCCAGCCCTCCTGAGTTCCCGCTGGTTCCGTCCAGCCCTCCTGAGTTCCCGCTGGTTCCGTCCAGCCCTCCTGAGTTCCCGCTGGTTCCGTCCAGCCCTCCTGAGTTCCCGCTGGTTCCGTCCAGCCCTCCTGAGTTCCCGCTGGTTCCGTCCAGCCCTGCGCTTCCCGAGCGCCCCCAAGTGTCCGCGCTTCCCGAGCGCCCCCAAGTGTCCGCGCTTCCCGAGCGCCCCCAAGTGTCCGCGCTTCCCGAGCGCCCCCAAGTGTCCGCGCTTCCCGAGCGCCCCCAAGTGTCCGCGCTTCCCGAGCGCCCCCAAGTGTCCGCGCTTCCCGAGCGCCCCCAAGTGTCCGCGCTTCCCGCACGTGCCCTCCCGTGCCGGCTCCACGCACGTGCCCTCCCGTGCCAGCTCCACGCACGTGCCCTCCTGCGTTTCCGCTGGTTCCATCCAGCCCCGCGCTGCAAGAGCGCCCGACAGAGTCCGCGCTGCAAGAGCGCCCGACAGAGTCCGCGCTGCAAGAGCGCCCGACAGAGTCCGCGCTGCAAGAGCGCCCGACAGAGTCCGCGCTGCAAGAGCGCCCGACAGAGTCCGCGCTGCAAGAGCGCCCGACAGAGTCCGCGCTGCAAGAGCGCCCGACAGAGTCCGCGCTGCAAGAGCGCCCGACAGAGTCCGCGCTGCAAGAGCGCCCGACAGAGTCCGCTCCTCTGTGGCTCCCAGGGGGGAGCTTCCCCAAGAAAATTTTGGGGGGGGGTAAGAGGGTCACAGCCTGTGTGGCCGGGCCAAGGGCCAAGGCCACACGACCCGAAAAAAATAGGCCGTGGCTTCCCGAGTCTCCAGATCCGCCCTGGCCTCCCGAGTCTCCTGACCCGCCCTGGCCTCCCGAGTCTCCTGACCCGCCCTGGCCTCCCGAGTCTCCTGACCCGCCATGGCCTCCCGAGTCTCCTGACCCGCCATGGCCCCTGGAACGGGCACCGCCCTGGAGGCCTCCAGAGCGCCCACCCCCCCTCCCCATTGGATGGTGTTAGGCGTGAGGACACGCCTTCCGGAGAGGGGCGTAATGTCAGTCCTTGTCTTGTGTTTCCCCTCCTCCCGTGCCCATATTTGGCCTTCCTGTTCCTGTCCTCGTTTGTCTTCATTAGTTTAATTAGTCCCTAGCCCTGTGTTTTGATTAGTCCACACCTGTTCCTTATTTCCCTGTGTTTATAAGCCCTGTGTTTCCTAGCCCCTGTGTCCGGTCTATCGTCAGAATCGTCATAGATGTTCGTCTCTCCCCATGCTCCCTGTCTGTCTGCTGGATTCCAATAAAGAACCCTATTTGGAACTTCCACGTCTCTGCACCTCCTTGTATCCCGAGAGGGAACGTGACACCCGTATTGACCCGAATATAAGACGACCCTGATTATAAGACAACCCCCCTTTTTCCAGATGTACCTTTTGGAAAAAGGCTTTTTGAAAACCAAATTATTTTTTTTCTCTCTGGAAAACACATTTTTTCTTAAATTATTTTCATATTGCATATTTTTCCTATATTTAATTTTGAAATGACATTTAAAAATATACACTTTTTGATATACCATAAAAATAACAGGTAGCCCATCTGAATTATATAACATTTAGGCTGTCCATCTCATAGTAGCCTACCAAAATTTTATTAACAGTAGAAGTGAAATCTTATTGTAGTCTTCAAATCTGGGAACTGTCTTGCATTTTAAAATCACATACAGAGGAAGTTCCCATCAGGCTAACATGACAGTCACGACTCTGCTGTAAGTTTTTCTTTTCCTTTTGTTTTCACTTGTGATCGTCTAACAATATCACAACACACATTACATTACATATTTCATGGCACACTCGTTTTATGCATGTTTGGCGCTACCTATTGTGGGTGTATTATTAACATGTCAAAGTCTATACCCTAAATATAAGACAACCACGTTTTTTCAGATGTATTTCCAAGAAAAAAAACAATGGGTCTCATTCACTAAACGTGTACGCACAAATTTTGCGTGAAATGTGCGTACGGACGTTTTCACGAATAAATCATGATTCATCAAACACTTTCATACTAAAATGTATTCTAAATGTACGAAAAAATTCAAGAACAACTTATACCACACGTACGCAATAATCATGTACGCCCAGGGCCTTATAAGGATGTATAAAGAACCCCACATATAATTAGATATGTTATGTACAGGGTGGGTGAATAGTAACTAGACGTTACAATTGATAAAGTATAATTAGAGGTCCAATTATATAAATATATATATATATATATATATATATATATATATATATAAAATTAGAGGTCAAAACAACAAATCACCTGATCTATCCTTATATAAATGGTGATTATTGTTTCTCACCTTGTGTTTGGAGGCATGGCACACTTGGTACTGCTTGAAGACATTGCGCCGCGTGCTCGAAGGAGAGAGCGCATCTTTAGAGAGCGCACAGCAGGGCCTGGCTTCCACCTCCGACAGCAAAACCTCACGTTCATTATCGTTAAAGTTATTTTTCTTTGCCTTTTGTTTCGATGCCATAATTGTCTTTCTCTAGACAAGTGGCGCTTTGCGGAAAGCCCTTATGGAGCTGGTTTGGGCGTGTATTATGCTAATCACTAACCTCGTGCACGCGGGCGCTCTTTTAGAAGACTCCAGATCCAGATTAGAAAAACGAGTTTAAGAACAAGCTCATGTTCGTACGCACGTGTTGTGAATTAGGCGGAAAGTTTTCGTGAGAAGTTCAAATGTGCGTATAAATACGAAAAACGTACGCACTTATTAGTGAATGAGACCCATTGTCTTGTATTCGGGTCAATACAGTAAATTGATTTGCATTTTAATGAGTCAAATAAGTATTTGATCCCCTATCAATCAGCAAGATTTCTGGCTCCCAGGTGTCTTTTATACAGGTAAGGAGCTGGGATTATAGGAGCACTCTCTTAAAGGGACTGATCCTAATCTCAGCTTGTTACCTGTAGAGAAGACAACCTGTCCACAGAAGTAATCAATCAATCAGATTCCATGGCCAAGCCCAAAGAGCTTTTAGGATGTCAGGGACAAGATAGACCTACACAAGGCTGGAATGGACTACAAGACCATTGCCAAGCAGCTTGGTGAGAAGGTGACAACAGTTGGTTCGATTATTCGCAAATGGAAGAAACAAAATAACTGACAATCTCCCTTGGACTGGGAGTGGCTCAAGAAGAAGCACATTAAGGTCCTGGAGTGGCCTAGCCAGTCTCCAGACCTTAATCTCATAGAAAATCTGTGGAGGGAGCTGAAGGTTCGAGTTGCCAAACTTCAGCCTCAAAAACCATAATGACTTGGAGAGGATCTGCAAAGAGGAGTAGGACAAAATCCCTCCTGAGATGTGTGCAAACCAGGTGGCCAACTACAAGAAACATCTGACCTCTGTGATTGCCAACAAGGGTTTTGCCACCAAGTACTAAGTCATGCTTTGCGAAGGGGTCAAATACTTATTTGACTCATTAAAATGCAAATCAATTTATAACTTTTTTAAAATGTAATTTTCTGGATTTTTTTTTTTTAAACCTACCATTAAAATAATAGACTGATCATTTCTTTGTCAGTGGGCAAACGTACAAAATCAGCAATGGATCAAATAATTTTTTTCCCCGCTGTACAAAGTTGAAAAGTCCACTCCAAACATCGTTTTTAAAAAATCCCTTTTCAAGAACTACAATGAATGGCTCGTTTGGACTACAGTGTTGTTTTCCAGATGTTGTGATATCACAAAGCGACCCATTAGAATATCGTCAAAATAAATTCCATCTACAGAAATTCGAATGGTTGGGGCTGGGGAGGGGCAGAACGCTTGGTTGAGTGCATCAGACAAGAAGACGACGAAGTAGAAGTGCTGCTGTAGCATCAAGTTTTCAAAAGTTATTGCACATGCACCAGAATAATTATGCATGTAAACATGTATGTTACAATTATGAAAAGTTTTTATAAATTGCTTACAGTACAATACTGGACAATGATGTAATCTGCAGAATTTACATTGAGACTTGGTTTAAATAAATTCAACTGTATAACAGTTTCACTACAATTCATGTTATGATGTTAGAATTAAAGAACAATAAACATAATGCATATTACCGTTGCACTTATCTGTAATGCAGTTATTTTTAAGCGGTTGTTCACATCCAATCTAGAATGTGATTTAGCCAGAAAAACAAACAAACAAAACAACAAAAAAAACCAGTAACATTACCACTCTAATATGTCTTGAAATCAGTGTTGGGAAGGTTACTTTGGACAGTTACAGATGTTACAGATTACAGGTTACCCTATTTAAAATGTAATGTTATAAGTAGTGTAACTTTTCAATTACTTTATTAAAGTAATGTAACTGATTACATTTGATTACTTTTCTAAATTTCTAACAAATGTTTTCAACTGTTAATCATTTAGAAACATTAACCTTACAGTAGCACTCAAGGGGTGCAATATATAGCGTCTGCGATAATATCGTAATTGTTGTCTTAGCGATTTGACATTATCGAAAAAAAAAAAAGTATTTTGCAAAAACCAATCAAAACACCCCTACAGAGTGCATGCATTCATTGCGTGAATTCTAGACTAGAGTGCGTGCGCATTTAGAGTGTGTTCTTTCACTGCATGATTCAGTCTAATAAAATGCATTAAGAATAATCATAAAATTCAAGATATGGGGGCAGAAAATGTGTAAAGGCCTATATATCCTTTCATATAGTTAAAATTACACAAAGAGTGCTGTTTTTTTGTAATATTGACTTCCCAGATAGCACACCTACGTCTGCAAGATGTCTGTTAAATATCTCTTGATCTGGAAAGCATCTGCTGTCTACAAACCTCTGGCAGAAGTCTTTCAGATGAGCAAACATCCTAAAAATACGTCTTGCAGATGTAAATGCAGACATCAAATAGACGTATCGGAGATGAACGTGCTATCAGGGTTAAACAGTTCAATATACCATAAATTAATATTAAGAGACGATTTAGACACCATATTGCCTGTTTTTGCTCCATTTAGCCAAAAACAATTATAATTCCAAACAGCTACAGCAAGTTTTTTTGCGTCTCTGAGCAACATGACGATGTTTAGTTCCTGAATGAATCAACCATTAAACGATTCGGTTCAGTCGCGCAATGACTCACTTGTTAACAGTGACTTGCTGCCACCTACTGGCAATTTTAATTTCACATTCAATGTATCTGTTCATTTTAAAATAATTTAAAATATCAGTATTCAATATTTTATGTTTAAAATATCAAAATATTATGCATTTGTAAGTGCAGGTTAAAGCACTCCATGTCCCTCTGAGCTGCATTAAACAGTGTGTAAATACATCTAAATGCCACTTCAGATGCAACTTCTGCAAAGATTAATTTTGTTGAGACAGCCTAAATGTCTTATTATTCTAATTGGCTGATTAAATTTAACAGTTTGACTCAAATGATGCACACTTTTAGAAAAAATGGCTTTATTAAAGGTCAAATTGCCCATAAAATGTAAAGCAGTTAAAACTTATATGAAAATATTCATTTCTATCACTGATATGAACTGACCACACAGAATATGAAGAATATCAAAAACTGTAGCTGTCCACGGTAGTAAGATATAAGCACACTAACACACTCTGCAAAATATTGTCTAATTATCGTTATTGACAAAAAAACCCCCAAAATATCCAGATATCTTTTTTCTTTTCAATATCGCACACCCCTACACTCAACACTATTACTGTCAGACTTTCAAAGTCCTTCATCACCAGAATGATGTTTATAATAATTAAATTTTAAAGCATACCAAAGCGGACTTTAGCACCTCTTTTTACTTTGAGGTTGTTCTGATGTTAAATACAGATTTAAAATCATAACAACATATGTTGTCAAGCTTGTGTTTGTGGTGTCTTGTGGTTTTCTGTCTCATGTGCTCCCCATGACCTAGTTTTTCCTCATCTATGCCCATATTTGGTTTTGTTCCTGTTCTCGTTTAGTTAATTCAATCCCACCTGTTTCAGTTCTTCCTGTTTACCTTCCCTGTGTTTAAAAGCCCTATGTTTTCCATTGTCCAAGGTCTGGTATTAACGTCGATGTTGTGTTTCTGTGAGTCTTCCTTTCTTGTGTTACCCCGTTTTGGATTATTTATTAAAGGAGTCATATGATGCTTTTTAAAAGATCATTATTTTGTGTATTTGGTGTAACAGAATATGTTGACATGTTTTATTGTTCAAAAACCACATTATTTTTAAAATACTGTACATTATTGTAAGTCCTCTATGCCCCGCCTCTCTCAAAGGCTTAGTTTTCGACAAAGTCCCTCCTTCCAACAGGCGCAGTCTGCTCTGATTGGCCAAGTGGCACAGTGCATTGTGATTGGCCGAACACCACAAGCCACATCGGAAATGTAATGCCCCTTTCCATAATCGCTAACTGGACGGGGCCGACCCTGAGAGAGGCGGAGTAGGGCGGGTGGCAACTCAAGCTCTGACGGTAGCTCTGCTAGTGATCCGGAAATGGAAGATGATTTGTGTAGCGGGAGTGCAGGAGGGTAGTAACTAATAGTCAAGGATCATTTACGGATAGTGGAAAGAATGACCACGTGAGTTGGAAAAATACAGAAGAATATAAAGTAATGATGAAATTTGCAGAGCCTGGCATGACGATAAACCCAATTAAACTGACTAAATCTCTGAATAAAGCTTTAGGAGAAATAAATAGTACAAAGACTCTGAGAGATGGAAACTTAATTATCATGTGTAAGGATGAAAAACAACAAAAGAAGGCACTAAGTATAAATGCGGTGCTTGGTTATTCGGTATCATGCACATTGATGAAGATGAAGCCTTGGGTTAGAGGCGTAATAACTGGAATTCCTACTGATGTACATGCTGATAAAATTAAAAGTTGCGTTGAAGGCGGGAAGGTGATTGGAGCAAAATTGCTACAATATATGAAAAATAAAGAAAAGTTGGACAGTCTATCGGTAATGCTCCAGTTTGATGAAGAAAGAATGCCAGAGAGGGTAAAAATAGGCTAAATAAGTTACCCAGTAAGACCATACGTACTTCCTCCACTCCAGATGCTTTAAGTGTCAGAAATATGGACATGTTAGTGCAGTTTGCAGAGAAAATCAACGTTGTGCAAGATGTGGGGGTGATCATGCATACCGTAAATGTGGCGAAGGAGCGAAGGCAAAATGCTGTAATTGCGGAGGTGAGCATAGTGCAGGATTTGAAAAACAAAACAAAACAAGCAGATTCAGAGAGAGATAAAAATGCAAGAATGGCCTGGGAATACTTTGGCTGAAGTGGGAAATTGCTCTGCTCAAACTGTTATGAAACACAAGGATGATGGAAACAAAGATGCAAGTAACCAGTTTATTGACAGACGGTGAAATGGCAGAAATGAACAGAAAGGATGAATGAAGTCTCTCGGATGGGTAGGTGGTGCAGAGACTTTGATGGTCAGCGTGGTGATGAATGGTGAAGAGTGATCCAAAGTAGAACATCCAAAGACACGATAACCAAGAAAAGACAAACCAGAGTTTCCAAGGACGAACACACGATGAAACAATCCACTGACATCAAACAACGATCTGACAAACAGGAGAGATTGCAGTGAGTTTAAGTAGCCAAGAGAAGATGAGCAGCAGCTGGAGAGGGTAATGAGAACAGGTGACGGGGATACAAAATAACGAGGGCTAAACCAAATCAGACAGATCGATGGGGGGAGACAATGGGAGAAACCAAATCAGAACAATGACAAATACCAGAAACACAAGGAGACATGTAACACACAGACCTACACAAGTACACGTGACATGAAGAACACAGTGGATTCATAAACCGTGACAGTACCCCCTCTCCTAGGAACGCCTCCTGGCGTTCCCAGACTCCCTTACCTGTCGATTGTAATCATCAATAAGGGAGTGATCCAGTATGTCTCTAGCAGGTACCCAACTTCTCTCCTCCGGACCGTAACCTTCCCAGTCCACCAAATACTGGAATCCGCGTCTTGAGTCCGCGTCTTGAGTCCAGAATACGATTGACCGAATAAGTGGGTTCCCCATCTACGAGTCGCGGCGGTGCAGGAACCGGGGCTGGCGGATTAATGCGTGCAAAAAAAATGGGTTTGATTTTGGATACATGGAACACGGGATGGATTCTCCTGTACACTGGAGGAAGTCTGAGGCGGACTGCCACCGGACTAATGATTTTGGTGACAGGGAACGGGCCAATGAATTTCGGAGCAAGCTTATTAGACACGGATCGGAGAGGAATGTTCTTAGTAGAAAGCCACACTTTGGAACCAACGATGTATACGGGAGGCCTAGACCGGTGGCGATCGGCCCTGGCCTTGGTGCGCGCTCCCACCTGGACTAGAGTCTCGCGGGCTCTAGTCCAGGTGCGATGACACCTCTGGACAAAGGCGTGAGCGGAGGGGACCGCGACCTCGGATTCCAGACTAGGAAAAATTGGTGGCTGGTAACCTATACTACATTCAAATGGGGATAGGCCCGTGGATGATACTGGTAACGAATTGTGGGCGTACTCCACCATAGAAAGTTGTTGGCTCCACGAGGAAGGATTCTTGGCAACCATACATCGCAACGTTCTCTCCAAATCCTGGTTGGCTCTCTCAGTTTGACCATTGCTCTGAGGGTGAAGCCCAGATGACAGACTAACAGTCGCCCCCAATAATTTGCAAAATTCTAGCCAAAATTTGGACACGAATTGGGGTCCCCTGTCGGAAACCACATCCGTCGGGAGGCCATGTAACCGAAAGACATGGTCAACGACTGTAACCGCTGTCTCCTTGGCTGAGAGTAATTTGGGCAAGGGAATAAAATGGACCGCCTTCGAGAACCGGTCCACCACGGTCAAAACTACTGTGTTACCCTGGGAGGATGGGAGGGCGGTGACAAAATCTAGTGCGATATGGGACCAGGGTCTCGAAGGGATCGGCAGCGGTTGAAGGAGCCCATCCGGGGGTCTATTAGAAGTCTTACCAGTGGCACAAACTGAGCAAGCCAAAACAAAATTGTGAACGTCGCGAGCCATACGAGGCCACCAAAATCGTTGCTTGACCAAATGTGTGGTGCGACTGACTCCTGGATGACAAGCCACATTGGAACAATGCCCCCACTGAATGACGTCGGACCATAATCCCTCTGGCACAAATAAACGGTTCGGTGGGCAACCGACCGGAGGCGTTACCCCTTGTAAGGCTGTTTTAACCTTCGATTCGACCTCCCATGTGAGTGTGGCGACAATAAGTGTCTCCGAAAAAATGCACTCGGGAGTGGACGGGCGATCGGAACGGTCAAAAATGCACGATAAAGAATCGGGTTTGATGTTTTTGGAACTCGGGCAATACGAAAGAGTAAAGTCAAAACGTCGGAAAAAAAGTGCCCACCGAGCCTGCCTGGAGTTCAATCTTTTAGCAGTTCTGATATATTCCAAGTTCTTATGATCGGTCCATACGATAAAAGGTACCCCCGACCCTTCTAACCAGTGGCGCCAATCCTCCAATGCTAACTTGACTGCCAACAACTCTCGGTTACCAATATCATAGTTACTTTCGGCAGGCGATAGACGTTCTGGGGGAGGTCAAGGCGGTCAGAGGAGAGGCTAGTTGGCTGAAGTTGCGAATAAAACGCCGGTAGAAATTGGCAAACCCCAGAAACCTCTGTAGGGCCTTACGGGAATCTGGAGTTGGCCAATCCACCACAGCCATAACCTTCAGGATCCATGCGCATTCCCTCAGCCGACACAATGTACCCTAGAAAAGGAACAGACTGTGCATCAAAATCACATTTCTCCGCCTTGACAAAAAGCCCATTCTCTAGCAGCCTCTGAAGCACTCGTCAAACATGCTGCACATGCTCCTGGAGAGATAATGAAAAAATCAATATGTCATCCAGGTAGACATATATGAATCGATCGACCATATCTCGCAGCACGTCGTTGACGAGTGCCTGGAAGACCCCTGGGGAGTTGGACAAACCGAAGGGCATGACCAAGTATTCAAAGTGCCCCCTGGGGGTGTTAAAAGCAGTCTTCCATTCATCTCCCCTCCTAATGCGGACCAAATGATAAGCGTTTCTTAAGTCCAATTTAGTGAAGACCGACGCTCCCTGCAACCTCTCGAAAGCTGAAGATATCAACGGCAAAGGATAAGTATTCTTTACCGTGATATTATTCAGCCCTCGGTAGTCAATACAAGGTCGCAGAGATCCGTCCTTCTTCCCCACAAAAAAGAACCCCGCCCCCGCTGGAGAAGAGGAGGGTTGAATGAACCCCGCTGCTAGAGAATCAGAAATATATTTCTCCATGGCCTCCCTTTCTGGAACTGAAAGTGAATATAACTTGCCCTTGGGCGGAGACGTACCTGGCAGTAACTCTATTGCACAGTCATAGGGACGATGAAGAGGGAGAGAAGCAGCACAAGACTTACTGAACACCTCCTTCAGGTCTAGATACTCCGTGGGCACGTTAGACAAATCCACTGCCTTCTCCTGAAACACAGAAACAGAGACAGACGGACAAGCAGACACAAGACAAGACTCATGACATTAATTGCTCCATTCTGATATGGTCTTAAGCTGCCAGTCAATCCGGGGGTTGTGTTCAATGAGCCAGGGGTGTCCTAAGACAATGGGTGCCAGGGGGGAGTCCAGAATGTAAAATGAAATGGTTTCGGTGTGGTTGCCAGATACAATGAGTGTGATGGGTTCAGTGATGAATGAGATGGTGGGCAAAGTTTGACCATTGAGGGCATGGACAGCGATGGTGTGAGTGAGGGGCTGAAGTGTGACTTGAGTCCGGCGTGCAAAGGAATGGTCCATAAAATTACCTTCGGCCCCTGAGTCCAGTAGTGCAGAGCAGTCGTGAGTGCAGTCTGACCATCTAAGTCTCACCGGGAGGAGTGTGGAGGTCGATCTGGGTGAGGTCTTATCAGCGGAGATCCCACCCGACAGTAGCCTCAAACTTACTGCCGGGCTGGCCCTTTTACCGGGCAACTGTAGGCGAAGTGCCCTGCCGCCCCACAGTACAGACGCAGGCCCTGGGATCTCCACCTCTCCTTCTCCTCCCGCGAAAGCCAAGCTCGCCCGACCTGCATGGGCTCGGGATCGTAGACGGGGCTGACCGCGTCCCCACCGCTGGCTCGAGCTGTAGATGTCTCCGCAGGGGGAAGCCGAATGGGTAACCTCCACCGTTCGGCTCGGGAGAGTCGAGCGTCTACCCGCAGTGCCAGGTCGATGAGTCCGTTGAGGGTAGCGGGTAGATCCAGGGCGTAGATCTCGTTCTGGACGCGATCAACCAGCCCATGCAGGAACATGTCCCACTGCGCCTCCACGTTCCACTGACACTCTGCCGCCAAGGTCTGGAACTCAATGGAAAAGTCAGAGACGGATCTCTCCCCCTGTCTGAGATCCGCCAGGACATAAAGGAAATTAAAGAAAAATTTTAAGAAAATTATTATACTTAAAATTCATTAGCACAATGTTCATTCAACTAATGCACAGTTAAGTTTGCACAAGAAAGTTCTGGCACATCCAACTGTTCATTTCATCAATGCATTGGCAGAGGGAGTCAATGGGGGCTGTAGTCATTTGGAGATAAGGCTAGGTAAATCTGGGTATCATCTGCATAGCTGTCATAGGCAATTTGGTTCTTCCTCATTATCTGACTTAGTGGGAGCATATACAGGCTAAACAAGAGCGGTGCAAGAATTGAGCCTTGTGGGACTCCACATGTCATGGCCGTCCACTTAGACTTATGCTCTCCTATACTCACATAATAACCTCTCCCTTCTAAGTATGACCTGAACCATTTGAGTGCCATCCCAGAAAGCCCGACCCAGTTATCCAGTCTCTCTAGAAGTATGTTATGATCGACAATGTCAAACGCAGCACTAAGATCTAGTAGTACCAGCACTGATATTTTGCCAGAATCAGAATTGAAGTGAATATCATTTATTATCTTAATGAGTGCTGTCTCTGTGCTGTGATGTGCTCGGAAACCAGATTGAAAATTGTCCAGGTATCCATTTGAGTTTAAGTAGTTGTTCAGCTGATTTAAAAACTACCTTTTCAATAATCTTACCTATGAAAGGAAGATTTGATATGGGTCTATAGTTGCTCAACATGGTGTTATCAAGATTGCACTTTTTCAGAAAGGGCTTAACAACTGCAGTTTTAAGGGAGTTTGGAAAAGTCCCAGAAAGAAGTGAGGCGTTCACTACTTCTAAGAGATCAGCTTCTAAACAGTTAAGCACATTTTTGAAAAAGGATGTGGGAAGTGTGTCAAGATAGCAGGTTGAAGATTTAAAGTGCTGTACTATTTCTTCCAAAATTTTGTTATCAATTTTTTTAAAAACACACATAGTCACTTCTTTTTGAAATTGCGGTCAAATCTGTGTGACCTCTGCATAACTTGAGGATGTGCCAATCTCCTTTCTGATATTATTGATCTTCTCAGAAAAGAAGGAAGCAAACTCATTGCATTTGCTGTCGGAGAGCATTTCACTGGGAATCTGACTTGGGGGGTTTGTCAGTCTCTCAACAGTCGCAAAAAGAGTGCGAGTGTTGTTTAAGTTACTGTTTATAAGGTTTGAAAAGAAAGTCTGTCTAGCTGTGGCTAGTTCCACATTGAAAGCATGAAGGCTGTCTTTATAGATGCTATAGTGGATTTCGAGTTTCGTCTTCCGCTATATCCGCTCAGCTTTTCTGCATTGTCTTTTCATGCTCTGAACTGCTGTTGATTTTCTCCAAACTGATTTTTGTCTGCCAGTCTTCTTGCTGACCTTTATCGGAGCAATATCATCAATAACATTCTTAACTTCTGAGTTAAATGACTCCAGGAGAAGATCAACAGGGTCTGCAGAAATGCTTGGTGTTAATGATATTGCCTTCATAAATAGCGCACTAGTGTTCTCGTTAATGCATCTCTTTCTGATAGAGACAGATCTAGATTCAGTGGTGACTGAGATCAATATATCAAAGAAAACACAGAAGTGATCAGATCAGGTGCTACATCCTTAATTACAATGGATGAGATGTTTAGACCTCTACCGATGAGTAAATCTAGAGTGTGTCCACGATTGTGTGTGGGTCCGTGCACTTGCTGAATCAGGTCAAAGGTGTTTAAAACAGTTATAATTTCTTTAGTAGTTTTGATTTCTGCATTATCTATGTGAATATTAAAATCCCCTGCAATAGCAAACAGTCAAACTCTGAGGAAATCATTGATAACAGTTCAGTGAACTCATCAACAAAGGCTGGAGAATATTTTGGAGGCCTGTAAATAATGATGAATAGAAGAAGAAGAAGAAGAATCACAAGCTTTATGCTTTCAAAAATATAATAAAGACAGTTAATACTGTCCTTAGTTTTACCATCAGTTCAAGCCCGAGAGGGGAACCAAGTCGAACACACAAAATTCTGCATTTAAACAGTCAATAGCAAATACTTAAACTAATAACAAAACATACAGTCGCTGATTCAGAAGCGCCAGATTGTCATTGCAAAGTTAGAATTACCTCCTAGGTTCACGAAACAGTCGTCCATAAAATGCATTGCTGTTCTGTTGTAAGTAATCTTAATGATTCCTAAATGCATCTTTCGGAAGGCCACATAAAGATGACACATACAGATCTTTTGCTTTCGCCTAGAAACACACAGCGTCTCCCTGTCATGGCTGCTTCAACACTACTGCGGTTACTGAAAGCATTCCTTCTTTCTTTGCGTGAACATTTGGGCTGCATTATGCAAATATTTCCACATCTTGACGTCAAGATGTGGGGGCGTGTTTGAAAGAGCCGTTTTAGGGGGGCGTGGAAGAGTCTTTGATAAATTCTTTTGATAAAGACTATCTTGTTAAGGGACCAAAATTAATGGGACAGAATAATAATCATAAATCAAACTTTCACTTTTTAATACCTGGTTGCAAATCCTTTGCAGTCAATTACAGCCTGAAGTCTGGAACGCATAGACATCACCAGACGCTGGGTTTCATCCCTGGTGATGCTCTGCCAGGCCTCTACTGCAACCGTCTTCAGTTCCTGCTTGTTCTTGGGGCATTTTCCCTTCAGTTTTGTCTTCAGCAAGTGAAATGCATGCTCAATCGGATTCAGGTCAGGTGATTGACTTGGCCATTGCATAACAGTCCACTTATTTCCCTTCAAAAACTCTTTGGTTGCTTTTGCAGTATGCTTTGGGTCATTGCCCATCTGCACTGTGAAGCACCGTCCAGTGAGTTCCGAAGCATTTGGCTGAATATGAGCAGATAATATTGCCCGAAACACTTCAGAATTCATCCTGCTGCTTTTGTCAGCAGTCACATCATCAATAAATACAAGAGAACCAGTTCCACTGGCAGCCATACATGACCACGCCATGACACTACCACCACCATGCTTCACTGATGAGGTGGTATGCTTAGGATCATGAGTCTGGTACAAGTTGATCTTGGTCTCATCTGTCCATAGGATGTTGTTCCAGAACTGCGAAGGCTTTTTTAGATGTCGTTTGGCAAACTCTAATCTGGCCTTCTTGTTTTTGAGGCTTTACATCTTGTGGTGAACCCTCTGTATTCACTCTGGTGTGGTGAACCCTCTGTATTCACTCTGTATTCCCTCTGTATTCACTCTGTCTTCTCTTGATTGTTGACTTTGACACACATACACCTACCTACTGGAGAGTGTTCTTGATCTGGCCAACTGTTGTGAAGGGTGTTTTCTTCACCAGGGAAAGAATTCTTCTGTCATCCACCACAGTTGTTTTCCGTGGTCTTCCGGGTCTTTTGGTGTTGCTGAGCTCACCGGTGCGTTCCTTCTTTTTAAGAATGTTCCAAAACAGTTGTTTTGGCCACGCCTAATGTTTTTGCTATCTCTCTGATGGGTTTGTTTTGTTTTTTCAGCCTAATGATGGCTTGCTTCACTGATAGTGACAGCTCTTTGGATCTCATCTTGACAGTTGACAGCAACAGATTCCAAATGTAAATAGCACATTTGAAATTAACTCTGGACCTTTTATCTGCTCATTGTAATTGGGATAATGAGGGAATAACACACACCTGGCCATGGAACAGCTGAGAAGCGAATTGTCCCATTACTTTTGGTCCCTTAACAAGTGGGAGGCACATATGAAAACTGTTGTAATTCCTACACCGTTCACCTGATTTTGATGTAAATACCCTCAAAGCTCAAGCTGAAAGTCTGCAGTTAAAGCACATCTTGTTCGTTTCATTTGAAATCCATTGTGGTGGTGTATAGAGCCAAAAATGTTAGAATTGTGTCGATGTCCCAATATTTATGGACCTGACTGTACATACATACATGACATTACTGTTTTCTCACAAGCATTTTCAATGTTTTTATCAATCCAGGAAAATATTTCCAGAAATGTATAAAAATAGGCTATCACAATAATTTTTTTCCATGTAATAAAATATTTATCATGATATTAATTAACCAATAATGGGGAAGAAAATGCTTTCCACGTTTGTTAGACCTTGACAATGAAGGTAAACCTAATTTTGTTCACAACTGAATTCCACAGAGACACACAGAACATGCAGACTTATTAGCTACATGCATTCATTTATGTTGTGTGATATGATGTTACATTAATCCATATTGAGTAAAAATGTCCAGTTTATCATCATTATTAACATAATTTTTATCATAATCTCGATATGATCTCGTTTATCGTCCGGTGCTAATTCAGGCTGGCAGGCGACTCAGAGACTCCATGCGGGCTACCAGGTGCTCGCGGGCACCACGTTGGTGACCCCTGCAGTAAGCGGTGCCCCTTCTCCTCGTTTTGTTTTCCTGGTTTTGAAAGTTTTTTTTTTCTTTTCTCAAGTTTGTCAAGTTTGCAGGCTGCCGCTCCCTCAAACCCGCTGGGCGCTCCGAAGTCAAGCCCGCTGGCCGCAGCTCACTTCTGACCCGGAGTTCGCTCCCATGTAGGCTCCTGCCCCGCAGTTCGCTCCCGTGTTGGCTCCAGTCCCAGAGTTGGCTTCAGTGTCGGCTCCAGCCCCAGAGTTCGCTCCAAGCCCCTGACCAGAGGCCAGTGCAGGCTCCAGTCCCTGACGAGAGTCAAGTCATGTCCCCTGAAGTATTGTCCACAGGAACAAATCTAGTCTGTCTTGTCGGTTTTGTCTTGGGGGTCAACAGGGGGGTCTTCAGAAGCAGGCTGCTTCTCCTGTCATGGCCACGGAGGCCATTCCCAAGCTGCTTGCTTCTCTTGTTGCCTCGATGAAAGCGGTTTGTGAGTTCACCCCTGAGAGGGCCCCTGTCACCAAATTCAGCCCAAGGAGGGCTGTTGGTCTCATGTCCGGCCAGAGAGGGCCTCAGATTCCGAGCCTAGCCCAGAGAGGGCTCCTGTTCTTGTGCATAGCCCATGGAGGGCATCAGTCCCCGTATCCGGCCCTGAGAGAGCTCCAGTCCCTGAATCCAGCCCAGGGAGCCTCTAGACCCGAGATTGTCCCCAAGTTGTTTTTTTGGGGGGCTAATGGGATCTGGCCGTAGGGGCTGGGCCGAGGGTTGAGACCAAGGTCATGGAGGCTGGCCTGCCAGGGCTCCCCAGACTGTTTATCCCAGCTCCGCCCTAGCTTCCCAGACTGCATGCTCTGCCATAGCCTCCTGAGCTCCCTGCTCTGCCATGGCTTCCCGGACTGCATACTCCACCATGGCCTCCCGAGCTCGATGCTCCGCCATGGCCTCCCAGAACGGGTGCCGCTCTGGAGCCCGGCCATTCCCGTGTATCCTCCAGAGCAACCAACCCCCCTCCCCGTTGGATGTTGTTAAGGCGTGGGACGCGGCTTCCGGGATGGCAGAGTTATGGGAGTCAGGCTTGTGTTTGTGGTGTCTTGTGGTTTTCTGTCTCATGTGCTCCACATGAATGCCCATATTTGGTTTTGTTCCTTTTCCTGTTCTTGTTTAGTTAATTCAGTCCCACCTGTTTCAGTTCTCCCTGATTACATTCCCTGTGTTTAAAAGCCCTGTGTTTTCCATTATCCAGCGTCCGGTTTTAACGTTGATGTTGTGTTTCTGTGAGTCTGCCTGTCTTGTGTTACCCCGATTTGGATTATTTATTAAAGACTTTAGTTTGGGTTTATCCTCGTCTACATTGTTCTTTCGTTTTACTTACTTACTTACTTTTGCCCTTTAGCAGACGCTTTTGTCCAAAGCGACTTACAAATAAGAAAAAGTAACTAAAACTAAAAGTTACAACTCTATAAATACTATATACCCACATATTTAAGAAAATAAAGAAATTAAATAAAATTGACACATGCATATAACAACATTTCAATAATAAATATATAAATTAATAAACTAAAATAAAAAGCGATACTTCTATCCCTTGCTGGTGTCCCTGCCCGGTGGAGTCACACGGTAGAGTTGATGGTCTTTACACTCTTCGGTCTTCACTCTAAGAGGGCTTCACACGACGACTGCCGCGACCGCTGCCACGGTATAATAACCTTTTTTATACCAATCCAACAAATCACCATTTCAATTCAGCTGGACCCACTTTCCTGTTTATCAACTAAAAATGGCCAAGTAAGTGCACACACTGACAAGATACGCAATACAATACGAGACCAAATGCGATTTCAGCACCTCTCAACACAGTAAGCAAAAATAAGCGTTTCCTAGCAACGGCAAATGCGCTAAACACTGAGTAAGTGAAGTGAAGTGACATTCAGCCAAGTATGGTGACCATACTCGGAATTCGTGCTCTGCATTTAACCCATCCAACGTGCACACACACAGCAGTGAACACACACACACCGTGAACATACACCCGGAGCAGTGGGCAGCCATTTTATGCTGCAGCGCCCGGGGAGCAGTTGGGGGTTCGGTGCCTTGCTCAAGGGCACCTCAGTCGTGGTATTGAGGGTGGAGAGAGCGCTGGACATTCACTCCCCCCACCTACAATTCCTGCCGGCCGGAGACTCGAACCCGCAACCCTCGGATTACAAGGCCGACTCTCTAACCATTAGGCCACGACTTCCCCGTATGTAAATACATGTAAATCGTATGTAAATACACATACGAGCTGATTTTAAACTTCCGCTGATAGACTGCTTCTCTTAAAGACTATTTCATTATACTGCCTTCTGCTGGCGCTTGAACCCACTTTCCTGTTTATCAACTAAAAATGGCCAAGCAAGTGCACACACTGACAAGATACACGATACAGTACGAGACCAAACGCGATTTCAGCACCTCTCAATTTATTATATTAGATTAAGATCAGGGGTCTCAGAATCTTGTGGCAATTTTATACAGCATGCTATAAAGTCAAATATTGAGAAATTGTCAAGGCAAGTTTGGAAGACATGAAAATGCATGTTTGACAGAATGTTAACTTTTGTGTGAAGTATTTAAGAGTATTGAATTAAACAGCTGCAGCAGCTTCACACACAAATCTTTTCTCTTCAAAACAAAAAGCATCTATCCAAAATTCAGTTGCCCCCAATGAGTGACCCAGACAAGTGCAGTCTTCACCGGGTGGGTAATCTTTAGTCCAGTTATCAGGCTCATTGTTTCCATTCTCTCGTTTCATCCAGAATCTGCAAAAAGAAAAGAAAAACACCCTGTTAATTACCTTCATATATTGTTAAGTTTAATGCAGGTTGAGTTGTAAAGATTAATGAAGATCTTACTCTAATGAATTGTTAAGTGGCTGGTTATTCACCCAAACCCAGTGACCCTCGGTGTCCAAATCATTAAGACCAATCCAGTGAGTCCCTTTAACTTTTGAGGCAACAAAATCCTGATGGAAAAAAAGTATTTAATATATAATGCACATAAGTTTCAAACCAAATAAATAAATAACCTAATATTTAGAGTCAAAATTAAAATCGAAATGCACTATTTATTGGCTTTATTGAGAATAATTCATCAAGACATGTTATGCTAAATAAATAATTGTTAGTAATCTTTAGGAAAATAAACAATTGGTTTACGGTCAGTTATTTATTTACATTCTTACGTGTTCCTAAGATTTTATTATCCCTTGTGAAAATTAACGTTGGTTTTATTATAGTAAAATTGTAGTTACCATGTTTTTTGGTAGATTAATACAATTTGAAAAAACATTAAAAAAACAGTTTTACTACAAATACTCGGGATTATATTTTTGCCAATATCCGATATGACGGTATTTTTCAACTAATTTTGGCCAAAACCGATGCCGATACTGATATATTTCCTTTTGTTTGGAAACAACACCAAGTCTCTCTTGTGCAGAAATTATAAGCAAAATATGTTTAATTTTGGTTAGTTTTTAACAATAACCTATTTATTACAATTAAATAAAAAATAATGAAGGTTTTTTGACAGTACATTGAAGCTTTAAAAATAACTACAAAAAAATTATATAAATATAATATTTTTATATTTTGTTAATATATTAATATTTAAGTGCGGTAACTTAGTTTTTATTGCTACAATAGATTTTCATTTAATCATTATTTAAGTACAGTACAGTTTTTATTTGACTTTTAAATAAAAAAGTACTTGATTAAAAAATAAATAGGTAAATAAAATGTTTATGTGTAGTTGCAAGTAACAACAATCAGGCCACGTGTCCACCAAAGCCAGCTGAAAATGCCCAGCTGTGAGCGCTTGAGAGGGAAATTTTAGTTTTTTTCAGTTAAACGTTGTGGTTGCTATGATATGGAATATCCGCTGAAATAATATGGCAGATGCATCGCAAATGAAATGTTTCTCCAAGCATCATTTTTCATAACAATATGGTACTTAATTCGGCAATTCCATCTGGTAAAGAAATGAATACTCAGAGACAAGCAATATTAACTTCTCCATTGTTGTTCAGTCGTAGTACATGCAGGGTGTGACGATATTAGTCCCGCCCCTCCTCCACTGTGATTGGTTAGCTGTCTAAAAAGTGACAATGATGAGCACTAAAGTTTTACCCAAAGTTGAACATTCTTCAACTCTCGGCGCCGAGAAAAAAACGCCGGAGTGCTCAGCATTAGGGGTGCCAACTGCACACGGCTACATTTTCATATAAATTTTATATAAAATTTTACTTAAATGTTTTGCAAAATTTACTTTATTTTTTTTTTTTATTATTATATAAGCAGTCTACTTTTTAAAAAATTACTCATTAAAATAAGTGTTCCTCAAGTATCCGAGAGTTTACAGACAATAGTAATGGGTGTTTATTTTTTCCTCAGCATTAATGCTGATTATTACTGATGAGATCATAGACAGTGGCAGATTTAACAGGCTGCATTCAGACTAATGCACAGATCTATTTTGATATATCAGTTGTTTTGTCCTGCTCTGAAAACAACTGACTGTGTGTAGCCAACATCAATTTCGTATAAAAGTATTCGAAAATGCAAGTGGATTTAACCGCAACCGCAATCGAGCTTCAGGACAAATAAACACAAGGCGCATGCCAAAGTCTAATAGTACTGCATTCCAAATGGCATAAATGAAAGCATATCTAAAGAAAACACAGCGGGTGGAAGCACGTGTCTTACTGGCAAATTCTATTCAATGAAGCCCACCGCATCTCTAGCGCGCACACGTGCCATATGCGGGGGGGAAAAAACAAGCTTGATTCAGAATCGTGGAAGAGAGAATCGCGATGTATCAGAGAATCGATTTTTTTCTCCTACCCCTACTCAGCATGAAAAAGACGCTCCCGTTTAAAACAATTAAAAAAGATTGCTAGCTTCGGGGAAAAAAAACGCTTTGGTGGAGACTCGGCCTAATTTATATTTAATTCAGAGATTCCTCTGCGTACCACTAGAGGAAGCTCACGTACCACTAGTGGTACGCGTACCACACTTGGAGAACCACTGGTGTAGGCTATTTTAAGTTGAATTGAATTAAAAGTAGGCCAACCGCTCCCCTACAGATTAAAACTCCTAACAGAACGGGCATTAGGACCCAGGTGAGGCTGTCACTGATGCCTCTGCACGTGCTATTACTGTTTACTCTATCACACACCGACAGCATCATTCTGTAGATGCTTTCACAGATTAAATGCAGCAATCCAAAACAGTCAATAATCGTCATTCAGACAAACTTTGCTTCAAGAATGAGCCACACGGCTGACGTGATCTAATCACTAGCACACTTTGAGCACATGTGAGTTAACTCATTACTCTTATCGGCAAGACATATTGGCCTAATTTTTCATGTCAGGCCGATGCTGATATTTGGGTCATTCTACAGAAACGTCCACTTTTGATATGGCAAGATGTCTTAAAATGTATTTATTTTTTAACATTCAAACTACATTATTTACCTTTTGACTTTATGAATTTTTTTGTGCAATTATTTCAAGACCACATGTATCATATTTTGTCACTGGTGTTACCTTTAGCAATATTAAAAGTTTTCATGAAATATTATTTCTCGTTTTTTTTTTTCAGCACATGTAGACAGATTTACAGACAAATCATGAAAATGCAAGAAATAAGTAGACTGTTTTATTTATTTAATGTGACAGAAAAAACAGTACAGTAACACAGTAACACTGCACTGCACACACACCAGTGACATACGTAAGACCTGATATACTGATCTTCACCATTGTCCATAAGGAAGGTAACACCAGTGACAGTAACACCAGTGACAATTGTCATGAAAAATGCATTTTGCAAAATCTCTGCTGCAAGATATCAAACCACACGCTGTCAATCATGGTATACCCACTAAATTAATTAGTTTAAACCATTTGTATTATTATTATTATTATTTTTTTTTTTACAATTCCCTAACAATAAATAGATCATACCAGTGACGTCAACTAAAAGCTTCATATGAAATCATGAGATAAATGAGAAATTTTCAGATAACTGTAAAGAAACAGTGGACTAAACATGGGCCTTTTTCCATAGATCTTTAGAAAATAGGAAGGAGGAAGTCATCGGTGTGATTTTTTTTATTTTATTCCAAAATAAAATACTTTTGTTAAGCGGTAACACCAGTGACACAACTCCAGGGGACCAGTATTTTCATTATAGCCTATATTTTATAATATTTATTTGGCATTTGGTTTTTTATGCCATTTACATCATATAGTTGATAGTTATGAATATACTTTTGTATTTTAAATAGTAGAAAATCCTCTTTTTTACCTCAAAATAAAGCACTTTCCCTCTGTACATGGCTGTGGGGACAAGCAGTTTTGTGGTACTTGGAATTCTATATAATTAATAAAAAAAAATGCCACATTGATGGCTCAGGAAGGTGTTCAAATAACATATCGTTTCATTTTGAAATATATAAAAAAAATTGTAACCCTAATGTGTATTTCAATTGTAATATTTCTGTAAAGTTTAGGGACAGAAAAGTGTCTGTTTCTGTAGAATGGCCCATTTATATTTAAATCCATTATCGGCCGATTCCGATATCAGTCCGATAATATCGTGCATCCCTAACAAATACCATCGTTAAACTATCGTTAGTGTACCAAAACAATGGTTAATTTGTGGTTACCATGTCTTAACAGCAAAAACCATGTATTTTGGTTTTATTTGGCGTAAAACCATGGTAAATTTTCGTAAGGTATGTAATAAATGGTGAAACTAAAGATGGATGAAGAAAAAAGCGCTGTATTTAAAGGTAATTTCCTAGGATTGACATCATAGAGTTTACCAGTATTTTGGAACTGATGTGTGAATGGTATTTTACCGGTAAAAAGATGGAATACAGTTGCTTGTGTGAACAGCACATTTGTGTATTAGCCAGTGATTTTTACAGCAATTTACTGGCTTTAATGTGTGAATGGAGTTATTGTCTCTTATTAATTTTTTTTTCAGTCTTGCCATTTTTAAGGGCTGTTCACACCGAGAACGATAACTATAATAATTATAATATAGTCCACACTATAACGGGTGATCGTTCACCTTATAATCCAGGTGGATTCTTAATGGGTGTAAATGTTTTTATCGTTCATTATTTGCAAAAATTCGATCTGAAAATGATTCCAAAAATATTGTTCCTCCATGTCTTTATGGTCATGTGGCATGGACTTCCCTATTCTAATATAATAAGAATGACTATCGTTACACTGTGTCCTACCAGAAAAGACGCAATAAGATTCCTTAGATAAGAATACATTTGTTTACACTGAGTTCAGTTTCAAAGTTCAAGTTTGATTTATTTTAAAGATCTGAGGTAAATTATCCATGGTCACTTTTATTATGGCTATAGGTCATGCAAAATGACATTAAATAAAGCACATAATCAGTTGGCTACCCAAGATTATTCATGGAAAAGATTTTACATTTCATCACATCACTTGGCTTCGCATCATGTCTGGTTAGGACACAGCAACAGTCGATCAGAATGTGATCTGTAGACGTTACATGACGTTACAGAAGTAAAAGGGGTAATAAATCAAAGCAATTAAGTGTTTAACTGGTAAACACACCTGCTCTGCTTTGCTGTTTATAATCACTAGATGTCCTCCCAAAGTCACACAGTGATCTCGACTCTGTGTCCAGTTCATCTTGACTGCAGAGAAGTAGTAACACTTTCCACCAGAATGAATCCAGTGGACAGAACAAAGTGCACAACCTGTGCTGTCTTTAGTAAAAGAGGTAGAAAGGAATCAATTATTCATTATTTCACACTATTTCCCTTTTTATTGTAGAGAGACTCTGCTTATTTGTGAGCATTTAAAGTCTTTTAAGTTTGCACATGGCTCAAATCATAAGACTTACTATTAAATCTGTTCAACTTTCTAAGTGTCTCCTCATGCTGGTCGCGGAGCACGTCAAACTCCTCTTTGTAATCTGTATAACAAGGCCAAAAAAGCAAAAAAACAAAACAAAAAAACAAAAACAAAGAAGATGAGATGAAATTGTTACATTCTTCAGACCATGACACTCTTGAAGTTAATTAAAGTACAGACATTTTCAAACACTTTGTCTGTGCCTGGGTCTGAGAGAGAAATTTAGTCTGATGTAGTTAGCTAAAACAGTTTTGAAGAAAGGAAGACAACAAGGGTGGTTAATCAAAACTGATTTAAGCTGTTACAAACATAACTCACTGTTGTTAATGCGGAGATGTTCTCTAACTCTGGTGTAGTTGGCTGTAAGTTCCTTAAGCTCTATTGCCATGACTGGTACAGAAATAAGAAAATGATGGAAGAAAAACAGACAAAGTCACTCGCATAGTCATTTCTCCTTGTACGGTTAAAGAAACTTGTTGCTGTATTGTGTGTGTAAGGATAACTCAAAGTTGGAATTCAGCAGCGTAGGAGAAGGTATAATGCATGTAGATCTTTAACTTGCACTTCTGTAAAGTTTAATTAAGTTTAAATGAAGTTCAAACTTAATTTATTAGGATTGAGTTTGCAATTGTATTGTAGCTGCATGTTAATTAGTGACTAATGACACTAATTTTCAAGAGATCCTTAAATTTAGACTGTGGTTCTAACTAAGAACTAATCCCAAATATTGGTTATGTATTATTTGTTCATCAGGGACCTAGTGTCGCACAGAGTCTCACGCAGCCAGTGTTAGATCTCGCCAGTAGCTTGGTCACCGCATGCTTGTTCATACAAAAAGTGTAGTTTTCTTAGTCACGTTGCTGCAACTTTCTAAGTCAGTGATGGACAGATATCAAAAGATTTCACGTGATATTCCACATGCTATAGGATAGATCAGTAGAAAAGATTAGGAAAATGGCTTTGTGTGCCCTTTGTGCGTGCATTAAATATATTTTACTCACTTGTGCCATTAGTTTTCTGGGCAGACAATTGCACTGCAACACTGACATCTGATTAAAGACAAAACATAAGTAAAACATATGTAAAGACAAAATACAAAATTAATCTGTATGTGTTATGTGATATGGGTTATACTCACACAGGATCCCTAGAATACAGAGACCCCCAAGAGCCAAAGAGGAGCAGACAGCAAAAACAATCAAAATAATTTTGATCCATTTAGGAGGATAAACTTCCTTCTTACTTTTTTGCTCTTTGGTGGTATTACCTGTGGTAGAAATTTGATGAGATGAATAATCATTTCTGAACCCTTAATCAGTGCAGCATTACTGCCTGTATCTATTCTTGACTTTATTTGCTCACTTCTGACATATATTTAAAAAAATATCATCAACTTGTGACAACTTGCCTCAACCTAACAATTTACGATTTGCATTCTTGTCTTGAAAACTTAGTTTTGAAGTTTCAGTTAAAATCTAGCTTTCAGTCATTCACTCTAAAAGAAAATGGTGCTATACAGCACTAAAAGAGGTTATTTGGCTCGTAATCATAGGGGAACCACTTTTGGTTCTATATAGCACCAAATCTTGGTGCTTCAGTGGTTCTTTGGGGGTGATTAAGGTGCTATATAGCACCACTGTCGTACAAAGAACCCGTTAAGCCCCTTTAAAGGTTCTTTATGAGCCAAAGAACCACTGTTGGTGCTGTTTAGCACCATTTTTTTGTTGAAGAAATACAATACAACATGGAACTTCTTATGGTTCTACATAACGCTATTTGACAAAGGTGCTGTATAGCACCTTTCAAAAGTAGTTCCCCTATGATTATGAGCCAAGAACCACTTTTAGTGCTGTGTGGAACCATTTTTATTAGAGTGTTGTTACTGAAAAGATGGGAAAAAAATACTTAATGTTTAGTGCGAAGAATATAATTTAAAAGGGTCCTATTATGCTTTTTCACTTTTTAAATTTTAGTCAGTGTGTAGTGTGTATGTTTGGGCATAAAAAGATCAATTTACAAATCAAGTTACAAATCTCATAGTCCACTCGAAAGGGAGATATTTCGTAAAAAAAAAATCCCTTTTCAAGAAATATAAGGAACGGCTCGTTTGGACTACAAAGTTGTTTTCCTGTATTTGTGATATCACAAAAATAAATCCCGCCTACGGAAATTCGAATGGTTGGCAGGTGGGGGAAGCTTGGTTGAGCACTGTACGTTTCAAAATCGAACCCCGGTGCGGGTGTTTTTATATCACTGTATTTCTGATGGAAACCGACTGTTTTCAGAAAAAAATTGGATGTTATTTTGATTTCATCTCGCATGTAATGTCTGATAAAGCAGCGTTTGTGAGCTTGTGGGAGGAGCTCTGCTTTGTGTACAGCGTTACCGGGGGAACCTCGATCTCTCTGACTCCAACAGCGCCAATATAATAAATGTTTCTTGAGCAGCAAATCAGCATATTAGAATAATTTCGGATCATGTGATCAGTGTTAAAATGTAATGATGCTGAAAATTCAGATTTGCCAACAGAAATAAATTGCATTTTAAAATGTATTTTAAATTGTAAAAATGTTTCACAATGTTACTGTTTTTGCTGAAGCCTTGGTGAGCAGAAGAGACTTCTTTTAAAAACATAAAAAACCTTGCTGATCTAAAACTTTTGAGCGGTAGTGTATATACATATATATATTGTATATAAAAGTATTGGGACACCCCCTTCTTTAGAACAGAAGAAGGCACTTCCAAAACTGTGGCAACAAAGATGGAAGCATAATTCATATATTTAAAAACGGTATTTCCATCTCTGTTCCACAGTTTTGGATGCGTCTAAAATGACTGTACCCATATACAAGTCGTTGGTGTTTGGTGATGAGTTTTTGGCTTAAGGTCTGCATATAAAGTCACACCAGAGGTGTTCAGCTGGGATCAGGGCTTGGCTTTCTACAGACCAGTCAAGTTCTTCCACACTGACTGAATCAATCATGTCTGAACCATGTCTTATACACAGAGACACTGCCATGTTAGAATAGAAAAGGGTCCTGTCCAAACTGTTGCTATAAAATTAGAAGCACACAATTCCCTAGAATAGCATTATATGCTTAAACATTAATATTTGTACTCATAGAAATTACTAAAGTAGTAAAAAACGGTCATTAGAAGGGGGTGACCCAATACTTTTGGCAATATAGTGTATATATATATATATATATATATATATATATATATATATATATATATATATATACATATATATGTATATATAAAATACTCTGCAGAACTATTAAGCTTCCAGGTCTCTGGTAGAGCTGAGGTCCCCAACCACAGGGTCGCGAACATTCTGGGGAAAATGTGTCTAGATAGGATGCTCTGTCGTTGTGCGTAAATGATTGCTCTAATTATTCTGTATTTTCGTTGTATGCGATTGATATGGATTTATTCATCTTTCATGTTTCCCTGCATTTAAGATACATATGCATGGGGTTTGTCACAATGCTCAAAATATTTCTGTTTTAAACCATAAAGGTGAGCCAATGATATCACACAAGCAACATGCAAACTTTGCGCAATAGTTATGCCAGTGAACGTCTTAACTTCAGTCATACAGAAAGTGAAAGTAAAAAAAACGAGTTTTCTAACGCTGCATTAACAGCGCATTTTCTCTAAGAGACAAATCTACTTCAACGTGCTGATAAGAGTATAAATGAATAGACCTGTTTTAAAGAAGATCCCATGGTTCTTTGCATTATACTTTTTTCATGCCTTTTGTTTTTCAAATCTGTAACTGTCCAAGCCTGATTTCTGGTTTTCTGTAGCTCAAGACAGACTGTCAACATACTCTTAACAGGTAAATTATTTATTTCTTAAAATCTTTTATTAGATAAAAATATTTAAATTGTAACTTTCAAATTTTATTAATAATATAAAGATACTGATTAATAAAAATAAACTGTTATTAAAAAGGGTATTTATAACAGCAGGTCATACATAGGACTTTCAAAGCACGGTTCTTTATGGAAACTTATAAAAAAGGGTTCTATTTAGCACCAAAAAGGGATTCTGCTATTGTTTCAAGCCAAAGAACCCCAATTTGGTATTGTTTAGAACCATTTTTCTTAAGAGTGTACCTGTTAGACAGGTAGGATGGCCACATAAATACAACATTGTTATAATGGGTTTATTTGAAGATTGTTTTAAGTTCACTTAAATTAAAAGTTATTTTTAAAGCCTGATAAATGTTGAATTTGATAGTATTTATACTCACATAGCTATTTTTTGTATTGTTTTTAAACAATATTATGCAGGTGCAGTTCCACACATTACAGATGGCAAACCATGCAGGACGATTACGGAAAGCTAATTTGCTGTTAGAACCTGTTAACACTGGTGTTCCACCCTGTTATGCTCCATTCCACCCTGTTATGCTCCATTCCACCCTGTTATGCTCCATTCCACCCTGTTGACAAGTAATTTTAAATAAAAATTTGAAAGCAACATTAAATGTTTGGCATACCTTTGTCTTATTTTGTGAGGTGAGGAGCATTACCAGCATATATATGTTTTTGAGCAAAATGTTTATATTATTTACCATACTGTTGGCAAAAATGGGCACAAAAAGTACCTGTTCTTAATAATCAAGATACATTCTATTCATTAATAATTGTTTTTGTTTCAAGAATAAAAAAATACCATTATGGCATAAGGGACATATACTATCTTATTATTGCTCATTATTGTTTAACATTTACATTATTAAATTTTTGTGGTAACTATGTATATGTCCCAAACAGGGTGGAATACATTCACAGCGAGTGTCTGAACAATATACCTATAATTCTTATTAAGTCACTGAGCTTGATCAGTATGTGTTCCATATAGTGAAACATGTCACTATTTTGGTAGAATGCTAAAAACATGAAAACCATGTAACTTTTTTCCAAAAATTATGAAGCCAAAATGTTACCGAATATCAGGAATGACCCAGAAAATGAAGGCCACCACATTTTAAAAAAATAATATTGGGGATAGAAAACCATGGAAAATTATTCTCACAAAGACAATGCTTGATCCATTTAATTTTAAAAACATTGTTAACAGTGTTAAAAATCTAAAGCATTAACTCCTAAACAAACGTTACTGCACATGCGCGCTTTTGTGGCCCTAACTTAACTTCCGGGAGACATCCAAATAGAATCAGTAACAACAGTTAAGTCCCTCTAGAGTAGATTATTTTTTGATAGCAAGCTAAATATGTTTGCTGCGTAAATCAGATGGACTGAGCAATAAATACTTGGACGGACTTATTCAAAATGCAAATTCATTCTCTGCTAGCAGGAGGCGCTTTAAAGCAGGAGAACTACAGGTTTCCCCAGTAACATATATAGTGTAAGGCTCCACCCATCCGGCCCAAAGAAGGTTTCCGGTGGTGGATGAAGGTTTCCTGCGTGTTCGGTCTTTCCAGTGTGCAAAGTTCTTCAATTTAAATTAAACTCTAATCTGACTCCATTTTATCATTTAATCTGACTCCATTTTAGCTTGACCTCGTATTTAACTTGAAATACAAATTGATTGTTTGTCCATTTCTAATTTATTATTCTGATATTTGATTATTCTAGTTAACTCTTGACTTCATATTTACTCGTTCATTCGGTTGCTCATGTCTTTAACAAGGATGCAACGTAATCTACTAGAGTCAATAATTACAGAGTAAAACAGAATAAGGTCAAATGTAACAATTTATTATCAGTCAGGTAAATATTGTATGTATTATGTCAATTCCACAGCAATTCAAAGAGATCAAATCATATCAATACAAAACATCGAATTCTCAAAGATAATTCTACGAGTAAAGGATGCATACCTGACTTTATAGAAATACATAGTGTGAGTATTCAGACATACCACACTACGGGCTTCTGGCTACAGAAATCGCCCTGATCCTTTTGCCAAATTTCCTTAAGTACTTCAGACCAGAATAAACATCCCCCAAACTCGAGACAGGAACTAACAATTTGGATTTGCTTTGATCAAGCCGAGTTAGCACCTTTTTGGGACAGAAGGTAATTTGCATGAAAACCACTGGGAACTGACCCACCCTCTATAGTATGTAAAATATCTCTGAACTCTCAGGATCTGTATTCCCTTTTAGTTTACTTCTTACAAGAATGAGACCATTGTACCAGTCGCCCTGAGACAATTCAAATGATACCAAACATGACTGTAAATAACACTTGCATTAATGTAGAATATTACATTCTTCTATTGACCATTCTGAGTGAGTGAAGGATGGGGGAAGGAAGGGGATGAAAAGGAACTGATGCATATGTGAGAGAGGCATTTTCTTGTATTCTCTCTCAGTGGGATGTGGAGACAGATGTCTGTATGTTAATGCACTGTGTGTGTGTGTTGTCCATCTCAGGAGTTCAAAGTGTCTGAGTTTCTGTAATTCTTACAATAGACAAAGCAAAAGCTGCTTTATCAGGCATTTAACATGCAAGATTAAATTAAAATGACATCAAACATTTTCTAAAGACAGTGTTCCTTCAGAAATACAGTGATATAAAAACACCCACGCCTCGTTTTGATTTTTAAACGTGCATTATGTGCTCATGTTTATTCAACAAAACCTTTTGGAAAATCTTTAGACGCACTCATAACAACAAAAGACAATACTTTATTTAACCTTTCTGGTAAGAAGTCTGCGCTGCAAAAGCGAGCATTTTTGACGATTGTTTCTGTCCAGTCCACTCGTTTTATCGCGTTTAACCACAGTCGTCGGTTTTTGTCTGGCAGTGGCAGCAGGTAAAGCCATAAAATTTCTAATTGGAGCCTGCTATGTCGATTCTGGCACCCAAAATCACAACGACGATATTTTAAGCTCCTTAAGTAAACGAATATATGCTGGTTTGAATTGGCCGCCTCTAGTTTTCCCTTTGTTTTGCCTCCAGCTGGCGCTGTGACCTAATCGTGACGTCAACAAAAAAAGGGTCTATTGAGCGTTTGTGCCAGGCTGGGGAGAAAGGTATTGTAATAATGTAAATTATGTGAAAAATAATGCAATTTTTGAACCACTTTTCTAGTACACCCCCAAAACAAAATCAAGACTTTGTAAAAGAGCCCCTTTAACAAAATATTCTAACTTTAGAGCTTCAAACTGGATGTTTGAAATAAAACATACAAAACCACTACTATAAAAAAGATAAGAGTAAATTTTCACACATGGAGAAAAAATATATCACTTTTTCAGCATCATGAGAAAATGAAGACAGTCTGTCCACAGGAAGCAAAAATGGCAAACTTCCAAGGGCGTAGGTTTGCTTGACAATGGTGGGAACATAAGCAGAGCAAACCCCCCCCCCCCCCCCCCCCCCCCCACTTTATTTTCCGTTTGCTGTTCACACATTTATACAATATATCTAAATGTGAATTCACACAGCCAAACTTGTCAACAAGGCTATTTTATGCAAATGTGAATGCATTAGCAGCTAGCTGTTGAATCGCAGGTGTTTCATGTATGAGATGGAGCTGCAATCAGCACATACAATGCACGTAGGCTTTGACAATTTAATTTTAATACTATTTTATTTGTTATATTGAAGAGATCTTTTTGAAGGAAACTGATTTTCTTATGCTCTTTTTGAGCAGTCTTCAGACTGTTGTGTCGACCTTGAATTAATTGAGGTAATATTGAGGTGTTCAATAAAGCAATAAGCCCCAAGAAGCCGTGGTTTACAGTGAATTTATAACAGCTAAGGGGCGTTGTTAGGCACGACATGAAGTAGAACGCGAACTGTTTTAATTTATAAAACGGTTAGTCCATATACGTAGTAAGGTTTCACAAAATAAAACAGAGCAAATAAAGTGTAATGATATTAATAATAACATTATTCTTCCGTCAAACAATGTAGATCCTCAGAAATGGTTGTTGTTTTTTGTTGTTGTTGTTTGTCTTTTAAAGTGAAATTATATAGTGTTGACAGCGTTTAATTCCCAGGGAATGCATGAACAGGTAAAACGTATACACTGAATGCAATGTAAGTCACTTTGGACAAAAGTGAAATTGTTGAATGAACATACAGAAGAAAAACTTATACATCATTACTACAGTGCAAAATTTTTATAGAAATTGTAACGAGTACTGATAATATCCCTGTCCTTACCGTCGCATTGAGAGCATTTTTCATCTGAATCAACTGTTGAAAGTATGAAACCTGAATTTCCATAGATCGAATCCATTTCATGAGCCTGACAGAAGAGGGGACTGATGAGACTTGAGTGCTGCTTGAGACTGTTTAGAATAAGGAAGTCAAATAAAGTGTCTTTCCTATTAATACAGACAGGAAGTTATGAGGTTGAATCAGGGCTGGACTGGGACACAATTTCAGGCCGGGAAATCCTACACCCACCTAGGCCATGCTATGCAGCCAATAAATTTAGAAACCATACAACCTTTTTTTCCCCTCTAAATAAAATTTATTAATCAGCATGACCATCATAATAAAACATTTACAAGCAACCTTGAAGTAAAGCAGATCTTCTGTCAGATTACATGGGTCTGTACAGAGCATTATACCAAAAGTCCAAAGCTGCTATTTCCGCTCTACTTCTCAATCATAAAATACTCTGAACTGCAGAAGAGAGGTTAAACAAAACGTTTCCGGTTACTTAACTGTAACCTTGTTCCCTGAGAAAGCGGAACGAGATGCTGCGCTGCTCAGCGCATTGGGAACGCCTTTGACCAGCTGTGAATATTGTGTGTAACACGTCGATAGAATTGACCCGGAGGTAATATAGCCTCGGTCGATGACGTCATCGGCGCGCACCCGCAACACGAGGCTATAAATAGATGAGCCACAGGTGCATCATCAGGATATTTTGTCTGAAGAGCAGTCCTGGGACATCTTCAGCACGGCAAAGCAGCGCAGCATCTCGTTCTGCTTTCTCAGGGAACAAGGTTACAGTTAAGTAACCGGAAACGTTCCCTTTCGAAAGCTACAATCGATGCTGCGCTGCTCAGCGCATTGGGAACGAGAATACCCACGCCGCCGTGCTTGGAAATGTCTGGACCCCATGGTTGTGCAGGTGTGCCCACAAGAACGCAAGAAGGCCTCAGACATTAACTTGTGACGTTGACTCAAGGACATGAGAGCCCGGAGTGGCATGAACATCCAAACTATAAAATCTTATGAATGTGTGCGGAGAGGACCAACCTGCCGCATCACAAACCTGTTGTAAGGGGGCACCCCTTGCCAAAGCACTAGAGGAGGCGACCCCCCTGGTGGAGTGAGCCCTAAGACCTATAGGCGAAGCTTGACCGCGCGCCTCATAAGCAAGAGCAATAGCATCCCTGACCCAATGAGACATGGTCTGCTTGGTGGCAGCTGCTCCTCTGTTACTACCACCATAACAGACGAACAGTTGCTCTGACTTATGCAACTGGCTAGTGCGGTGGATGTAAGCCTGAAGAGCACGGACTGGACACAGTCTATGGGATTTCTCCTGCTCCGGCGTTGTGAACGGTGGAGGGCAGAAGGCCTCTAGAATGACCGGATGTACAGCCGAAAATGGAACCTTAGGCAGGTAATCAGGATGTGGATGCAAAATAACTTTCACCATTCCTGGGGCAAAGTTTAAGCAGGATGGAGAGATAGGCAGAGCCTGCATATCCCCAATTCTCTTCAAGGAAGTTATTGCCATGAGAAAAACCATTTTTAGAGTCAGAAGTTTATCAGACGCTGATTCTATAGGTTCAAAGGGGGTTTCAAACAGACCCTCGAGAACTGTAGTCCCATGAAGGGATCTTGGTTTTTACTGGAGGCCTCAGTCGCCTGGCCCCCCGAAGGAAGCGAGAGAGCAGAGGATGTCTCCCGAGTGGCGCCCCGTCTACCAAGGCGTGGCAAGCCGAAAGAGCGGCCACATAAACCTTAAGAGTAGCAGGGCATGTGCCTGTTGATAATTTCTCCTGCATGAAGTCCAGAACTGAAGCAACCTGGCAGTTGACTGGATCTACATTGTGTAAAACACACCACCTTTCAAAAATACCCCATTTATTGGCATAACTTTGTCTAGTGGAGGAAGCTCTAGCACTCAGAATGGTCTCAATAATGGCAGGCGAAAGCCCAGTGTACCTCAGTTGGTTCCCATCAGGGGCCAAACGTGAAGATTCCACAGGTCGGGCCTGGGATGGAATATCGTGCCCTCCGCCTGAGACAGAAGGTCCCTCCTCTCCGGAATCGCCCACGGCGAGCCGTCGAGGAGAGATATTATCTCCGAGAACCACACTCTGTTCGGCCAACGTGGCACTATCAGCAAGAGGCAAGACCCTTGTTGGCGAACTCTGGCTAGAACTCCCGGGAGCAGAGAAACTGGAGGAAACGCATACAGGCGCATCTTGGGCCATGTGTGCGCCATCGCATCCAGACCCAGTGGAGCTGGGTGACTCAGACAGAAGTAGAGGGGACATTGCGCTGTCTGTAGTGGGGCGAAGAGGTCCACCTCCGCTTTGTAAAATTTTGTCCAAATCTGTTTCACTACTTCCGGGTGGAGTTTCCATTCCCCCGTCGGTAGTGTCTGCCTGGACTGTAAATCTGCTCCCTCATTCAAATGCCCTGGAATGTATACTGCCCTGAGTGACAGGAACTTTTCCTGGGCCCAGAGAAAAATCTGCCTCGCTATTCTGTTCAGATTGCGTGAGCGCAGACCTCCCTGGTGATTTATATAAGAGACCGCTGCTGTGTTGTCCACCCGCACTAGGACATGACAGCCCCTCAATTGATGGAGAAAATATTTCAGAGCCAGAAATACGGCCATCAGCTCGAGGCAATTGATGTGCCAATCGAGCTGATGGCCCTCCCATTCCCCTTGAGCTGGACGGCCATCTAAGACCGCTCCCCAGCCCATCAGGGAGGCATCCGTCTTTAGCAGTCTGCAACGACACGGCGCCCCTAGAGTGGGACCCAAGGCGAGGAACCAGGGTCTGAGCCACAGAGATAGTGTACGAAGCCCACGGCACGTCACTTTTATTTGCCTTTGAGGATTGGATCTTGGATGAAATCCTCTGGCTTTCAGCCACAACTGAAACGGTCTCATGTGCAACAGCCCCAGAGGAATCACCGTGGATGCTGAAGCCATGTAACCTAACATCTTTTGGTACTGACGAACAGTGCGATCTTGGCCTAGCCTGACTTTGCTCATGGTCTGCCGAATGGTCTCGATATGAGCGGGAGATAGTTGTGCCCGCATCGTGATCGAATCCCAAACGATCCCGAGATAAGTCGTTCTCTGGGCAGGAGAAAGAACACTTTTCTTGGTGTTGAGTCTCAACCCTAGAGAAACTAGATGAGCTAACACGATGTCTCTGTGTTGGAGCGCCATCTCTCGCGATTGTGCTAATATTAACCAATCGTCGCTGTAATTCAAAATGCGAATGCCCTGGACTCGTAATGGAGCCAGTGCTGCATCCATGCATTTTGTGTATGTGCGGGGTGACAAGGCTAGGCCGAATGGAAGAACCCGAAATTGGTACGCTTCGCCCCCGAAAGCGAACCTCAGGAATTTCCTGTGTTGTGGCAATATTTCTATGTGAAAATATGCGTCCTTCAGATCGATCGTGACAAACCAATCGTGATGTTGAATTTGCGTCACGACTGTCTTGATGGTTAACATCTTGAACTTGAGCGCTTTGACTGCACGGTTTAAGCCTCGAAGATCCAAGATTGGACGCACCCCCCCCCCCCATCCTTTTTGTGAACCAGGAAGTATCTGCTGTAATAGCCCGACTCTCTCTCTGGAAGAGGAACATGTTCTATGGCCTCTTTGCTCAGAAGAGTTTGCAGCTCTTGTGACAGTACGCCGTTGAAACGCGGAGGACGACGAATAAATTGGATTCTGTATCCTATCTGCACTGTGCTTAATACCCACGCAGAAATGCCTGGCAAAAGTTTCCACGCTGCCAGACTCTCTGAGAGTGGTATTAATTTTAATACTTCCTTTTGAGGGGATGTTAGATGTTCGGAATGACAGCCGGAAACAACGGAACATCTAACATTTCGCTGGAAACCGCTGCCCCCCGAAGCACGAGAAGTGGCGGGGATGGAGTGGTTTCATGAGGGTAGCGGGAAGGGGCGAAGAGATCTTGAACGCGCCCCATCCCGCGGGGGACTACCCCCACCAGATTGGGACTTTCGCTTCTTGTTAATAATAGTCCTGAGGTCTGGCTTGGGAGGTTGCTGAGTGCGGCGAGCCTGTCCCCAGTCTCTACGAGGGGGAGCACGCTCTCTACGAGGGGGAGCACGCTTTTTAACCTCCCTAGCTTTTGAAGGACCGGCGCGGGGCTGGGTGGCAGACGGCCCCTCCCCTTGAGTGCGGCGAGGAAGGAACTGAACGAATGCTTCTTCGTGTTTCTTCACCTCTTTAAATCTGGCCACTACGGTGTTCACGGAGTCGCCAAACAAACCAGAGGGAGAAACAGGGGAGTCTAACAGAAACAAACGATCTTTCTCTTTAATACCTGTCAGATTCAGCCACAGGTGCCTCTCCGTGCTGACTAAAGCACTCACTGAACGGCCGATGGCACGGAGAGACAGATCTGTGGCTCGACGAAGCTCAGAGAATGCTTCCTCGTCGATGGTACTGCCCAACTCAAATCCTTCAACAGGTCAGCCTGGTATGCCTTTAACACTGCCATAGTATGCAGCGCAGCACCAGCCTGACCTGCAGCTTGGAAAGCTTTACCCACTAGTGATGATGTTATACGACAAGGTTTAGTGGGGAGGGTAGGTTTCTTTATCGAAGATGCGGCTTCGGGCGAGAGATAGCTCGCGAGCGTCTCTTCAACCCGAGGCATCTCCGTATACCCCCGCGACTTCGCACCCACGATAGTCGAAAAAGTCGACGTCGATGGCACAAAGACGCGAGAATTATATGGTAATGCGGGTGCGGACTGGAAATAGTTCAGACGGGAGCGAAGCATCTTAACTGTGAGCTGGTCACAATGCTCGCACCCGCCTTTCTCTATAGCCAGAACCGGCGTGCTCTTCCCCCAAACAAACAAAACAGTAATCGTGTGTATCCAGCTCAGACATGGGACGGGAGCATGGAGGAACACAACGCTTACTGATTTTTCTTCTTTTACTTTTTAAACTCTTTGTTGTAACATGAGAGAAAAAAATATTTGAGAATGAGAATTTTCTGCACACTACCTGACTCGACGCACACATGCACAGAATGGTCTGAAGACAAAAGACCTGATGATGCACCTGTGGCTCATCTATTTATTACCTCCGGGTCAATTCTATCGACGTGTTACACACAATATTCACAGCTGGTCACCACTAAAGGCGTTCCCAATGCGCTGAGCAGCGCAGCATCGATTGTAGCTTTCGAAAGGGAACTTTCAGCTAAGAAGGTCAGCAGATTCCCCTGACTTCGCTGCTCTCAGCAACTTTATCAATAATGTTGTCAGTGTCAAGTCCAACAAGTTAGCAAGTCCATGCCACTTGTCTGAAGATACTTTGACAGTGGTGTAGTTTCAGCAAATATTCTAAGGAAAATCTGTGCGGTGAGTATGGTTTCATATCTGAGTAATGCCTCCATGTAACCTCTGGCTTTCACTCTCACAGTCAGTTGCATTGTAATGTCTTCCTCCATCTTTGGTGGCAACAAGGTCAATGAAAAGTGACCCCCTCAGGATTTCCAAAACATCGTCCTCATTGAGTTCCTCCCACACTTTCATGCGTTTGTACTGTAGAACTTGCGCATGAATGTTGCGATGTCATTTAGCAGGGAGAAAAGTGATGCACTAGACACTACAATTCCTGTTGTGTCTGCCAATACAAGATTAAGTATATGTGACCCTGGAGCACAAAACCAGTCATAATTGGGACTTATACATCAGAATAAATAAGCTTTCCATTGATGTATAGTTTGTTAGGATAGGACAAAATTTGTCTGAGATAAAACTATTTGAAAATCTGGAATCTGACGGTGCAAAACAAATCTAAATATTGAGAAAATCGCCTTTAAAGTTGTCTAAATGAAGTCCTTAGCAATGCATATTACTAATCAAAAATAAAGTTTTGATATATTTATGGTAGGAAATTTATAAAATACCTTCATGGGACATGACCTTTAATTAATGTCCTAATGATTTTTGGCATAAAATATAAATAAATACTTTTGACCCATACAATGCATTGTTGGCTATTGCTACAAATATACCCATGCTACTTTTGACTTTTTTTGTGCTCCAGGGTGACATATGTGAATAACAGCAAACATGGACTTGTGCTGGTGCCTCTTGTGTGAGAAGTATAGAAAATCCCTTGTATTGGCCTTGCATGTTTCCAGCTAAATCTGTTGAGTTGCCAGTGCATTTCTTGATGTCAATGCCAACTTTTTCCAAAACCTTCTTCAGCAAAACAACAAGATTTTCCAATAGGCACTGGCTGCAGACATGGGCCATTTCCCAACGGAGGTCGCATTTGTAGGCTGCATATGTCATAAAGAAGATCTTATTTTAGAGTATTAACAGTTATACATTTAACCATTATTCTAAGTTAAGTGTAAATTGTTGTAATATGCTTTTGACTTGTGAATGTCAAGTCAAGTCACCTTTATTTAGATAGCGCTTTTAACAATACAGATTGTGTCAAAGCACTTAACAGTATCAAATTGGAGGATAGAGTGTCAGTAATGTATAGAAATAAGATTAAACACTCAATTTTCAGTTAAGGCATTTCATTATTGAATTCAGAGATGTCATTGTCTAGCTCAGTTTAGTTTAAATAGTATATGCGAAATCCAATTGACGATAATCGCTAGAAATGAAGTGTCCCCAACTGAGCAAGTCAGAGGCGACAGCGGCAAGGAACCAAAACTCCCTCTGTGACAGAAAGGAGAAAAAAAAACCTTGGGAGAAACCAGGCTCAGTTGGGGGGCCAGTTCTCCTCTGGCCAGGAGATTATTGTTTATTTATTATTTTAATTAGATAGTGTTCTAGTTTATTACATGTGGGATTTAGGTCCAACAATTAACACCTGTGTTTTCAGAATTTAGCAGTAAGAAGTTACTCGTCATCCAGTTTTTTATATCGACTATACATTCCGTTAGTTTCTCAGTTTGGTGTGTTTCACCGGGCCGTGAAGAAATATAGAGCTGAGTATCATCAGCATAACAGTGAAAGCTAACACCATGTCTCCTGATAATATTTCCCAAGGGTAACATGTAAAGCGTGAAAAGTAACGGGCCTAGTACTTAGCCTTAAGGTACTCCATACAGCACTTGTGATCGATATGATACCTCTTCATTCACTGCTACGAATTGATGGTGGTCAGATAAGGACAATTTGAACCATGCTAAGGCACTTCCACTAATGCCAACAAAGTGTTCTAGTCTATTCAAAAGAATGTTGTGGTCGATAGTGACGAACGCAGCACTAAGATCCAGTAGCACTAATAAAGAGATACAACCACGATCAAATGATAGAAGCAGGTCATTTGTAACTCTAATGAGAGCAGTCTCAGTACTATGATACAGTTCAAATCCTGACTGGAATTCCTCACAGATACCATTTTTCTCTAAGAAGGGATATAATTGCGAGGATACTACCTTTTCTAGTATCTTTGACAGAAAAGGGAGATTTGAGATCGGTCTGTAATTAACTAAATCTTTGGGGTCAAGTAGTGTTTTTTTAATGAGAGGCTTAATTACAGCCAATTTGAAGGTTTTGGGAACATATCCTAATGACAATGATGAATTAATAATAACCAAAAGAGGATCTATGACTTCTGGAAGCAGCTCTTTTAGTAGTTTAGATGGAATAGGGTCTAACATACATGTTGGTTTAGATGATTTAACAATTTATACAATTCTTCCTCTCCTATTGTAGAGAATGAGTGGAATTGTTCCTCAGGGGATCTATAGTGCACTATCTGATGCGATACTGTAGCTGACAGCTGCATGATTACAATTTAATCTCTGATAGTATCGATCTTGGAAGTAAAGTAGTTCATAAAATCATTACTGCTGTGCTCTTGGGGAATGCCAACACCTGTTGATGCTTTATTTTTCATTAATTTAATGACTGTATTGAATAAATACCGGGGGTTATGTTTGTTTTCTTCTAGAAGAGACTAAAAGTAATCAGATCTAGCAGTTTTTAATGCTTTTCTGTAGGATAGGGTACTTTCCCTCCAAGCTTTACGAAATACCTCTAGTTTTGTTTTCCTCCAGCTGCGCTCCATTTTCCGGGCTGCTCTCTTTAGGGTGCGAGTGTGCTCATTATACCACAGAGTCAGACTGTTTTCTTTGATCTTCCTTAAGCATAAAGGAGCAACTGTATCTAAAGTGCTAGAAAAGAGAGAGTCCATAGTTTCTGTTACATCATCAAGTTTTTCCGCGCTGTTGGATATGCTGAGGAATTTAGATAAATCAGGAAGATTACTTATGTAGAGCCCTATTAAAATAGGGTCTTTTAATTTAATTTTTTTTTGTTTGTTTGTTATTGTTCGATCTAAAATTCATATTTGGTGTTCTAAAATTAAAATGGTTTAAAATTGATGTGGACTTTCAAATCAGAGTTTTATTTTAATGAAAAAAATAAAACAAAGGAAGGTTACTGATCATCCAATGAGGTGTTTAGAGAATAACCCCGAGAGTTGAAGGGGCGGGTCAAGGAAGAGGAAAGGGGGTGATGCAATTGAGAAAAAAAGACGATACTCGTCTCTTTAATTTCTTTTATCCAAGAATTTAAGATACCCTGTGTGTTTTTGTTCCAACTAAGGACTTATAGTCATGTGTATTTTAGCATCTAAGGACTGACGGACATTTTGTAGTGTTAGCAGTCCAGTGAGAGCGACGTGCGACGGAACGCACGAAGATGGGGCGATTGACTGGGAGAGACTGAGGTTGTTCCGCGGCTGCAGATCGGGCCTGGTTGCATCACAGACGGAGGATTCGCGAGAACATTCGCGAGTGCTCATTCACGAGAGGACGTCAGTGACGATCGGATTTGCTAATCATTTGATTGTGGTTCCTGAACTGGTATTGTGTGAACTTCTCTATTTCCCTGGATTTCGTGAGTACTCATAAGTGTTCCACATTCACGTGAGCTCCAACACTGCGAGCCAACGAGACTTAAATCCCAGCTGGGTAAAACTTTATTTTGGGAATTTTGACTATACTATTCTTTTGTGAATTTTTGTTTACTCTGATTATCCGTTTGAACTAAGTTTGGTTGTGTTTCCAATGTGTGAATTGTGTCATAAAGTGCCCTAAAGTAATTCAACTACAGAAAAAAGGGTAACAAAACAAAAGAGTCCACGTTTAATAAATGTAAAGGTTTGTTGACAATCTTTTTGTCTTGTGATCTTCCTGTGAAGAAAGATTTAATGATTGGTTGTTTGGTGTACAGTTGAGAAATTTAAGTGAGATTGGAAATTTACATTATGCAATAGAAACACAGCATACAGGCACTTCCACACTCTGTTTAATTGTAAGCACTTCATACTGATATCTGAGACCCTGGGTTGTATTTTAAGGTCTGTCATTACTAAAATGTAAACAGCTAGTGACAATTAATAGATGTAACTCTCACCCAAAATTTTATTTCTGGTTTTATGAAAACTTCCCCTAGACATCCTTAGCATTTGAGCCATTCAGCAGGAGAGGGCTACATTTGTGGGGGCTCGTCCTCGATTGTTTCAGATTATTCAGATTGTATTTTCAGAAGCTGTGAATTTCTGTGGAAAGAAAATTGGAAGTGATTTAAGTGTGTACAGTAATTCTTTGATAATTCTGTCTAGAGAATTTTAATGTTTAACAGCTATTAATTTTTTTTTCCTTCTCTCTTTTCTTTGCACACGTACTAGCTGGTTACGCAAGGAGGTAAAATGGAGGTTAGTGAGATTGTTGCATGGTGCAGAGAGCAAGATGTTGAGCTGGGCAGAGTACTTATTCTGAGAAATGTGCCTACAGACTGTGAAGACAGAGTAGTCTATAATGAGCTGGACGCTGTTCTGGTGATTGGGAAATGCAAAGTGCTTGATCGTCGCTCTGATAAAACTAAGAAATGTCAGTTTGTTTTGACTGAAGTAGCTGGTAACATTTCCCAGATGTCTATTCCTGCAGAAATTGGAGGACCTGAAGTGGGTCCCTGGTACACACAGGTTGTTCGTGTTGCAGCTGAAACTCCTAAACAGAGTAGGGAAGAAGAGTTCCAGACTAAGTTGATCTCTTTTCTCCAAAAAGAGGGGAAATCATTAGCTGACATCCCAAGTTTTGTTTCCCCTGCGCCTGACCTCAACACTAAGCTCGTTGATGCCATAAACTCCCTTGTCCAAACGTGTCATGTGGCTTCATCTGAGGAGAGAGTTGGATATAGAAAGCTGCGTCCTTTCTCCGGGTTCATACCAACTCCTCCTGGGGAAGACGAGTATGAGGTCTGGGTGGAGCAGACTACCCACATTCTGGAGGAATGGCAGTGTTCTGATAATGTCAAGAAGCAGAGACTAGTAGAGTGTCTCAGAGGTCCTGCAGCAGATATTGTTAGGTTTGAAAAGACCGGAAACCCATCAGCTACATTCAGTGACTATTTTAGTGTGCTAGAGTCGGCGTTTGGGACTACTGATGATGCTGCAGATTTGATGCTAAAGTTTCGGAGCACTTACCAGAATGAGGGAGAGAAGCTCTCAACCTACATACTAAGGCTGGACAGGATGCTGCACAGTATGCTGAGGAAAAAGGGCATAGAGTATTCTGCCCTGAATCATTTTCGAATGCAGCAGATAGTCAGAGGTGCCCTTTCAAGTGACCTGGTGGCTATGCGTTTGAGGATGACCCATAAGCTGTGTGCTCCTCCTTCTTTCAATGAGTTAATGAAGGAGGTGAGAGAAGAAGAAAATATGGTGAACAGTAGGAGTTTGTTACAGCCTAATGTAGCCATGACTGCAGTGTCCTCTGCCAAGAAGGAGTCATCTGCTAACACTAATCGTGACGACTCAGAAGTAGAGAAGCTGAAAAGAGAGATTAGGGGGCTGAAAAATGAGGTGTCACGCTTGTCAGCTGCAGCCAAAGAACCTGTAACCCATGATTGTCCTGCTATGCACAGTCTAGCTGCAACTGCAGAGAGTAAAACACCAACCAGACCAGTGAACAAAGCTAATGTCTTCTGCTACAGATGTGGAGAAGATGGGCATCTAAAGCGCGACTGTACAAATGAAGAAAATCTCAGGAAAGTAAACCAGCGACTCATCAGAATGAGACAGTCATCGGGAAACTTCTCCGGGGCTCAGTAGAGGAACGGCCTGAAGCTCCGGGAAAGACACGTTCCACAAAGTGCAAAAGAGTTAAAGTTGAGCCAGCAGTTCTTCTGAGCGAGTTAGTGGGACCTAGCTCTGTTCTTCCTATCCAGGTGGAAGGGATCTATGCAAAGGCTTTGCTGGATAGTGGATCGCAAGTCACTCTGTTGTACAGATCTTTCTATGAGAAATACCTAAAGCATCTGCCATTGATACCAATAGAGAATTTGGAGATATGGGGATTGAGCATGGAGCGGTACCCATACGATGGCTGTTTGACTCTAAGGCTGGAGTTTCCAGGATCTGTGGCAGGAGTGGCAGGATCCATAGATGCACTTGTGCTGGTCTGTCCCGATCCTGTAATGAAAGGAGATGTCAACATTCTGGTAGGAACCAATACATCTGTGGTGAAAAAGCTGGTTGAGTTGTGCAAAGAGAAGGTGGGAGATGATTTTCTTCATACATTGACTGTCCATCCTGATATCAGAAATGCTTATGAACGAGTCATTGCAGTTGAAAAGTGTAACGATGATGACAGAAGGGGGACTGTCTGGTATCTTCACCCTAAGCCATTGAAACTGCCTCCAGGGGAAAGTGCTAGGGTTTATGGAGTTCTGAAATGCCCTGCTGCTTTTTCTGATAAGACCCTGTTAGTGGATAAGGCGGAGGAATCTTGGTTTCCTGAGGAACTGCTAGTAGCCCCTGAAGTGCAGTCTACTACCATTGTCCAGTCAAAGAGGATTGGAGTGACAATCAGAAATGTCTCCTCTCGCCCAGTGATGATTAAGAGAGGAATGCCCATTGCTCATGTGTTTCCAGCTGAGGTTGTGGCTACAGTCTCTAAACCCCAAGAGAGTAGGGGTCAGACTGAACTGAACAAGAATTCATTTAACTTTGGTGATTCCCCTGTATCAGAGGAATGGAGACAACGACTGGTTAAACAAATGTTGGAAAGGAAGGAGGTTTTTTCATGCGATGAATTTGATGTGGGATGTTCAAGGAGTACCCAGCATCACATTCGATTGACAGAGGATAAGCCTTTTCGTGAGAGGTCACGACGGCTTGCACCAGCTGACCTGGAAGATGTCAGGCAACATCTGGAGAAGTTAAAAGGGGCGGGGATTATCACAGAGTCCAGGAGTCCCTATGCTTCTCCGATTGTTGTGGTACGGAAGAAGAATGGGCAGATCAGGATGTGCGTGGATTACAGGACGTTGAATCGACGGACTGTTCCAGACCAATATACTGTCCCACGCATAGAAGATGCATTGGCTTGCTTGAACGGGAGCAAATGGTTCAGTGTATTGGATCTCAGGAGTGGATATTATCAGATCCCCATGAGTGAAGCAGATCAAGAAAAGACAGCATTCATCTGCCCGGTGGGGTTTTACCAGTTCCAGAGAATGCCGCAAGGGATTTGTGGAGCTCCATCGACTTTTCAAAGAATTATGGAAAAGACGGTTGGAGACATGAATTTGTTGGAGGTATTAGTCTACCTGGACGACCTCATCGTTTTCGGAAGGACCCTGGAGGAGCATGAAGAGAGGCTACTCAAGGTGTTGGACCGGCTGCATAGTGAAGGATTGAAGTTATCTGTGGACAAGTGCACCTTCTGTCAGACCTCTGTCAGTTATGTTGGACACATTGTGTCTCAAGAAGGTGTCTCAACAGATCCCTCCAAGATTGATGCTGTAAAGTCTTGGCCTCGACCAAAGAACGTGTCAGAGCTACGTTCTTTCTTAGGGTTCTGTGGATACTACAGAAGGTTTGTGAAAGACTATTCTAAAGTGTCTTACCCACTGAATCAGTTGTTGCAAGGGTGTCTGCCGACAGCGAGTGTGAAGAAGATAAAAGCAGGACTCCTCCCAGAGCGAGTAGTGTACAAAGCCTCTGATCCATTTGGGAGTAGATGGACTGATGCTTGCGAAGCTGCTTTTAATGAGTTGAAGTTGAGACTTACCCAGGCTCCTGTGTTGGTCTTTGCCAATCCTCAGCTTCCGTACGTCCTACATGTTGATGCCTGCTGTGAAGGGTTGGGCGGGGTGTTGTATCAGGACCAAGGCCAGGGGTTACAACCTGTGGCGTTTGTCAGCAGAAGTTTGACACCTTCTGAGAAGAACTACCCAGTCCATAAACTTGAGTTCTTGGCGTTAAAGTGGGTGGTCGTTGACAAGCTACAAGATTATCTGTACGGAGCTAAATTTGAGGTACAGACAGACAACAACCCGTTAACTTATGTTCTGACAACAGCCAAACTGGATGCTGTTGGACATAGGTGGCTAGCAGCCCTCTCATCATATGATTTTAGTCTCAAGTACAGGCCTGGGAGACAAAATGTCGATGCTGACGCTTTGTCGCGTCGTCCTCATGGGACGGTGAAGGACCAGGAATGGACCAACATCCCATCCTCTGGAGTGAAGACTTTGTGTAAACTACCAGGTCAAGGAAAGTTCTGTTGCCTTGCAAGTGCCAGCAGGATTGTCACGTCGCTAGGAGGATCTCCTAAGTCAGTCCCCAAAGCGTACAGTAACTTAGCTACGCTGGATGCCTTCAGAATCCCAAAGTTGAGTTCTATGGATCTGTCCTGTGCTCAGCAAAATGATCCGTGTCTTGGGGAGATATGGAGAGCTTTGAAAAGGGGAGATTTTTCCTCAGTCAAGAAAGAAGCTCATCCGGACCTTCCAGTGATCAGGAGAGAATGGGACCGATTAGTGCTGGATAATGGTGTGATGTTTCGGTGCACTCAAGCACCAGACAGATCCCGTTGTAAACAGTTGTGTCTGCCCAAGAAGTTCCATGAAGTAGTTTTAAAATCACTTCATGATGACTCTGGTCACTTGGGATTCGACAAAACCTATGGGTTTGTGAAAGAGAGATTTTACTGGCCCCGAATGAAGATTGATGTGTCAAAATATTGCCAGACATGTGCCCGATGTGTCAAAAGGAAGACCCTGCCAAAGAGAGCTGCGCCCTTGTCACATTTGTCCAGTAGTGGACCGATGGATCTTGTGTGTATGGATTTTCTATCCATAGAGCCAGACTCCAGGAACGTCTGTAATGTCCTTGTCATCACGGACCACTACACCAGGTATGCACAGGCGTTTCCGACTAAGGACCAGAAGGCGTCCACAGTTGCAAAAGTCCTGTGGGAGAAATACTTCATTCACTACGGACTGCCTAGACGGATGCACTCGGACCAGGGTCGGGATTTCGAGAGCAGGCTCATCCATGAGTTGTTTGACCTGTTAGGAGTGGAGAAATCCCGGACAACGCCTTACCATCCCCAAGGTGATCCGCAGCCCGAACGGTTCAACCGGACGCTCTTGGACATGTTAGGGACCCTGGATCCAAGGCAGAAACAGCAGTGGAGCCGTCACATTGGACATCTTGTGCATGTGTACAATTGCAGTCTAAATGAAGCAACAGGGTATTCACCTTACTTCCTTATGTTTGGAAGGGAGGCAAGACTACCCATCGACCTGAGTTTTGGTGTGTCAAGTGATGGTACGTCCACAAAGTCTTATCAGCGCTTCGTAAAGACTATGCAGCAAGAACTGAAGTCTGCTTATGAGCTGGCAGAAGAGAAGGCTGGGAAGAAAAATGCAGGAAATAAGAGGAGATATGATCAGAGACTGCATTACTCTCACCTGGTTCCTGGAGATAGAGTTCTGATAAGAAATCTTGGACTGCAAGGAAAGCATAAGTTGGCAGACAGATGGAGTACTGAGCCTTATGTTGTCCAGAGCCAGATGCCAAACTTGCCTGTGTTCCGACTTGAGCCAGTGAGTGGAACTGGACCGGTCAAGATTCTGCATAGGAATCATATTCTTCCTATTGGACAAGAGTTGAGACAAGAATTTCCTTACAGTGTCCCGAAACCTAGAAAGAGGGTTCTGAGACGAAGGAAGAATGTTGAAAAGGGTCAGAGTCCCGAACAGGAAGTTAAGGACGCACCTGAAATGCAGGATGTAGAATCCAGAGCTGATTTGAATACTGGGAGTTCTGACAGTGAGGATGAATCATATGGAGTATGGTTTCCAGAACCTGTAGATTGTCAGTTCACTCCTAGGAGAACAGAGATTTCTGAGAATGATGTCACTGAGAATGTGGAACATTCAGGCACAAGTGTTGAGACTCCTCAAGAAATTGAGACAGTTGAATCGGAGTCTGGTTCAAGACTTCTATTTGAGAATGACTCTGACAATTTACAAGATGTGAGTCGAGTTTCGGATATCTGTGATACTGTTACAAGTTCTGTGCGAGATCTAGGGAATGTTGATCAAAGTGATGCAGATCAAAATGTCTCTGATGTACCTGAAACTGGTAGAATGTCTCAGAGAACAAGAACTGTGCCTAAGAGGTTTACATATGATACCCTTGGGATGCCGAAAGTTGAGCCTGTCCTTTCTCAAGCAAAAGTTGTAAACCCTGTTAGATACTGTGCTACTGTGTATTTGTGGTTGAATATGCCTTCAAGAAAGTTGAGTACCTGTGCAGTAACTTTAAGCCCAAGACAGTAGTTTGATTGAGTCCATACTGTTCGTAGGGTGACTCGTATGTTTTTTATTTTGTTCCCATACCTAGAGAGATATGTAGTGTGCATATGTAACTTAAAAAAAAAAAAAGAGGGGGGGTTGCTGTGTACCCATTTCATCATATTGACAATTGGTATGTTTTCTTTTATTTCTCCCTCGTTATGAGGGCATAACGATTCTTGGTAGGGGGAGAATGTAGAGCCCTATTAAAATAGGGTCTTTTAATTTAATTTTTTTTTGTTTGTTTGTTATTGTTCGATCTAAAATTCATATTTGGTGTTCTAAAATTAAAATGGTTTAAAATTGATGTGGACTTTCAAATCAGAGTTTTATTTTAATGAAAAAAATAAAACAAAGGAATGTTACTGATCATCCAATGAGGTGTTTAGAGAATAACCCCGAGAGTTGAAGGGGCGGGTCAAGGAAGAGGAAAGGGGGTGATGCAATTGAGAAAAAAAGACGATACTCGTCTCTTTAATTTCTTTTATCCAAGAATTTAAGATACCCTGTGTGTTTTTGTTCCAACTAAGGACTTATAGTCATGTGTATTTTAGCATCTAAGGACTGACGGACATTTTGTAGTGTTAGCAGTCCAGTGAGAGCGACGTGCGACGGAACGCACGAAGATGGGGCGATTGACTGGGAGAGACTGAGGTTGTTCCGCGGCTGCAGATCGGGCCTGGTTGCATCACAGACGGAGGATTCGCGAGAACATTCGCGAGTGCTCATTCACGAGAGGACGTCAGTGACGATCGGATTTGCTAATCATTTGATTGTGGTTCCTGAACTGGTATTGTGTGAACTTCTCTATTTCCCTGGATTTCGTGAGTACTCATAAGTGTTCCACATTCACGTGAGCTCCAACACTGCGCGCCAACGAGACTTAAATCCCAGCTGGGTAAAACTTTATTTTGGGAATTTTGACTATACTATTCTTTTGTGAATTTTTGTTTACTCTGATTATCCGTTTGAACTAAGTTTGGTTGTGTTTCCAATGTGTGAATTGTGTCAAAGTGCCCTAAAGTAATTCAACTACAGAAAAAAGGGTAACAAAACAAAAGAGTCCACGTTTAATAAATGTAAAGGTTTGTTGACAATCTTTTTGTCTTGTGATCTTCCTGTGAAGAAAGATTTAATGATTGGTTGTTTGGTGTACAGTTGAGAAATTTAAGTGAGATTGGAAATTTACATTATGCAATAGAAACACAGCATACAGGCACTTCCACACTCTGTTTAATTGTAAGCACTTCATACTGATATCTGAGACCCTGGGTTGTATTTTAAGGTCTGTCATTACTAAAATGTAAACAGCTAGTGACAATTAATAGATGTAACTCTCACCCAAAATTTTATTTCTGGTTTTATGAAAACTTCCCCTAGACATCCTTAGCATTTGAGCCATTCAGCAGGAGAGGGCTACACTTACAAAGCAGTCTTTTGTGGAAGAAGTGATGGTTCTACCATACTTGTAACAAGGAGTATAATTTACAGTTTTAGCTATATGGAGTTTACACAAGACTAGACAATGACCTGAGATATCATCGCTTTGCTGCAGAATTTCAACACCACTAACATCAATTCCATGCGACAGTATTAAATCTAGAGTATGATTTTGACAATGAGTAGGTCCTGCAACGTGTTGTCTAACCCCAATAGAGTTCAGAATGTCTATGTAGCAAGGTTCACAAGAGAGGAAGGAAGAAGTCGGAGTCAGCGTGACTGAGGCTCGGACTATTTATTGTAAATGTCCCAAAAATAACAGTGTGCTCAATGCACTTCCACAAATAAACATAAGTTCACAGTCCTTTTCCGTTTCACTCCAGTAGCGCAACAGTTCCGTAGTCCCGAGTCCTCAGTCTGTGTCTCTCTCTCCTGCCGTTTGCCTCTCTGTGGCGTTTGTACACTCTCCACGCCAATCACTGGGAACGAGAAACAGGTGCATGTCATCTTGTACTTGACCCACTTACTCACCGCTCGTCTCCAGGCTCTCTCTCCCGCTGCAGCCTCCGCTAACCACGCCCCCCCTTGCCACATACCCCCACCGCCCGACTCAGGCCGGGGAGCCATCCGGCCTGCGACCTCCCCCCCCCCCATTCCTGGAGAGGAAGTCGGCCACAACCATCTGCGCCCCCGGCCTGTGGATCACCTTGAACTTAAAGGGCTGGAGAGCCAGATACCAACGGGTGATCCGCGCGTTGGTATCTTTCATGCGGTGGAGCCACTGCAGGGGCGCGTGGTCCGAACAGAGAGTGAACTCCCGTCCCAGGAGATAATAGCGGAGGGTGAGAACGGCCCACCGGATCGCCAGACATTCCTTTTCAATGGTGCTGTACATCGTCTCTCTCTTTGAGAGCTTGCGACTGATGTACAGCACCGGCCGCTCTTCACCCTCTACCTCCTGGGCCAGGACGGCTCCAAGCTCCCTGTCCGACGCATCTGTCTGCAGCAAGAAGGGGAGAGAAAAGTCAGGAGAGTGTAACAGCGGCCCGCCACACAGAGCAGCCTTTACCTGGGTGAAAGCCTGCTGACACAGCTCCGTCCACTGGATCGGATCTGGTGCCTCCTTTTTAGTGAGGTCAGTCAGCGGGCTGGTGAGGTCCGAATAATTAGGTACAAACCTTCTATAATATCCCGCCAGCCCCAGGAACTGCCTCACCTCCTTTTTGGTCTTGGGTCTCGGGCAGGTCGCAACTGCTGCGGTCTTATCAATTTGGGGATGCACCTGCACGTGGCCCAAGTGGAAGCCCAGATACCTGACCTCCACCCGCCCAATCGCACACTTCCTCGGGTTCGCCGTCAGTCCGGCCCCTCTCAGCGCTCTCAACACCGCCCCCACATGCTGGACATGCCGCTGCCAGTCGTTACTATAGATGATGATGTCATCTAGATATGCAGCGGCATATGCGGCATGCGGCCGTAGAATTTTGTCCATGAGGCGCTGAAAGGTGGCCGGCGCCCCGAACAACCCGAACGGAAGCGTAACAAATTGGTGTAATCCGAACGGCGTTGTGAAGGCTGTTTTTTCTTTGGACAATGGAGATAAGGGGATCTGCCAATATCCTTTAGTTAAATCCAGTGTCGAATAAAAACGAGCTGTACCCAGCCGATCAAGCAGTTCGTCAACGCGCGGCATTGGATATGCGTCGAATTTCGACACAGCATTCACCTTGCGATAGTCCACACAGAATCGTATAGAGCCGTCTGTTTTAGGTACTAAAACTATCGGGCTCGCCCAATCACTGTGGGACTCCTCTATTACTCCCATCTCTAGCATCGCTTCTAATTCTGTCTGAACCACCTTTTTTTTGTGTTCAGGCAACCGATACGGCCGGCTGCGACTCACCACCCCCGGCTCGGTCTCTATGTGGTGCTGTATGAGGTCGGTTCGTCCGGGTAGGGGTGAGAACACATCCGCAAACGCGGCTTGTAGCTTCGCTACATCAGTGAGCTGCGAGGGCGAGAGGTGGTCTCCCCCAGGGGCCAGCGCCAGAGATTGTGGCTTGCTATTTACCTCTGGCCCGAGATCCTCCTCCCGACTCACCGCCGTCGCTAGCATCACTGACTCCGCCTCGCTCCACTTTTTGAGGAGGTTGAGGTGATAAATTTGATGTGTCCCCTTCCTGTCCGTACGAACCACCTCATAATTAAGATCCCCAATTCGCCGTGTGACCTCAAAGGGTCCTTGCCACTTGGCGAGTAATTTTGAGCTAGACGTAGGGAGCAATACCAGTACTTTCTCTCCCGGTGCAAATTTACGCAGCCTGGTCCCCTGATTGTATCGCCGGCTCTGCCGGTCCTGGGCCTGCAACAAATTCTCCATTGACAGCCGCCCCAAAGTGTGGAGTTTTGTTCTCAGGTCCAGCACATATTGAATTTCATTTCGGCTGTCTGAAGGTCCGTCCTCCCAAGTTTCTCTTAGGACGTCCAGCACCCCGCGGGGCTGACGCCCAAAAAGAAGCTCAAAGGGGGAAAACCCCGTGGAGGCTTGCGGGACCTCCCGCACCGCGAACAAGAGGGGTTCCAGCCACCTGTCCCAATTTTTGGCATCTTCGTGTACGAACTTCCGAATCATGGTTTTTAATGTGCGATTAAATCGTTCGACCAGGCCGTCCGTTTGTGGGTGATAGACGCTGGTACGGAGCGATTTAATGCCCAACAATTCGTAAAGTTCCCTTAACGTTCGTGACATAAACGCCGTGCCTTGATCAGTGAGAATCTCCTTCGGGATTCCCACTCGGGAGATTAACGAAAACAGTGCGTTCGCCACACTCTTTGCTGAAATGTTGCGAAGCGCTACCGCTTCTGGGTATCGGGTTGCATAGTCTACCAGCACTAATGCAAAGCGATGCCCCCGTGCCGACCGTTCTAATGGCCCGATGAGGTCCATACCAATTCGTTCGAAGGGGACCTGCATTAGCGGAAGAGGGCGCAACGGCGCTTTTGGGGAGGCCGGTGGATTTACCAACTGACATTCACGACAAGCCGCACACCACCTGCGCACATTCTCGTGGATGCCCGGCCAAAAGAATCGGGCCATGAGACGATTTAGTGTCGCTGCCTGCCCTAAATGTCCCGCCATGGGATTACAGTGAGCCGCCTGGAAGAGCATTTCCCGACGGCTCTTTGGTACTAATAACTGGGTTGTATCCTGTTTTGTCTGAGCGTCTTGGGTCACTCGATACAACCTATCTTTCAAAATAGCAAAATACGGATAGGAGAGCGGTCGGGCAGGTTGGAGTCGCTGACCGTCGATGGTTTGGACCTGTTCAAACGCCCATTTTAGCGACTCGTCGTGGGACTGTTCCAGGGGAAAGTCATCGCGTTCAGGGAGGATTAGACTCCCATTCACGCTCTGTTCCCCCTGCCCAGTACCCCGTGGTCCCGGTTCAGCCACTCCCACCTGCGCGTCCGCTCCGTTCTCCAGCTTTCTTTCACCACAAGAGACATCCGCGCATAAACACCCCAGTAATTGACTAAATGCCGGCCAATTTGTCCCCAAGATCAGCGGATGTCGGAGGTGCGGGTTAACCGCCACCTCTACATTATGTTTTTGTCCCCTGAATTGGATAAGCACGGACATTAACGGGTATTTCACCACATCCCCGTGCACGCACCGAACCGAAACCACGCGGCTCGTATCCAATGCCCCGCGCTGAATCAGGCTTTGGTGGATCGAGGTCTGGTTACAACCGGAATCCACCAAAGCGAGATGAGTACCCCCCTTTATACTCACAGGTATCTGGTACAGGCCAGCTTGATCAGGGGCAGCCTGTGGGGCGTCTGGGACCCGGATCAAAGCCCCCACCTCCATCACTGGGCACCGGTCTATGAAATGTCCTGGGTCCCCACACCGCCAACAGGCCGGCCCAGGCCTCCCCGCCGCCCTAGTGGCAGGAAGTGGGTCAAGGGATTGGCGTGGAGAGAGTGGAGACAAGGGTACCGCTGCCGTCGCTGCGCTGGCTAGCCCCGCCCCCCTGGGCGGTGCTCTCGGGCCGGCGACAGCTTCTGGAGGGGGCCCACCCCGTCCCCGGGGTGGGACGCGAGGGGGCATTCCCAGACGGGACCTGGGAAGAGGAATAGGACGGGGGGAAGAAGGGACAGTAGGGGAAGAGAGAGAGAGAGAGACAGCTGGCAGGGGTTCGCTGACTCCGGGGCACGCCACCATCTGGTCCTCCGCCAACTGGATAGCCAGGTCTAGCGACGTCGGGCGATGGCACTGGACCCACTCTGCCGTCTTTTTCGGGAGACGGCCGATGAATTGTTCCAGCACCACTCGGTCGAGGATCTGCTCGACGTCACCTTCCCCGGCCAACAGCCATTTGCGGCAGGCGTCCCGGAGCTGCTGAGCGAGCACGAAGGGCCGGCCACGATCGCCCAGCTCCAGCGACCGAAACCGCTGGCGATGTTGTTCTGGGCTCAGGCCGACCCGCTGGAGGATGGCTCGCTTTAGATCGGTGAAGACCAGGAGGTTTTGGACGGGCAGTTGTTGGGCCGCCATCTGGGCTTCCCCCGACAGCAGAGGGATGAGACGCACTGGCCAGTGGTCTCGTGGCCACCCACAGGCCTCAGCCGTCTTCTCGAACAACTCGAGGAAAGCTTCTGGATCATCTTGCGGCCCCATCTTATTCAGTGGAAGATGGGGGGGTCCCTCTGGACTCCTGACCGTCGGCCCACCTGCCCGTACCCCCTGGTCCATCCAGCTCCGGAACAGCTCACGGTCCTCCTGCTGGGCCTGCACGAGAGCGCGGAAACGACGTTCCTGGTCGTCTCTCATCTCCAGCAGCGCCTGGTGTTGTTCCTGGTGGAGGCCCGCGAGCGATTGGATGACTTCCGCAAACGGCGAACTTGGCGGGGTCTGCATGATAGCGGCGGCCGGGCTTCTTCCTTCCCGGGTTTCGGCACCAGTGTAGCAAGGTTCACAAGAGAGGAAGGAAGAAGTCGGAGTCAGCGTGACTGAGGCTCGGACTATTTATTGTAAATGTCCCAAAAATAACAGTGTGCTCAATGCACTTCCACAAATAAACATAAGTTCACAGTCTTTTTCCGTTTCACTCCAGTAGCGCAACAGTTCCGTAGTCCCGAGTCCTCAGTCTGTGTCTCTCTCTCCTGCCGTTTGCCTCTCTGTGGCGTTTGTACACTCTCCACGCCAATCACTGGGAACGAGAAACAGGTGCATGTCATCTTGTACTTGACCCACTTACTCACCGCTCGTCTCCAGGCTCTCTCTCCCGCTGCAGCCTCCGCTAACCACGCCCCCCCTTGCCACAGTCTATGAATGCTGATCCTAATGCATCTTTTTCATTATCGACATGGATATTAAAATCGCCAACACTTAAGACTTTATTTGCAGCCAGTACTAACTCAGATAGAAAATCAGCAAATTCTTTAATAAAGTCTGTATGGTGCCCTGGTGGCCTGTATACAGTAGCCAGTACAAACATCACAGGGGATTTATCACTAGCACGTGTTTCTCTAGATAATGTTATACGCAGCACGATAACTTCAAACAAGTTATACTTAAAGCCTGCCCTCTGAGAAATACTGAGAATATTGCTATAAATTGTAGCAACACCTCGCCCTTTACCTTTTGGACGTGGCTCATTTTTATAGCAGTAATCTTGGGGGGTAGACTCATTTAAAGTAATGTACAGGTCCTTCTCAAAAAGTTAGCATATTGTGATAAAGTTCATTATTTTCTGTAGTGTACTGATAAACATTAGACTTTCATATATTTTAGATTCATTACAACACAACTGAAGTAGTTCAAGCCTTTTATTGTTTTAATATTGATGATTTTGGCATACAGCTCATGAAAACCCAAAATTCCTATCTCAAAAAATTTGCATATTTCATCCGACCAATAAAAGTAGTGTTTTTAATACAAAAAAAGTCAACCTTCAAATAATTATGTTCAGTTATGCACTCAATACTTGGTCGGGAATCCTTTTGCAGAAATGACTGCTTCAATGCGGCGTGGCATGGAGGCAATCAGCCTGTGGCACTGCTGAGGTGTTATGGAGGCCCAGGATGCTTCGATAGCGGCCTTAAGCTCATCCAGAGTGTTGGGTCTTGCGTCTCTCAACTTTCTCTTCACAATATCCCACAGATTCTCTATGGGGTTCAGGTCAGGAGAGTTGGCAGGCCAATTGAGCGCAGTAATACCATGGTCAGTAAACCATTTACCAGTGGTTTTGGCACTGTGAGCAGGTGCCAGGTCGTGCTGAAAAATGAAATCTTCATCTCTATAAAGCTTTTCAGCAGATGGAAGCATGAAGTGCTCCAAAATCTCCTGATAGCTAGCTGCATTGACCCTGCCCTTGATAAAACACAGTGGACCAACACCAGCATCACTGACTGTGGGTACTTGACACTGGACTTCAGGCATTTTGGCATTTCCCTCTCCCCAGTCTTCCTCCAGACTCTGGCACCTTGATTTCCGAATGACACGCAAAATTTGCTTTCATCCGAAACAAGTACTTTGGACCACTGAGCAACAGTCCAGTGCTGCTTCTCTGTAGCCCAGGTCAGGCGCTTCTGCCGCTGTTTCTGGTTCAAAAGTGGCTTGACCTGGGGAATGCGGCACCTGTAGCCCATTTCCTGCACACGCCTGTACACGGTGGCTCTGGATTTTTCTACTCCAGACTCAGTCCACTGCTTCCGCAGGTCTCCCAAGGTCTGGAATCGGTCCTTCTCCACAATCTTCCTCAGGGTCCGGTCACCTCTTCTCGTTGTGCTGCGTTTTCTGCCACACTTTTTCCTTCCCACAGACTTCCCACTGACGTGCCTTGATACAGCACTCTGGGAACAGCCTATTCGTTCAGAAATTTCTTTCTGTGTCTTACCCTCTTGCTTGAGGGTGTCAATGATGGCCTTCTGGACAGCAGTCAGGTCGGCAGTCTTACCCATGATTGCGGTTTTGAGTAATGAACCAGGCTGGGAGTTTTTAAAAGCCTCAGGAATCTTTTGCAGGTGTTTAGAGTTAATTAGTTGATTCAGATGATTAGGTTAATAGCTCGTTTAGAGAACCTTTTCATGATATGCTAATTTTTTGAGATAGGACTTTTGGGTTTTCATGAGCTGTATGCCAAAATCATCAATATTAAAACAATAAAAGGCTTGAACTACTTCAGTTGTGTTGTAATGAATCTAAAATATATGAAAGTCTAATGTTTATCAGTACATTACAGAAAATAATGAACTTTATCACAATATGCTAATTTTTTGAGAAGGACCTGTATTCATCTGGTTTTAGCCATGTTTCTGTCAAACAGAGCAAATCTAGGTTATGATCATTGATCAAATCATTTACAAAAAGTGCTTTTGTAGAAAGGGACTTGATATTCAGTAAGCCAAGTTTTATCAATTGTTTATCTGTACTGTAAATTAAAAATCTTGTGAATTTGCACTATATTGCTAGTCGGGGTTTGGGTGAAGGCTACAGTTTGTCCGGTCAGAACAATGATGTCTCACTTAGATATCCAAATGGTTTTTATTAAATGTGCATAGATGTGTGGTTCTGAAAATATAAAATACAATCACAAGTATGAATATAAATGTATACAAAACACAACACAACGTTAATAAAGCTTATTTAAAAATTAATTATTCCACGGGGTCGCGGTTGGCGGCAATTGCAGCCACATAGACTTTAAGGGTTGAGGGAGACAGCCTTCGGTCCAACCCCTGCTGCGAAAAGGAGAGCAAGACTCAGATCGGGCACTTCCGGGGGTCTTCTCGGTGAGAAAAACACCACTCGACGAACAGGTTCCATTTCAAGGCATAAGCCTGTCTCGTAGACGGCGCCGAAGTGATGGTGTCAACTACCCCCTGGGGTAGGTCACCTAGAACCTCCGCGTCCCGTCAAGGGACCAGACATGAAGTTTCCAGCTTCTTAGGTCTGGACGCCGGTGCCATAAGGTGCCCCGTCTCTGAGTCAGTAGATCCTTCCTCAGAGGAATCTGCCAAGGAGAAAACCTTTGGATTTTGAGTCCGACTCTCTAACCATTAGGCCATGACTTCCCCATTTACTGACAAGATGCACATTGGATATCGCATGCGATTTATCATGCAGCCCTAGAAGTGATGCAATTAAAATTTGTATTTTTTTTTTATAGAACTATTATTATATTAATTATTATTAATGAATTGTATAAAAAGTGCAATCTGTCTATAAAACACACAACACACACATAAACGTGATTGTCCCGTATTTTCCTTTTCTGAAGTTGGCAACATTTGCATTTACATTTATTCATTTAGCTCACACTTTTATCCAAAGCGCCTGCCAAGTCCCCGGATCCGCCCTGGAGGCTTCCCTTGTCTCCTCCCTGTCCTGGCCCTGCTCTGGCCTCCAGGGCGATATCTGTCACGTGTCGGTTTCCGTTTAGTTCCTGTTTGCCCTTATTTGGTTTTTCCTGTTCTAGTTTAGTTAATCATCGTTTATTCCATTCACCTGTTTTGTATTAATCATCTTGTTTGTTCTTTTGTTCCTGTCCCTTTATAAGTCTTCAGTTCTCCCCTTGTCTTTGTCTCACTTTAATGTTGTTTAATAAAAGATAAAAGTGTGTTGATGCTACTTCGTTCTCCTGAACCTTTATTTAATTACTACAACCACTAAAAACCGTAACACTATGTGGTATATATTAGTTATGCTCACATACAGTATACTCAGAGCATAGAGACTGGCTCCAAGAGCAAAAAACAGAGAGACAGCAAAAACAATCAGAAGAATTTCTGTGCATTTAGGCAGACAAAATCTTTCTTGCTCTTCAGTGGCGTTACCTGTGGTAGAAATTTTTATGAGAACCCTTGAATCAGTACAGAATTTCTCTCTGGAACAATGCATGAATTTACTTGGTTAAAGGGGTTATTGGATGCAAAATTCACTTTTACATGTTGTTTGAACATAAATGTGCGTTAGAAGTGTGTGTATGCATCCATCCTATAATGATAAAAATCCACCCAGTAGTTTTTTTTAAATCCCTATTTTAAAATCCCCTTTCTCAAATCAGGCTGTTCTGAGATTCCTGTCAGAATGACGTAGTTCTGCACAGACCGCTCCCACTAACGGTCTTACTTTAGACCCACCCTGAGTGAGCTGAGAGCTGTGTGCCATTGTGTCGACTCCGGTGCAAGGGAAGACAAGAATGTCTCCGATTAAGCAATTGAGGTGTTTTGTTGTTGGACGTAATAATGAACATAACAGTCGTCATTTACTCCCGACATCTGAGTCACTGAAGACGCAGAGGATTAACGTTACTTTCGTTAACAGTTCACACATCACTGTTGCCTTCACGTTTTTGGCAGATGCTTTTATTCAAAGCATCTTCAGATTGCATTTGAACTAAGTTTTCTTTTTGAAGCAATGGCACTGGAGTTGATAGCACCATGAACTACTGTCTCACTAGGAAGACAGAGCTTTTTCATCTAATTGACAGCATTTGATTCCACTAAAATACATGAACAGATATAAAGGTCTTCCTCGATGCAGGTTAAGATGTTTCGGACAAAGGCATCTGCCAAATGTGCAATTGTTGAAAGAACATCAGAAAACCTTATACTGTACCAGTGCTAAATCTTTAAAATAGAATTTGTAATGCATACTGATAATACTCCTGCCTTACCTCCGCATTGAGAGGGTTTTTCACCGGAAGTTTCATAGTTTCATACTTTCAATTGTTGAAAGTATGAAACTAGAATTTTCATAGATCGAATCTATTTCATGAGCCTGACAGAAGATGTGGACGAACTTAAGGACGTAACGATGCACCCCAAGCCGGTTGAAAATCGATAAAACAAATGTGACATTAAAATGCAGTGGTCATTTCAAGTAAAGCCTTTCTTTGTTTAAATTAAGAGATTTCTTTTATTTGCATTATGTATTCATTTGATTTGGGATTTTTAAATTCAGTCTACAGTTCAGAATGCCTTGAATTTAGAATTTTAATAGACTAAATGTGCATGCACACTCTGTGTGCTTTTGTGATATACTCAATAATGTCAGATCGCACATCATTACAACACTTACCATTATCACAGAAGATTTACTGTATATCGCACACCCCAGCCTCGACTTTGACTGGAAAATGAAATGATCTTTGATCACATAAATAAAACTGACTGCAAGTTGAGTGATGTGTGAGCTAGTAAAACAAAATGTGTTATCAAGCATAGTATGCTTTACAGCTTCTAGATTCAACTTTAAACAGGACACATTTAAATGCATCTTTCAGTTCATTTCTAGAGAAAAATACAGCATTTTTACAACAAAAACATGAGTAAGCAAATCTAAAAGAGCCCTCCCTCTAGTTTGCTATGCATATGCAAATTCAGTATAGACCTTATTAATTAGTACCACTGATAGAGGTCAATTATTTTTTCTTTTCACAAATAAACTTTTTCTTTTTTTTACATGAAGCATCAAACCAAGATTGAAAGTTGCCATTTGAATCTCCCAGACTAGCACAGTTCTCTCCAGACGGATCCTGGTTTCTCCAGTTATCAGGTTCTGTCGGCCCATCTCTGAACCAGAACCTTTAAGACACAAACAGTCTGGGTAAATAACACATTTTTATCCTTACAATAATTGTATAACAGAGCTGTAGTTAAGGTGATTGTGTGAGGTTTTGGACGATTGAAAAATGTACAATCATTTGTCATTCAACTGCAGTGATTTAACAGCTGTATTTATTCTACAGTTATTTATGACAGATTTTTCTTACTGTACTTCAGTTTCAGTGAGAGTTTGGTTATTCACCCAAACCCAGTGTCCTTCAGTTTCTAGATCATTGAGACCGATCCAGTGCATCTCTTTAATTTTAGAGAACAGAAACTCCTAAAGGAGAAACACACATATTTTTTACGTATCTTTTATCTCATTACATACAATTCATACACCAAACTCAAGCCGGAAAATGACTTGCCTGTTCTGATTGGCTGGTTATGGTGACCAGATCGGCTCCTTTTGAAACACAGACATCTCGACTGCTTGACCAGTTTAGTTTATTAGAGCTGAATAAATACAGCTTTCCACGAAAAGCTTTCCATCCATCCACAGAGAGATTGCTCTCATCTGTGAATAATGAATTAAAGAGTGTAAAATTTCCATCGTCGATAAATTTGAAGCTCATCAAACCTTGGTTCCGTGTGCTTGCCTTGCACATTAAAAAGTAAGACAAATGCATTCCAATGCACTATTTACTTGTTTTAGGAGAAAGAGTTTGATGTACTTACAGCCAGAATGATTGTCCTTGTAACTAGTGTGAGTTTGCATACACATATTGTGATAGAATTAATGCTTAATTAAAAAAAAAAAAAAAAAGGGAAAAAAAACCAACAACAAAAAAGTTATTAAAAATGGCAAACACAAGCCAACTCACCAACACAAAGGGACGGCGGTTCTTTAATTATGGTGTAATTGGTTTTCAGTTCTTCTAGTTCTCTCGACACTTGAAGAAAATGTGAAAACCATCAGATGTGGTCAGTTCAGTGAATACTACTGTAAATGAAACGTGTTTGTGTTCTGCTGTTTCATGTTTTCTCACTTGTGCTGTTCTTCTCTTGAGCTGATTTTAAATCGGCAAGCGTATATACATCTGATTAAAGAGTAAACAATCACAGCAGCAATTATTAGAAATGACGTCCTCATATCGGTTTCATTTTGAACAATGCAAGTCAAAAGGGGGATATTTAAAGTATAAAGTTTACAAAACTAAAAAAAATTGCACACTGTCAGACTGAAGTTATTTGTACATTAATGCTTCAGGCTGAATTATTTGCAGTTTAATATGAAAAATGTAAAGGCTTAGGGGTTTAGAAAATAATTTAATTTAGTACAATTACAAAAATGTTATTATATTTAAAATTAACTTCTTATTTTAGGCAACAGAACAGAAATATAATTAGGTAACACTTTACAGTAAGGTTTCATTAGTTAACTACATTAGGTAACACTTATAATAAACAATAATTCTACAGAATTTATTCTTCTTAACATTTACGGTAATAATGCATTTTTAACATCAGAAGTTGTAACTGTTAACATTAATGCAACATGAACATAAACATTTGTATTAATTAACATTTACAATAAATGTTGTCCTTTATTCAAGTTAGTTAATGCATTAACTAATGTTTTAAAAAAAGCCTTATTGTTAAGTGTTGCCTATAGTTTTTTTAATTCATTGTAATATCCAGGCAAACACCTGATTCACAATTTGATCACCAATAGAAAAAAATAAAAATGCAACAATAATTGCTTATAATCTGCATCTTAAAACTACTTTGTCTGACAAAAGTATGATTTTGAATTTTTTTTTTATTGCATAAGTGCTGAAAAGCTGCTTCTGCTGTACACTAGTAAATGCACCCTGAACAGAGTGCAACCTGAATGCACTTTGAACAGATTAAAGATCTCACATTTCTCTACTCACATAGCATCCCTAGAGCGCAGAGGCCTCCGAGAGCAAAAACAAGAGAGAAACTGAGAAGAGTCAGAAGAACTTTAGTCCACTTAGGAGAAGAGACTTCTCGCTCTCGTTCTTGTTCTTGAAAGGACATGTCTGGGGTCAGAAATTGTGTTAAAGTTACAAATTATTCCAAACAAATAAGTTCAGAATTTTCATTGTGGCCTGTAACATGTTTTTGAAAATGTATTTAAACTATTCTTGAACTTTTATAACTGAATTTCTTAGCAGGACCATGTCCTTTAAATGAGCTCACAGCATTTGTGAGAAATTAAACTCATATAAATAAAATAACAAATCAATAATGGTCAACGCTTGTGAAATGGTTGATAAAGAAAAAGAAAGCAAGGATGTGTATGTAAGCATCTTTAGAATTAAAATTAAAATTCAGTTTTATAACTTTTTTTTCATTTGATATTTTGTTTTAGAATGCATGAAGATTCTTTCAGCGGTGAATAAATCTCTAAATATGATATTGGTGTCATCTAAATAGAACTAAAAAAATATAAATGATAAAACCTATAATATCTTACCTCTGTACAGAGAGCATCTGATATCTGAAGCTGTCATCGAAGGCATGTAATCAGTATTTTCATAGATTGAATCCATTTTGCTGACCTGATAAAAGACGTGAAGGTTGAGTGTTTGCTGGACAAAAAGGGCCACAGAAGTATTACTACTGTCATTAAATATCGTTTATACAGACAGGAAATACAAGAAGTTAGCAAATGGAGGAAGAGGAACAAATTAAAGTTGATTTAGCAGTGTTTAAAGATCAAATGTGATGAATACATTCCAGCATGATTTAAAAATTAAACCTAGATAAATAATGTTTTAATATTTAACAAATATAATTTTAACAAAAATCAGTCACACGTATTTTTACATTTAAACAAACATTTGAAAAACATATCAGTAATTTCACTCAAAGTGATAAGCAGTACGTACTGATGCTGTTGTCACTCTTTACTGTTCTGCTGCGTCTGTGCGCATCTTTGCTCATTCTGATAGATTCATACAGAGACATGCAGGAAGTTACCAAACCTCAAAGTCAGAGAAAGTGAGTTTGTCTCACTGAGTTCAATGTACAGTTCTGTGAAAAGAATGTGCAACTCATTAAATGTTTGTCAAACTATGAACATATTTGGTTATATTAACTTTTCATGGACTTATAACTATGGGTGAAATTTAATTGATAGCTTCTTTTAATTGCCTCTTACGTTGACTAGGATGCTTCCTTATGCAAAATGCTTTGAAAATGCTGTCACTCCACTTATATGCATTTTCAGACATGTTGTCACTCTAAATAATGATAATGAACATATAATTCGTATGAATTGGATCATTTTAATGAATCTGTGAACAGGAGGCCCATGCAACTCGACACAAAGCCATGCTTTTTGCCCACAGAATGGTGTTGTCACAACATTTACCAGCATGGGCTCACAGTTAAAACTAAACCCAGGTTTAAATTGCTCTTTGTGATGGAGTACTAGTGCCAACTATAGGCCTGAGGTAATAAAAAGTTCATATTAAATTATTTGGTGTGTTTTCATTGTGACATTTGATTCTTAGGCTACATTATTAATCAAGTGTTTGCATGAACTATTGAAACCAATTTTAAAATTATTAAAACCAATCCAGTGAATCTCTTTAACTTTTAAGGTAACAAAATCGAAATGGACTATTTATTGGTTTTATTGAGAATAACTAATCAAGACATGTTATTCTAAATAAATAATTGTTAGTAATCATTAAATAAACAAATAAACAAGTAATCACAAATAAACAAATGATTTACAGTCAGTTAACTTGCTTACTCATATACATTCTCTCATGTTCATTACATTTTATTATCCATTATGAATATTAACCTTGGTTTTGTTATAGTAAAAATGTAGTTACTATGTTTGGTGGATGATATAATTTGCATAAGAGTTTTACTTCAAACACCATGGTTAAACTATGATTACTGTAGCAAAACCATGGTTAATTTGGGGTTACCATGTTTTGACAGCATAACCAAGTATTTTGGTTTAATTTAAAGTAAAATCATGGTTAATTTTCATAAGGCATGTAATAGATGGTGAAACTAAAGATGGATGAAGAAAACAGCGCTATATTTAAACATAATTGCTGAGGATTGACGTCACAGAGTTTCCCGTTTTTTTGGAACTGATGAGTGAATGGTATTTTATCAGTAAAAAGATGGAACGCAGTTGGTTGTTTGAACAGCACATTTGTGTACTAGCCAGTGATTTTTACAGCAATTTGCAGGCTTAAACGCATTTAAAACTCAATTCCTGGAGGGCCACAGCTCTGCACAGTTTAGCTTCAACCCTAATCAAACACAGCTGATCCAGCTAATCAAGGTCTTTAGGATCACTAGAAACTTCCAACAAGGTGCGAGTTGGAGCTGCATGGTTGGAGCTAAACTGTGCAGAACTGTGGCCCTCCAGGAATTGAGTTTGAGTCCAATGCTTAAATGTGTGAAAGGTATGGAAGCCCGTTTCCGCCACTGAATAAAAAATTAAAAAGGTAATTGCGACTTTTTATCTCACAATTCTGACTTTTTTTTTTCTCTCATAATTGCATGATACAAACTCCCAATTCTGACTTTTTTCTCAAAATTGCGTGATATAAACTCGCAATTGCGAGTTAAAAAGTCATAATTGTGAGATTTAAACTCGCAATTCTGAGAAATAAAGTCAGAATCTCATGATATAAACTCACAATTCTGACTTTTTTTTCTCAGAATTGCGAGTATATATCTTGCAATTCTGACTTTTTTTTCTTGAAATTCTGACTTGTGAGATATAGGGTAGAGTGGGGGAAAAGAAAGATAAGATAGATGATCTTAGAGCCAGGATTAGTTTCCAACGGGACATAAGGGACTGTAATATCTTGTTTGTCCGAAACATGGCTTTCGTCCTCGGTCCCGGACACTGCTGTAATGCCGAGTGATAACTTCTCTGTTTTCTCGGATGGACAGAACAGCAGAGGCAGGTAAATCCAGGGGTGGAGGAGTGTGTTTCATGATCAACAAGAAATGGTGTAATCCCAGGAATATCTCCATTCTGTCGCGTTCCTGCTCGCCTCATCTGGAACATCTTTCCATTACTTGCCTCCCATTTTATCTGCCCCGGGAGTTTTCATCGATCATTGTTACTGCTGTTTACATTCCACCACAGACAGACACCGGCTTGGCTTTGTCTAAGCTTCACGATGTGCTCAGCGGCTACATTAACAAACATCCTGACGCTGCCTTTATCATCGCGGGAGACTTTAACAAAGCCAGCCTCAGGCAGGTCATGCCGAACTTTCATCAACACGTATCCTGAGGACCAAATACACTGGATCATTGCTACACTCAGTTTAAGAATGCCTACAAAGCCCGCTCACTACCGGCTTTTGGTAAATCAGACCATGCCGCCATTCAGAGAGAGAATTCAGTTTCAATTCCAGCTCAATGACTCTCGACGGATGTGGCAGGGACTGAGGACCATCTGTGCCTTCCGAAACAAATCCTCCGCAGAGGTGAGAGCAGATTCGTTGCTGGCCGACGAGTTAAACATCTTCTACGGCCGCTTCGATTGCAACGGCAGCGACACGACTCTGCCGTCCAGTGCGTCAGGAAGCAGCAGGCAGAGCAGCGATAATCCTGTAATCACCGTGTCGGAGGATGAGGTTCGGAGGGCGCTAAAGAAAGTGAACGTCAGGAAAGCTGCCGGACCTGATGGGATAACCGGCCGTGTTCTGAGGTCCTGCGCTGATCAGCTCGCTGGTTTGTTCACTTCCATCTTTAATGAGTCCCTTGCTACCTCCGTGGTTCCCACCTCATTCAAAAAATCAGTCATTATCCCTGTGCCTAAGAACAATAAACCCTCTTGCCTGAATGACTATCGCCCAGTTGCCCTCACATCTATAGTCATGAAGGTTTTTGAGAGACTTGTAAAGAGCCACATTTGCTCCTCCATACCTGATACTTTGGACCCTCTTCAGTTTGCCTATCGCCCAAACAGATCTACGGACGATGCCATCTCTCACGTCCTCCACTCTTCCCTCACACACTTGGACAGCAACAATGTGAATTATGTAAGGCTGCTATTCATTGATTATAGCTCAGCTTTCAACACTATAGTCCCCATCAAGCTAGCATCTAAACTCACAGACCTTGGCCTAAACTCCTCACTCTGTGACTGGATTCAAGACTTCCTCACCGGCAGACCTCAAGTGGTGAAAGTTGGCCAGTTCACCTCAAACTCCATCACCCTGAACGTAGGAGTCCCACAGGGCTAAGTCCCCAGCTCTACTCTCTCTACACGTATGACTGTGTGTCCTCTCACAGCTCCACATCTATTATCAAATTCGCTGATGATACTGTGGTTCTGGGTCTCATCTCCAACAACGATGAGACTGCATACTTGGATGAGGTAGAGAGACTCACATCATGGTGCCAGGACAACTGTCTCTCTCTGAATGTGAGCAAAACTAAAGAGCTGATCATGGACTTTAGGAAGAGACGGCAGCAGCCCTACACTCCTCTTATGATCAGTGGGACCCCTGTGGAGAGGGTGAGCAGCTTCAAGTACCTCGGTGTAAACATCTCCGTGAACCTGACTTGGACTACACACATCCAAACACAGGTTAAGAAAGTCAGGCAAAGACTGTACCATCTGGGACAGCTGAGGAAATTCAGGGTCTCACCAGCAATCCTGAAAACTTTCTATTCAGGGACCATAGAAAGTGTATTGACTCAGTGCATCTCAGTGTGGTATGGAAACAGCTCCAATCAGGACTGCAAAGCACTACAGAGAGTTGTGCGCTTAGCTGAGCACATCTCAGGGTCTGCTCTGCCCTCTCTGCAGGACATCTACCTCAAACGCTGCAAAAGTAGAGCTGTCAAACTCATCAAGGACTCAAATCACAATGGTAACAGTCTATTCACTTTGCTTCCATCTGGTAAACGCTTCCATAGCCTGATGGCAAAAACTGAAAGACTTAGGAGGAGCTTCTTCCCCCAGGCACAACTCTGTGTCATAACATCACATGACTCCATGTAAATATCACTATATCAATAAGCTATTCATAATTTTTTCTACCTCATATTGCTGCTATTTAAATACACTGTACAACTTTTTTGCACATTCTTTGGCACATTCCTCTTATATTACTATTTAAGTCAACAACATACTGACCTGCACATTTATATTTTTTATCTTTTATTTTATTCTTTTTTTTCTACTTTTCTTTCTCTTATATTTGTATACTATACAATTGCACTGTCCTTGGAGCGGACCTGACTTACATTTCACTGCGGGTTATACTCTGTATAATTGTGTATGTGAAGAATAAAAATCTTGAATCTTGAATCTTGATATGAGAATAGTAGGGCTTGTAGATAAAGGCTATGTGTTATTTAATAAAAATATAATTTATAATAATTATATTTTCAGAATGACATATAATTATCACAATGGAGGGAATGGGTAAGTACATAATCTAATTCATAAATATTAAAAAATTTTACCATTATAAAAATATATAGGTCTATACTTAGTGACTGATAGCTACAATCTTCGTTGTGGAATAGATTTGTGACAGTTGCGACAGTGCGACAGCTGATCAGAATCTACCAGTAGTTATCGTCCTTGGTGTGAACAACCCTTAACTCAGAAATACATGACATTACAGAAGTAAAATGGGCAATACAGCAAAGCAATTAAGTGTTTAACTGGTGAACACACCTGCTCTGCTTTGCTGTTTTTGATTACTAGATCACACAGTGATCTCGACTCTGTGTACAGTTCACACACACACACACACACACACACACACACATGTTGGGTTTCCATGTTTTATGGGGACATCCCATAGGCGTAATGGTTTTTATACTGTACAATCTGTATGTGCTATTGCCCTACACCAACCCTACACCTAAACTTAGCCCTCACAGGAAACATGCTGTATTTTTAGATTTTCAAAAAACTTTATGCTGTATGATTTATAAGCTTGTTTCCTCATGGGGACCAAAAAATGTCCCCACAAGATTAAGATTTACTGGTATTACTATCCTTGTGGGGACATTTGGTCCCCAGGACGTGATGAATACCAGGTGCACACACACACACACACACACACACACACACACAGACACACACTCTCAAACACAAACACATTGACAAACACAAACAAACACAAACACCAAAACATTTACTACAATAATAGAAATTGTAATGCATGCTGATAATATCCCTGGACTTACCTGTGTACTGAGAGTGTTTTTCGTTTGAAGCAACTGTATAAAGTATGCAACTTGAATTCTGATAGACTGAATCCATTTCATGAGCCTGATAGAAGAGGTGCCCTATGAGACTTGAGTGCTGCTTGAGATTGTTTAGAATAAGGAAGTCACATAATGAAGTGTGTGAAGTGAAGTGTGAAATGACATTCAGCCAAGTATGGTGACCCATACTCGGAATTCGTGCTCTGCATTTAACCCATCCAACGTGCACACACACAGCAGTGAACACACACACACCGTGAACATACACCCGGAGCAGTGGGCAGCCATTTTATGCTGCAGCGCCCGGGGAGCAGTTGGGGGTTCGATGCCTTGCTCAAGGGCACCTCAGTGGTGGTATTGAGGGTGGAGAGAGCGCTGGACATTCACTCCCTCCACCTACAATTCCTGCCGGCCGGAGACTCGAACCCGCAACCTTTGGATCACGAGTCCAACTCTCTAACCATTAGGCCACGACTTAATGTGTCATTCTTATATTAATAAAGACATGAAGTTATGAGGTTATGAGCCAGAATAACAAATCTAGAAACTGCATGTTTGAATATGTGATGGTCTCTGAAAATAAGGAATATGGAAATGTATTTGTGTTCAAGTTCAAGTTTATTTGTATAACGCTTTTTACTATACAAATCGTTGCAAAGCATCTCTACAGGAAATTAAGTTTCCACAATATATTTATATATTGCAGAACCTTAATATAATATGATATTTGTGTTCTCCAAGAGGAAAGAATGAGGATGGTGGTAAAAACATCATAGTAGAGATACACTGTAGACTGTCTTAAAACCTCATCAAATATATATTACACTACAAGCCCTATATATTCAGCCTCAAATTTTCAGCATTTTGATTTGCTGTAGCAAATTATGCAACTTCCTAAAATACCAACTTAATTTCAAACAGTAGTTTGACAAATTCAGAAGTAGTTCTGACATTTTTGAAATATGAATAGAAGTCATTAAAGCTGTAGAGGCTGCTTGTGGATAAAACAATAAACATATACAAAGTGACAGAACAGGAAAAAAAATATTTTAGATGCATGCACAAAACAGATCTTGACTGTTTATTTTAGTTCTAGGCTACTCATAGCTATACAGGGCTGCCATCTGCTGATCACAGTGGTTTCACAGATGATATTGAAGCATTTAATTACAGCATTGCATGTCCTTATGATGTTTAAACTGACTGCAAGATGAGTGATGTGTGAGTTATCAAAACAAAAAAGCTTTTGTTTTATTAGGTAAATCTGCTTCAGATCTTCATTAAAATATGCAAAGTCAAAACTGGAGAAATGCAGCATTTTTAGATGGGTAAAAGCAAGCAAATCCGAATTCAATTTTGCTCTGCAAATGTAGAGTGCATGAAGTATCATTGACATTTTATTATGTATTACTGATAAAGATAAATTAATAGATCTTTTCACAGATAAACTTTTTCTGTGTTTTACAAGAAGCATCAAACCAAGATTTAAAGTTTCCATTTGAATCTCCCAGACTAGCACAGTTCTCTCCTGACGGATCCTGGTTTCTCCAGTTATCAGGTTCTCTTTGCCCCACACTGAACCAGAACCTTTAAGAAAAAAAAAAAACTTTAAGAAACAAGCAATCATGCATTTGGTCAAGGTAAAACAAGTAAAATGAAAATAAATAACTGGTGGTTTTGCAATACTAATACAGAGAGGTAATCACTGTAAAAATGTTAAGAAAATTAAAATTGGTCAAGCAACCAACTTTACAATTAAAAAGAAAAAAGAAAAAGAGGAAAAAAAGAAAGAAAATCACAAATGCAGAGTTCTTACTGTACTCCAGTTTCATTGAGAGTTTGGTTATTCACCCAAACCCAGTGTCCTTCCGTTTCCAGATCACTGAGACCAATCCAGTGCGTCTGTTTTATTTTAGAGAACAGAAAATCCTGATGGAGAATAAAGGCGATAGTGTAAAATAATTGTGTTAGTATAGGTAAAGGTAACAAAACACACACACCCATAACATAAACTTTCATCTGTGATCAAAACCTAAATCACCTTGTAAAGTAGTTGTCATGAAACAGACAATGATGATGGCATAAAGAACCCAAGCGCAGTTTATTTAGAACTTTGATGACCCAAAAACATAAACTAAGAACTTAATCCATGACATGAAACAAAACAAAAACAAGCTTGACTTGACACTAAATAATGATCTGACACATGGAACAGCAACAGTACGCACTTCAATACACAACAAAGCAATGCAGCAAACATGAGAGCTTAAATACAATCACATGGGTAATCACATGACAAACAAACAATGACAAAATGGGAATGCTAAACAAGATAACAAGGCAAATGAACATGATCCAATGAGAGACCAGGGGTTTATTCCAGAAAGCAGGTTATGTGACATCCCCAGGTATGTTTAAGGGTGAGTATGCGTTTGAACTCAGCTTTCGGTTCCAAAACTGGAGATAACTTTCAGGGTATGCAAACATAGCAACTTATTCTCTGAACATAACCTGCTCCGGAGTAGGTTATGTTTTCAGGGTTAGTTTACTTCAGAGCTAAACTTCAGAACTATTAGCGCATGCATGACCTACTGACGAGACTCCAGTGGGCATGAAAATTTGTGTGTGATATTATATATAAAATGTCATATTTAAGTTGTATTGATATACATTAATTATGACACACTATTATAACAAGGTTTATTTTATTCCGGTGGTAGTGCAATTACCCCAAACCTTGCTTACTTGAGGTACAGTATAATGGTAGGAAAAACGAGTATGTTTCTGGATAACAAGCAAGACATTCTCAACAGAGCTGCTTCTTTCTTCTTCTTCTGTTCAATGGACATTTACATTACCTAGTGCATATCGCAACCAAATTGGTGGTTGTGCAATCATTTTTCAAACTTTTCGTTTCATCTTTAATCTTTAATCACTGAGAATAAGAATTATATTGTTTGTTTGATGCTGATTAATTATGTATTTTTATTATAGAAATACATTATAGAAAATGGCCTGTTGCAAAAAGAAGAAAAAACTAGTTTGAATGCAGTTCCATATGTGAGATGACGATAAAATAAACATAATAAGTATATTACAATAAATAAATATTGATATAATAGTACGGTGGCCGAGAGAGCTCAACGCGCTGCAACTTCAGAAAACACATGCAAATAGAAAAAAACACCAGCAAATCAAGAAAACATCTTCATCATTTTGACAGCACATGCGCTGCAAACCCTCACAACACATGCAAATTAAGAAACGCTGCAAATCCTCACAACACATGCAAATTAAGAAACGTTGCAAATCCTCACAACACATGCAAATTAAGAAATGCTGCAAATGCTCACTACACATGCAAATTAAGAAACGCTGCAAATCCTCACAACACATGCAAATTAAGAAACGCTGCAAATGCTCAGAACACATGCAAATGAAGAAACGCAGCAAATATTATCTGCTCATATTCAGCCAAATGCTTCAGAACTCACTGGACGGCGCTTCACAGTGCAGATGGCCAATGACCCAAAGCATACTGCAAAAGCAACCAAAGAGTTTTTGAAGGGAAAGAAGTGGACTGTTATGCAATGGCCAAGTCAATCACCTGACCTGAATCCGATTGAGCATGCATTTCACTTGCTGAAGACAAAACTGAAGGGAAAATGCCCCAAGAACAAGCAGGAACTGAAGACGGTTGCAGTTGAGGCCTGGCAGAGCATCACCAGGGATGAAACCCAGCGTCTGGTGATGTCTATGCATTCCAGACTTCAGGCTGTAATTGACTGCAAAGGATTTGCAACCAAGTATTAAAAAGTGAAAGTTTGATTTATGATTATTATTCTGTCCCATTACTTTTGGTTCCTTAACAAGTGGGAGGCACATATGCAAACTGTTGTAATTCCTACACCGTTCACCTGATTCGGATGTAGATACCCTCAAATTAAAGCTGACAGTCTGCAGTTAAAGCACATCTTGTTCGTTTCATTTGAAATCCATTGTGGTGGTGTATAGAGCCAAAAATGTTAGAATTGTGTCAATGTCCCAATATTTATGGACCTGACTGTAAATGTTACCTTATATTACTTATATAATATATATATATATATATATATATATATATATATATAAGTAAATCTGAAGTAAACCCTGAAAGTACCATAAAAATGGCTTGGCTTTTAGCTGCGTTCATTGCCATAGTAACGTACACTCCACAGCTAACCTGCTCCAGGGCAGGTTATGTTCTGAGTTAAAGATCTCAAACTGAAATTGGATGAAAAAAAAAAAAATCACTCCCCCAGTTTATCTTGCTCCAAATTAAAGGTCACTAAACAAATTGTCTGGCTTTAATGGTAATTACTTTTGTGACTTATATTATATTAATCCATTCCTCACAAGCAATTTTAGTTTAACAGTTATCATAAATCATTTATTTAAATGAATGTTAATATATGGGTAGTTGACAAATAAAAATAGGACTGCGTCCTATGGTGTGACAGCAAAAATGTAGAAAACAAATACAAATAACATGAAAAAAATGTATCTTCATTCTTAGAGTTACAAATAGCATGAGAGAGGTATATCTTCAATGTTAGAGTCCTTTTTTCCCATCACAACATAGGAAACATTGATACGTCAACTACCCATATACAGATTGTATGTAATATAAATTGTGTAATCAACAGTGTTGGGGAAAGTTACATTTAAAAGTAATGCAGTACAATATTGCGTTACTCCCTAAAAAGTAACTAATTATGTTACTTAGCTACTTTTTATGGAAAGTAATGCGTTACGTTACTTTTGCGTTACTTTTTAAATATGAGCAGGGCTTGATTGTTTTTAATACAAGAAATTACATTAATACAAATGTAAAAGCCCTGTATCTTGTGAACACGTCTGTAAAGTAAAACTCAGGATAAGAAGGTTTAACACTCTTCGGCAATAAAAAAAAAAACAATGAAGTACAATTGTTAGTTTATCTAAAGTCATTTTTGCTTATTAGTATGGTTGAACTGGATCAAATGTCAGCAGCAAAGACATCGTTAATAAAATAGGATTAGATACATTTGTGTTGTTTAATATATTTAATTATTGCAGTTTGCGTCATATTCTGAGTTTGCATTTCACTGTTTTAATTAATTTTGATGAATACTAAATCTGTTTTTTGCGAGTGGGATGAATTCATGCACATTCACATTTAGATCTATAGTAACAGCATGCTCACACAGCGACCTGTCAGTCAATAAATGGGGAAAAAAGTAACTGGCGTTATTTTTTTGAAAAAGTAATTGATATTTTCTTGTAAATTAAAAAGTAATGCGTTACTTTACTAGTTACTTGAAAAAAGTAGTATTATTACATAACTCGCGTTACTTGTAAGGCGTTACCCCCAACACTGGTAATCAATAGATAATGCTTTAAAAATGACTATGTGACCTTACATATTCGAGTCTCTATCGCTGTATATTTATAACTACTGTATATACTACTAATTTAAAAAGTTTCACTTGTCACTGCACTGATAAAGCAAGATCATTTCTTTTATTTGTCCTCTTTCATGAACAAGTACTTTTTTCATTGCAAATGCATTTAAATGAATCATATTCTTCAATCGCATAACTTTTAGCAAAACCTTTAACCAAAGCTCGTGATTGCCAGTGATGTCAAACATTCATGTGCACGTGCTCCACAAACTCAGGATCAACGCCTTTTTTCGTTTGACAAAGAAAGTTGATGATCAGCATCATGGTACCAACAAAGCCGGACTGCAGTGGTTTGGTTTTGTCAACTCAAAACTAATCCTGTAACTCTGAATCTGTTCATCTACCATCATGGTACAGGCCCCAGGTTATGTTCACAGAATAAGTTGCTTTATTTACCTCCGGTTTTGGAACCGAATGCTGAGTTTATCCGCTTACTTACCGTTAAACATACCCGGGTATGTCACATAACCTGCTTTCTGGAATACCTCCCAGCTGTAAGTCAAGTTTGTTTTCATTACACTTACTTTTAGTATCAGTTAATCCAGTTAATAATTGATCTGACTTGCCTGTTCTGATTGGCTGGTTATGGTGACCAGATCAGCTCCTTTTGAAACACAGACATCTCGACTGCTTGACCAGTTCAGTTTATCTGAGCTGAATAAATACAGCTTTCCACGACAAGCTATCCAGCCATCCACAGAGAGATTACAAGACTGAGCTGTGAATAATGAATAAAGTGTAATAAAATCTTCCATTATTTAGGTTCCTTGTGCAAAAATATTCTATCACACTTTGTATACAAACTGGCACTCACCATCGTAAAATGACAACCATTTTCTAAGTGTGTTGTATCTGGCTGTAAGATCATTAAACTCTTTCTTCATGACTGATGAAAAGACAGTTAAAAAAGGAGAAAACAAGCAGCCATTAAAGAATTGACCTTAAAAGACTGAGGCAGTTTTAAAAGCTGAATTATAAAAAAGTAATGAAAATGTCAAAAGCCAACTCACCAACATGAGGTGGAAAGTGTTCTATAATTCTTGTGTAATTGGCTTTAAGTTCTTCTTGCTCTCTCATCAGAACTTGGTAAGAACAAAACAAGGTCAATTCAGTAAAAAGCTACTTTAAATGTGCTCTAATATTTATGAAACATTGCTTTCTCACTTGTGCTGTTGATCTCTTGAGCTGACAGTTGCTTTGAAATCATGATGTGCTGTTCATTCAGTGATTCAAAATCAGCAAGCTTATAATTATCTTATTAAAGACAAAATATTGGTAGATTTGAATTTGAGGATAATCCATATCATGATTATATATAAAGACTAAAATGATCTAAAAACAAAACAAACAAACAACAACAAAAACATTTGAATGGAGTTAATTAATTGTAGTTAAAAATGCTGAAAATGAATAAAAGGCATTTGCTTTCCAGTCCCGAATCTTATCTTTCTTACCAAAAGTTTCATTTCCTAAAAGCACAGACGTTTCTCACACATAGACTGTTAAAAAATACTTCCTCTTCCTTACACTATAGAAAAGGGAAGATAAAATGTCTCGTGTGTGGCTACTGTCATCTTGCACCAGTGACTTCATTTGGAGCAATAGTCTGTGCAGTGGTGCTTGTGAGGTAGAGCCACAGAATTAAAGTCCTGCCTTAACTGCCACAGACTCAAGCACAAGCACACAATCATGATGCCACACCCCCTTCTTACAGCATAAAATAACTAACTCAAAGCAAACCTATTTTTAAAAAAGTACATTAAGAACATACATTGTTATTAGTAAACTACCTAAAAGGACCTAAAATAGTTTTGGGCCCACGTCCCATTCGTTTACATGGAGAGGGCAGGGTTTATGACCTATCCTGCAGCCACCCACCAGGGGGGATCGAAATGTTTTGGCTTCACTTTTTAGGTTGGGCTGCGTCCGAAATCGCATACTCTTGAGTATCTTGAGTGCTCTTTTGATTACTTCCCAACCACAAAAAGAGTACATTCTATATAGTATGAATGTAATGTGGATGTAGTAGAGTCACCATGTTGTTATTGTCACATGACCAACCAGTATCAGTTGCGTCACATCATAGCCATTCATAAATCCTCTCCCGTGGCCTCATAGGATAATAAAATGTCCATCGTATGCACTTCAGAATCACGCTGGAGTAGTAGGTCATCTGAGTATTTATACATACTGATTTTCTCTACTATAGTAGGGAAATATGAGACTAACAATAACCTAAACCTTATTTCAAAATAATATAGTCACACCATAGCAACCCACATATTGTGCTGTTCAGTGCTTACTAAAAGTATGATTTTAAAAATAAAAATGTGTTTTCTACCCTGAACAGAGCAAAGATCTAGTATCAGTTATACTCACAAAGCATCCACAGAGTGCAGAGACCTCCGAGAGCAAAAACAAGAGAGAAACCCAGAACAGTCAGGAGAACTTTAGTCCGCTTTGGGGAAGTGACTGCTGTCTCTCGTTCTTGCATTTGACTGGAGTTAACTGTGGTCAGAAATTTGATGAGATAAAGAAAATTAGAACATATTTTATACATCTCTTAACTCTTTAATCAGTCCAGCATAGCTGTATGAAACTATTCCTGAATTTACAGTTAATTTCTGCCAAATTATATTGCCCCAACTTGACATTTTATAAATTGTACTCTTGTAGTAAATCAGGTACAGATGTTGTGACAACTAGGCTTGTGCAACAATATTCTAACAAGACAGATGAGAAAAAATATACCACTGCTCATTAAAGCATCTTGAGAACATGGACTCTTAGTCTGCCCACAGGACATAAAAATGCTCATTTCACACCGGTTCACACATCACTGCTACTTTCAGCAAATATCTATGTATATTTATGCTTTTGGCATATTTACGTTTACACTTTTGGCAGATGCTCTTATTATCTAATCCTGCATTCAACATTGCATTTGAACTCTTTCTTCTTTCTGAAGCAATGACACTGGAGATGATAGCATTATGATCTACTGTCTAACAGCAGGAAGACAGAGCTTTTTAATCTAATTGACAGCATTTAATTGAAATACATGAACATATAAGATAGATCTTCCACGATGTATTGTAAGATGTTTCGGACAAAGGCATCTGCCAAATGTGCAATTGTTGAAAGAACATAAGAAAACCTTATACTGTACCAGTGCTAAACCTTTAAAATAGAATTTGTAATGTATACTGATAAAACTCCTGCCTTACCATTGCATTGAGAGGGTTTTTCACCTGAGGCAATTGTTGAGGGTATGAAACTAAAATTTTCATAGATTGAATCCATTTCATGAGCCTGACAGAAGACGTGCTCTATCAGACTTGAATGCTGATTGAGATTGCTGAGAATAAGGAAGTAATAAAGTGTCATTCTTATTAAAACAAACAGGAACAGAGCTGGGTAGATTACTTAAAAATTGTAATCCATTACTGATTACACATTACATGATGAAAAATGTAGTTAATTACTTTTTTTCTAACTTGTTTTAAACTTTCCATTGAATTGATATAAATAGCAAAGAGAGAGAAAATACATTGAATTTTTTTTTTTTAAATCAACATCATAAAATGCATTACACATTACATTAAACCAGGGTTTCCCAAACTTGGCTTAATGTAAGAACTACGGTGGGTTTGCGAGTTGACAAAAAGCTAATCATTGTTGGCGCTGATAGCCTTGTGGTTAGTGCGCTGACATACAGCACAGTTGTGTTCACAGGAACCTGAGTTCAATTCCTGTGTAGGGGTCCTTTGCTGATTCCACGCCCCTCTATCTCCCCAATGATTTGCTGTCATCTCTCTACTGTCCTGTCTATTAAAGGCATAGAAGCCTGAAAATACAACTTAAAAAAAAGCTGATCATTAAACACTAAAAATCTAAATACATCATTTGTTTACCTGCATGCCAATCTGACCATTAAGCGACATCAAACTGTAAATTTTTGAATGTGTTGTTAAATTATTGAAATATTAATTTATTTCATGTCAAAGAGGGTTTGGCTGAAAAAAAAAAACATTTAAAAGAAGAATTAGAGAGAATGAGTAAATTATCGTTGATTTACTAATCATGTAATCCATAAAAAGTGTACTGCAATCTGATTATAAGCATTATAAAATATAATATACTCTAATTACAAGTACTTGATTTTTGGGTAACACTTTATTGTAAGGTGTCGTTGTTACAAATGTTACATGTGTCACGAAATTCTCTCAAACAAGAAGATCCAATTGTAGCTTTTATTGAAGAGCCCAAAAACAGCAGTCCACATCGGGGCAAAAGCAGAAAAACATGCAAAATGTAATCCACAAAAGGAACCCGCAAAAACAGAGAACAGAAAATAATAACCCAGCAACAAAAGACACAGAGAACAGGGTATATATCAGGATGAGCTAATGGTACAATCATAGAGAATGGAACAATCATAGAGAAAGGGATGATGGGAACTGAAGTCCAGAAAAACAAACAAAAGTCAAGAAGAGTGCCCTCTGGTGGCTTTCAAGGACATACCAGCTGCTGGCTGTGACAACATGTACTTACTATTATAATAACAATAACTTATGTATAATTACATTCAAGTAACCCTAAACTAAACCCTAATCCTAACCCTACCCATATAGTAAATACATGTAATTAATTAATATTACCCAGTACTTAAATGGATAATTACACTGTAACAAGTTGTAATCCAGATTACATGTAATCAGTTACTTGCCAGATAGTCTCTGAAAATAAGGTATAATGAAATGTATTTGTGTTCTTCAGTAAGGAAGAATGATGATGGTGGCAAAAGCATTTCAGTGGACATAGTGTAAATTCTGTCTTTAAACATAATATTCTGTCTATTGCTTTATTGTCCTCAACATTAAGAATAAAATTCCAAAATTTCAGCATAATTTCAGGCAGCATTATATGTCATGTATGGACAGGAGACTATCCTCTCCAATACCACACTGCCGGAAATGATGCTGAAAATTTGCACTTCAATATATTGACAGGTGTTGTAGGGAAATTACAGTTAAGCTCCACAGAGTGACTAATATGCTCAATGAAGACCAGGAATCAAATTCGACGTTGAATCAGTTTGAACAGAGAGTTTACTGAAGACAGAGCTCTCCACACTTCCAATGGTCGTAGAAAATGAGTACGAGGAGCCAGCCTCGAACAAACTCAAAGTGCAGAAACACTAGTACTTATAGTCATATTAACGTCATTTCTACAGAATCTGATATGTTAAAAGTACAGAAAATTCTAGCAACATCCAAACATCATGATCTTTTCTTAATGACAGTATCTTGGAGACACCAAGTTCCATTCATAAGCAACGCCAGTAAGGGCCGTAGGTGAGTCATAAATCTTGTGAGGGCACTTCTCATCCAGACACCATATTCCTAAACAACCCTTGCAAATACGCCATTATATAAAACATAGGCAATATCTGGTCCCTTGAAGGTTGAGCTGCAGCACAGAACAGAACAATACACTTACACAGAGCACAGAGCGCGTTCATAGTTAAACAAATAGGAAGATCAAATTGGGCACGCCACAGCTCCAGAAGTAGAAAATATTTATGTTCTTGCCACAGGTGATGTTTTGAGCCTAAAAGCTCTTCATTAGACAATGAACACGTACACAGCTCAGCCCTTATATACAGCACAAACCTACATCGCATGATCACCCACATGACAAAAGGACAAAAATAAATAAATAAATAAACCAACACACACACAAGGGCAATCAACAAATCACATCACATTAGATCAATAAGCATAATACAGAAATAAATACTGGGAGCACCAATAATCCGTTCAGCAGTCCGAACCGTTCTCTGTAGTCTTCTGATTTTGTAGCTGAACCAAACCAGACAGTTCTTGATGTGCACAGAACAGACTCAATGATGGCTGAGTAGAACTGTTTCAGCAGCTCCTGTGGCAGGTTAAATTTCCTCAGCTGGTGAAGGAAGTACAACATTTGTTGGACCTTTTTTACAATGGAGTCGATGTGAGTCAACACTGCACTGGTTCTCTATTAAACATCATATACAGTTTAAGATCTTGCTAATTACCTATAAGGCCCTGAAAGGTTTGGCACCTCATTATTGGAGTGAGGTCTTATCACACTATAGTCCTTCACGTCCGCTGCGATCTGAAAACTCTGGCCATTTGATAATACCTAGAATATCAAAGTCAACTGCGGGCGAGAGATAATTTTCCTATTTATCGCCCAAACTCTGGAACAATCTACCTAACACTGTTCGGGAAGCAGACACACACTGCCAGTTTAAATCTAGATTAAAGACCCAACTCTTTAACCTGGTTTACACATAATACACTATCACATTTCTGTAATTCAAATCCGTTAAAGGATTGTTAGGCTGCATCAATTAGGTCAACCGGAACCGGGAACACTTCCCAAAACACCGCATGTACTTGTTACATCGTTAGAAGAATGGCATCTACGCTAATATTGGTCTGTTTCTTTCTTATTCCGAGGTCACCGTAGGCACCTAGGTCCAGACTATCCAGATCAGATGGTCACTGCAGCCACCCGGATCCAGTCCGTATCCAGATCAGATAGTGGATCAGCACCTAGAGATGACCTTTACAGTCCTGAATGTCAGCGGAGACCAGGACAACTAGATGAGCCCCAGAGACAGATCCCCAGTGAAGACCCTGTCTGCTAGATGGCCATCGGGACAAGACCACAGGAACCAGATGAGTCCTTTGCACAATCTGACTCTGCTGCAGCCTAGATTTAAACTGCTGATTTTGTCTGGCCAGAGGAGAATGACACTATTTCGACACACTATTTCCCCGTCTAAATACTGTAAAGCTGACGAAAGACCACCCAGCTTTATATTAAGCTGATGTAAAGCTGCTTCAAGATTTTTTATTTGTCACATACACAATTATACAGGGTATAACCAGCAGTGAAATGTAGCTTTGACACAATTTGCATTGTTAAAAGCACTATACAAATAATAGTGACTTGACTTGAGAGTGTTTGATCGCATTTTTGATGCATTTTGATTGGCATGTAACGGAAGGGGGTGAGGGGGTATTTAGGGGGGTAGGGGGCTTAACGTGTCACTGCTTGTAACTGGTTTTCACTATTTAAACCTCTGCTTTTATCCAAAACATGATTATGTGACCTCTTTCTTCTTTCTGAAACCCATGACATTGGTGTTGGTATCATGATCTACTTTCTGACATACATAAAGAGCTTTTTTTTAGTGAGATGATAGTGTTGACAGTATTTGATTCCCAGGGAATGCTTGAACAAGTAAAATGTATGCATCGAATGCATTGTAAGTCACTTTGGACAAAAGTGAAATTGTTGAATGAACATACAGTAGAAAACCTTATACATCATTACTACAGTGAAAAATCTTTAAATTGTAATGCATACTGATAATATCCCTGTCCTTACGGTCACACTGAGAGCATTTGTCAACTGCATGTTTCTAGACATAACGTATAAAAACTACAGAGAGATTTATTTCTGCAGCATTGCTGTCCACTTGTATTTTACACTTGTCTGCTTCTGCAAGACTTTTCCTGTTTTCATCCCTTCGGTCCTACACTCTTTTATAAAGACTAGAGACTGATCTATTTCTGCAGCATTGCTCTTCACTTTTTCACTTTCGTCCCTTCAGTCTGACACTGTTTTATCATAAAAGTGACTTACAAAAGAGGAACTTAACAAGAAATGCATCATCAGAAGAGCTTTTCTGGAGAAAAGAAGAGAGCAATATGAAGTGACAGAACAGGCAAAAATTGCATAATGTAAAAATTATAAATCAGATTATGAGTGATTAATTCTGTTTCCGTTTTTCACAAGAAAAAAAAGAATACTATAGTTGCTTTACAAGACTTGAAATAGCTGTAGCGCACATTACATGGACATTATTCATTTCTCTATAGCACACAAATCTTATACTCTCCTTGAGGTTTTAGTGAGCTTATTAATTTTTAAACTTCTACTTAGCATATAAGATTTAATAATAAGAAAACCACAAGGCTGCCACAGCAGTTTCATATGATAATAAAGCATCAAGCTATCAAACAAAACAAAACAAAACAAAACTTTTGTATTAGCAGGAATAGTCTGTTTTATAGCTTCTATATTAAAATAGAAAATAAGGACACATTCGAATGATTCAAGGGTTCAGTTCATTTGTATAGCATTTTTAACTTGACACGAGTAATCAAATCCAAAGGAGCCCTCCTTGTGGTTTTCTATGCATATGCAAAGTAACACTGATTTAAGTAAATTAATATTTCTTTTCACAGATAAACTTCCTCTTTTTTTTACAAGAAGCATCAAACCAAGATTGAAAGTTGCCACTCTCATCTCCCAGACTAGCACAGTTCTCTCCTGACGGATCCTGTTTTTTCCAGTTATCAGGTTCTGTCGGCCCCTCTCTGAACCAGAACCTTTAAGAAAGAATCAAGCAAATGAGGGTAAAGGACATGTTTTTCTCCCCTTGGAAATAATTGTAGCTGTTGATAATAATGTAGCTGTATGGTTAAAAAGATCACACATGCACAGTTCTTACTGTACTCCAGTTTCATTGAGAGTATGGTTATTCACCCAAACCCAGTGTCCTTCAGTTTCCAGATCACTGAGACCAATCCAGTTTGTATTTTCAATTTTAGAGACCAGAAAATGCTAAAGGAGAGGATCATAACATCACACAATCAGTAAAATGTTAAGCATTAATGGTGTGCTATGTAAGGGTTTGATCATTTTAGTGTTTATCTTGATGCCATTATGACTTTTTTATACTTTAATGCACTATAAAATAACAGTCAGGTAAGATTTGAAATCAGTTTCAACTCAAATCAATATTTAACATCCGTGTCGTTGCATATTTGGTGAAAAGCTGTGTAATAAGTGATATGCCTGCACATTATACCTTCAATGTTCATTGTCTTTGAACTTGTTTGTTCATCTATACACAAAGCATGTTATTCACAGAAGCACAAGTAACATATTTAAACTTAAGCACATATTTAATGTCTAATTATTTACTTACGTGCAGTGTAATAAGACGGATAATGTACACTCTAAAAAAATGCTGGGTTAAATATAACCTAGTGCTGGGTAAATATTGGACAGAACACATGCTGGGTTGTTTTCAACCAACAGTTAAGTTAAATGTTTAGCCGAGCCTTCTTGGCAGTAACCCAACCGCTGGGTCTAAACATCCTAATCGCTGGGTCCAGCGCTAGTTTGTATTTAATCCAGAATTTTTTAGAGTATACAACTATTTGTTATCACAAAGAAAAAAACCTTCAGCAGGGGCGGGCTGGGGCTAAAGAGTGGCCCTGGACTTTTTGGCACCGAGTAGCCCCATGCATCACACCATAAACCCACCAGCTCATTAGAGCAATTTTTAACACCACATACTAACATAAAAATTTGACACAATACAGAAATAAAAATGTTTTTTTTTTTTTTTTTTTTTTTTTATTATCATTGACATTAATGAATGACTGTCATACATTATCATTATAAAAACTGCTACGTTAATGTTTCTATGTAGCCTACATTGTGGCAAATAACGTAAATGGCATTAAAATCTGAGAAATTCGAAAAGGCCAGTATAGTAGTTTGCTTCCTTGAAAATTAATGTCTGTCATATAACTTTTTTTATTGTAAACAGTTGGAAAATATTGCTGAATTGTCTCGTCATGTTTAGCAGCTTACCTCAGCTCACATTCAACAGCTCAGCTTCTGTGAACAGTAAATCCTGCCTTCTTCGATTTGACTGGCTATTTCAAACATTTTGACATTGACGAGCACTTTTGAGCTGCTGCAGTGAGCCAGAGTGCACTAAAGTAATTAGAATGTTTGAATTAAGTGGGCTGCGCAGGCCATTCGTCTGGGCTGATGTAGGGATACAGGCTACGTACATTTAGCTACTATAATTTATATTTACGCAATGGGCCAGCCTACATTGTACAGCGGCCCACCAGGAAAACTCCCGGTGCTCCAGATGGCCAGTCCGCCACTGCCCTTTAGTGTGATACAAGACTGATCACCCTGTCTGAGTTTTTTCTGCAATATCAACCTACTGGATGTACATTATCCAGCTGCACTGCGCTCTGGAATACTCGATTCTGATTGGTCAATCGCAACATTCCATGGTCTACTGTTTCCTGATAATGACCATTGTCAATAGCAACAGTAGTAACAGACCTCTCTCTCGGCTCGCAATGTAGCCTTATCGCAAAAGAAACCCCTTCAGGGTGGTACAAGGCTCAGACGTGAATCTGAGCACCCCGTTTATTTTAAGATAACAACCTGTCCATATACCTTTACTTATTTTTTTTTTAAATAATAGTCATAAGATCTCAACACGGCAGACCGCATGAGGTGTTAAACAGATTCTCAGCAGGCCACTGATACAGTATATGGCTGAATTCTTCATCTCATGTGAGTATCCATATTTTTAACATTTGTGTTAAAAGTATGTTACTCTATCTCTAGGGAAAAAAATGACACCTTGGGAACTCAAACAAATACACAAACCACCAAAATCCTCGGTGTGATTAAAACTTTATTTTCATACTCATATGTAATATCAATTATAATTGATATGACTTGCCTGTTCTGTTTGGTTGGTTATGGTGACCAGATCGGCTCCTTCTGAAACACAGACATCTCGACTGCTTGACCAGTTCAGTTTATCTGAGCTGAATAAATACAACTTTCCGCGACAAGCTATCCAGCCATCCACAGAGAGATTACAAGACTGAGCTGTGAATAATGAAAATCATAAAGTTTATCATAAAGTTAATCACACTGGTTCCATCAGCAAAAATATTCGATCACACTTTGTATGCAAACTGACACTCACCATCGTAAAAGGACAGCCATTCTCTAAGTGTGCTGTATCTGGCTGTAAGATCATTAAACTCTTTCTTCATGACTGATGAAAAGACAGTTACAAAGGAGAAACAAGCAGCCATTTAGAAAAAAAGAACTCAAGGCTGAGGGAGTTTTAAATCCCAAATTGTAAAAAGTTTCTTTAGCTTTCAATTTAGCTTCAAGAAAAATGGAAAACCACCGGACATGTCAACATGTTCAGGTCCATTACTGAAACATGTCACAAACATGTACTTTACCATTTATGAAACAGTTTGTTTTCTCACTTGTGCTGTTCTTCATTTGAGCTGACAGTTGCATTGAAACCATGAAGTGCTTCTCATTCAGTGATTCAAAATCAGCAAGTGTATTCTTATCTGATTAAAGACAAAACAGCAACAGCAGTCAATTGCTTAACCAGTGTTTAAAAGGCAGAAACATAAAGCTTATATTTTAGCTTTTGGTTCTGTAAATGAAATGCTGTAAATGAATATAAAGAAAGGCAGACAAGTTGGCTTAGAATTCAGAATGCAATTGGATGTAAGAAAATAGACCACCTCGTATTCAATATGAAATTAAATATGAAATTAAATGAAATGTAATGTAAGGAACTTGTTTTAAAATAGTATCAGTTATACTCACAAAGGATGCCTAAAGCGCAGAGACCTCCGAGAGCAATAACAAGAGAGAAACCCAGAACATTCAGAAGAACTTTAGTCCATTTTGGGGTAATGACTTCTTTCTCTTGTTCTTGCATTTGAATGGAGTTAACTGGGGTTAGAAATCAAGTGTTAATGTGATAAAGTGTCCCAAACAAATAACTGACTTTTCCTGTTGGGGGTATTTCTGAATAGGTACTGTATCTAAAACTATTCTTGAATTTCATGAATTACAAATTTAATTTCTTAGTAGTACCATGTCTTCAGGTTCTTTTAAAAAAAAAAAAAAGCCGCATGGCATTTGTGGGAAATTAAAACCAATTCAAAGAGGACAAGTAATATAAGTCCTATATCCATTACTTTCTCCATAAAAAAAAAAAAAAGTCTATTTCTTTATGCCATTTTTAAAGTGTGCTTTACCACTCTGAAATCTGTAATAATAATAAATTATAAATTCTGAATCTTACCTTTGTACTTAGAACATTTGCCACCTGAAGGCATGTAATCATTACTTTCATGTACTGAATCCATTTCATGAAGCCTTTAAGAGACGTGGTTTGAATGTTTGCTGGAAACAAGTTAGCCACAGACATATTAGTACAGTAATAAGTGTCATTTGTACAGACAGGAATACAAAAAAAAAAAAAAGCAAAGTATGCAAAGAAACAAATTAAACTTTATTAGTGGTTAGAGATCAGATGTGATGGATCCCAACATGACAATCATTACATGCACAATGTTTTATATATATATATATATATATATATATATATATATATATATATATTTTTTTTTTTTAATGGACAGCATAATAACATGCACTTACATATTCTTTTTACATTTAAATAAAAAAAAATTCTGATTGTGAAATGTATGGACATTAATTGCATACAGTGTAATATACAGTACACAACAATGGAGGTTTAATGATGCTTTTGTCACTATTTAACAAAATGTAACAATACTGTAAAATAGTATATTTGATTGGACCAATATATATATATATATATATATATATATATGAGACATGCATGAAGTTATAAAACATTCTTTAAAATTAAAGTTATATTTGATTTTTCATTATACAGAAATTCAAAGAAATATAAGTGAGATATAACTATAAAAGCTTTTGTGTGAGCAGTTATAGTTTGAATGTTCCAGCAAAGTAAACTCTAATCTTGTACTTTGTTTTACTTTGATTTTCAACTTTACTTTGTTTTACTCATTTATTATGAATGCCAGTTAGCCATATTGGTTTAAGATTTTTTGGGGGATTTGTCATTTGCAAACTATGAGATATTTTTCATCAAATTGATTAGTTATAATGAATAGCACTCTATATACACGGAAATCTGGTAACTGTCAGGTGTGGGTGAAGGGATGAGTGCGAGGACTCAATTGCAGGAGGAAATAGGGCTTTATTAATAATAAAAACTAAATAAACAAACAAAAACTACCCCGTAGGGGGAAACAGACTGGCAAGGCTGGACAATGCTTCAAATCGGGTGACATCGACGACAAACCGGCACAGGACTGCAAACACAAGGAGATTATAAAGGGAGCAAATGAGGAGGGTAACGAGTAAACACAGGTGGCGCAAATTAACCAATAATCAGGAAACAAGGTGGGTGGGGTCAAGAACACATGGCACATAGAACCAAACAAGACAAGCCATGTGCTCACACAAAACAAAAACACAAGCACATGGCCAGCAAAACCAAAATCACTAACCATGTGCAAAACAGGACATGAACACGCAGCTAATGAGGAGACTCATAAGCCGCGTGTTCACAAAAAAACAAACAAACATGAAAGCACGCAGCCTGTGAAAAAACACAAGCTGCGTGCAACACAGAGCAAAACAAAACAAGAAAAAGCACGCGGCTCGGTTTCGGCCGAACAAAACACACACACACAGAGGAGCGCAGGGCCCGAGCAAACTCGAAATCGCATGCTCCCACAGCGAGAACAAACCTGGAGCGTGAGTGTCCGAACCTTGACACGAAACCAGAACTGAGCCTGAACAAGACAGGAGTGCCGGGAGCCGAACACCACGCCCCAACATGAGACAGAGCACGCAGACGAAAGAGCTCTCCAGAAAACAAGACAAGGGAGTGTCAGAGCTCTGTCACAAAACCATGAATAAACTAGACCGAAGTGACAGAACCCTGACAGTAACCTTATCTTATATCATACTCCTCTTATTTCCTTCCTGATGCCATTATGCCAATGGTCAGTTGACTGAAAACATAGCACAGATCATGTGTGTTTATTAAACCATAAAACAGGTCATTGGTTTAACTGCGATGAATTCCGGTTGATGGTTAAAATCAGGTTTTGCTTAATAATTTATGACTTTACAAAAAAGGAACAAATTCTACAATGTTTACATGTTTTAAACATTGTCAGGTTTTAAGCTGTATCTTCTCATGCAGGAGCTCTCTGCATTGTGCATTAGGCACATTTTCATTAGTTTTGGGATTTGGATATTTATATAAAAAGGTTGTGTTTGCATGAACTATATATGTTTTGATATAGTTTAGAGCTTCTAAGAAAACCAAACAGAAAATGATAGTTTGGATAGGATCCTCTTTTTGGATTTGCTTATTTTGGAGGGGAACTACAGTTAAACCCCACATAGAGGCCAGTATGCTCAGTGAAGACCAGGAGTCAAATTTGACGTTTATTCAGTTGACAGAGGGTTTACTGAAAACACAGTTCTCCATACTTCCAAAGGGCGTAGAAATGAGTAAGAGGAGTCAGTCTCGAACTAAGATAATTGTAGCAACATCCAAGCATGGTATTCTGTTCCCTATGCAGGTTACTCTTCTCATTTGGACTGCTGATGAAATCAGCTGGAAACTGTTGCTTTGGCATAGTCACCATGCCTCTCAATGCAACAAACAACCCCGGTAATCTTAATTAGATAAAACATAGGTGACATCTTCCCCTCTTCCCTCCAAGATTAAGCTAGCGCATCACTGGAACAGAACAATACAATTCATGCAGAGAAAACCTGGTCTGACATAAATTTCTGTTTATGATTCAGTATGCAGTTTAAAATGGCAAGTATGCATATGTGTGGTGGATACATGGTGCGTTATTGACCTTTATGACCCCAAGCCTTATGTCTTATAAAGCTATCATCAGAACAGCAAAATAAAATGAATAAGAACAAAGTTCAAACTGATACTCTTTTTTTTTTTTTTGGAAAATATCATGTTTATATAATGATTCAGATGAATTCTTACAAAATAAATACATATTTATTCTCTGGGAGCTGGGATAAATGAGTAAACGCTGTTACTGCGCTCCTGACATGGGTCAGACCCTCAGATACCAAATGCAGATATTGTTCGTAACATATTTACCAGAACAGATACACTTGTTTTAAGAAAACTATGTATTCATCATATACTAAAAGAAGATGGGATTTGAGAACCACCCCTTCAATTTGAGAAGAATAAAAATGACACTTGACAGCATGGAGAAAAGAAATGCAATTTCACCTTATAAATAAGCTAATTCAAAAGAGGATTCTATGCCAAACATCTGGCAAAAATCTCTGTTCCTTTCACCAAAAGGTATTATTAAAGGTTTGGGTTTTCATGAAAGTTTTCAATGAAAGTGTCATGACCACTTTAATTTGTTCAATTACCTTCCATACTTGTATTGTTGTATTTGTATTTGTTCTGTCACCTGTATTTCCTTGAATCTTCCTTCTATGAGAACCATGAGATTTCAAATGAAAATGATGTCTTCTGCAACAGCTCCAGATGCTCTCAGTGCAGAAGTATGTTATTGGCACGTTTTAGATATTTTAATTTGCTCAGTTCTTTTTAGATTATATAACAGAGTTCAGACAGGGAAAATACTGAGTAAACTAGTTGTTTTTATTTCTTTTTTAGAACTGTATACTCTTCATCATGTTCATCAATACCAAATGCTTTGAGTTTTATTTTTTTTATATATTTTAAAAATTTAATTTATAATCCATCATGGCTATAAATTTGGATTAAGTAACTGATTTGGGGAATTCTTAACAGAATCTGTCTCAGACGTCTGGCAAGGACTTTTCCAGTGAATGTTAAGGGATATCTTCTACAATAGGTATTACTCTTTTGGCCATGCACAGTAATATCCTAATATTGATACATCACTGTCAGTTGGCATGATTAGACACTCCAGTTTATTAGCATGAACTACAACATGAACAAAAGTTCATTAACTAGGCTAAGCAATTAGTCAAATGCACATGCACATACAAACATGCATACAGTTTATCTTTGGCATGACATTATGGTAATATTTGAAATACACTTAGTGCTAGAGCATCAAATAAAGAAATTAATACTTGCATGAACCATCTGCTGGAAAAGAGTGTCCTAGTGCAAATTGTTGAGGCTCCAGTTGATCTTTACTGAAGTTGCATTGAGGAGAGAGAACCGGTTTGATGTAGAGGGTCTTTAATAAATGAAAAGGGGTCTGTCAAGGACTTCTTCTAGTCAAGGAACATTATCCTCAGCATATTCATGTCAGAACATCTAATGCTCCACATAATCTCCTCCTCACTGTGTTCTTACGTCATCTTATAAACCGTGAGGTTGTCACTCCCTCTGGAGGTGAGGGAGCCAATGAGAAGTTGTAGAAAAAGCTGACTGTTTGTTTTCCAGCATTTGTTTCTTCCAACATTTTAGGTAATAACAGGGTAATTCCAACAAGGTAATAAAAGAGGGAAAAGGACTGGAGGAATGTGTAATGGAAAACTCATTTGAGAAACACTTCACAGTTTACAAAGAGTCTGTTATGTCTGTTCAACCATGTGAACACTCATGATTCCTAAAAAACAACACAAGATGTGTCAGATAGCATGACCGTCATCAGTACAGCCTGGCATGTTGATTAATAGTCTGGCTCGTTAAACTAATTGTGTTATAGAATTTAAGTGGTTTTTAAAACAGTGTGAAGTTGCTACTTGATTATGTCATCATGCAACACAAAGCACATCAGTTATACAGAATGCAACAGTCACAATCCAGAAGTATAAATAGGAAAATTGATTTTTAACCATAACTTATAAACCTTTAAAGATGGACCTTTTGCGAGCTCTACAGTGAATGGGTGCCGTCAGAATAAAAGTCCAAACAGCTGATCAAAACATTCCTATAATCCACACAACTCCAGTCTATCAAATACTGTCTTAAGTAAAAATCTGCATGTTTGAAAGAAACCAATCCATCATTAAGATGTTTCAGTTTTCAAATTGAAATGTAACATTGTTTATAATTTGATTTGAACAATCAAATAGACACATGTTGCAAGAAGTCTGTTCCACCATTTGAATTATTTAAAGGAGACCTATTATGCCTCTTTTTACAATATGTAATATAAGTCATATGTGGCTGCCGTCGCATCATCCAAGTGGATGCTGCACACTGGTGGTGATTGAGAAGAGACCCCCCACATGATTGTAAAGCGCTTTGGGTGTACAGCAATACACAATAAAGCGCTATATAAATGCATCATTCATTCATTCATTCATTCATTCATTCATTCATTCATTCATTCATTCATTCAAGTCTCAGGTGTCCCCACCTGTGTCCTTGAAGTTTCAACTCAAAATACCCCACGGATCATTTATTATATAATTTTGAAAATGCCCATTTTTAATTGGAAGCTGTTAAAAACAAGCTGTTATGTCTGTGAAGGTAAACAGCTGGGAAATAAAACACATGTTTCTATTAGATCTATGTGGCTGCAGAATAATATACAGTAAATAAATCAATAAATCCACTGCTCCTCTGATCCTGGGACTCTACATAGTGTTCTGTGCTCATCAGTGCAGCCAAAGACAGAACAGTTAGCAAGTTTTGCTCAAACTTTTGTCATGGTGTTAGAACTGGTACACCATTGTTGCTTTCGAAAACTAAATGACGGTGCCGTGGGTGGAATTAAGGGGCGGTAATGTTATAATAAGATCCCCTTACCACGTCACGGGGGGAGCGAAACCTGACGCAAACATCTCCATGCCACATATTTATTCTCCATTTTGAGTCAGCACTATTTAGAATTCACCCAAGCCCTAGAGTTAAGATTTGACTTGTCTTTACTGATGTGATCTATGTATTTTGCATTATTTCTGTAGTATTTTAGCATATTTAGCTAGGCAGTACAAAATCATCAAATTGTTTTTTTTTTTTTTTTTTTTTTTTTTGCATGGTAAAGAGCAGCTGTTATGACATTCAGTGCTGTTCTTATAGACTTTGCTTTTACCTGTGTGTCCCATCTTTTTCTTTTTTCTCTATATCAAAGTGTGACCGTACTGAGGTGTTAAGACAAAATCAATGAAATGAGCATGCTTGATGTGACATGCTTAACAGACAAATAACACTACAGAGTACTTCCTGCCTGAGGGTCTTCCTTCAGCCAATCCTTATAAAACCTAATTATGTTTAATTGTCAAATTAAAAAGGAGCAGGGTCAAATGAATTTGACTTAACATAAAAATAGTTGGATGGCTTAACCTCAACTTGCCGGTGAGCTGTGTCAGGGAGAGGCCAGTGAGTGTTTTTTTGTTTGCTTGTTTTTTGTTTCACACCTGTAACTATTTTTGTTTTTGAGCTACATGTGTATCAAACATTAAAACAATTTTGATAAAATAATCGTTTTTGATAGAATAACACGAATGTGACTGGACAGATATACAGGCTACAGGCTAAATCTTAACTGAATAGTCATTTAATTGAATACAGCACTGAACTTTTTTTTAACATATGTAACTCCGTGTGTGTGTGTGTGTGTGTGTATTACACATATTATATCAAATGTTGAAACAATTTCCCCACACAAATATTTCAAATAGTTTAATACAAGTAAAAATGTTGTTTATTCATAATTTGTGAAAATTATACTCTAGCATAAAGAGTGCTACTATTTTAAGCATTTTAATTAAAAAGGTAATTATAGGAAATACTTTATTATATATATGTATATATACATTATAAACGCTCTGTGTGTTAGCACTCCAACACTTGTGGCAGTATTTTAAAATATATTTCATGTAAAAGCAATAGGAAATACTTGATGTTTACATGTGAATTCCATAGGCAATAAACACAAACAAAGTCAATCCTTTGTTTACACACTGTACAATCTAATTAATTAACCTTAAGAATGCATGCAAACTGATTGCTAAAACAAATAAAGAAATTGTTGAAAAAAGTCAATATTTTTGTTTTCTCTGCTCACAAAATGTAGTTTAGTAGATTCATTAAATTACGGTTGAACCACTGATGTCACATGGACTATTTTAATGATGTCCTAACTACCTTTCTGGGCCTTGAACTAGGTAGTTGCAGGGCTGCCTATGAAAATGTCAGAAAGCTCTCAGATTTCATCAGACATATCTTAATCTGTGTTCTGAAGATGAACAAAGGTCTTATGGGTTTGGAATGACATGAGGGTGAGTAATTAACGACAGAATTTTAATTTTTGGGTATCCAAAAAAACAAACAAACATCAACAACAACAAAAACTATCCCTTTCTAAGCATTGAGGATAATATGCTTAATATTATGCATAATATGCATACTATTCTAATATACTCTTCTTCCTCTCTAGATCACAACCATTTTGCCTTTAGGTCTTTATGGTCTTGTATTTCTTTCATTTGGTTTTGGTGTCCCCTCTTGACTTAATAGTTTTTAATCTCAATTGTACAACTCAAATGTACTGTAATACTAGTTTTAATCATTCTATTCTATTCTATAATATTCTATTCCATTCTGCTCTATTCTATTCTAAAAGTTTGGAATCAGAGATGTATCTGCAAAACAATATTGTGATCTTTCAAGCTTATGCAGCAAGCTTGTGTCTTTGGAAACATTATTATTGTTAGTAGAAATTTCTTTAAGAAGTCACACTTTAAACAGGTTTATGTTGCATTCACAGTAAAAAATATCAAGCTTAGAAAATATCTAAAGATATTTGGGTATTATTTAATGGCAATATGAGCAATGTTTCCCTCTGAAGTTTAGTTCCTAATGATAAAAATGTGCAGCTTTTATTAAAAATAAAATAAAATGTTGTTTTCAGCGGCAATTAACTTATAAAACACAGCCTTTGCAATGACAGCATTTCTAGTTTGATGAAGGAATGAAATATGAATTTTAATGCATCGTTAATATTTTAACCAATATTTTCATGCATTGTTAATATTTTAAATCTGCACTGCTGAGGAAAAATCACTAACCTTGTTATTAGTTTCTTATTAGCCACTAACATCACTATTATCAGACAAACACATGACACGAGTAGAGATGATCACAATTTATAATCTGATGAGACCTTTTAAGTCATTTAATCTTAGTAAAACGCTCAAAATTAAGTAGTAAGTTAGAAAGTGTTACAGATGAGGGACTCAGACTGCGTGACGGATAGTTAAACAGGTATTTATTGACAGACTATGAGCAATATGGAGTTGAACAGGTAAGTGGTGATTCTGGATATCTTCGGAGATCTGGAAGAACGTTAACTTGAGTATCTTCTCTTGACAGGAGACAAGGAACAGGAGCTGGACACACACCTCACCAATATGGCTGACAAGGACTGAACTCTGGAGCAGACAGACTAGGGATCGCTGGAGAACACACTCGGGGGAAAACACAGCAGGTAAGTAGACAAGGAGGTAAGGATCAGGCATAGAGCTGCAATAGCAATGGTAGTCCTCTTTGTACGAACGATTAACGCCTTAATAAGACCGGACCCTGGAGTGTTGTGAGGTGTGTGTATTTGTAGCCGAGTTGATTAGTGAACAGATAACGTGCAGGTGTGCTCAGTCAATGGCTAGGTGAAACCAGGTGCGTGCGTCATGACTGGTGGAGAACAGACAGACCCGTGACAGAAAGAAAGTAGTTTTTGCAGTAGATGTGAAAGTTGTAATCTTGGTCATCTTTAGCTTGAGTCTGTATGGTCTGTGAGGTTTAGTTTTCAAAATACTATTTTTTTGCTGATGGACCAAGTTACTTTCTTATATGTGATCTCGTATGTGCATGAGATGTATTTGTTGACAGAATTCTGGCTTGTTTCCTTTGGGTCATTTTGGACATCCTGTGCTCTTCTGGAGCTGTCCATGGTGCTGCTGTTTAACTGATGGACTCAAGATCCTCATGCTTTTGATAGGTGATGATAGCAAGAGCCAAAGTAGTGCTGCGTGTTAAAAATCATATTGGATTAAGTAATGCATCTCTAATGCTTACCAAAGCAGCATTTATTTGATGAAAAATACAGTAATTTTGTGAAATATTGTTCAAATTTAAAATAGCTGCTTTCTATTTGAATAAATTGTGAACCTGGACCAGAATTAAGTATACATTTTTCGAAATTGAGATTTATACATCATCTGAAAGCTGAATAAAGCTTTCCATTGATGTATGGTTTGTTAGGATCAGACAATATTTGGCCGAGATACAACTATTTGAAAATCTGGAATCGGAGAGTGCAAAAAAAATCCAAATATTGAGAAAATCGCCTTTAAAGTTGTCCAAATTAAGTTCTTGGCTATGCATATTACTAAGCAAAAAGAAGTTTGATATTTACAGTAAGAAATTTACAAAATATTTTCATAGAACATAATCTTTACTTAATATCCTAATGAATTTTTGGCATAAAAGAAAAATCAATAATTTTGACCCAGACTATGTATTTTTGGCTATTACTATAAATATACCCCAGCGACTTCAGACTGGTTTTGTGGTCCAGGGTCACAATTTATTTCTGTGATGGCAAAGCTGGACTTTCGGCATCATTAATCCAGTCATCAGAGTCACATGATCCTTCAGAGATCATTGTAATAGGTTGATTTTCTGCTCAAGAAACATTATCAGTGTTGAAAACAGTACATTAACAATATAATATAGTCATTATTTGCGATACTGTAGCAAGCAGCAATGGGCCATAGAACAAGATGTCAAACGTGGCTGGTTAGCATGTGATCGGTTCGATCTGTTGGTAGATGCTATAACTACACTTTTCTACAGTCAAAGGGCATCTTTCCTCATTGACAACCTTTCAAATATACCCTTTCACACTATATATACTACATACAACAGCAAAAATGCAGTAGTTTTATGTTATTCTGAACTCAACTCTTTTCCATTGTGATTGGAAACTGCACAATACTGTCAATGCATGAATAAACACTAAGTCAAGGTTAAGGTCAGTTTTTTTTTAAATATTGGCTAGTACCTTGGCATGACAACCAGAGTGCATGCTGCACAACAGACAAACCATGACATACCACTCTACAAAGAAGCTATATAAAAAGACAATACAGAACATCAAACAAATATAAAACATAATCTCTACTAAACAAATGATGTATAAGCCGGAGAAAATAAATATGTTTTAAGAGATGATTTGAATGTTGATAACGGGCCGATCTGATAGAGAGAGAGAGGTAAGGTGTTTTGAGATGTAGGTTGTCACTAGAGGGCGACAAACGCATGCACAAAATGAGAAATCCGTCCACATGCCAAGGTGAGACAAAAATTCTTAAAACAATAGATAGTGTATTGTGCTGCTTTTGAAAGGATGACTTAAAAATAAAGCAAAAATGATTCATACTTAAGTGAATAAACGTATGCCATACATTCACCTGCACACATTGACATCGAAACATTAGGTTACTAGTGACCACAGAGTTTATTTGAGATGTTTGGAATTATTAAGATATGTAGGCCTACTGGGTTACATTGTGGCCAACGTATTACGATTAAGGCAGTTATATTCATATGCCACTACAATTTTGCTTGTCAGCTACACATTTGGAAATAGTCTATTAGAGATACTACTGACCATCACTAAGTTTACATTCAGTTTAGTTCAATTCATGTTGAGCAGCATGTCAAGAAAAACAGCACTTTCATAATCAAATATATCATTGTATAAATTAAAATGAATGCATAAAATAAAATAAAAAAATCTATTCTTAGAGATTGTAAACATGCAACTGTATAAATAAAGTGGGTACAGTGCAGGCAGGAAAGTGTAAACAGGAGTTGTAGATTTACAGAAACACTGTATTTATAGTATTATTGCAATGACAGTGTTAAATAATAATAATAATTACAATAAATAACAGCGGACGTAGTTTGGTACTTAAAAAACTGTACACTTGGAGGGAATCCTAAAGGTGCGTAATGCAAATTTAAGGGGAAGGGTCCTCAGTTAGGGGTCTACGTTTTCACTTTCAACATGTTCAACACAATTTGTCACTTGTTTTCCTGTCCTTCGGTTTGGCATGAAAGTGTGTGTGATTATTAGGTACACAGATCTTGATCTTTATCTTCTGAGTATCATTAAACCACATGGCAGGAACAGGAGGGATTCATCAGAGGTCAAAATCATTAACCTCACCGCTGAAACACACACTAGGAGTGTGAGCCAACATGGCTTTTTCTACACCAAACACACCATAGGATCACATATCAAAACACTCTGTCAACACCGCAAACACACACACACACACACACACGCACGCACGCACGCACGTACACACACGTCTGGTCAGCTATCCTTGTAGGGACTCTCCATAAGCGTAATGGTTTCTATACTGTACAAACTGTTTTTTCTATCGCCCTACACCAACCCCACAACTAAACCAACCCCTCACAGTAAACTGTGCATTTTGACTTTCTCAAAAAACTCATTCTGTATGATTTATAAGCTTTTGTACCCATGGGGACGTCAATTTAGGTCCCCACTGTGACACGAGTCCCCTTGAGTCTGTGTGTATTCAGGTTCAAGTCCCCACCAGGATATATAAACCTGTACACACACACAAACAACTTCCTGCTGCTGCTTCAGTCTCTCAGCATCTTGTTTTTGCACTGATCTGAATTCAATTTAAGAAGTTTTCTCTGTATCATTTATAAAGACAAACATGTTTGTTTATTTTGTCTACAACATAAACATGCGTTTCAGTCTATTTTCTCAGAAAAAAGATGTTTAAAATGTATTTATTTAGGAATATGATGTTCGGTTAGTTTGTTTTTGTTTTTTTTGTATTTGTTTTTCATCCAGAGTAACAGACACAATGTAGTCTCACATTCTGAAGGATAATGATAATAAGATTAAATAAGGTTTCTTTAATCTTAATTTTGTCTCCTAGGTTTGGATGACCTTTGCAACATTGACAGTGTTATTGAACTAAACTGAATCAACATTGAACTGACTTAAGCTGAAAAATGACACTATTACAGTATATTCTGTAGAGCTGCTTTACAGCAGCTGTAAAGCTGAATTTTGCGATATTAACATAAATAAATGTGATTTGATTTCAGTCTCCACTAGAGTTTAGGGAGAGATATCAAACATTTCCAATCAAATTCTTTCAAGCTAATTAATTGTATAGATTTATAGTACTATTTTACTATTTTTATCAGGGTTATTGTGGTTAACAAAAATATTACAAATAATAGTAGTTACATGAAATAAAATAAGCATTAACTGAATTATATATATATATATATGAGTGTGTGTATGTATGTACAAACATGGCAACATTTCTAATTTTCATTTAGTTTAAGTTGAAATATTAAAATAACAAAAACACAAAACAAAATAACTATAACTAAAATGAAAACATAAAAATAAAATCCAATTAAAAATGCTAATAGTACAGTAATTATACTAAAATTATTTATTTCTATTTATTTTTATTATTTATTTTAGTTTATTTTACAATACTTTTTTATTTTATTTTAAATAGATTAGCCAAACTTGGGCTTAAATATAATTGACATCTCCAAAAATTCTTCTGAGCTTTAAAAGCACAATCTCTGAGCAATAACTTTGTCCCCTTAATTAACTTTGCATATGAGACAGTTTGGAAAGGATGTTTAATTTATTTACTGTTAGGCTCTTTCAGATCTCTTATGTTAATCCAGTAAAAGCCAGTTGAGGGAGGGTTTGTTTTGACGAGCTTTGAGGCTTCCCATGTCAGCGAGAAGAAAGTGTGTCGCTCATACTGTCAAAGCTGTGTTTTCTGCTAAAGCTTAGCCACCAGGGTTGACCTTTGACCTTACACCCCTGCCCTCCAGCCTGCACACCTCTGTCCACGCGTTAGAGAGATCGACTGTCAGGCAGAACCTTCCGGAACGCTCTGATTGCTCGCTCTGATTGGCCAGGGATGTTGCCAGTTAAGCCTGTGGAACTACAGGAGGATCAAATGAAAGAGAAACTGAGAGATGGAATAAAAATCAAATTAGTCTGGAGGAAAAGAGTCGACTGACTAGATTTTAGTAGCGTTTGCCCATACAGAAGTTTCCACCATGAAGTTAAGTTGTTGTAGATGGTTATTGTATGGCTGCTAAAGCATTTTTAGTACATTTCAATGCAGTTTCTATCATATTTGGACATGACTTTGGTTAATTTGCAAGCGAAGGCTTACTACTTAAGCTTATATGTGAATAAATTCCTTGCCCTAAGTGTGCATAATAGTAAATTAATTGTGCAAATCATCAGAAAGCCACTGAAATGCTCTTCCTTTCCTGTAAATGCTGATGTTAGTGAAAAAAATGGGAAAACTTGCAGATTCATTTAAGCCAATGATGCTTACATCGGTATTTTTAAAAACCACATCAATTGAAGTTTGCTCATAGTTAAGATAGAGATTTATTAAAACAACTAAGTGTAATGCTAATAGTAAATAATGCATAAATAGTAGTAAATTAGTGATGCAGATCAGCAGCCCTTCAGTTCCTATTAATGCTGATGTTAGTGGAAAACTTGGAAATTGGTTGCAGATTTATTCAAGCCCACAAAGTTTTTTTTTAACACCCATTCAAAATACAGCACATGATAATGCATTTATGCTCCTCTTATTCACTTCTTCTTTTATTTTTTTATTAGTTTTTTTTTATAAATTAAGAAGCACTTGAGCTTTGCAAGAAACATACAATTCTTGTCTATAAGCAATTTCAGACACAACCAGTTGCCAGCATTTGTAATTTTCATTTAGCTTAAGTTTTTATGTTTTTACTATATTTCAGCTTTATTTCAAGTAACAATTTTGTTTTTAATAGTTTCATTTTTAGTTAATAACCTGTCTGTGTTGCGTGACGAAAAATGCAGTCTGGCCGATGGAGGACCCAGACAGGCCCAGGCCTCTGCCAGTGTTATGCCACATATGCATTAAAAAAACTAGCCGTTATCTTCAAAAGTTGTCGCCGTGTGACTCACAACATGGCCAGGCACCTCGCTGCTCTGCAGACATGCTGCATTCCAGTGCTCATTCCACACAGTACAATAACTTCCTGGAATTCTTCGAAGCCTGGCCGACGGAGCCAGGGCACTTCCTGTTGTCCTTGTTGTAGCACTTCCTGCACGGCCAGCGGGATCAGGTTCTGTTGCTATGGTAAGGAGCAAACACCTCCAGCCGGTTTATGCCGGAGCGTTCGGTCTTGAAGCAAACATCCAGTGTGTAACAAAAGTTGGTGCTGCACCAGGTGATATTAAACAGGATGATAAATCCAGTTGCCACTGATACTGGATGTTTTCTAGAAGAAGACATCTTGTAATCAGAGAATAAAAAACATAATTTCTCATACTGCTAACTGATTTACAGTGTATTTTGATTTCATGAGTGACACACTCCAGATTTACAACCCGAATTACGTAAATGTTGGGACTTTTTTTTAAATTGGAATAAAATGAAAACTAAAAGAATTTCAAATCAAATGAGCCAATATTTTGTTCACAATAGAACATAGACAACATAACAAATGTTTAAACTGAGAAAGTTTACAATTTACAATATTTACAATTTACAATATTTCAGTATTCATAGTGCCTACCAAAACATGCAAGCTGCCCATACCGTATGCACTTATGCACCCCCATACCATCAGAGATGTTGGCTTTTTAACTGAACACTGATAACACGCTGGAAGGTCTCCCTCCTCTTTAGCCCAGAGGACACGGCGTCCGTGATTTCCAACAAGAATGTCAAATTTGGACTCGTCTGACCATAGAACACTTTTCCACTTTGAAACAGTCCATTTTAAATTAGCCTTGGCCCACAGGACACGATGATGCTTCTGGACCATGTTCACATATGGCTTCCTTTTTGCATGATAGAGCTTTAGTTGGCATTTGCAGATTGCACGGCAGATTCTGTTTACCGAGAGTGGTTTGTGGAAGTACTCCTGGGCCCATTTAGTAATGTCAATGACAGAATCATGCCAATGAGTGATACAGTGTCGTCTGAGGGCCCGAAGACCACAGGCATTCAACAAAGGTCTTCGGCCTTGTTCCTTACACACAGAGATTTCTCCAGTTTCTCTGAATCTTTTGATGATGTTGTGCACTGTAGATGATGAGATTTGCAAAGCCTTTGCAATTTGACATTGAGGAACATTGTTTTTAAAGTATTATTATAAATGCTGATCGATTTAATAATCCTTGCTGAATAAGTCACATTCATTTCTTAAAAAAAACAAAAAAACAAAACAAATAACAAAAAACACTTGACCCCAAACCTTTGATCAGTGTAGTAATTCAAACATGACTTAACCATCATAAATAAGATAAAATGGTTGAATATGTAATACTCGTCTCTTGACTGATGTCTAAATACAACAAAGCATATAATTATCTTTATAAGCTTATGAACTTTTTAAAAGGAGTAGATAACACTTGCATCCATTCAAACTCCAAATTCATCTGTCTCTTGTAGAAACAGTGCTTGATCTGTGCATATTTCTCTCCTAATTCAGAAAAAAATGACTAACTGAAGTTATAAATGTCTTAATTGATTTGTTTTACAAACAAACAATTTTTTTTTGACATTAATTGATGGACTGCAGTCATGTGGTTTACTTGTGGATTACTGTGATGTTTTTATCATCTGTTTGGACTCTCATTCTGACGGCACCCATTCACTGCAGAGGATCCATTGGTGAGCAAGTGATGTAATGCTACATTTCTCAAAATCAGTTTCTGAAGAAACAAACTCATCTTTAACTTGAATGGCCTTAGGGTGAGTAAATGTTCAGCAACTTTTCATTTTTGGGTGAACTATTCCTTCAAGGACATTTTTGTTTACTTTTATATGATAAACAATTCTGAAACTGTGTCCTGAAACAAATCCAGCTGAAAACCACAAATCTATATAGTTTAGATACAGGATCAATTCAAACCCTCCCTCAGGCTAAGGTTTAAACCATGTGTCCTGAAACAAATCCAGTCGAGAACCAATGATCTGTACAGTTATAGATACAGGATAATTTTTAACTCTCCTTCAGGCTAAGGTTTAAACACACACACACACACGTAGTGATTGATAGCACCAGCTTGGATCAGATTGTTGACAAATCACTGTGAAGTTTGCTTTGGCCCTACATCCTGTGTGCCAAAGAAATTCACAGGAATGATTAGGGTAAGTGTGTTTGTTTGATGTGTCTTTACATGTGATTGGTTAATGCTTGCAAAAGCCACACGTATATACACTCACCTAAAGGATTATTAGGAACACCTGTTCAATTTCTCATTAATGCAATTATCTAATCAACCAATCACATGGCAGTTGCTTCAATGCATTTAGGGGTGTGGTCCTGGTCAAGGCAATCTCCTGAACTCCAAACTGAATGTCAGAATGGGAAAGAAAGGTGATTTAAGCAATTTTGAGCATGGCATGGTTGTTGGTGCCAGACGGGCCGGTCTGAGTATTACACAATCTGCTCAGTTACTGGGATTTTCACGCACAACCATTTCTAGGGTTTACAAAGAATGGTGTGAAAAGGGAAAAACATCCAGTATGCGGCAGTCCTGTGGGCGAAAATGCCTTGTTGATGCTAGAGGTCAGAGGAGAATGGGCTGACTGATTCAAGCTGATAGAAGAGCAACTTTGACTGAAATAACCACTCGTTACACTCGGTATGCAGCAAAGCATTTGTGAAGCCACAACACGCACAACCTTGACGCGGATGGGCTACAACAGCAGAAGACCCCACCGGGTACCACTCATCTCCACTACAAATAGGAAAAAGAGGCTACAATTTGCACAAGCTCACCAAAATTGGACGGTTGAAGACTGGAAAAATGTTGCCTGGTCTGATGAGTTTCGATTTCTGTTGAGACATTCAGATGGTAGAGTCAGAATTTGGCGTAAACAGAATGAGAACATGGATCCATCATGCCTTGTTACCACTGTGCAGGCTGGTGGTGGTGGTGTAATGGTGTGGGGGATGTTTTCTTGGCACACTTTAGGCCCCTTAGTGCCAATTGGGCATCGTTTAAATGCCACGGCCTACCTGAGCATTGTTTCTGACCATGTCCATCCCTTTATGACCACCATGTACCCATCCTCTGATGGCTACTTCCAGCAGGATAATGCACCATGTCACAAAGCTCGAATCATTTCAAATTGGTTTCTTGAACATGGCAATGAGTTCACTGTACTAAAATGGCCCCCACAGTCACCAGATCTCAACCCAATAGAGCATCTTTGGGATGTGGTGGAACGGGAGCTTCGTGCCCTGGATGTGCATCCCACAAATCTCCATCAACTGCAAGATGCTATCCTATCAATATGGGCCAACATTTCTAAAGAATGCTTTCAGCACCTTGTTGAATCAATGCCACGTAGAATTAAGGCAGTTCTGAAGGCGAAAGGGGGTCAAACACAGTATTAGTATGGTGTTCCTAATAATCCTTTAGGTGAGTGTATGTGCAAGCAGTTTCTTAAATGCATGCATGTATTTGAGTTATACAGACTGATTTTGCATTGTTACATAAAACTGTGCTAGAACATGTTCAGTGATTTGCATTTTGGAACTGAACTGCTTAACTGTCCTAAAATACTTCCTTAGATGTGAGAATCAATTCAAACCTCATAATGCCAGATTATATTTCATGTAACTATGAATTGTTTCTACAGATCTCGCTTATCTTCTGGCACATTCCTGCAAATATTATGTAATGCTCGAGCTGAACTCATGCCAGGATTATAGAGACCCTCTTTCCGTTGGACTAAAGCCATCACTCCAAAGCACGCTGATGGCCTAGAAGATAACACACTGTGCCACATGGCAAGAAACATCTTGGTGGTTCTCATTTGAGATACTTTTTTCATTATATTGTAGTTTTTTTTCTCAGAATGCAAATGTATAAAGACAGTCATTCATGTTTTTGGAGCACATTTGAATTAGAATTTTCTGTTATAAAAACAATGCACTGTCAGCTAGTCATTCGATATACCATATTTGTGTTTGTTTGTTTGTGTGTCTTGCTTTTAATAATTGCATACTTGCGGTAGACGTGGCGTCTCTGAACTTGCTACAACAAGAAAAACAGACACAAACAAAATAGTTCCATTTATGCCTACATTTTAAGTGCACTAAATACACAACATGTTTTGCTTGCTCAAATATATAATTCAAACTATTTATAAACTTATAATATAAAAAAATATATATTTAATGTGATAGTTTATTTTTTATTAATTAAGTTAGCATTTTGACATGTCCAGTCATAGAAGATGAAAAAAAAAAAAACATTATTAACACAATTATACACTCTAAAAAAACATGCTGGGCTGCTTTCAACCAACAGTTGGGGTAAATGTTTAACCCAGCCTTCTGGGCAGTAACCCAACTGCTGGGTCTAAACCAGTGGTTCTCAAACCTGTCCTGGGGACCCCCAACTACAGCATATTTTGTATGTCTCCCTCATTTAACACACCTGATTCAACTCATCAGCTCATAAGTAGAGTCTGCAAGACTTGAAATGGGTGTGCCCTATGAGAGAGACTTACAAAATGTGTGGTGGCTAATATATATATATATATATATATATATATAAATGCATAATGCAATTTAATGCAAAGTTTAAAAGAATACTCCCAAAAAAGGCTGGGTTAAACCTTTAAACCCAACTGTTGATTGAAAACCACCCAGCATTGTGTTCTGTCCAATATTTACCCAGCACTGGGTTGTATTTAACCCAGCATTTTTTAGAGTGAAGATTCAGTCAAAGAAGTTCTATGGAAATATTTGTAAATTTTTTATATATATATATATATATATATATATATATATATATATATAACCACTAAAACGTTGCCATGATGTAATGTTCATTGCTTCTTTCCATTCACTCTAGATCAATTTCTTTCTTTCTTTCTTTCTTTCTTTCTTTCTTTCTTTCTTTCCATCCTTGCTGAATATAAAAAAAATATATATAATATAATGTGCATTGTGTTTAAAAAAAAAAAAAATTTAATCACAGCAGGGGTTATTTACCTTGACAGATGTCTGGAAGGGAATTCTGACGGCCAGTTGTTGGTGCAAAAGTTACCATTACAGTGCCAGGTGTCGTGGGCACATAGCTTGCTAAAAACCAGCTGTAACCAATCTGAGGTGATTTTTTTTTTTTAGTTTTAGCTGGTCTAATGAACATTAATACTGATGGTGAACTGTAAACAGATGTCAAGTTCTGAGAGCTGCTCATAAGTTTAGTAAGCAGAGGTGAAATGTTTCAAGCCCTTATGAAAATAAGAGATGAAAAAGTCCCCTGACATCCATGATGGAGCTTGGTTTCGGCGGATGATAATGGGTTGGAAACATCCTCTATTCTCTTTAGCTAACACTGTGTATGGTAAGCCATGAGGGACGTGTTTCTACAGCCATGCAGTAAACATGCTGGTAGAAATCTTACCTCAACTTTCCACCTGTTTGTTTATTTATTCTCACTTGGTTTATGTCTTGACATCTCAGGAATCTCCTTTCTGTTTGCCACAATCTGAAATGTTCATGTTTTCATTAGTCTCTAAAGCAGGTGTTCTGAAAGAGTAATTCCATTTATGTCCTTATTTTAGGTGCAATAAACAAAAAGTGTTTTGCAAGCTTAATGTAGCCTATAATAAAAAAATAATAATTATGAACTTTTATATATTATATTACACACTTTTAGGAAAGATGAAGTGACATCATTGGCCCATCATTGTGGTGTTTTTCATGCTTGATCAGATCTCCCATGTCAACCTTACATCACATAACAAATTCTAATTTGTTTATAGAACAGTCATATTGTCAACTCTTGCTAATGCTAGATGGCTTAACACTTGATAACGGGGAAAGCAGTAGCCATTTTGGTTTGAAATCTCTCATCTGTTGGAAATCGACTTGTGTTGAGGTGGAATATGCAATTGTGTGGTCTGTGTCATGTTTAAAAAGCACATACAGCACCCAACATTGATGCACAACAAATGTTTGTTTTTGCTTCAGAATTGTTGTCATGCGACTCCACTGGGCAGGGAGGAATATAGTATACAAGCAAAGGACATAAGTATCGCTTTTTATTGCTCCTATTTTCTACTACTTGTTTCACTTCTGTTTTCTAACCATTTCTTACAATGTGTAAAGAATTAAATAAGTTGTTGTTTTGAGCATGTGTGTTTGGCAGTGTTATTTCTTAGGATTACTGATAAACTATACTGTCATGATTTGTATTTATCTATTTTAATTTTAGTTAAATAATGTCTGGATTTATTATATCTGTATAGGTCTTTTACGTTTTAGTTTTATTTCATTTGAGTTATTTTAATACTTCAATAAACTAAATGGAAATTAAGTGAAATTATATGTATATGTGTGTGGTTGTACATATACATTGTCAGTTTTTTTGTGTGTGTGTTTGGCTTATTGTTATGTTAGAATCATTATTATACTCTTATATAGTTCATTTTTACTAGTGAGAAGGAGATTGTACACAATGGGGAGAAGGAAGATAAGAGTTAAGGCAGAATCATATCATTCTTTATAATTTAGTTAATTCAATTTGTCTTTACAAGTATTATTCAAAACAAAGGTTTTCTATTCATATATATTTTAAAAATGCAATTTATTGCTGTGATTCTGAGCTGAATTTTCATCGTCATTACACCAGTCTTCAGTGCCACATGATCCTTAGAAATAATTTCAATATGCAGATTTTCTGCTCAAGAAACATTTCTTATTATCAATGTTTTATTTTTTTTTATTTACTTATTTATTTTTGTAATACTGTTTTTTTTTTTTTTTTTTTTTTTTTTTTTTTTTCATTCAATGCATCAATTTTATGCATCCTTGCTGAATAAGAATATTAATTATTTAAATAAAAAAAATGTATTGACCTAAATATTTGAATGGTTATATTATAAAATAATTTTTTTAAAAGTATAAAATTTAAACATGCCAACATTCAAACTTGTTTCTTCTGCACTTTTGCTCTTTTGCATTTCACTTTTCTTCATGCCGTGTGAACTGTGTGAGCAGATTTGTGAATGTGAGCTGCATGGCATGCAGGTATTTTTGATGAGTGCATGTGCACCCTGTCTGATTAATTTGCTCTATCCGATGTGACATGATGGGCAGCTCTCATACGGTAATCCCATGTGGGTGTTCTGTTCGTGACTTCCCACTTTGTAAGAGCCGTCCCGCATACAGACGAGAGTCATGCATACGGTTCTCTGTGCAATAACTGTGAACTCTGCAGGACGCCGTCCTTGATGCATCCCGTCTCAATGGCGTGAGCCCAGGAATGAAGCGTGCAAAGAGACTGGCTTCCCTAATCCCCTATGCAACCAGACATGGGTTCAGCAAATATTTATACACCCTCGGGGTCTAAGACGCAAAATGTAACCTTTACCTCAGTTTCTGCCAAAAACGCGAAGTGACGTGCTTGTCTACGGTGTAACAGGAGAGTGTGAAGTCTGAAGATGTTTCTCTAGGCATCTGGACTCGCTTTCAAAACCACACTGCCACCCACTTTCCCCACTTCCAGTCAGTGCTGTTTGCATCATCGTGACACGGAAACGGAGGGCACGTTATTCGCATGGATGTGCTGTCATAGGTCATCCAGATTGCCATGGATCTGGTTTTTGGTACTCTGCTCTCTTCTGTCGGTTTTCTGACTGGCGCGTGTTAAGCATAACGGGCTTGTTTTTATAGACGCCATTGCCTCTACATGTCTTTTCACGGAATAGTCTTGGAGTAACATTATGCAAGATCTCTCTGACCTCCTATTTCACTCTGACATTATCTACATTGAATATTTACAAACAGCGCAATTTCATTATTTACAGTACTAGCTGGTGAGTTGTCTGAATGAATATTTGGTTTTAAAGAAGCTTTGTATAATTAGAGAAATTTAGGGGCCTGTGCAGCATACACAGACGCTGATTGCACCTTAAAAATTGAAGTATTTCTTTTTAAATCTTTAATTTACGGTGGTTAGTTCACCCAAAAAGGAAATTTGCTGAAGATGTATTCCCCCTCAAGCCATCCAAAATGAGTTTGTCTCTTCATGGGAACAGATTTGGAGAAACTCTAGCACACCAGTGGATCCTCTGAAGTGAATGGGTGCCGTCAGAATGAGAGTCAAAACAGCAAATAAACAAGTAATCCACACGATTCCAGTCCATCAGTTAATATCTAGTGAAACAAAAAGCTGCATGTTTGCAAGAAACAGATCCATCATTAAGACATTTTCAAACCACGAGATGAGAATATCCCCCCCGGAGAAAGCAATATTATGGATGGAGGACTCAAGTTTTAGCCAGAAGCAACAGTTTGAGGTTATAAGCTTCTTAACAATGGATTTGTTTCTTACAAACTTGCAGTTTCTTACTCCACAAGACATGAATTGATGGACTGGACTCATGTTGGAAAGGAATGTGGTGTGTGGCCAAGTATGGTGACCCATACTTGGAATTTGTGCTCTGCATTTAACCCATCCAAGTGTATACACAGTAGTGTGTGCTGGGGAGCAGTTGGGGGTTCGGTGCCTTGCTCAAGGGTTTCACCTCAGTCGTGGTATTGAGGGTGGAGAGAGTGTTGGTTCTCGAACCCACAACCTTCTGGTTACAAGTCCAACTCTCTATCGATTAGGCCACGGCTGCCCTATTGTATAAAGGCATGGATTAATGGAAATGTTATGAATTAATGTGATCTTTAAATTCTGACGGCACCCATTCACTACAGAGTCACCATTGGTGAGCAAGTGATGTAAAGCAGATGTAAAGAAACAAACTCCTCTCCATGAAGAAACAAACTCCTCTACATCTTGGATGACCAGAGAATGAATACATTTTCAGAAAATTTCCGGCATATGTTCATTTTTCATTCATTTACTATTATAACTATTACTTCAATAAAATAATTTTAGAGAAATTGCATCTTTAAATGCACCCCTTTAAAGCACCACTTAAATAAATGTATTTTGGAAAATAAATTTGGTGTACTCAAAGATCTTGAAGATTTTTGACATTTTTGGCTTGAACTGTTTATTTTTGGCTTAAAGCCATGCCTTTATACAATTAGTATGATCTCCTCAATTTTCAAAGCAATTAAAACAGAAATGGCAGAAATCACAAGAATGTACTTTAGGTCACAGTATGCATGCAGATGTCAGACATGAAGCAATCTCTAGCTGTCATGAGTAGACTGTAAATGAGCTGTGGTTTGTCTGGGATCAGTCGAGTAGACAGCTGATCCATTTGAACTTGTATCGGCCTGTTTGGAAATATACTTAACATGCACAGAACATCACAATCACATACTGTTCTTTCTCCTATTACAGGAAAAACTATCCTCAGCAACATAACATCCCGAAACTATACCCCAGTTTCAAAGATGGAGTGAGTTGCTTTCCTGGGCATATGTGGATCACACAAACAGCCAAGAACAGAGAGGTAAACATGGGCGTCAGGCAGGGGCATTGTTATTCTGTCGGAGGAGAACACGGTGTTAGTTTGGTCCAACCCTTTGGTTTTCCCGCATTTAGGCATAAATTCTGCAAGGCCACTGATTTGAAGGGTGATTTCCTGTTATTTGTCATGCTGTGCTCCAGCAAATTTGGAACAGTTTTGTGGCTTTGGTGCTACAGGCTTGACACTTAACATGTTTCACAGATTTCATGTGTTGACAGACAGACAGACAGACAGACAGACAGATAAAAAATTTATCGTTATAAGATAGATATATATATTTAAATGTCATATTGTAAAAAATATATTGTTTATACAATAGACAAATAGACAGATATTTAATCTGATTATGGTAGCCCGTTTCCGCCACTGAATAAAAAAAAAAAAAGGAAGATAATTGTGACTTTTTTTTTCTCAGAATTGTGAGATATAAATTCATAATTCTGGCATTTTTCAGAATAGTGTGATATAAACTCACAATTCTGAGAACATATCAGTCTTTTTTCTCCTCAGAACTGGACTTTATATCCAGCAATTCTGAGTTTATTTCTCACAACTGTGAGTTTATATCTCACAATTCTATTATATCTCACAGACAGACAGACAGACAGACAGACAGATAGATTGATTAATGAAACGTAATTTATGGATGGCTGTTTTGTGCATTTTACTAAGCCGCCCACCATGTCTAAAAATTCTTATTTCAGCAAAACTGTCAGTTCAACCACACCTTAATGTTGTTCTTTTTCGAATGTGTTTGCTAACATGTGAAAAGAAGGGTGGACAGAGACTGTAGATGCAGAGGTGGACCAGAATTGTCCAAACTCACACAAACAAGCCCTGCCCCGCCCCTAGAGACACTGGCTCTCCATTGACCCTAATACCTGGCTTCTGTGATGGCACGCGCCCAACGCCTGAAGACAGGACCATTTCTTGTGTGTCTGTATTTGTAGCGATTAATCTATAGTTGTGATGAGGGCAAGGCTGTGCACTTGGAGAGGCAAGTCTGGGCAATAATGCGGTTGTGTTTACACCAGGCGCATTACAGAAGCCCCATTAGCAGGTTAACATCTTGATGAGACAGAGTGTGGCCAGAGATTATGAGGGAACTGAGAAAAAACACTGTTCGCCACACTTATGTAAGATTGTAGTTCCGAGGACTTGACTCTTTGCTCTCTTTTCCCATTCAGATCATAACAAGTGATAACTATTATTTTGACTTTCCAAATATTTGCTACAATTTCCATAACATTTCATTTTGGCCCACCAGCATATCAAATCAATACATGCTTCTAGGAAAACAAGAAAAATATTGGGTTTACCATGATTTTGGAAAATACTGTTCATTGTTATGTATAGGGCCCTTTTTGTTCATTTTTTATTCATGTTTCCCATAGGGATTTTTTTTTTTTTTTTTTTTTTTTAAAGTTGCTTGTTGTGACTCTGATTAGTGGAATTTTCTGTACAGTATTCATGGTTAATAAATGCTGCAAATTCTTCTGTTAACACAATTATTTAAAAAATATGTTCAACAAAAATTGGAAATTTGCTAAAGATTTACTCACCCTCAGGCCATCCAAGATGTAAATTAAAAGGGAAAGGGGAAAGGGAAGTGGTGTGTAGCCAAGTGTGGTGACCCATACTCAGAATTTGTGCTCTGCATTTAACCCATCCAAGTGTACACACAGTAGTGAACATACACCCATTAGTTTGTTTGTTCATCTTAACAGATTTGGAGAAATTTATCATTACATAATTTGCTCACCAATGGATCCTCTGCAGTAAATGGGTGCTGTTTGTAAAAAACAAATCCATCATTAAGGCATTCTACCTTTAAATCATCACTTCTGGTCAAAATACAATCGCATAATCCAGAAAAATGCTTTTTCAAGTGCAAAAAGCCCATATCTTGTTGTCCTTTAACATAAAAATCCACCAACAGTGTTAGACTGCTTTCACTTCTAAAAGGTGCTTGATTGGTGCATATTTCTCTCCTGATACAGACAAGATTACTTAAAGAAATATTATGTAATATGTGCTTGCATTTTTATGTGAAGGCAACGGTTTGAAATTAAAAACATCTTAATGATGGATTGGTTTCTTTCAAACATGCAGATTTTTACTTAAGACAGTATTTGATAGACTGGAGTTGTGTGGATTATAGGGATGTTTTGATCAGCTGTTTGGACTTTTATTCTGACGGCACCCATTCACTGTAGAGCTCGCAAAAGGTCCATCTTTAAAGGTTTATAAGTTATAGTTAAAAATCAATTTTCCTATTTATACTTCTGGATTGTGACTGTTGCATTCTGTATAACTGATGTGCTTTGTGTTGCATGATGACATAATCAAGTAGCAACTTCACACTGTTTTAAAAACCACTTAAATTCCATAACACAATTAGTTTAACGAGCCAGACTATTAATCAACATGCCAGGCTGTACTGATGACGGTCATGCTATCTGACACATCTTGTGTTGTTTTTTAGGAATTATGAGTGTTCACATGGTTGAACAGACATAACAGACTCTGAGTAAACTGTGAAGTGTTTCTCAAATGAGTTTTCCATTACACTGGAAACTACTAGCACTCGCCCGGGCTTTTGTGTGGTTTCTCGGCTTGTCAAAAGAAAAACTTTTCTTCTGACACATCCTTATAGTTAATGGCATTCCAGAGTCAGTTAAAGGTGTGCTGGGATAGCTGTTATGGGCTTGTTTGTATCACTTTCCATCAGTTCTCCACCTTTTATTTGAAGTCAGGCTGTGTTTGTTTTATTACCTGCATCTTTGGCATTCCAGTCACTTTTCTGTTGTTATCATTACAGTAACGGTGCGTTTTGGGCTTCATTCAGCACGGCTCTTATCTGCACCTCTGCAGAGCCCAGTTAGTGGTTCCTGTTATTGCGGTTTCATGTCACGGAGGCCGATCCACGCACCCAGCTTGGCTGTGCAACCATCCACCGGCTTTTTCACCATCGAACAATTCAGATTGTGTACAGCGCCAGAGTGAAGAATTTCGATTGTTTGTTATTACAATGCCAGCCCGTGGTAGGCCCAGCGTGTGTTGTTTTGACGTTTGAGAACAATCGGCGTCTGCAATAAAAGGAGACCCTGTCCTCCCCGCGCACTGCACTGGTCTTCCCGAATTGCTGAAAAGCTTGAACCGGGTCCAATGTGTTTTTCCTGTAGCTGGAGCGTTTATATTGTGTTGGGAAGCAAGACAATATGGCCCATATGCTGTTGATATTAATAGTCATGGGTTTGATTAAAAACTAATCTGTGCGGTTTAGAAGAAAATGTGACATAGCAAGTTAATTGTTTTTAAAGGGGTAGTTTCCGATGCTGTTGTGTTCGAGGAATTTTGTTTTTAACATAGAAATTCACAACAACGCGCATGACATTTTGTGGAAAGAATTGGGTGAATTGAACAAAATATGTCCCGATTATGTTTCATCCCGAAAGAAATACAATCTTGTGTAATGAAAATTTAGACCATTTTGGGACCATTCAAATTCCCATTCTATTATAATGCAGTGAATGAATTAACTAAATTAATTAAAATCTCATTACAATAATAATCTAATCCTTTTAGCAATGGTTCAGGGGTAATTTAAAGAGCAAAACAGGAAGTTGCCCCCCTTGTTTTAGACGGAGGGTCACAAGTGTTGAGAATTTTTCTTTTGTGAATCCATGTTATCCTGCGATTGCTCTCAGGTCAGGCCGTGATCACAGATCACAGTATTTGGCATTCCTTCATCGGTCGAGACATGATGAACACTATCCCGCTGATATTGTTTCTGTCAGAGAGCTGAACAGACTAAATAAGGGTTCCTCGGTGGAGCCTGCAGCCTTTGCTAATATCACCCACATTATTGGGTCAGGTTTCAGGTCAGCTCAGTAAAGCAGGTTTCTTTCCCTCATTTCAGATGAAGTTAATCTGAACAAATGGTTATCAGTGTGGTTCTGGATCAGGACGTTTGCTTGTTGACTTAAAAACGAAGTGCATTCTTGAGACAAGGATGCGTCTTATCGTCTGCGACACGCACAAACCAGTGATATGCTCACATTTGTTGAAACTTGTGAAATGTTTTCCTTTAGTTGGTATGGAAGACTTTATCACTTACTTTACGGAGTTTGGTCTTCCTGGTCCCCTTCTTGAAAAATGTTCTTATTAATATATATATATATATATATATATATATATATATATATATATATATATATATATATATATATATATATATATATATATATATATATATGTTGGTTATAGCAACATTTTTAGTTTCCTGTTCCCATGTTTAGAAAGCTGAATCATGAATTTAGTGGACTATTGACTTTTATTTATTGTTGTATTGTATAATTATACTTTAGTTCACTTTTTGTACAAAAAACTAACAAAACAGATCTAGCTTACAGTCACTGGTTTAAATAACACTTTTCCTCTGGCCTGTTAATGTGAACAAAGCCCCTATAATTAAACCTCAGCTACTGACATTTAACCAGGCCTTTCTTATTTCTGGCTCCTTATCAAGTCTTATTGTTGCAGGAGATGCACGGCACGATATTAATGCATTTTAATGTTTCCTATCATTGTGTGAGGGACTACATTTGTTGAAGTAACTGCAGTAGTTTCAAGGACACCAGAAATATGGCTCATTTGAGTTTGTCATTAATGAGTGATTGTGAATTCACTGTGAACTCATTTGTCTTCAGCATGTGTTGTGGGTTTTGTGACATATGGCTTAAGATCATGTGACTTGCAGTGTGTAGGTTTATTTTTTTTATTATTTTGTTTTTGTGATAATAATGAATCATTTAATGGTTAATAATATTTTGTCATCATTTACTACAGCTTTATGATTGGTGGTGTTGGGGTTCTGTGATTTAAAAAAATCTGTGATTAAAAAATAAAATAAAAATATAGATATTATTTTAGTAAAACTAAAAAGTAAAAATATAATAAAATAAAACTTACTAAAAAGTATGTGTTTGTGCTGCCTTAAGTTTTTAAGTAAATTTATTTATCTATTATTATTGTTACATTTTTTAAAAATAAAATTAAACTTAAGTGATAGCTTGGATATTTGAGTTGACTAAACTAAGCTGAACTTTAAATTTTTTTAAGTTTAAAGTTTTTTTTATTTTATTTACAATTTGGCTAACATTCTTATTATATATAATTATATAATATACTATATACACTCACCTAAAGGATTATTAGGAACACCTGTTCAATTTCTCATTAATGCAATGATCTAATCAACCAATCACATGGCAGTTGCTTCAATGCATTTAGGGGTGTGGTCCTGGTCAAGACAATCTCCTGAACTCCAAACTGAATGTCAGAATGGGAAAGAAAGGTGATTTAAGCAATTTTGAGCATGGCATGGTTGTGGGTGCCAGACGGGCCGGTCTGAGTATTTCACAATCTGCTCAGTTACTGTAGGCGGATGGGCTACAACAGCAGAAGACCCCACCGGGTACCACTCATCTCCACTACAAATAAGAAAAAGAGGCTACAATTTGCACGAGCTCACCAAAATTGGACGGTTGAAGACTGGAAAAATGTTGCCTGGTCTGATGAGTCTCGATTTCTGTTGAGACATTCAGATGGTAGAGTCAGAATTTGGCGTAAACAGAATGAGAACATGGATCCATCATGCCTTGTTACCACTGTGCAGGCTGGTGGTGGTGGTGTAATGGTGTGGGGGATGTTTTCTTGGCACACTTTAGGCCCCTTAGTGCCAATTGGGCATCGTTTAAATGCCACGGCCTACCTGAGCATTGTTTCTGACCATGTCCATCCCTTTATGACCACCATGTACCCATCCTCTGATGGCTACTTCCAGCAGGATAATGCACCATGTCACAAAGCTCGAATCATTTCAAATTGGTTTCTTGAACATGGCAATGAGTTCACTGTACTAAAATGGCCCCCACAGTCACCAGATCTCAACCCAATAGAGCATCTTTGGGATGTGGTGGAACGGGAGCTTCGTGCCCTGGATGTGCATCCCACAAATCTCCATCAACTGCAAGATGCTATCCTATCAATATGGGCCAACATTTCTAAAGAATGCTTTCAGCACCTTGTTGAATCAATGCCACGTAGAATTAAGGCAGTTCTGAAGGCGAAAGGGGGTCAAACACAGTATTAGTATGGTGTTCCTAATAATCCTTTAGGTGAGTGTATATAATAAATAGACTATAAATGAGGGAGTGAATGAATTAATAAATATTTTATTTACAGTATAACTGTAAAATTTCACTAGTATTTCCCAAGTAAATATTTATGTCTTAATTTCTACATTTTCAAACATTAAACCATCAGGTTTTCATTTTATTTATCAGGGAGCTCTTAAAGCGTGTTTATAAGCACTTCTCTTTATATTTGTTAGGATGATTGGTGCAAGTTGTGTTTCCAAATGCACGTTATAAGCGGCTAAAACGTGTTTTTTTTTTGCATTTGCTGTGAACATAGTTGCTGAAAACAGCAGATCATGAGCTGCTGGCGTATAAAAGAAGACAGAGTTGAGCTTCACTCTAAACATGCAATACATATATTTATTTAATTAAATCTTCACAATTTGATAATCACACATATGCTTTTCATATGGCTTTTTTTGTGTGTGTATATCATCTTTGGAGCTTGAAAGCATCCTTCTTCATTTGCTTTTGTTATATGCAAAAAGCAGCATGAACTTTCTGTGTTCCACAGAAGAAATAAATGCAGGTCTGGAACGACAAGAGGGTGAGTAAATGACGACAGAACTTTCATTTTTGCTTGAAAGATATTTTATATGACCATCTTGGAGTTCATTTTGGCAGGCTATCTAAACAACAGGCTTGAGGCTAAATCTCAGTGTCTCTCTAATCCATGGACTGATGTCAGTATGTTTATGTGTAGATGTTGTCACTCATGTTCAATAGATTTGACCTCTGACCTCTGAGAAGTACTTCCAGGTGGCGGCTCTCCACCGTGGCTCTTCCTGTCAGGCCATTGAGACCCCCTGCGGTCAGCCAACACATCTCAATCTATAAATATCGCATTACGCTCCTCGCCCAAATATCTTCTGTGATCCTTCAAACATCCCAGATTCCTCAAAGAAGTATACACAAATACCAGACATGAGCGCTTTGAGTGATGCACGCTATCTGTTACTCCAGAACAGAACAAGATGTGTAATGAGAGGATCTACTCATGCTTTCGTTATGTGTTTAAAAAACTCTAATAGATTAGCAAATCTGAGTGTCTGTAATGCAGTATTTTTATATTGTATTCTAAAATACATTATACATTTTTTTTAATATTTTAACTGTAAAAATAATATAATGCATAATTAATTTGATTTAATTGAGTGAGTATATGTCACGAATCTGGTTCGTGGCCTTCTGTCCGACTGCCACAAGAGGTCGCCTCTCCATCATATTAACTCTCACACTACACATCACACTGGACTGCATTTCCCATCATCCATTGCACTGATGATACACACACAGCTGAATGCACTGATCACACAGCTGTCACCAATCACACGCTCACCTAAGAGCTATTACACACACTACATAAAACACATTCAGATCCTGATCTAGTTGCTGATTATTGTCTAGCGTTTAGCATTCTCCTAGTGTTAGCTACTTACCAAGCCTTTCCGTGTTTGTTTTTGTGTTCAGTTTCCTATATTGTATAGCGTATATCACTCTCCTAGCGATAGCTACTCTACGGAGCCCACTTAGTTCTCATAGCCTTGCCTTGTGTGTATTCTAGTGTTTTGATTATTGCCCGTGTTTCATAGATTGGCCCTTTTCCTTACCGTTCGGACTCTGTTTGCACCTCTCTTGAACTACTGCTTGTGTTCCTGCATTATCTCTCTGCCTTGCCCTGTTGGATATTGTTTGCCAATCAAAGACCCACGCTTGCCCTAGGATTACTCTTGTGTCTTTCCCGGGCCATATCCGTTTGCTGTTGTTTGACCCTGCCTGTGATTTGACTATGTTTATTAATAAAAGCTTGCACTTGGATCCGCTTGCCCCATTACAGTATATACAACAAATACTAGCATGGCATGAAAAATTTTCACAAACTTTTATTCATTTATTTATGTATTTATTTATTTACCATGTAAAATTTATGCCATAATGCATCAGTGTTCTGGACAAAGAATTTTTGCTTTTTGTTTTGTTTCGTTGTTTCATCGATATTTTCAAACTCACTGAATTATGCATTTCCTATGTGAATTCATTGACTCTCTGTAGTTTGCTGCATTACCTTGTGCCAATATTTTCCCAACTACAATCCATTTACTCTATAACCCACAAAATCGTATTAGATATTTGCACATTGCACTCATTTGAGATTGCACTGCAGCAGTATGATATCATGAGCTTCACATGTGTTTCTGGAATGTTTCTCTGATTCTCCACCTCAGTGCCCCTGGAATGTTCCTGTGTGAACTGTGAGGTCACTGTGCACGAATGGAATGTTTCTTGCCTGAAAATTCTTTGCAGGTGCCCCTCGGCACCCAGACTGTACTTGTAACGCTCCCTGCGGGCTCAGCACTGTCTCATTTTCCACACAATTTGAAATTAGCGTGCATTTCAAGCATTCTTCACTTTGTACACACATAGGCCGTTCTTTTCATTTTCTTTCGTCTATTATTAAAAGCAAAGTTTCTAATTGCAGTCTGATGTCATTAGAGAACATTAGATTCCAAAAACAATGTTTTATTCTCTAGTGAGAATTGGTGAGAATTGGTCCCTATACTAAAGTTATTCTAAATTATTATTCTCATTAGATTTTTGTTAGTGCAATGCAGTATGTTTGCTATATTACTATAAAATGTCATATGATACATAAATATAATAATAAAAATAGGATGTAATATTAAAAAAATATTTCAATGTGTTTAGTTTAATTCACCTTCAATTTAAGCATTAAAACAAGTATTGTAACAATTTTTTTTCTACATTAGATTTATTTATTTATAGTAATAAGAAATTGGGGGTAAATTGATGCTGAAGGCAAGACTCTACATGCAAAAACAATTTTTTCAGGCACAGGTCACTTTTCAGATTTTGGGCTTTTTTTTCATCTTTTTTTCAGATGTGTGGAAAGAAAACAACCAAAATACACATTTAAGTGTTTGTTTTATTGCACTTCACCTATTGGCATCTGTAGATTTCAATTACAAATACAGCTCTTTAAAGCCCATTTTCTCAAAATGTGCTTTTAAACCAAACTTTATAGTTTTATTTACCTTTTGAATTTTTTATTTATTGAATTTTTTTATTTACCTTTACCTCTGAAAAATAGCTGCATTTTCTTACAAAATATCCATGTTTCTTTTGATTTTGAGGTAAAAATACTTAATACACACCTGTGTCAATGTGAGCAACAGTCATGTCAACAGCTTCTTGATAAGAAGAGGGTTCTTTGCTGAAACTAAAGTGTTGCCAAGAAGTACTGAGGAACCTTTCTATTTAGGAGTGTTGTGTCTGTTCTCTCATCACCTTTCATTACTCATGCAGAGTTTGCCATCTTACTCCATCTTTTCTTTCATTATTTTCCACACGTGGCTTCCATTTCCATATTCCAAACTCAGAACTTTACATTACGACTTTACATTACGAGTTTACATTCCTAATTTAAGGAGAGTCATTCATCATTCTGTCTTAATGTCATACCGCACACTTAGCAGAATAAAAATGTGTTTAAAATGTATTGGCATTGATGTCAATCACCAAGAGCTTTTTCATGCACTTAAACTAGATGTGTGAAATAGAGGTCTTGATTATTAATTACTGACAGCACAGATTCACCTTAGATTTTCCTGGTATCCCAGCTGCACTCCTGACACAAAGGCTGTTTTTAAAAAATGCAGGCTTATAAAGGTGGATGTGATTTTTAAAAAGTAGGACGAATGCTGGTTCAGGAACCATATTCCATGAATAGTAAAAATAAATGTTTATTTAGCAGCAAATCAGCATATTAGAATGATTTCTGAAGGATCATGTGACACCGAAGCCTGATGCTGAAAATTCAACTTGGAATCACGGGAATAAATTACATTTTGAAATATGATCAAAGAGAAAACAGTTATTTTAAATTGTAATATTACTGTTTTAGCTTCATAGCCCCAACCCCAAAAGTGATTTGAATTTGGATAAATGTCTCTTTCCACAAGAAAGAACCACTCATTCTTTCTCCAGATCATGTAAAACTTAACTTTAGTTTGTACTTCTATCTCACTCATCAGTGATGTTCACAGAAAACTCATTTTAAAAACATTTCTTAATCAAATCTGAGTTGGTATAGTGAGAAGTTTTCCTAGCTGTGCAGACCCAGTGTGTCCTGTCCCTGCAGTGCTGATGGATGTATTTATTAGAGGTTAGTGGGGGTTGGTCAAGCAGAGTGACATCAGCTCACACTCTCTGAGTCCGGAGGTCCCAGACGCCTGCCGTGTCGCTCTCTCATCCTCCCATCAGTCTGCGGATTAACCGGCTAAATAGCCGCCTGTCAGTGTGTGTGTGTGTGAGCAGTTAAGCGTGTTTGGGGTTCCTCCCTGATGTGTTAGCGTGCTCTCCGTGTGTCACGGGAGCCTACTTAGCGTGAGATGAAGCTTGAGGCCCCTGCTCAGAACCAGCACTGTTTCATACCAGCAAAAAGAGCAGTTTATTGGCATTTACAGCACATGAGTCCTTTGGGGTTTGGAGTGTGACATAACAGGCTGTGCACTGGAGCCCAATACTCTCATGACATCTGATACACACTAAACACTTGCCTCTATTTTTTTTTGTTTTTTTTTGAGTATGCATGGATTCTAATATATACACTATCATTCAAAACTTGGGTATGAGTCTCTTGTTCACCAAAGCTGCATATATTTGATCAAAAATACTGTAATATTGTGAAATAATACAGCAATTTAAAATAACTGTTCCCGTTCAGGAACTCGAGCTGCGTCAGATACGCTTTGGGAACGCCTTCAGCGTGACCGTGCTCTGAATTATCTGTACAATCATTCCAATGGAAAGGCAAGGCGTCACGGGCGGGTGACGTCACGACCAGGAAGCTTTAAAAGCACGTGAGGTGTAGCCGGCTTCTTCAGCTTTTTGTCATTCAGCAAGCGCTCTGTGTGTCTGTCAGTCCGATATTTGTTTTGTGAGTCTTATTTGGTGTTGTTTGTCAAAATAAAGCACTATGTCCAAGGCCACAAGTAAATCAAAGCATAAGGGCGATCTTGGATCACGCTTCAAGCTGTGTGTTCCTCCCTGCTCTTGCTACAATCACGAGCGGGGATACACACAGTTTGTGCGCGGTCTGCCTGGGCGCGAAGCATGCGGAGTCGGCTCTCCAGGGACCACTGTTAGCGGCTGCCGCTATGCACGCTTCGCTCCCAGAAGACTCTCTTCGAGAAGGGAGCCTTTGCGAGTGTTCCTCACGGTGCTGGCCCCGCGGCTGCCGAGGCAGAGCGGCGGCTGCGCTCGTGGTAGTGATGGGCGGATCGATCCTAAAGTATCGATACTTTCGATACTGATGTTGTATCGAAAGGATCGATCCTCACATAAAAATATCGATTCTAAAGTGCATTTTTTTTAAACCACTAATTTTATTAAGACATTCTGTGCATAAATAAGCTTTTAAGTGTTAGTCTAATTGTGTTAGAGTGATTTCTCCTGCTCGATCGGAAGCAAATGCTGATAGACAAAACCAATCAATCACAGACAGCGTGACTCATGGCTCAGCAGTGTTTGTTCAAATAGAGCTACGTTTCCCAAAAGCATCAGAAGCATAAGTAGATCTTTATAAAACATTGCCACATCATTACATTACATATCATTGTTACTATGTATAAAATTAATTCTGAAAAATGCATCACGGTTTCCACACAAATATGAAGCAGCAATAATCAGAAATGTTTCTTGAGCAGCAAATGATAATTATTTCTGAAGGATCATGTGACACTGAACACTGGAGTAATGATGCTGAAAATTCAGCTTTGATCACAAAGGCATTTTAAATTACATTTTAAAATATATTAAAATAGAAAATAGTCATTTTAATGGTTATGGTTATATTTCACAATATTGCTCTTTTACTGTATTTTTGTTCAAATAAGTACAACCTTGGTGAGCATGATGTTTATTTAAAAAATATTACAAAATCGTACTAACACCAAACTTGGTTTATGTAATATTCATTTTAAATAGGCTCGTTTGTGCAAGTAAATTTATTTAAACTGGTTGTTAAAAGTTCAAATGGATTGTGTTAGGTTCTGTAATTGCTGTTAATAAAAAAATATGCTAAAGTTTCACCTTTAGAAGTACAGCAGCCTGGGAGCCTTTTACAAAAATTAACCATGGTTTTATTACAGTAACCACAGTATTTGTAGTAAAACTGCAGTAACCACACATTTATCATAAAAATAATAATTTTAGTACTTATGGAACACAATGTTTATTTTTCATGAGGTACCCTCAAAGGTGCACATTTGTTATTTACCGTTAAAGCATGCATACTTGTATGGTACTAATATGCTCCCTTTTAGGGTAGGTGCACCTTTGAGTTACTGCCCCAGTAAAGGGCTGAAATACAATTTATTTTATTTCTGAGTGTAAACAAAAAACAAAAACAAAAAAAGCCTATGAAATGTTAAAAAAACCCCATCTAATATTAAGTGAGTATAATTACTGATTATATTTTATATTTAATAATTTAAAAGATCAGTTTAGTCAAGGTATCGGTATCGGTATCGGTATCGACGATACTGGGCTTAAAAATATCGGTATCGGATCGAAAATAAAATAAGTGGTATCGCCCATCACTAGCTCGTGGGGCTCGCACATGGATCATCAGATCCAGCGCCCGCTCTCTGTGTTCGGAAGCCCCGCCCCGCGGTTTCTTCCCCCTAGAGAGAGGGCTCGACGCTCCGCTTGTCTTCCTTCGAGGAGGTGGACGTGGAAGATGAGCTTTGTAAAGCTGCAATGTTTGCACAAGCATATTATGAATGACAACATCATTATATTCGCGCTGTCAGCTCTAAGATAAAGGGCTGATTGTGCTTTTCCACGCCGTAAGATCTTGCGGTTCCGGCCCACCACTGCTGAGGCAAGGCGGCGAGGGAGATCGCGGGGATTGCAACATGGATCTGGCCGATGGGTTGGAGACGGGTTCGCCCTATCTCCACCTGCATTCCCCAGATCTAGCACTCTCGCTTGGGGCTGGAAGCCCGCGGTTCTTCCCCCTTTAAAGCCAAGTTCACACTAAGGACTTTACACGTCGGCAGATCGTTGTGCCGTTCAGACTACATGACTTGATTGTCTGTCTTTTAGTCGTTGTGGTGTTCACACTACTCTGTAAATTATCCGCAACCAGGGGTTACTCACTACAGGAGCTGACAACAACTCTGTCACCCAACTCGATTTGGTCCCTATTTTGCCATAAAAACACGCGAGAATTGACCGGTCACAAAGAGCTTGATTGACAGGTGATCTGACCAATTAGAACATGACTGACAGCTGGCCAGTCTTCACAGAAATACGTTAAAATGGGGTGAAAAAGATCGACTGAATTGAAAGTTTTTCAATATAACTAAATATAAATATGTGAGGAGGGTTAAGCTGTGCTGTTGTTGGCTGCCATGGTAACGGCAATAAGCTGAGGTATTTAAAAGTGCTTGTTTTGCTTACCAGAAAATATGGTCATGCACTGTATGCATAGCTTGCAGCGCTAAAGTTAAATGCTGAGTGTTAAATAAAATATGTTAAAAAGTGTGCTCTTATCATTCTGTGGACAAAATCCCGTGAACTTCGCCCCGATCGGGAGCTGTATATGCACATGCACGCTCATCTGTTTTCAATGCAGGTTAACCGCAAGCTTCATGTCATCTTCCCACTCATTAAACTATGACAGGTCCTTTACTGCAAAAAGACGGTCACTGCGACACTGGCAAAGTGATGAAACTATGGCGCTATGTGCTTTTTAAAACCATTTTCATTGGTTTCACGTTATATTGTCGGCTCGGAAAATATGTAAAAGCGCATGCCCAGTTGCCGCAGCTGTATCCCTTCTAGCCTTAACCCCAAATCAGACAGGAGAGTAGATTAACTTCGCTGGACTTAAAATGGTGTGTTCCGCGGTTGAAATTAAACACCTTCTGATGTTTATTCATGTTAATTTCGTGCATTAAGTAAACATGAAAAGACGATCGGTTCACGTGTTTGAACTGAGGCAATACAGTGATCTGTCATGACACGTTGAAGAGCCACAAAAAGGTATTTATTATTTGAACTTCTTTAAAAATGACTCAATTTAAAACCTGAGAGTCCTGAGACCTTGTTTCATATCAGCAGTAACCTGCTTTGTCTTCTCTGTCGGTGTGTGGTCAGTTTCCTCTCTGCTCTGCGATTTGCTTTTCACTGCGTGAGAACATGAGTGTAGCGAGAGTGTGTAGCGAATGTCCAGTCGGCCGACCGGTCCAGATATTTGGCATGCTAGATATTTGTTTGGCGTCGGCGAGGTATCGGCGACTCGTCAGCGAGCGCCTTTGACGCATCGTTGTGTAGTTCACACAAAATGATTGCGAAGCGCCGATCACCCGCAGATTTTCCCCCGATTACAGCCCGACCTGTCGGCGAGCTCGTTAACTTGCAAATCGGGTTTAAATCGGGCTTAAATCCTGTAGTGTGAACTAGCCTTTAGTGAAAGCTCGCTGTTGCAGCGCGCGTTGCCGAGGCGACCACGTGCATTATGTCATTCTCATTCTTATTATGAATCCTTTTCATATCAGACCGTGTTTACTCGTCTGGTTGTCTTTCTGCATTTAATTTCTGAGGAATTAAATGATGTATTTCATCTAACTAGGAGAAGTTAGATGTGTATACACCAATATCAGGTTCTTCCCGTTGGCCTTACACGCTCACCCCGCTTTTTTACATCAATGATTGGTTGATTCTAGCTCAATCGGAGCAGCTGGCGATTTGACATCGAGATGTCATTCTCGCCCAGATGAAAGACCTGGGGTTAAGATTAAACGTCAACAAAAGTGTGCTTTCTCCATTACAGAGGACCACTTATCTGGGCGTGGTGTGGGATTCGACCACGATGCAGGCACGTCTGTCCCCTGCTCGTAACGAGTCGATCCTCACAGTCAAGAGAGTGAAAGAAGGCCAGTCACTCACTGTCAAGCAGCTTCAGAGACTGCTGGGTCTGAGGGCAGCTGCGTCCAATGTGATACCTTTTGGGCCTGCTGTACATGAGACCCCTACAGTGGTGGCTCAAGACCAAGGGGTTCTCCCCGAGGGGAAAACCACTCCACACTTTCAAGGTCATGAGACGTTGCATACGTGCCTTAGACATGTGGAGGAAACCTTGGTTCTTGTCCCAGGGCCCGGTGTTGGGAGCTCCTTGTCGCCGTGTAACACTAGCGACGGACGCGTTCCTCACCGGTTGGGGAGCGGTCATGAGTGGCCACCCTGCCCGCGGTCTGTGGAGTGGCCACCATCTGACATGGCATATCAATTGGATGGAGATGCTTGCCGTGTATCGAGCACTCAAACACTTCCTCCCAGACCTAAGAGACCATCACGTGTTGGTGCGCACCGACATCACGTCAGTGGTCTCGTACATAAACAACCAGGGAAGTCTGTGGTCGCGACCCTTGTACAAGCTGGCGCACCAGATCCTTGTGTGGTCCCAGAGCAAACTCCTCTCATTAAGAGCAGTGCACATTCCTGGGCATCTCTATGTGGGAGCAGACGTTCTGTCGAGACAGGGGCCGAGGCCCGGGGAATGGATGCTTCACCCGAGGTGGTGAAGCAGATATGGAGAGTGTTTGGCCAGGCTCAGGTTGACCTGTTTGCGACTATAGTGTCAGTTCAATGTCCCCTCTGGGCCTCTCTGACTCCTCCAGCTCCTCTAGGACTGAATGCTATGGTACAGACTTGGTCAAGGCTTCGTCTGTACGCTTTTCCCCCTATCGCTCTGCTCTTGGGAGTTCTGGCGAGAGTGCGCCGGGACGAGGTCAGTCTACTTCTGGTAGCGCCGTTCTGGCCGGGCTGAGTATAGTTCTCGGACCTGATTTCTCTCCTCGATGGCACTCCGTGGGAGATTCCCGTCAGGGGAGATCTCCTCTCACAGGCGGGGGGCACAATCATCCACCCTCGCACCGGAGCTGTGGAAGCTTTGGGTGTGGCCACTGAGGGGGCACAGTTCATAGCTTCCGGTCTCTGAACCGAGGTTGCTGAGACCATCCTCCAATCCAGAGCTCCCTCTACGAGGAAACTGTACGCCCTGAAGTGGAAGCTCTTCACTTCATGGTGCGGAGGTTGCCAGCTCGACTCAGCTAACTGCCCGATTGGTACAGTTCTGGAGTTCGTGCAGGCCTGTCTCTAGGCAGGGTTAACCCACTCCATCATTAAGGTGTACGTGGCGGCCATTGCGGCCTACCACGTTCCTGTCAGTGGTCAGTCAGTGGGTAGACACCCCCTAGTTACACGTTTCCTCCATGGTGCGCTGAGGCTGAGGCCACCGGTACGTTCACGTGTCCCCACGTGGGACCTGGCTGTGGTACTAGAGGCTCTTTGCAAGGCTCCCTTTGAGCCAATTGAGGAGATATCTGACAGACTCCTCACCATTAAGACTGCCTTCCTTCTGGCTATTTCCTCTCTAAAGAGAGTTGGTGATCTACAGGCCCTTTCAGTGGCCCCTGCCTATCTTGACTTTGCGCCCGGTATGGCCAAAGTTTTTCTCTACCCCCGAGCGGGGTATGTACCTAAAGTTCCCTCTGTGATGCCTCAGCCCGTCGTACTTCAGGCCTTCTGTCCTCCTCCCTTCAGGGAGCCCGACCAGCAAAAGCTTGGATAGTGGATGCTATTAATACTGCCTATGAGTCCTCTCAGCTCCCCTCGCCGATGGGAGTCAGAGCTCACTCAACCCGAGGTGTGCGGCCTCCAAGGCCTTCCTAGCAGGTGTGTCTATGCAGGACATCTGCAACGCTGCTGGGTGGTCCATGCCCCTCACTTTTGTAAGGTTTCATGACCTCGACATTTGAGCCTCTCCGGGCTCTTCTGTCCTCTCGTCCTAGTCACACTAGGCAGGGACTTGTCAGTCTGGCGGCGTGGGTATCTCATTCCCAAAGCGTATCTGACGCAGCTCGAGTTCCTGAAGGGGAACGTCTCAGGTTACACATGTAACCATGTTTCCCCGAAGGGAAGGAGACGCTGTGTCTCGAGGCTATTCCTCCGGCATCCCTGCCAGCGCTTGCTTCATTCTTAGAAGCTGAAGCCGGCTCCACCTCACGTGCTTTTAAAGCTTCCAGGTCGTGACGTCACCCGCCCGTGACGCCTCGCCCTTCCATTGGACTGATTGTACAGATAATTCAGAGCACGGTCACGCTGAAGGCGTTCCCAAAGCGTATCTGACGCAGCGTCTCGTTCCCTTCGGGGAACCATGGTTACATGTGTAACCTGAGACGTTTTCTATATTAGTAGATTTTGAAATGTGATTTATTCCTGTGATTGCAAAGCTGAATTTTCAGCAGTTTTCATTACTCCAGTCGTCGGAGTCATATGATCTGATATTATTAAGTAAAACTGGTTGTGATTAGTGTTTCATATTGACAATTTAAAGTAATAGTTAACAGAAAAACAAAAACTTGCTAAATATTTACTCACTCTCAGGGCGTAAGATGTAGATAAGTTTTTAGTAGTTAGTAGTAGTTAGTAGTTTTTAGTTGATAAATTTAGCATTTCATCACTTGCTCACCAATGCATCCTCTGCAGTGAATGGGTGCCGTCAGAATGAGAGTCCAAACAGATGATAAAAACATCACAATAATCCACGAATAATCCTCACGACTCCGGTCTATCAACTAACATATTGTGAAATGCAAAGCTGCATTTTTGTAAGAATCAAATCCATCATTACAGCATTTTAAATGTAAACATTTGCTTTTGGCACAGCAACTTTTTCACTGAAGAAAGCAATAATATTGATAGAGAACTTGTATTTAAGATGGAGGCAACAGTTTGAAGTTTAAAACATCTTGATGGATTTGTTTATTACAAAAATACAGTTTTTCACTTCAAAAGATGTTAATTGGTGGACTGGAGTCGTGGGGATTACTTATGAATTATTGCGACGTTTTTATCAGCTGTTTGGACTCTCATTCTGACGGCACCCATTCACATTGGTAAGCAAGAGAGGTAATGATAAATTTCAGTGACAAATAGTCCAGCATCATAATAGATAGAGATAAACCAGCATATGATTCGTTTGGAAAATGCAGATAAGGTTGTTTTCAACCATGAAGACATTCACCCTTATAATCCAACCAATCCGCATCAATGGAACAAGATTACAATGTTATGTACATCTTAAAAGAAAGTATGAAGGTTTAGTAGTAAACACTTCTGAATAAGATCACAATCTGGGTCGTTTACAGTAAGCACTCCTCTAATAATACGCATGATTCATCAGGTATGCGATTATTGCAGCCGGCAGCGAAAGTTTTCTATGGTATCTACAAACAAAGGGTGTCAACACAGCGGTTGGCAACGCATGCCCACAGATGCTGTTCTGTGAAACGGCAGATGAATTCAATAAAGCCACACCTTTGTGAAAAGAAAGAAACTGAATATGCGAGACTCATATATTCATTGTACAGTAGATACACGCCTGAAAATATTTGCTCTTTGGAGGCGGCTAAGAATACTGTAGTGCTTATACAAGCTGAATTAATGTCTTTGAGGAAACTTGGTGCAGAAATTGAAACGGCAAAAGCCTTCAGTGGCAAAACAAGTGAGTCAATGTTTTGGAAATGTTGAATGTGAGCCACTATGGTTTCATTTTATATTTGTCTATCGCAATACATTAATAAAATAATAAATAGTTTTTATATCATGCCACACAGAGTTCACAGAGGTTCAAAGTTCAAATTTGAATTAAAAAAGTAGGATGTAATATAATATAGAAGAAATTAATCTAAAAACTTTAGTGAAGAATTAGTGAGATGTTTGCAGCGACACCTATAGAACGTTCGGTGTAAGAATACTTAATTATGTTATATATACAACCATTATACAAGCATACAAGTTTGGTATGCTGTTCGTTTGAACTTTCTATTCATCGCAGAATTAATAAAAAATGATCACTGTTTCCAAAAAATATTCATGCAAATCAGCATATTAGAATGATTTCTGAAGAATCATGTGACACTGAAGTCTAAAGTAATGATGCTGAATATTCAGCTTTGCATTACAGAATAAATTATATATATTTTTTAAATATTTTCAATTAGAAAACAATTCTTTGAAATTGTAATAATATTTCACAATATTACTATTTTAACTGTATTTATGATCAAATAAATGCAGCCTTGATCATAAGAGACTTCTTTAAAAAAACTTTTAAAAACATTTTACTGACCCCAAACTTGAAGGTAGTGGTGCTATCAAAAACATAAACTGTTAAAAGTTCGAATTGTTTTGACAGTATTGAACATATGTCTAAGAGAGAGGAAAAAAAGATGATATAAGGAAATTTTATGTCATGTCAACTTTCCTTGTCCTGTCATTCCAATTCTAATTCGACTTCACACTCATTATTTGAAAGAGAGCCAAAAAAGTTGCTCAAGAGCTTGTGCAACTTGGGCAATCATTTCTAAAGGAAACATGCTGCTAATGCTTAATGAAAGGGAAAGAAAGAGAAGAGAGAGGTAGGAAGTGAATAACACGAGGCAGGTGAAGTGGAACGGCAGGTATGGAGCTGAAGGCCTTTGAAGCACAGCTGTAACTCAATCCTGAGGTTTAGACTGGAGCATAATGGCCGTCTATAGTCCATTCAGCGCATGGAGTGAGTCCAGGCCCACCAGCGGATCCTCTTTAAACCACGGCGCCTCCTGAGAGTAACTTATCACCTTTAGCCTCTCACTGAAAGGACCCTCTCTCTCTCTGCACCCTTTGTCTTTGTTGTCTAGTCTTTCTCTTCCTCTCAGAGTAACATACATTTTTCTGGTTCATTGCTTTTCAGGGAAGCCGGGGTGAAAACGGCACAGACATGGTCGAGGGACGATGGAAGGCTTTGTTCAGTCAGGTTATTTTTCTTTTTTCTTTAGGCTCATCACCCTGCTGACCTTTGGCCTCATCATATACTCAATCAAAGCTGGTGAAGGATTTTTCACCAGCTTCTGTTGAACTTCAAATCCCGGCTGATGACAGTAATTATGTTGAAATATATTACTGAAGGTGGTGAATGTGGCTTTGATGGCTGTAGCGGTGATTAGCGGAGTAGCAGTGTGCTGACAGACTGTCTAAAACCCTCTCTGGAGAATTTGTGTCTCTGAATTCAACCCCTTTAAAGCAAAGCTGCTAAAATATAGGGTAATACTTTATTTTAAGGACCAGTTCTCAGTATTAACTAGCTGCTTATTAGCATGCATATTACTAGCATATTGGCTGTTTAGTACTTATTAGGCACACATATTAATGCCTTATTCTGCATAACCATAGTCTAGATCCCTTAACCCTGCAACATACCTAAACTTAACAACTACCTAACTAACTATTAATAAGCTGCAGAAACTGTTAGAAAACTCTTAGTGAATATGTTAACTAATTATTTAATTAGAATGATCTAATCTAAGTATAACCAAATATTGAAACTAACAACAAACTAAGAAAAGAGGTCCAGATACATTTATTTTTTAAGCAGATATTGAATTAATAGACAACTAACTAACTAACTAACAATTACGGTACTAATGATTGAGTTGAGGACAACTAGTCAAATAATTTAAAGGTGCAAAAGTGCCAAAATATGTATTTGTTTCTGTCACTTATTTTTCTTACTAAACATTCAACAAAGTTAATTAAGAGGTTTTAATATTTTTAGCATTTTATTTCATTTTTGGTCCTAATACATTTTTTCTGTATTTTAAGCCCCCAGTAAATTAAGAGGGTTTATATATATATATATATATATATATACACTATATATTATAATATTTATATATATTCGCACATTTATTTAATATTTTTTCCAGGTATTTTTTGTATTTTGTTTTGTCTCTTGTTTGTCATCCTAAATCTCCAATATAGATGAATGAAGTTACTTAATTTTTAGCATTTTAATTTAATTTTTGCATTTTTATAAAAAAAAAAAAAAAAAATTATTTAATTTTTAATTTTATTTTTTTATTTTTTGCCTCTTGTTATCATAGACCTCCAAAACAAATATAAATTAAGTGACTTTATTATTTTTTAGCATTTTTATTTTATTTGGGTAGTTTTTGTTTATTTTTGTCTCTTATTTTCATATTAAATATCCAGTACAAATAAATTACAAGGCTTTAACATTTTCAGCATTTTTTTCCTCTTCACATGTTAAATTGTGTTACTGTATGATTCTTTGTTCTCCTATCTTATATAAGCATTCATAATATGCATATGTAGAGGACTAGATACTTCCACCTTCTGTAGACAAGCAGATTTAGCTTTTACAATTTTCTAGTGCATTACAATCTTGCATAGATTTTGTGGTTTAGTTTAGCCATAAACAGAGATCATAATAAAAAAATTACTGTAGGACTTTAATTGCGAAAAGAAAATGGAACAAAATCCACATTTTAGCACCTTACTGAATAAAATAATTATACAAATAGGCCAAATAAATGCTGATTGCAGTTTGCTTTCCTTGCATGCATGCTATGCAATGCAATGAAATTAAATTATGGTTGTTTTATTTACACATCATCTCTGTTCCATATATTTTCCTGCTAGAAGCACTTTACAGATTAAACTGGAATGCAGGGACACAGGGGACAGCGGTACAAACACATTTATTGTGCCGTCCACTGCTGTTTCCTCAAGTGACAACTGCATCCTGTCTGAAAAGTGTCGCTCTCGTTTTCAGACCTCTGCATCCGAAGCAGACTGCAGTCTGGCTTGTATCACACGCTTATCACCCGCCTCAAACACGCCAAACACTGGCTGAAATTCAGATATTTGCACGCTACAGGACAGTGCAGAATTTCCCTTTCAGAGGAAGAGTGCATTGTATACGGCAAGGTATATCTGAGTTTGGAATGAGATAACTTGCATTCTCTGTTTATGCACTTAAAGAGATAGTTCACCAAAAAAGAATTATTTACTCACCCTCACACCCTCACACCCTCACCCTCAGAAAAATTTTAAAATCTTATTCTAAAAAAATTTGCCGTTGCATTTCACAGAAAAAATTGTTTTGGAACAACAAGAAGGTGAGCATATGATGACAGCATTTTTATTTTCACTATTCCTTTTTTCTTTGTTATCTTGCACATTGTTGAGATAACGATGGATTGCATTGAATGAAGGATGAAAAGATAGATGCATGAAACACGCTGCCCTCATCCTCTCAGTTTATCTTGGCGCTTTGTTTGTTATTTTAGCCTCAATGTTTCATGTCGGAATTTGTGTGTCCTTTTGTCACGAGCAGAGGTTCTACAAGAATCAAAACAAACAGCTTTCAGAGGCTCTTTTGAGGAGCAGGGATGTGCGCTCGTGAGCGATGGGCACTGGGCTGCAGAAGGACGCTCTCATTAGAGGTGACTAGTGGGGAAGCGGGTGGCTGCTGGTGTTAGTTCAGGGTCAGCTCATCTATTCATACAAGTTTCTGTGTACACAAACATGTCCAGAGCTCTCACACATGAAGATCCACTAAAACACACACACACACACACACACACACACAAACTGCTCCGAGTATCACATTTGATCAAAAAGCATTACAGCAGCAGAAAAGATTAAAAGATAAAGGAAAACATGAAATGTTTTTAAAAAATATCACAGTTTCCACAAAAGTATTAGCACAGAGTTACACTACACAGCTTCAAGTCAACATGAAAAATTATTTCTGGTCTCATGCACAATTTATTGGCATTCTGAAGAACAATTCTTTATAATCTTTAACTGAAATATGTTTAACTTTAATAAGTATAACTACTGACTTTATTTTCTGAATTATTTCATCAAGTCCTCTCATTTTAATCACCTGGTTATGTAAGAATCCTTAGCCAGGGGTCATTTACTGTACATATAAATCTCAGGTATAGTATCAAAAACAGCCTACTACTGTACATATAAGAAAAATATTTTTTTGTTTTGTTTTTTGCAAGACTAGGTGTGAAATTTAAATTTAGGTGTGGTCATCAAATTTTGACAAATTCATGTTAAATTACGGACTATATATATAGTATATATTCATTATACAGTTACTGTTTAAAAATGTGTATTAAATATTTCATATATATCATTTTTATATCTGCTAGTGACTTTTTAATGTGCTAATGTGTATTATTTTATAGGTAGAAACTATGAGTGCCCGTGGCTTTAAATGGTGTCATAGATTCCTGGGACTTGACAAAATGCAAATACGTCAAGCTTATTAATTTGTGTCCTGGAATTCCAGTAGTGTAAGATGCCATGCACATGTTACACCCCTCCTATAAACTACTGTACTGCATTGTAGAAATTCCTTTGACGAACATGATGATGGTGAGCGCATTGAAAAAGGCCCTCAAACAATTGTGGCACAGACGCAAACAACTGTGAACGGCAGACGACAGGATGTTAGTGCAGACACTGCCAGCATGCTTCCTCAAACAACACATGCATACAGACACTGACTGATAAAAAAAAAGAAATAGTTTTAATATTTTATTTTATTTATTTTATTTTGTTTTATTTTTGGCACCGTTGGCATTTTACCCTTAAATAAGATTGAATTATTTAATTTAAATATGAATTTGATTGAATTAATTAACTAATTTACACTGTAAAGAAAAAAAAAGTTGAGCCAACTTAAAATTTTAAGGCAACCAGCAACAAAAAGTTGAGAATCTCCTTCAAAAATAAGTTGAGAGAACTTAAAAATCTGCTGAAGCTGGTTGCCTTAAATTTTCAAGTTGGCTCCACTTTTTGTTTCTTTTTTTTCTTTTTTACAGTGTAGAACTGTAACTTATCTAGCTGATAAAAGATAAGAAATTTATTTTTTATTGTATTTTGGTTTATTTAATTATTTTTTATTTTTTGCGGCTATTGCCATTTTACCCTTTAATTAAATTATTTAACTTCGGCATTATTGAAGTTTAATTACTTAGCTAAATTTTCATTTAAAATCAGCTGGATAATAAAAGATTCTAAAATAAAGTTTTGTAAAAATACTCTCTTTGTGCACAAAATTTTTTTTTTTTTTTTTTTTTTTTTTTAGCAGTGGCATTTTACCCTTAAATTAGAATAAATTATTTTATATTATTATTAATTATTTAACTAAATTATTATTATAAATCACCTAGCTAGTTAATAATGGTTGCAGGTGTGTTGGACATATTACAAAGAAAATCCCTCACACTGCCATAGCTTGCTAGAAATCTAATCATTTTTGGCACAGCAGTAAATATTTGGTTATGTAGACTTCTTGAGGTATTTCACGTTGTTATTCATGTGACTGAAACTTTTTTCCTCCCCATATTGAATTTTTTGCAAGTTGCAACAGAGCGCTCACATTTTCTTGAAACCTTATTTTGTCTTATTCAAACCTTGAATACACAGTGTGGTCAAGGTCTGTGGAGTGAATCATTGCTGTGTGGTGACCTCTGTGGCTCCAGCCTCCCAGATTTCCATGGCAGAGCACGGGTACAGGCCGCAGAGGTCTGCTTTGGGAATTCCCTGCTGACTGTCTGTATGAGAGACAAAGACACCCACAGCTGCAGCAAGCACAAAAACACTCTGGGCGTCCACTTCTCAGGCCTGATATCAGAAAGACAGAGGCTGTATGGACAGATGTATTAGGTACACTTGAAAACAACCACATCAAATCTATGCATGTAATGTAAAGATAATATTTCTTTTCAACAGAGCAGATGTGCTGTTCTTGCAATACTTACAATAGTATTTGAATAGTGAATCACTATGTTTGTATTTTGCTACAAGCTTTACTGCAACAATTACCGTATTCATTATATCATTTGGCACTGTTGACTTAGAATAATGACTACACAAACAAAATGTTATTTACAAAGCAAATATTCTGCTGTTTTATAATGCTTGGGGTAATTATTATTTTTTTTTTTTCAGCAAGAATGCATTACATGGATTAAATGGGGCAGAAAAGACATTAATAATGTAAAAAAAAAAAAAATCTATTTCAAATAAATGCTGTTCTTTTGTGCTTTCGATTAATCAAAGAATCCAAATACAAAACAATAAGAAAAGATATATATTTTTTTTAACAATCATGTGACACTGAAGTAATGATGCTGAAAATTTGGCTTTGCATCACAAGAATAAATGACATTTGAAATTATATTCAATTAGAAAACAGTTATTTTAAATTGTAATAATATTTCACAATTTTACTGTTTTTTGATCAAATAAATGCAGCTTTGGTGAGCATAAGAGACTTCTGTCAAAAACATACAATTGTACCAACCTCAAACTTGTGAATAGTGCAATTTATGTTGTTATTCCAAAGCAGTTGGTTTGCTATTCATTTCAACAAAGGTTTTACATTGTGCAATAATTCATACATTTAACGCAATAACAGTTGGGAATGTGAACTATTTCTCTCTGAAAACGAGTGTGGCATAACTGACAAGACAGGTATTTTGTATGTTTTCCATCCTCTTGGCCCCCTGCTTTGACCTGTTTCATGACACACATCTGCCGGAGAGATGGATTCAGGGCAGTGACATCAGTATCTGTATGAAAACATCCCAGTGTGAGTCCAGACAGCCTGCTTTCCTTCACCGCACACTATCACACACACCTCACAGACTCATTTGTTGTTAACTTTAGTTATACTAACCTTTCTATTCTAAAAAAGAAAAAAAGAAGTCAAATGCAATTTAAATGTCAAATTATAAAATTGTATTAATAATTGAAATTTTTATATAATAAATAATTTGTTTTATTTAGTTTTATTTGTTGTGACATTTTTTATAAGCTTGCAAAAAAGTCTCAGTTTGATTTTTATTTGTATCATTGTCAGACAAAACACCATTTCTTATGGGTTTCTTCACGTCTGACATTTTAAAACTTTTTTCTAGGATTGTTATGTCACTCTCCCCCATCATCATTCGGGCAAATGCCATTGTTGCATTTTAAATATTATGGAATAAGTTGCTGTGTTTGTCCTACAATCACGTATCACTTTATTTTAGAGCCTGAGGTCGTTCTAGAAGCTGATGGTTGCCATAGTACTGAGTGATGAAATCATGTGTTCTTAACGTTTCATGTGTTTACCAAAGATAAAGAAATTACCAGAAAATACAAGAAAAGGATAAAATAAGCATTTTCCAAATGGGTGCATGTAAATACAAACAAATCAAATAAGTGTCCTAATTATGATTTCCGAACTCCTCAGTGCATGGGAACTACCTATAAGGTTTTGAAGGCAGATTATAACAATGCTGAAATGAGATATTAGAAAATAAACTTTAAACATTTAAGAAATGTTCTGTTTAATAATTTAACATCCACTACTAAATTTTTTTTTAATAGAGAAATATGGTGATTTCAATGGCTCTGTCTAAATGAAATGAATTTAATTTAATTTAATTTAATTTAATTTAATTTAATTTAATTTAATTTAATTTTTATTTATTTTTAATTTAATTTAATTTAATTTAATTTAATTTAATTTAATTTAATTTTTATGTTATTGTGTTACAGTTGGCATTTTACTCTTAAATTCAATGATTAAAGATTAAATGATTTAATTCAAATATTAAATTAATGTAACAAAATTTGCATTATTTTAAACCACCATTGTATTTATTCATTTATTTATTTATTTTGGTGCTGTTGGTCTTTTACCCTTAAATTAGATTAAATTATTATCACTAATTTGTTATAAATTAATATATTTAAATATTAATGTTATTGTTTAACAAAATTATAATTTTAAACCACCTGACTGATAAAGGATTCTAAATAAAGGAACAGATAAAGGACTGATAAAGTAACTGTTTAGTAAACACACTTTGCAAACCTGAATAGTGTCAGGCGTTGGACAAATTACAAAGAAAATCCTTTACACTGCCATGGCTTGCTAGAAATCTAATCTTTATTGGCACAGCAGTATTTATTTTGCTCATAAGACATGTGCCAGTGTCTGAAGAAGTCACGTTTCTTTTTCAATATTGGATTTCTTGCAAGTTGCGACAGTGTGCTAAACAACTATATTTTCATTATACCTTGTTTGTCTTATTTAAACTGCATAATTAAGTAGATCAATATTTAGTATAAACACCTGTTTTATAGAGAGACCTAGAGATTTCATTGGATGGAAGTTTATCTGAATGACATTCAAGCAATTCACACATTAACTCCTGATTGGATTTCTCAATAGCAGTTGCAGTTTTTCATAGAGAAGCGGCTTCAAATGATTCGTTTTTTTCACAAGAGCTCCCTGAATAGCTTGAAAACCCTCTGAATTGCCCCAATAAAAGCTGGTATTTAGTGTTTTGACATAAATCATGTTGAGTGCATGAGAAGCCAAAGGGGAAGAGGTCAAGTCATTACGCCTACATGTTATAAAAAGAGCAGGTGGCTATAACAGCGTTGTCTCAGTGAATCTCTTCTGAAACACTGTGGAAACATGCACTGATTGATCACCAGTGACTAAATCATTTCCGGAAACATTATGCATTTTTTTGTGTTTTTATTCTGTAACCTCTGCCAGAACATTCTGTGGTGTGATGCTGATGTTTTAGTGTCATAAGATAAGAGGTAAGATAATAGCTCTGTTCTTTCAGTCTGTCCTCTTATGTAGGAATGCGGAGCATAACGGAAGTGAAGCCAGAGCACCGGCTGTCCATATTGTGTCTGAAATGACATGTTGATGGGTTACGCTGACACTGAAACCCCATTCACAAAATCTGGCACCTCGGGGTCTGAGATTGGCTCAGTGGTATGAATTTAAACCCACATGCTCAAAAGTTTGTGTCATGTTTTTGAAAGCAGTGTCTTATGCTCACCAAGTCTACATTTGGGTGATATAAAAATACAGTAAAAACAGTATAACTGTGAAATATTATTGCAATTCAAAATAACTGTTTTCTAATTGAATATATTTTAAAATATAATTTATTCCTGTGATGCAAAGCTGAATTTTCAGCATCATTACTCCAGTCTTTGTACACAATCCTTCAGAAATCAATCTAATATGCTGATTTACTGCTGAAAAAACTTCTCTTATCAATGTTGAAAATATTTGTGCTACTTAATATTTTTTGTGGAAATAATGTCAATGTTGTACTTGAGTAAATCAGGTTGTGCTAGATAACACCTACTTAACATGAGTACTCAGACTTAAGTACTCTAAGACACCTTGAGGGAAATTTCCTTTTGATATTTTTCTTCAAAGTGCCTGACCAAAACAATGATGTGAAGATGTCTAATTGCTTGAAATAGAGTGTTCAATGCAATTTTGTTGAAAATGAGGTCAGTGAGGAGGAACCCTTCCCCCAGGATAGTGTTTCCCATCTTATTTGTTTTTGTTCAGTCTATTAGTGTGGTATGTGATGTCAAGTAGGCTTCACAGTACATGGGAGTGAGGGGTGTATGAACAAAAAAAAGAAAAAAAAAAAACATGAAAGAATGTGTGTCCTCAGCTTAACAGAACACCATTAGTGCTGTCAGGAGCCTCCACATAAAAACAGTGTCTTGTTTTGTGGCATTAATGTGGTATTCCAGGGGGGACATCTTTTTTCCAACAGAGCTTCGTCTGTCTGGATTGTTTCAAATTGTAAATAAGACAACTTACATGAGTTTTATACATCAATTGTACTTAAACATATAAACAAATACACATGTTAGCCCTAGACGTAAGGTCAAAGGTCATATACACTTATAATAAACTTGTAATATGTGAAACTTGTAATATAGTGAAGTATTGTTACATAAGTAGTACTGTGATTTTCAGCATCATTACTCCAGTCTTCAGAAATCATTGTAATATACTGATTTGCTGCTCAAGAAACATTTCTTATTATTATCAATCTTGAAAACAGTTAATTATGTGGAAGTGATGTATTAAGTGATGCATTATTTATGATTCTTTGATGAATAGAAAGTTTAAAAGAACAGAATTTATTTTAAAACATTCTTTTTTTAATATTATAAATGTCTTCACTGACACTATTGATCAATTTAATGCGTCTTTGCTTTGCTTTTTTCTTTTCCTTCCCTTCTTGATATTAGACATTTGATATTGCAGCAGATTTGAACTCATTAGCAAATTTTTGGTGGTATAAAATTATTCTGCATTTCAACAGGAATTCACCAGAACGGTATCCTTCTAATGGAAGACCAGATTTGGTATAGGCGTTCCTTCTCATAACCAGACTACCTAAACAGAGATAGTTCAGCCAAAGGAGACATTTCTACTCACCTGGAAAAAGGTAAAAGGCGTTGTAAGGCATGTGGCGGCAGGGGACCCTAGAGTACCCAGAGGCCTTTGTGTTTCGTGCCAGGATGCTTCGATGATGCTTTGATGATGCAGCATGCTGGAATGCACTCTGAGCACTTTTCTATTTTCAGTATGTCGTTAGCATGTGGGTTTTGCCTGCAGCAACTATATATGGTGTTTTATCTTTTGGGTGTTTAAATGTCAAGTGCAAGGGAATACAGTATTATCTGAAAGACTAGATGAGTTCATGACCGCAGTCCATTCGCACGCACCCTTTTTGTATTGCAGAAGACTACTCGAAACACTCGTGTGACGTATTCTGTTACAAGATGTTTTTAGTAATGAAGTACTTGAATAATAAGTTATCTTCAGGATTATTCTAGTTTTTGTGAAGCTTTCGGTTTGTACCTGTTTTTCTTTAGAAATCATTTTAATCTGCTGATTTTTGTTAAAGGAACAAAATGGTTACACTTTATTTTACAGTATGTGTACTTCAAGTGTACTCACTGGGTAGTATGAGGTAACTAAGGTTAAAGTTAGGTTTAGGTGCAGGTGCAGGCTTAGTACCTGGTTATTTTATAAAAAATAAAGCACTACCAGAAACATTTATTCATTAATCTCTCAGTATCCTTTAGAGTTTTGCAAGAACCTTACATGGATAGTATTGTTTAAAATTTTGCAAACACTCAATGTCAATGCTTTTCTAAAATTTTGATGGAGAAAAAGACATGTACTGTAAGTAGTCAATAGTCTAGACTGTGATACTATCTAATTTATAGATGGCTTGTAAGTTCCTGCCATCTATTGTGCTAAATTTTGATATTAGACAAGCACAGTAAGCAAAGTGCGTACATCTGAGCTCATTAGATATTCGCAAATTGCTGTCTGTCAAAAAATTATTCTGAGAATGTTTTGGGGATCTTCCATAATAGCTTTCAGAGGTTGTTTTGTTGCTGATGGAGATGATGCGTCGTAGAGGGTGTGTGTGTGTGTCTGAGTTGTGTGTTTACCACAGAGAAAGCTAGATTAGGATGAAAAGACAGTGTGCTGAATGAAGCCTATGCCGATTCTTGTAAATGACCTTGTGAAATGAAAGCTCTGTTTCAAATGCCAAATTCTGAGACCAGTTAATATATTCAAATTAACGCTGTTCTTTTGATCTTTCTTTTAAAAAAATACAAATATTTTTTTTTAAATAAAAACAAAAAATACAAATTAAACATTAAACGGCACAACTGTTTTGATCATTGAAAATTATAAAAGAAAAAAAATTCTTGAGCAGAAAATCTGCATATTAAAATGATTTCTTAAGGATCATGTGCCACTGAAGACTGGAATAATGATGCTGAGAATTCAGCTTTGCCATCGCAGAAATAAATTAAATTTTTAAATATATTCATATAGAAAACAACTTATTTGAATTGTAATAATATTTCACAATATTACTGTTTTTACTGTATTTTTGATCAAACAAATGCAGCCGTGGTGAGCATAAATAAGGGTTTTATATAATATTGTCTCACAATAGATATTGTTTGCTTGTCGCTAAGCTTCTAATAACCATTAAAGTACACAAATATTGTGTAAAATAATTACATTTTTGACCTGTTATTTTCATACTGAATGAAACTAATTTCTTTCACTTTTCTGCCCTCCTGAATTAGAAATTTGCTCACTTTGTTTATTGCACTACATTCTGGAAATGTCAAATTCTTGCAGAATACATGTAGAGCTGCCTTAAAATTTGGCCCAAGCAGTGTAGCAGGGTACAGTTTTCCAAGTTAGTGTGCATATGCTGCCTACAAAGTTTTGCAACAGAGCAAATGTGTCATCACTCTCCACCAGGTGGATGGTCGACCGCAGACATATTAGTGAGACAGCACACCTGTGGAATTTGCACACTCCCATGACACATTTATTTATCGGGGAGAATCTCTGGCCCATCTAAAGAATAATTCGAATTTATGAGTGTAAACGACAGCCTAGATCATTTAAAACACTTATCAGCACCCATTCAAAAAGCCCTGAGCCCATCAATCAACTCTCATAACGAGCGCCTCGTTCGGAGATGATGAGTGAAGAGTTTCAGCTGGAACAGCCATCAGCCTCAAAATCACAGTCCCGGGATGCCCTAGGAATTTAAGTTTGCGTCAATGTTTTGTGTTATTATATAGCACGGTGTGTGTGTAAGTTAGATGCATTGTTTGCATATGTGTGTGTAGGTAACTGAGGGCGGTGACCCCGGCAGCACGCGGAGACGTCAGAAGCCCGAGGCGTGTCCGCCCCTCCCTGAGTATCTTCCATTGTTTGCTCAATGCCTGTCGGTTCGAGGAGATTCCTTGTGCCATAATGGGCTATTATTTGTGCTCAAGCTCTATTCAAGCCATAATGACTTATGCCAGTTTTCACGGCCCCTAGAGACCCGCTTGCGTAAAGTGCACAGCTCAGGAGGAGAGATAGCCTTTGTGTTCGATTTTTACAGGCTGATCCAAGAATATTTCTTTCTCTCTCTTTTTTCTCCTTTCTACACGTATGGACAAAGACAGGCTAAAATTCACCAATCAAAAGGATCTATTGGAAATTCCCTGCAGGGTATATTTTCTTATGTGTCTTTTCTAAAGCTCCTGTAAAGGAGGAATGCAGTGTAGGTGGAGTCTTATTAATTCTTTAATAAAACATTAGGGATATAATAAACTTTTTGGATGTTTGTAAGTGTAAATTAAAACCAATTAAATTAATTGCATATAAGGTCACTTTAGAGCATGTTACACTGTTGTATATCATTTATATGCATACATTTAATAATAAAGTAACAATAATATAGTAATATGGTTCAAGGATGATGCTGTCAATTATTTGTCACTTTAATTTCAATGCTTCCAGTTTTTCCATACATTTTTTTATGTGCTACTTTTGGAGAACATTTTACAAACTATTTCAACCCATCTATTTAACTGAAAGTGAAAATAGTTTTGAAGGTCTAATCTTTTTGCTGCGTAATTTTTACATTTTTTTTTTAACATTTTTTCATTTTCCGTTTTTTTGTGTTTTAGTATGATTCACTTTCCTCTTAAGATGACACTCATTGTTTTGGTTTATAACTGTATCATGGATAAAGACTAGTGCAATTTGCTTCACCTTTCATCTCTCATGTGCTCATTTTAGCACACACATAAACCACCTGACCTGTGTTCATTGAAAGCTTTCTTTCTGTACCTGGTTAAACTCTATTGTAGGTGGTAAGGCTTTCAGTGAAGTACGTCTTTCTAGAGTTTTAAGACCATATTAAAACGAATACTCTGTTCTTCACCTGACTAATCCCTGTAATGTCTTTGAATATTACTGATTTTTTTGTGTTCTACTCATGCATGATTGTTTATGTGCTTGAAAAGGCTTGTTTGTGCTTTATGAAGCATTCTTGGGCTCTTCAAAAAAAAAAAAAAAAAAAATTATAAAAAATTATAATATATATATATATATATATATATATATATATATAAATTATATTAAAAAATTATATATATATATATATATATATTAATATATTAATATATATATATATATATATATATATATATATATAAAAATATAAATATATATAATAAAAATATATTTAAAATTAAATATTTTATATTTTTAAAAAGTATTATTACTATTTTTTTAATATTTTAATATATTGATATATTATTGAAAGTGTTTAATGTTAGTCTTTTATAATTCTGTTCTATTAAATGTTAATGTTGGAACAAAAGAAATCATACATTTCAGTGGGATGTAAAACAATAAACTGAAAAATTCACAAACCACTTCAGTTGCTTAAATAATGCAAACTATTTATTATTACCTAACAATGTTTACCACATTAATGGCAATTAAATGTGATCATTTCATAGAAATAACATTGAGAAAAATCTTATTAGCCAATATGGCTAAAGATAAATATTTAACATAAATGTGAAAAATTCCATTGATGCATTTGCAGAGCTTCATTGTTTTACAGTTAATAAAGTGAATGAGTCCAGTAACAAGATCCATGAAAGATTCTTTGGCTTGTAGTGGCTGGATGTTCAGTGTCCTCTGATGGCCGTCACACATCGCTTAAGGTTCCTGGAATCCCTGATTCCAGTTTAATTTAGTTACAGCATATTCCTCCTGTGCAACAATTATCTTCAATGCATAGTCTTTATATGCAATCAGTTTAATTTAAAGGTCCCACTTGGCTTGTCCGACTAGTTATCCCATGCACCAAAGGTCTAGTTCAGAAACGTTTAGGGTTAAAAGAGGTTAGTCTTTATAATTTGAGGTTTGATTTGTTTTAGTCAACATCTTCCTTGGTTTTTCACCCCGTTGAGCTCCACAACTCCACACTGATGCCGACTCGCCCCTAGGGCGGAGACCACATGATAAACACCACAATCCAAGATGCTTGCATCTGCAGGTATTCCAACACACCTGATGACACCCAATGGCATGAATACACAAGACGTGTGTGATGAATGAGCAGAGAGGAGCCTTTTATTCAGGTAAATCCTGTGGTGGATCAGCAAAGGGCAAAAGCTGAGCTTGATCTGATCTCTACGAGGTAGCGTTTTTGGACGTCCACGCTCGTGCCCTGTGGTGCCGCCTCACTCGCCATTTCTCCAGGAGAAGATGGATCCTCTTGATGGCCCTCACCCTGGAGAGGATGTCACCAATCTGTTTTGTGTTTTTCACTCTATAGAAAAACAAAGCAATGAGGTTAATATCACAGCAAACACAGGTAGAACCCTTGACCTGATTTACCTGGCAAGTACTAGTTGTAGTTGTGTGTATACATGAAAAAACAACTCTAGAGCCCCCAAATCTGCATCGACAGTAAAATCCACTTTATACTACAGTCTTACTTTCAAAGTTAACATGTTTATATCTGTTGTTATGAACATTAATGACAGGTAATTTGTAACAGCCACAAGAGACATCAATCTTACAGAGGCTTGTAATTAAAGCACCCAATTATTTCTTAAATGTATGCGAATGTGCTGCTATATTTTTTTAGTGTATGCGGTTTGTCTTACCGTTTAATCTTTGTCTGTTTGTCTGCCAGCTTGTGTTTGCATTGCTTCTCAGCACAATCTTGGCCCTGGGCGGCATGGATTGCCTTGTCTGATGCTGCTTTATGCCTAAAAAAGAAAGTTCATATGAGACATGAGCAGTCAATTCCTGAACAAGTTTGATAAAAGTCTACAAATAGAACTAAAACCTGTTTCTGCAAGTTCGTCAATTCATGCAATGACAGCTATTATGCCTTAGATCATTACTGAGGTTCCCACACAGCCCGTGCTCAGGAAAACAAGTGTGTCCCAAATATTTTCTTAACCAGTAAGTCTTTTGACCTTGAAATTGGTTTTGAGATTAAAACTATCTGGCTTTGAACTATGATGACACTCATGTTGTTAGCATTCAGTGTGTGTACTTACGCATTGTTCGGCTGACAGAATGAAGAGCATGTGTTGTCTTGGCTATCTGCACATTTGCAGCGTGACTTGGGCACAACAGGTTCTCTTACTGAGCGCTTCTTACGTGGAGCGTTTCCAAGTCCATATGACACTGTTCGCCTGGGGGAAAGAAAAAAATAATTAGAAAACAATTTTAGTCATGCCATCCTTCGATAATGATTTACAGATTTATTTAGTTTCTTTTTAAGTCATGAAATATAATGACTTACTCTGGTGTGTTGACCCATATTATGTCCAGGTGGCAAAAGTAGACACACTCTTTATCCATAAAACTTGCACAGGAACACCTCTTAGTCCTGGAGTGTCGCACAGAGATTGATGTGCCTTGTGCTGTGCCATAACCCAAAGATGCTGGAGAAGCTAAAATCATAAAATTATGTTGAATTCATAAGGTTTTGCAATATAAAGTATTCTACCTACAAACACGCACTATGATTTTTACACTCTGAAGTTGCAAAACTGTGTTTGATGGACCGGAAAAGCTGAATTTGTCACGCTCAATTAAAAATGTCAGTGACGATCATAATATAGTCTACAAGAATAATAAAACTTTATCTTGCATGTGTTTATAAGTTGCTTAAGCAAGGCCATAAAGCACTACTCTTATACTTAATCACACCTGCACTTTTAGGTTTGTATTTCGACACATTACAGATGTTTAATACTTAATGTTAAACTTAAAAAAAAACTTTTAACAGCAATTAAGAAAACTATTTAAAAAGCACTCAAATAATCTTTAACACAAATATCGGATGTAAAGTAAGTACATACCCAAGTCAAAAATTCCAGATGACAGCATGGACAACACTGGGAAAACAATCCTCAAATCCATTTTATTTAATCTTATGCAAGTCCCTGATTCCGCACAAACTGTAATAATCCAACAAATTTGCAAACTGCTAAAAAGGGTCTGTTTTGCACTATTAAACTGCAGTCTTCTGAATGCACTCCTGCATCTTTCAATAATCCAGAGCACACACTCCTGTACAGGAGCGCTTATATACGCGCGTTCTCCGCCTCCCGCCCGCTCGCTCACGCGAACACAATGCTGTTTGTTAATAGTCACCGACAAGCAACGTGTGGAGCGAGATAAGAACTTTGTATTCCTGAGATTCCAGCGGGATGGAGACGCCGGGCGGCCGATTGGTGCCAAGTTTTTTTTAATGGTAAGTAAGGTGTCTTAACGGAGTACAGATTTTATACAGGGCAGTAGAGGGCGCGCGAATACAGACCGCTCAGACCGGAGACAACAAACGAGGTTTCTCTTCAATAATACTGTGGGTAATAAATGTAGGCTAGTGTTAATTGTATTCCACAACTTCTGTCTATTACAGTGTTGGGGAGTAACTAGTTACATGTAACCAATGTTTCAGGAGTTTAGGATACAGACACGTTTATTCGATAGATGTTTTAGTCCCGATTTAGTATTATGTAGGCCTATATGCTTTATTTTCCTGTTTCCTGTCATAGCTATGCAAAGATTTGACTTCAAAAACAGTAGCTATTAAACTATTCCTTCTGATTTTAAATCTGTATTTAACCTCTGAATGATCTCAGAGTAGATAGTTTGTGGTGGCAGTTCTTTAAAAATAAACTATTAATCTTAATTCAAATAGTGAAGGATTCTGAAAATCTGACAGTAATCAGTGTCGAGTGCTACTGTAAAGTTAACCCTGCCTGGTTCAAAGGTTTGAAAATGATTATCAGTTGAAAACCTTTGTTAGAAATTTAGAAAAGTAATCAAAAAGTAGCCTGATCAAATGTAATGTTACTTTAATAAAGTAATTGAAATATTTACAATACTAATTACATTTTAAATAAGGCAACTTGCAATCTGTAATCTATTACATTTCCAAAGTAACTTTCCCAAAAAAACACTGATTATATATTTATATAGTGTAGACTGGAGATAGTTAAGTTTCACAGTATAGGTAAATTTAAATGTCATGTTTTGTATAGGCGTGAAGAACTTTAAAATTTTTGCCAAGAAAAAACTATTGAACATGTTCGTCCATATTGCCCAGTAAAGTTAGCTGAAGTTAACTGGAGCACTCAATATGGGGTAAATTGTCTCAGATTAACCTACTATTAAACAGAATAGGCTTTTTAGCACAATTTGTTAATCGATTAGTTTGTAGTTGTAATTGACTTAGATTCAGAGAGTAATTTTGAATCATTTTGGTGTGTATGAATCATTGCAGACTGAAGTATATTAAGCAATAATAGCAGCAGTTTAGAAACTAGCCTCTAGCTCTGTCCCTGCCCAATGGAAAACCCAGTTAATGGAAACTCTGGCCAGTGTACTCTCACAATTGTCTACCCTCCACCCGCTCCAAAAATGTATTAAATATTACAGCGCGAAGATTCCATACGTGTAGCCTGTTCATGCTTGTTGAATCTAAGACAGAGAATTAGGACAACAATAAAAGCAATCTATTAAGATCAGCTGAATATGGATGCTGCATTAAGGACAATTATGGAAATATGCAGTTCTGTTTTTCAGTCTTGCTCTCCTCAGGCAAGGGTGGCATGACTGCATTAATATTTTTCAAATATTTTGACATCGTACTCATAGACAAGGCTAAGCCTCACCTGTACATACAGGTCCTAATGATGAAACTTATTTTTTTTCCTCTACAAAATAGAACTGATGCAAACATGCATTGATATTTGCCAATGACAGAAAAAGGATTTGTTTAGAATGAGATGGAAAGTTCGAAATTCATACACAATCTACATTATGGTCAAATCTAGGGATGTTGTTTCCATTGCAGAATAGTTTAGTGTTCACTAGTGAGTTTTAATGATGTTCTATTCTCACTTTGGCTAAATTCATCAGGTTTGGAATGGATGGACTCAATGTTCAGAGCTGTTTCCTGCTCTGCTGTGGGCTGGGTAACTAAGCAACATCCTCCCCACCCCACCTTCCTGCATGATGTGCCCTGCACTCCTCTGTATGCAATAACACGACCCGTCCAGCAGGTAGCGTTATTGAGTCACAGTCTTGGTGGACTGGAGCAGCAGCAATACTATCAACTGAATGAGTCATTCTGGAGCTGTAATGAGAGCTTTTGCTCCAAGCCTCTTGAGACAAGGACAGTGTCGTAGTCAATAAAACCTCGTGAAGGGACTGATTGGTGACGTCATTTGCTGGCCTCTCCAAGTTCCTCATTAGTGATTTGAACTGCTGAATAATTGTAGCATCTTGGAGAGCCCCGAAAATAACCCTTTCTACAGGGTTGATTAAAGGAGGAAAAAAGATAAATCGGATATCTAATTACAGCACTTAAAAAAAAGGAGACTTCAGAGGCATTTCTGCACTTGTAAACAAGGTTTTACTGATACTGTTGATAGTATAGACACAGCAAATGTAAAGCCACCATTTTACTCATACCTATGGACTTATGGAGTTCAAAATGGGCACCAGGTGGAATATAATAAATACTTGACCACAACATCTGTGCACAAGAACACTGCCCCCCAAAAGCCATAGAAATGTTTATATATAAGTACAACATTAATTTCCCCATCAATTTACGATAGACATAAAACTTTTCAAAAAGAAAACATTTAAAAAATAAAACAAATTTCCTCCATTCTTCTTTAACTTCCATATCAACTTAACTTCCAAATAGGTAACTACTAGATTTATAAGATATTATATACAGGTTTCTAAACAAGAAACTCCAAAAGGCACAATTGTCTATACAACATGTACAAAAAGAAAAGGAAAACTGTCTGGTGCTGACAAAAACGTATAAAATAAAATAATTGGTCATCATTTATGATTGCACATACAATATGACTGTCAGAAAATGTGCTTTTAGAGAAGGCTTGCAGAGCTGCAAACCTCCTGAAGTGTTTCAGTTTTACAAAGTGACAAAGTTTTACAAAAAAGGAGAAAAAGGTGGAAAGAGAGAAATTCATAGGCAGAAAAGAAAGAGCTTTTATTGAGACTCTCAGGTAGCTATGACAAGTCTATCCTCATCATCACTGGAGGCTTCATTGTAGTCATCAGTCACTGGTTGTCTAGAGACAGGTCGCTGTGGTTTCACTTCACTAGCCCCACCTGCTGTTGCCTTGTGTGCAACCTCGCAGCCTCTCTCATTAAAGGATGAGGGCGAAGGAGGTTGTGGTGGTGTTTTCGGTTTGTCCATCATGGCTGTAGTCTTCTCAGCACCCCCTGTGTCCTTCGATCCAGCGCTAGGGCTGTTTTGAGAGACCTGCTTTGGCTCTTTGGATGGCTTTGCATTTGTAGGAACATCTCCTGGATTGGCTGGAGGACTGGCTGAAGAAGTAGGTGCTGGTGGCGATTCTGCAACCTGTGCTGGTGGAGGTACAGATGCTACACCCTCAGGGCTACGTGGCTTGTCCTGGGCTGCAGGAAGTGGGCTGAGAGCTGAGAGGGGGCTGAGGGATGGTATAAGGGCTGGCAGGGCAATGTTGAGGATCTGCAGGCCAGGGATTTGTGCTGGAGAAGCAGTGCTGCACTGAGGGGCAGGGCTAGCTGCCAACACTTGTACGCCTAGGGTGGCATTTAATGGCAGACTCTGTTGAGGCACCAGCTGGGTGGAGTTGGCTAAACCCACCACGCTCAAGGTCTCCAAACCCACAGGCTGGAGGGCAGTTTGGGGAGCACCTAGTGTCTGAAGCCCTGCCACTTGGCCCAGCGGGAAACAAGGCAGTACACTGCTGACTGGTTCCTGAACTACCAGTGGCTGGGTAGGGGAACCCTCTGGCCGGGGCGAGGTGTTGGGGGCTGGGAGAGGGCTTCCGGTCTGCCTGTGGATCACACTGAGTGCAGGGATGGTTAGCTGGACTGGCCCGGCCTGAATGGGTACAAATGTGGAGTAAGCAGCCAAACCAGCGGGAACAAGCTGGATTCCACCCACAGGTACCATGCTGTATGGGGAACGAGGGGGCTGTTGGGAGTGCAAGGGCAGGTGGCTGAAGAGATGAGTAGTGGCTTCCATTCTGGGCTCGTGGATTAGATCTGCATTTGGAAAATGCAAGGGTCCCTGAAGAGGGTCAGAAGAGGTCTGAGTACCACGGTCAACGTTGGAATTGCACCCACTTGCAGGCTGGGATATGGTGCATGAAACTCCTTCCTGTTAAAGAACAACGTTATGAATGCTTTTATCAACACTGCCAAACAACACAACAATACCAGTCAGTGACCACATTAAAATTCTATTCACCTTTTCATGCATTCAAAGCAGTTTTGCTGACGTGCCAGGCATGCGAGACTCAAGACATTGAAAGGCATATGGGGTCGGGTACTGGTATGGGGTGAAGTGTACATGTAGAGAGGGAGGGGTGCATGACGGGAAAGACAATGACTGCGAGGACACGGGTCTCACCTGGCCGAGCTTGCCACCCTTGCCTGGCACTGGGGGACTAGGGGGAACATCAAAGTCAGGGTAGTCGATGGACATCTGCCTGCAAGGTGACACTGGGCTCATCATGTGTACGGAGTCAGTGTCAGAGGTGTGGGATTCTGAGGCAGGGGCAGGGTGGGATGTGAAAGCGGTGGGACAAGGGCCAGGGCTTGAGCAGGACGCAGAAATTGACATCTGTCTGACCAACAAAACTGGACTTGTCATAGCCACAGACTCTGTGTCTGAGGTCTGGGAGTCTGAAGCTTGAGTAGGCTGAGTTTGGGGAGCTGGGCTTCGATTTGGGCTAATGGACATCTTCGCCAGTAGAGAGCTAGGAGCCATGTCAGCCTGATTAGCAGGAAAATGCTGTGGGCTTGCAGAAACAGATGGTGTTGCAGAGAGGCCAGACTCTGCCTGACTGTCCTCCTCGTCTTCCTCTTCCCCATCGTTATCTTCGTCGTCTGGGCCATCAGAGTCATCACCATCTGAATCCTGTCTGTCAGCACTTCCTGCTCTTCCTCGATCACCTTTGGGAGAAAAACTATTTAATGAACAAAAAGAATTGTATAATATTGCATAGCTAATCCAAGCAGATATCTATAAATTAGCTACTTTATAGCTCTGCAAAGTTCTACTTTGAAAATTCTCCCAAGGACTTTTCACAATCCTAGTGTGACCTAAATAGTGTGACCTAAAGATGACAGATTTAAACTGAATCTTTAAGTAATGTTTGGTTTTTCAACAGCTTTCACTTTCCAGAGTTATAGCTTTCACATCTACCGCATTGCAAAAAAAGGGATGATAGGTCTAGAAATACCCATCCCATTATATAGGGAAGACATTAACACCTCAGGCCACAAATGCAGCCTGTGCTTGACAGCTTGTGTGGAACTGTGTGAGAGGAAAACAAATATGCTCTCAGTAACTGAGACCAGAGAAAGCTCACAGCTTCTCTCTCTTTCCTGTTAAAATTAGATGCAGCAATTTCCTCGCAGTAAACGCTGTGTATGCCGCCCACATGCACCAAGAGTTAACAAGGAAAAAGACTGCGTTTAGAATCTCTAATTAGACCATGGCATTGCCATTGATCATCACTGCAACAGAACATAGCCAGGGACAATCCACATTTAACAGACGGTGCTATTAATAGTAAGCCTATTAATGGTCAGGTTGATTCTGTTGTTAAAAATGAATATGTAATGCTGTAAACAAAACTATAGTTTCTGCTTTCTCAAGTTGGTTGGTTAGGCGTTGGTCGTCATCAAATAAACTCCCCTATTCAATGGTCTGGTTAAGACTGTTATTTCTAAAAGCACATAAGAGACTTCTACCTGAGTCTTCTGTGTCCTGGTCCTCAATAATACCCACAGCAACTCCCATTTCCATGCACTTCTTGCTGTGGGCTTTGGACTTCATGTGCTTGGTTAGGTTCCCTGTGTGGTTAAAGGGAACAAAGAGGTCACTCAGGTGGGAGGCGGATGCAAGGCATGGGAGTGGTTTACATAAGCATGACATGTTCCCAAGCACTAGCTCTATGTAATGGGTGAGTAACTGATAAAGAAGTTCTTAAAGGAACGTGGGCTGGTCTGACACTGTGTGCTGTTCTGCAGTGCCGCGTGGGAAGTTCAACTGTGATGAATCATGCTGTCTTTTTTAAGAGAACAGGCACAGTCTTCAAAAAAGCAGGTAAGAAAAAAACAATTTGTTCTGAAATAATATCCGGCCATCCCTATGAATTATCTAAATTACCTAACTGTTCTTAAATCCTGACACATTTCATTTAGAAAATGAAATCTTTCAAGTTAACATGTTTAGATTTGTCCTAATGCAAGTGTATGAGTTGGCCATTTATGATGGAAGTCAAGAACCAGAGGTGCTTTTTAATAAAAAAAATTGGATTATTATTATTTTTTTTTTTTACAATCTTTTTAATCCTGTTTAATATTTGTAACAATTTAAGTTCTAAGTTCATAAGTTCTTTTCGTTATTTGTAATAATTAATAATTACCATTTGAGGAAGAAAACAAACTTTAAGCATAACATAACAGCTTTCAAATCAGTGTTTGGGACTGAACCCACCTTTGGTCTTGAAAGAGAAGTTGCAGTGCGTGCAGTGAAACGGACGGATGTCCGAATGAGTACGGATGTGTTTCCGCAACATGCTAGGTTTCTTGCAGCGGATTCCACATTCCTCACAAATGTATTTTCCTCTTCCACGCCCTCTAACATACACATACTCCTCATTCGACTTGTAACTGAAAACATACCATAGATAGCATACTTTAGAACACAATCTCCTGTAAAATATTTATGAAGTGGGGTAAAATAAATGAGATTTACAAACCCTCCATCAAAGATCTTCACTCGTTGGGGTTCAGATTTGGAAGAATCTCTGTCTGACTCTGTCTGATTAATTGGTTGAGTCTCTGGTTTTGTTTTTCCACTATTCTCAGTTGGCACAGATCTTTGCTGAATCAAAACCTGAAACAATACAAAATACAAGAAGAATTTGTTAATCATGCTTGTACCAATGCATAACAAATGCATTAAAATGTAAAATAGCAAACTATATGTTCAAAATGCTCTTACTTTTGGCAAGATGTCCTTCAGCTTCCCAGAGTAGGTCAAGATGTCAGATTTCAAAGTTGTTGTTTTTGCTTGGGTGTAGTGTATTTTCTTGGATGTCTGTTTGGAGTCAAACAAGGACATGACCACTTTTGTGGGAAGCCCCAATGGATTGGGATTGTTGGGGTTTACTACCCATGCAGAGTACGCAGAGATTCTCTGGTCTGCCTGTTGAATGTGGAGGGGTTTCCTTTTCATGAGAAAACACCAGGTGAAGCTTGTAGCTGTTTTCAGACTAGGGAAAGACAAGCGATGACTGTCTCTGGTGTTGACAACAGACACAGAAGAAGCTAACTTCACTTGTCCCTGAAATGTTGGAGGCCTCAGAGGAGATTTGGATGGAGACCAACGCTGCTGCTCAGGTTTTTCTTGTGGCTTCAGAGTGGAGTTCTCTGGCATGGTATAGCTTTGAACTCTGGGTGAAGAACATGTAGAAGGTGTTATGGTAGGTGTTCTGCTCTCCATTTCCTGTTCACTGACCTCAGTTGTTGTCTGAGATACTAGTGTCTGGGTGTTCTTGTCAGCTTCTGAAGTCTCTGGCAATTGTTCTGGGGAATCAGTCTCAATTGGGCTATCCACTGGTTCTGTGGTGCAGACTTGTCTAACCAGCATTAACTTCCTCTGCCTGGTAAGTTCTGACATCTTTGAGTTCAAGTAGTTTAGAGATCTACCATCAGTGAGACATGCAGCTCCGTGCTCATCTTTAGCCCGTTTCTGTGTTTTTTCCATAGCAATGTCCAGGCTGTTGGCAGGAGAGAGCATACGCTTGCTTGAGGCAGTAGACTCTTGGGGGCATAAATTTGCAGATGCCAGTTTTTGTGTACAATGCAGTGAACCGAAAGACAGGATGCTTTGCTCAGTGGTTTGGTTTTGTTCAGTAGATTTCATATCATTTTTCATCTGTATAGCAACAGACCCAGGTTGCCTGTGAGCTTGAATTTCACGTCCAGTCTTTGAATCACTGTTCGCAACATGTACCGTAGGGAAGTTAACCTTAGAAACCACAGAAGCAGGTGCTAGGGTGTGCTCATGGGTGATTAGAATCTGTGGTACAGGTGTAGATACTGGTGTTATATGAGACGCTGTATCAACTTGCGGACCAGCAGGCAGTACAATTGGGGGCTCATTGATTACAGCCTGATAACCTGGTTGTGCTACATAGACATTTTGCATTCCATCATTTGACTGAGAGACTTTAATTTCATTAGCAATTGGTATAGTTATCACTGGCAAAGTGATCTGTGTGCCATGTACACCTGCTAAAGAATATGTCTGGCCTGTTTTTAGTACAGGGCAATTCATTTGGTATTTAGGAACAAAGCTCTTCTTATTTTTTTCATCAGAGTTCTTCTGAACATCTGTCTGACCAGCCACCATTTGGACCAGAGGTTGCACATGGCATGCCACAACCCTTGAGGTCTGATGCCATGGATGTGGAAGACCATGAACTTGGGGTTGTTGGGTTTGGCTTCCAAGGTTGATGCTTTGAACCACTTGCTCATTTTTCAGTAGTGGAGCCTCTCCAGAATGTAGAGCAACAGACCGAACAAGTGTAGATGTGTTCATATTTACTGATCTAGGTTGGGACCCAGAGCATTCATTAGTGAAGGGGACTCTTTGGATGGGGGGAGTCTGTTTCACTGGCAATTGAGGTTCTGGTGCAATCTTCAAGGACATCTGACGTACCAGAGGACCCCTTCTTCTTTCAATGAGAGGCACCTGGGTAGTTGGAGGACAATGTATCATTTTTGGCAGGGCAGTCTGCATTGGTGACAAAGGCCTGCTGGGTGACATGCTGCTGCAATCAAAGGATTTGCTACGGTAGTCACAAGAAATTTCCAGTGATGACTGAGTGCAGCTGATTTGTTCTGAGGTAGCACGTCTCATCATGCCTGGCACTCCAAGAGTGTTGTTTGCTACAGGGATCCCTTGAGCTTCTGGTGGCTTCCCAACACTATCAGCCCTTGATGGGCTGTCAGATCTTGGTGGATCATCTCTGTCAAAAGAGGCTGAAATACTAGAGCACCTTGACAAGCTACTATCTCTACTGAGGCTACGAGAGAGACTTGACTCAAAGCTAGATTCACCAGAAGAGTGTTCCATTTGGGCAAGTCTTATGCGCTTTTTCTTTGGGGGGAGTTTTTCTGTTGGCAGTTTAGACAAGCTCTCACTCCTCTGAGGCCAGTTGAATGTTTCTGCAGGTTTCTCTGTTGAATCTACAACTGGAGTTTCATGATCTCTGTCTGGTTCCTCTGTTACTAAGATTTCAGGGACCTGGATATTGTTCTGTCGCACAAGCCGTGATTGCTGTACAGGTGTGCCATCAATGGCAAAGGTTTGCTTACCATGAGGCTCCATTCCTTGGCTGGCACATTTTGGTGTAGACATTCTGTCATGGTAACTTTGTGAAGATAAATTCACTGCAGCCTCTTTATGACCTTTTACAGAGCTCTTTACTTCCTTTTCCACAGGATCAACTGGAGATGACCTGTCAATGGACTCAGATGTTTCAAAAGAATTTGGTCGGCTGAGGGAGTTGGTATGTCGAATGACTGAAGTTCCACTTCCTTGTCTCTGGAGGTCTCCTCTTTCTTTATTTGGTGTGCTGATCTGAGCCTCTCTTATTGGAGATAGTCTCGACTCCTGTGATTCTGCAGCTCTGCCAATGATCTGTATTTGTCCTAAAACAGCAGTGTTACTTAAGGACTGGGTATGCTGAGAATAAGGTCGCCCTATGGAACCTGTAGAGGTCTGGCAGGAGTCAAAACTTCTTGAACATGGAGGAGTGGTCTCAGTTGGAGACTGGTCATCATCATCTCCAACACTTTTAATTTTCCTTCTTTTTCTTACCATGAGTGGTTGCTCTACCATGCCGGTAATTACAGCATTTCTGTTTAAAAGGGGCTGCTGTATTCCTCGCCCAAAAACTTCTGTCTCAATCTCTCTGGCATGCATAGGCTTGTTTTTTGGACCATGCAGTTCAGAACAATAAAACTTCTTGTGATTTTCAAAATTTTCCAGTTTTCTGTAACGGTTACGACAAGTCTCACATTCGTACATTGTCCCTTTGTTTTGCTGGGGTTTTCGGTTTCTTTCTGTTGCATGCTCAAAAGACTTACTTCGCAGTTCATGTGTAATACTTGGTCCATGATGGCTCTCATCCATGGAATGAACAGAGATAAGAACATGACCATCATTTGTGGACAAATCCTCAATTGCTATCTGTCTCACTAGTGTACGAGGATGTACAGCAGGATTGGGAGTAGAGGGAGCTGAAGAGAACACATCATCATTTAGTGAACTAATCTTGTCATCAAATGAATGACAGATCCTTAGTGGGTGAGGCTGAGGTGTTACATTGGGGAAGAGAGCTGACTGACCAGGTGTTGTAGGCATCGAATTACTTCTTGTAATTGGTAAACAGTCCATAGCTGGATACTGAGGTGGTACAGAAAGAAGAAATACTGGCTTGGATTTGTCTGTCGGAGTGAATGGAGATTTTGGTATGTCCGAGTTGGAACTAGATCTTCTTACTGGTGGTTTTAGATCAAATTGAAAAGAGTCTTTAAAAATGTAGGATTTAGGGGAGTCAATGCTACCCCTTCGGGAAAGGGAAGTCCTCCTGGGTTTGACACTGTCTAATTGTTTGTCATCCACAACAGCCTCATTGTCTGAGATCAGCTTTGAGATACGCTCCTCAAGAGATAGAGCTTTGGTTTCTAATGGGGGACGCATTTGTCCTGAAGGAACTTGAGACTTCTCAACAGGTGATACATGCATGACAGTTGCCACAACTGGGGAAGGGGGAATTTGTGGGGCTTTTGTAATGTCAGTTTCTGCTGGTGGAGTTATCTTAACAAAAGGACTTGGGGGACTCATAGCTTGATCTGCACTCTCAGAACGTGAAAAGTAGCCAGAGTCAGTGCTTCCAAGACTCCGTGGACTAAGCAGACACTTGCCTTGTGATTGTTGTGAGTAATCAGTTGCTTGTTGCCTTTGTAGCTGGGCATGGCTGCCTCCTAGTGGTGATTTACAATGCTGATCTTCATCTTCACTAACTGAATCTTGTAGAGGACTTATGCAATCCACTTCTTTCAGCGAGGACAGAACCATTACATTGGACCGTATGTTTGCTGTCTGGAAATCCCTTTGCCTCTGGGCTGTGGCATGTTCAGGTGCCAAATCTGTCACTCTTGGGCTGTCTGCACGCAAAGGCGAAACATTTACAGGGTGGACAACCACTTTAGGGAGAGCAGCAGTGACCTTTGGCTCACATCCTTTCTGAGAAACCAGTGGTTTCAGAGCTTCAAACATCAGTGAAGGCTCTGAATCTCCTTGGCTTCCTGGTACCATGCCTGCACTCTGCACACTGCTCTCAGACAATGCTGTCAGGCTGCTTTGTGAAGAATCCGGGTCTAAGTCCGCTGCACTACCTTCCTCATCACTGTCCCCGCTTTCCTCCACATCAGAATGTGTGGTCAGGCCTTTGTCTGACTCTTGAGAGAGGGATCCACTTCCGGAGTCTTTTACCAGACCCAGTTTAATAGCATGTGCATGAGACTTCTTATGCTTGTACAAGTTGCTCTTTGTCTTAAATGAAAAACCACATGTCACACATGGGTAAGGTCTCTCTCCTGTGTGGGACCGTATGTGTTTTAGAAGTACACTTGGCTTGGCACAAGCTCTTTTACAGTATTCACAGATATATTTCCCTTGTTTTTTTGGTTTTTGATCTTTTGCGGAGATATCAGATACTTGGCTTGCACTGAAGTTGACCACAGTTGTCATCTGAACAGGGTTGAAACCTGGTGTGACAGGGACTTGAATTGAGTTTGGTACTGTGGCTGACAAAGACTGGCATGTTTGAACAACAGGAGGCTGGCTCTGAGGGAAGCCACCTGATCCAGATGGAACAGGTGCGTGTGTCAAGGTAAGTGAAGGACCCACACTATAGCTTTTATAGAATCCTGGTTTGTCCTGCTGACGATTTCCTGACATGTTCACATACTGCTGTGTTGTGTGTTGCCCTGTAGATGCCATACTGCTGTAGAACTGTTTGGCTGCATTGAATGGTGGCACAAATGAGGGTTGTGACTGGACATTGAAATTTACAGCAGGCATAGTCATAGCATAGTCTGAATAAGTGACAGGAATGGAAATGGATTTTCCAAGATGCCCTATTGGATTGCTGTTCTTCCTTTCTGTCAGTGTATTGAAATCTGGCTCCATAGCCTTGAGCAGTACCTCAAGGGGAGCACTTGTGTGAGAAGGAGATGCGTTTTTGTTGCTGCCGTTGCCACACCAGCTTTCTGCCTGCACAGGCCCTGCAGCACAAGGTTCCTCTGCAGGACTTTTGTGACTGAGAGCCTGTGGCTCTAAGGTTAATAACTCCTTGTGCTCCACTTTTACTGCTCTAGATCCAGATGCATCCTGTGGTGCATCTTCAGTATCTTGAGGTTCAGGCAATCCATGCGATGAACTGCTTGAAAAAGTAGGTGTGGCTTCCTTGGATGAAGAAGAAATTATTGGAGAAATGGATTTCTTGGTTTGTGATTGCTTTTTGATGGGAGATTTGGGTATTTTCTTTAGCTGGTTTTGTGCCACAACTTTTTTCCTTTTCAGTCCTTTGATGCTTTCAGAGTTTCTGCCAGTACTTTCATTTATGTCTGTAGGAAAAAAAAGTTTGTAATGAACAATCAAAAGAAAAAAAAAATCATCATTACGTCCAATCCCTTTTTTTTATAATTTTTTTAAATTAAATATTAAATTAAAAATGATTTAATTACATACATTTTTATGAACAATCACGAGGTTACTTAAAAAAATCCTTAAGCCTTAAACTAAGAAAAAAATCATTAGGCTTACACAATTCATCAAAAAGATTTGTAAAGGTTAAATAATACACATTTTTGAATAATGCTTAAACAATTATTTTTTAAATTTTTGTTTTGTTTTTGAATTTCTCAAAATTAAAATAAGCTATTTCATTTGATTACATTATTCTTAGAAGTTTTAGTGTAACATGAATGTTACCTGAAACCACTGGCATCTGACCAATTAATTATTTACATATTACAATAATTATGTTTTATTTTTGACAGTGCGATTCAGTGTAGTGCACAATAACACAGCATGTATATCTTACACATAGTCACAGAAAATAAATACCTAAATACCTAAAAATTAAACAAATCTCTGTTAGTTTGCTTGAATACACATTGTAGTCAACATTTGTCATCTTTAAACACACAAACTGCCCATGCATTTCCCTAACAATCTTCAAAACAAACAAGTCTGTTATTTTCTGCTTTCATTTCCTCGTCGTCTAGCAAAATACCTTTCATCATGCAAAGTTCGTAAGCAAAACAAAATCAAACCATAGACTGGACTTTCTACAACACCTAAACGTCAACATAAACTTTACAGTACAAATTACCCAAAAAGATATACAGACAAGTCAACTACAGCAAAAATCTTGCTAATATCAGACAAACCAAAACATACCTAAGCAATGAGTTTTGATGAATTGTAGGGAGGACGAAGCACTTCCGTTTACAATTAAATAAAATAATCCTTTTCTTAGCAAACCCAGTTCTCTATAAGCTGCACCAGTGCCTCTGACAGCTAGCACATAGACAAGAATCTAGAAGATCTCCTGAGCTGCTACTGAGGCCCACGCATCATTATGTACAAAACCCACTCTCCGTTTCTCAACCCTCTGTCACCATCCCTCTCTCGCTCTCGCTCTCCCAACCCTCCCTAACTTGCTCTCCTACATCTCATTGAATACTGCAATTGTGTTAGTTAGGATGAGCCTTACATTGTTCTAGTATTTCTTTTCTCTCAGTTGGCACAGAAAGACCATACAAAATAAGGTGCATGTAGGTGTTTATGTGGATGAAAAAGCTTGTGTGAATTAATTAAATCTGTCCCTGGATTGAACATGATCCAGATACTATGGGCAGTAAGACCCGAGCACCTAAGTCAACATCTGGCAGAAAACAAATCTCTTAATTTGGAAAAGGAAACTTGGTGAAGCGCATACACAACTGAATATTGTCCACAATTACTCATTGATGGGCAGAGTTTACCGCATTTGCCGTGTTTGGACTCCCTGTGGACTTAAAGTTATACTGAGGGCTCTTTGTATGCCTGATGCCAAGTAGTTACAAAACACGTAACCAAGCCTGAACATCTGTGGCAACCCTGCACTTATTAGGGTTTCCCTTCTTTACTTTGCTTGGCATGGTTGGTGGAGAGAAGTGGTTAGGTGTTAGAACTACAAAGTCATCATTTCCTGGATGCCTCAGGAATTCCCCAGAAATTCAAAAGGCCTGTTAGGATTTCACCAATACATCAATCTAACTTTATTTTGTTTGTAACCTTAGTTTTGCAGTGATCAACAGACAAACTTCCTTATTAGAGAATGTAGAAAGAGGATGTGAGGACATCCGTGAGCTCTGAACTAATTAACTGCCTTTAACGGATTCAGGATTAACGTGGAGATGACTGGTGACATCACTGCCTGCTGTATTTTGCGAAGTGGTTTACACATTCTTAAACCAGTGGCATTCTGATGTAACTTGTCCCAACATGACCACTAAGAAAAATAGGGCCAGAGTAAACAACATAATTATGCAAAATGAATCTACCATTGTAGATGAGTATGGTCATATTATTGTATTATAATAACAAAGGATTACATTTATTTACATTGTGCAAGGTGCTGCTTCATAGTGCCATGTTCTCATGTACACAAAGACTGTAACAGCGTATTCTCTTCAGAGTTCTCATTTTGCTTTTACATAATCTATAACACGTTCCTATTCCAGCCTATTATGCAACACCTATGCTGTTTTTCCATGTATGCTGGTGAAACGTGGCTTTTAAATAGCTGCTCCTGCTCTTGATCAAGCTAAGGATGTACAGTGTGGTAAGTTCATTCACAGAGTGCAAGTGCAGCAGAGCTAAATGTGGTGACCAACAGAGGTCCTGGAACTTCTGGAAACCCCCAGGACATCCAATACACCTTCGAAAGCAGCACGCTGGCAGACCAGAGAACCTAGTCACAGACGCAATCCAGTACAAGCAAATGGTGTTTGTTTTGGGAAGCCGAACGAAGGTATGTTTGAAACAATATTCCGGAATTTGCCCTGGATTCAACACAGAAAAGCTTCTGCCTTGGAACATGATTGCTGTAATGAACAGAGCAATTCAACTGCCACACAAAGAAACCCAGCTATTCCCCTTTAAACCCACAGATGAACTCGTACATCTATGATATTAAGGAAGAGAAGAGAGAAGCTTTCTGTTGATGTTGCTTTTGAAAGGAATGTTGTTTTATATGATGAATCATACCTTTGTGTGCAACTTTGGGGTCTTTGAGCTCCTTCTGTGCCTCCTCTATTTTATCTGAAAAATAAAGAGTTTAATTTTAGCCAAATCCAATAGTGAATAATAATGGCACAATGGTGTGGCATTTCAAAATACAGCTTTTAAAACAGAACATCAAAGTGTGTCAAATATGGAAGAAGAAATTTGTCTTTTAATATATATTGTACACAATATTATCAATACTAGAAATATTGGTTACCATATCTACCAATATTTCAAGGCTTAATTTTAGAACAGCAAAACTGTAATATAATATAATTATAGTAATGGCCTGCAAAAGACACTTGAACGTTCTTCCCCATATTTCACATGTACAGGAGACATTTCAAATTTCATATAATCTGCTCTGTATGTGTGAGTCGGGATATACACACTAAGAATATACCTGCAATTACTGATTATTATATAAGAGCAGTCAGGAGTGTGTGTGTGTGTGTGTTTGTATCTACTGTATGCATGTACATGTGCTCTAAGATGTGAGGAATGAGAAGTAATCATCTCCTTTCACTACCTTAAGTCACACACATACACACCCACCCACTGCATGCCCAAATACAAAAAAGCATTGAAAAACAGAAGAGATTGGTGTGGTGTGTTTCAACCACAAAACCCCATTACAAGGCATGAGCAAACACTAGTTTGCTTTGAAAACAACGCCTCACTGTGAAGCAAGAACCAAATCAGTTTTGGAAAAAATCCTCACTTGCTGTTTGGAAAAATGCCGTGGCCACTAAGAGACTCCCGGACACTGTAACGGGAAAGACTCTCTTCACTGCAAGCAAAACAGGGTGGAGTGACGAGGGGGTGCCCAGTGACCGAGGTCACGGCATGTTTTGTCATGATGAGTGACCTCAAGGCACACCCTTGATTAACTCCCCCACCCCTGTCTTTCTCTCAGCAAACTCAATTTGTTATATAACCCAATGTATTTATATACATAACCCAATCTTAGCAAATCTTTCCCTTCAACCCACATCCAGCATCACTCACCACACAAGCCCTGGTGAAAACAAATTGACTTCTGTCCATGCAATGCACAACAGTTAACAGTTACTGTATGTGAACATGCAAAAACATTTCCAAGGTCAGCACAACTGGTGTGTCCGTAAGAGCCTGAACTTCATCCATATCTCTGGAGGGCTCATCTAAACCCTCATTCCCACTCTAGTCTCTTCCATTGCATCACATCACTCCTTACTTGTTTGCTTACTACTTAACTGCCTCAAGCATCACTGCATCTCATTCACCACCAATTATAACAGCATCACATTCTGCACCATCATCTGGGGGATTTCTGGATGCTGAATCACCACAGATGCTTGGTTTAACTACACATCCAGATTTACTGGTCGAAAACTCCACCAGAGATGGAAGAACTCAAAGTCTGTGAATCAGAAATCAAAATATTCTGGTTGAAGCAAAAGAGAGTGGTTGAGAGTGTTGCTTCCTAAAACGTGGACTAAGTGAATTCAAATTGGCTTCAAACACAAGCGCATTGTTGAACGTCTTTGCATACGGTAGGAAAATCATTACCAAAGATAATTACGCTTGGTTTCAACTTCTACATGTGATTAGCACGATGTTCAAACCAGGAAAACCTTCCAGTGACAAGTAATTTGTCTGTTCACACTAAAAAAAGCAAATGCTGCATGACACATCACAATCACAGCCAATAAGAACAGTTGTGGTGTTTAATATAGGCCTAAAGCAAAGTGGAGTGAGATTTTGGACCAATGAGATTCCACTGTGGGCAAGGCTACTCAACACAATACCAAAATTGATACCAAATAATGAAAATAATGTCAAACACATTGCAGTCTGATGACCTGGCAGGAAAGGAACCTCATGACAAAATTAAGAGTGAAAGAAGAACAGAAACTAGAACAGAAAAGTTGCTAGTCATGAACCCAATGCAAAGAATCTCCTCTAGAGATTTTCCCTTCCTCTTTTCAACTCTGAGAGTGTTCTCAAATCATAGCAGATCTGTAGATGTGGTGAATCTACTGTAGTGTTTTGTGAGGAACCCCCTGGACTGTAGACCAATTGCTCCCAATCAAATGAAATGATGACCAACTACTATTGAATGGCAGTAGATGGCAGCAGTTGGTCCACTTTCAGTTCTTCTCCACATCTTGTTCTCTTCATCCATCATTCTCTCCCACCCACCTTCTTTCCCCAACACACAAGATTTTCCTTCCAAACCAGCGACCACACCAAATCCAAACCTCAGATTCAGTGGAACACTTAGCGAGGAGAGTTGGAAAACAGAGATGCTGCACAGGGTTGGCAAATGAGGACAATAAAACAGGCTGAAATTTCCCCTGGTTAATGCTGCCATGACAACAAGGAATTCTGAAACGGCTTTCTTCCTTGAAGGAATAAGCATTGGTCATCTCGATTGGTCCGGGAGACTTCATTAGATGTTAGCGTATGTGCGCTAACGACATAGAGGCTAATGGAAATTTAATGTGATCAGAGCTCTGGTTTTAATGGCCATGGCAGCACGAGCAGCATGTGGGTATAAATATCAGTACATGAGTGGGTAGTGCTTACTCACATAAACAAATTTAAATTGGTGCTGGACTGCGTGTACCTGTCCTAAAGAGCAGGGTCATTAGAAAATAGTCTCAGCTTCAGACTGTTCATTGGCCTTCTGATGTGTAATAATGCAACAGAAATGGCAAGAGCTGTCAAAATCCACTATTGCAATACACAATTTGAATTTAATTTAAATTAATAACACATGTACATAAAAGAGAAAGAAAGAGTAAGAAGAAACCTTTTGTTTAATACTAATTTTTAAAATGTATATATAGGCTATAAATTTGTAACAAACGGTATACACAAGTTTATATATCTATAAAAAAAAATGTTTTATCTAATCTACAGTGACAAATCAGACTCAACAGTTCAATTTACAACATCCTGCTCTTCAGTATGAAGCATGTAAATCATCAGAGGCCGCAGTGTCGCAATGTAACACTGCTGTTAGTTTTCCACGCCACGTATTTTGACAAATAACAGAGTAGGTGTCAAAAGGTTAAAGTAATTTGCCTGATAGCGTAGGACTTGTTATGGCATACAGAGGTTGAGTGCCCGTAAATCAGCCTGTCTTTCACACACACAAACACACACTAAAGAAAAAAACAGCATACAATCTAATACTAGGGAATCTAATTTAGGGTGAAATGTCCAAACACTCAACAGAGCATTCGTACTTCCATCCCAGATCTGATTAAAGCAGACAGCATCTCTGCTTTTATGTCAATCTGTGGGAATCACATGACTAAAGCATCTTATGCAACCTATGTCTCCTGTCATGCATGCAGTAACACACCACCACATCCACTAAAACACAGAAAGAACAAAAGAACCATGCCGTTCAGGAGGAAATATCTGCAAGAATGTAGTGAACTTAGCACTTCCTTTGCATGTCTTTTATCTTGCCTCTTTGCGCACACATAAATAATACTTCTTCTTTAGAAACTAACATCTGAGCATGCAAGTACTCAACACACACACTTCCATGGAATTCACTCCAGGATTCCCCCGAATCCAGCAATCCCACACTGTTCTGCTGGGAGAAATGGAGCCAAAAACCTCAGTTGATTGTTCAAGGATTTCCACACAAAACCACACTGGATCAGTTCTGAGATTTAAACCCTTGAATTATGCAGCAGGACTGAAATAATATCTGCCTAGAGCATTTATGAGTTATTTGTCATGTCAAATTTGCACTTGGGAAAGCCTTTTGATTACATGTACAGTGACCTCTTGCAACATTTAAAAGTTTTAAAAACATTTAAAACATTCATATCGCATTTTCTTTCAGCAAGGATATATTACACATATATATATATAATAATTAACTATAATACTGTTTTACTGTATTTTTATTCAAATAAATGTAGCTCTGCTGTGCAAAGAGTGCTTTCAAAGATGTTAAAAAAATCTTACTGACCACAGATTTTTGAATTGTAATATATAAATGTTAGACAATTTTTTTTTCATTAAAAGTTCTGACATTTTACTTTTAACTTTTTCTTTAAATCATCTGTATTATTTTAACAACTGGATCTGCCAAGTTACCATCCATTGATGTTCAATCAATTTTTGGACTGTTTTGTGTTCTAAAAGTTTTGATTGTAGATCAAACTCTGATATTTACCAAAAAAAAAAAAAATTAATTAAAAACTTAAAGAAAAGAAAATGTGATTTATTATATTGTGACCCTGTTAAATCACGACCTGAAGTTGAAACAATGCAAAGTTTAGTTGCAGCCCTATGACCAGAGAGCACAAGGAACCCTGGAAGACGATCCACAACACTGTTCAGTGGAAAATGGTGTATAGACCATCCTCTGCTCGAGAAAAGACCATCTTCGAGAGTTCACAGGGTTCCCAAGGTTTCTTTACAGGAAGCTCGGATGAGCCTGAGGCTACCAATCAGCACGCAGGAGACAAAAGAGGGAGCTGCTTACCAGAAGCAGAGTCAGTAACCTTCCCCTCCTCATTACTGTCATAGCCCACACACACCCCAACACAAACAAATATACACACACACACACACACACTTCACTGCAGGACTACAGCATCCCAGACTGCATTACACAACACTGTGTCTTCATTAGCTGCATTATCACTTGCTGTCCAAACTTCCTCTTATCTTTCTCCTGAAATGAGTAATCTCTCTTCCTCTAATTCCCTGACTCCCCTGTTGAGAGTTGAAATAAGATGAGCATGAGCGCAAGACATGCAACATCAGGTTCTGCAGTGCTCCCAATAGTTTAATCTACACAAAATCCTCAAACGACACAAGCAAAGATCCTGAAAACTGGAAGTGTTCTGAGATGGCTCCTATAACCCCCTTCAGGATCTGTATTTCTAGGTGTTTCTCGTCTGAGAACAGCAGCACTTTTAGGAACGTCTGAAGAGTTTGTGTTAGATGTTTCTAGAGTCAGCGGCAGAGAACGGCGCATTACTGATAAGGCGCACTACTGTGAGCCCGCGGCCACTCTTAATAATGCATGACAATAAAGAGACGGCTGGAATCACAAAGAATGAGAGCGACGTGAAGAGAAACACTTTCAAATGTAGAGCCGTACTTGAGCTTCCTACATTTTTCTCAGTAGGTACTAAAAAAATAACAATATAAATCAATAAAGATTCACAAGTGGTGGAGCTGGACAAAGCTGAATAGAAGTTGAGTTTACCACAGAAAATTGATCAGCAGAGACATTTATAATGTTACAAAAGATTTCTATTTCAAATAAATGCTGTTCTTTTGAACTTTTCATTAATCAAAGAATCCTGACAAAAAATATATATCACGGATTCCACAGAAATTAGCAGCAATTGTTATAACACTGATAATAATAAATGTTTCTTGAGCAGAAAATCATCATATTAGACTGATTTCTGAAGGATCATGTGACACTGAAGACTGGAGTAATGATGCTTAAAAATCGGCTTTGCATCACATAATTAAAAAAAAAATAATAATAATATATATATATATATATATATATATATATATATATATATATATATATATATATATATATATATATATATATATATATATATATATAGATAGATATATTACATTTAATATTTAAGTGAATCTTAAAGTTTATTTCAGTGCAATGCACATGGACTTCAATTATAAGTGCATTACTGCAAACGCAATTTTCAACAAATTTACAACAACAAAATTATTTTTGATAATCTACATTTTGTCAAAGATGCTGCAGAGTTTAAATTGCTTTTAGCTTTAAATAGAGGTCAGAAATAAGAACCACTGTTTGCAATGTTGACGGCACTGCTGCAGATGCAAAATAAGATTAATCTGCTTTCCTGAGATTTCACACCACACTCCTAGATCATGACCTCCACGTCCCACCCACACATGCCACACGCATCTGTCAATGATATCCTGTGCACTAACATCTCAGTGGGCATTAAATCACACGTCTTACCCACCGAGAATGCTTACAAATCAGTACAATTTGTTGTCAGCTCCTCTCAAACACACACACACACACACACGTGTGCGGCGAGACTGCCCCCGCAGGAAGTGGTGGGTGGATGCAGCAGTAGACGGAGCTGATAGTGAAGTCTGCGTGGGCACGGTGGTGAAAAATTGATCCAGTGCAGATCTTCAGTACAAACATACACCTCCTAGACTAGTTATATTTATATCCCATAATGCAAACACGCAGAGAGAGCGTGAGACGACTGAGCGCATCATATTCAACTACATTATCATATTCTTTACATTTTCTTTCTTGCTTTTGGAAAAAAATTGTTAGTTAGCTCCTGTATGGTTGCTATGCACTTGTGAGGGTGTTCAGGTTGGTTGACATGGAGTTGCTATGTGATTGCTAGGTTGTTCTGGAGGTTTGTCAGGGCGTTGCTATGCGGTTGCTGGTGTGATCTGGAAGGTTGTCAGGGCATTGCTACGTCATTGCTTGGTCTTTCAGGATGGTTGTCAGGGCGTTGCTATACGGTTGCTAAGGGGTTCTGGAAGGTTGTCATAGTGGTTTTATATCGGGTGTTTGGGATGGTTGTCAGGGTGTTGCTATACGTTGCTCAGGTGTGCTGTATTGTTGTCAGGGTGGCTTTATGTCTAGGTTGTTCGGGATGGTTGTCAGGGCATTGCTATGTGTCATGGAATAACTATGTGATGGCTAGGTTGTTAGCGTTGCTATGTGGCTGCTCAGATGTTCTGGATTGTTGTCAGGGTAATTTATATATAGGTTGTTCTGGATGATTGTCAGGGTGTTGCTATGGTGTTCAGGGTAGTTGTCATGGAGTTGCTATGTGAGGCTAGGTTGTTCTGGATTGTTGTTAGAGTGATTTTATATCTAGTGTGTTTGAGATGGTTGTCAGGGTGTTGCAATGCAATTGCTGGGGTGCTCTGGAAGGTTGTCAACGTGTTGCTACGTGATAGCTAGATTGTTATACATAGTTTTCAGGGTGTTACTATGCAGTTGCTCAGGTGTTCTGAATAGTTGTCAGGGTGATTTTATATCTAGGGTGTTCTAGGTGGTTGTCAGGGCATTGCTATGCGGTGTTCTCTGGATGGTTAATAATGGATAAATCTCTATTTTGTTAAAAGGACAGTCGAGTTACTCCTGCGGTTCATGCTGAGATTTTTCACACCAACATAAATTACCGTGCGTCTCTCAGTGAAGGTTCCCGCTGGATCCAGCTGGGTGGGTGATTCTTCTGCGCTGTCTCTCTCTCTCTCTCTCTCTCTCTCACACACACACACACACACACACCTCATTCACAGCTTTAATTATTCATCAATGGCTGATCTACCTGAGACTACCACTTGTTGTGTTAAATAATTAATGAAAACTAATGCTAAACAGACTAACGAAGAGAATCCACACGGTAGATGTGTTTCCCGTCACTCGGAAGTGGGAGTCACTTTTACGCATTGCGCATCTTTACACACACACACACACACGTGCCAATGATTAAACTCGCTCTGTTGCGCTGTGGATTCGCTCAAGAGCGAAAGGAGGATAAACAAAAATGTGCTGCATGCCTCATATTGATCCTGTAATGTTCATGGCTGTTCTTGCTAAAGGCATCACGCCACTTGAAACAGGAAGGTTCGGCGGTCGAATATGAGCCTTTGCGCAAAATAGCATGCTCCTCTTTTTTACCTCCCATAAAGAGGAAATGAAACAAAACCCAGTGCATTACAGTCTGACACCACAGCTCCCAGCCAGAGCATTGTATTAAAACAAAGAGTAGAAAAACAACAATGAACTTCAAGAAATGAAATGGGAGAAAAAAAAAAAAAATAGTCAAAAACAGTATTGGCCACTCCATAATACAATCCATTTGTTGAATTCAAACATTACCAACAAGCATATCTGAAAATTAGAAATATTAAAATGGATTGAATGAATTTTAATTATTATAGTGTGGTTAGTTTTCTAATTTGACTGAAAATATTTCATGATTTAACCAAAAACCAAAATTAAAAAAGCAACACTGACAGAAGTTTCATATTGCAAAAGCGTTTCATATTTACATAAAACAGCGCCATATGACATCAAAGTTATTGATGCAAACTTACATACTGAAATTACTGTGTCTAAGAAAGAGAATTTAAGAATTTACTTTTAAAAGGCTGCTAATTAATTAGAAACATACTACTTTTTTCACATTTCAGATGTGGAAGTTAAAGCTCAAGATTCTGCTTAAAACAGGGAAACACGAGTTTGAACTGACAATAACACAAAGCTTCCCTGACTCAAAAATTAGCTCATTTACCATCAGGTCAATATTTCACCTATAATATTTCACAAATATTTTCAATATTTTCAGATTCCAGTGTTTATATTTTAATTAGGTGTTATTTTTAATTACATAAATTTCTTCATTATATTAATCAAATTGTAAACTAATTGGATAATCAGTTGTAAAATATGACATTCACCCAAACACACCAAAAGTAAAACCAACTTAAGTTCAGAATTACGAAAATTAATAACATTTACCTTTTCACACTTTTAACAGTATTCAAGAGAAATAAGAGATCCGAGAAACAAAACGGACCCCACAAAGAAAAATGGTTTTTAATAGCAATAACAATTGAAACAGAACCCTATAATTACAGAATCAGTATATTTTCAGAATTAAAAATTAAAGATTGGCAAACCTGTTTTCTTTGGCCACAGCTGACATGTTTGAATCTGTGACACTTCTCTGAAGTGAGTTTTCATTTCCTCATTGTGTCGGGATAATAAATCACATCCAGAGTGATCTGGAACGGAGTGCAGCAGTATGTGTGTGTGGGTGGCTGTCCGTTTACAGCCGTCTGTCTGACTGACAGCAGAATAGCTGCCCCCTGTCACCTCCCATAACATCAGTTTCTCTTATTGCACTTTGGCACTTAACAGTGGACAGCGCATGCAAACACACACACGCACGCACGCGCACACACACACACACACACACACACAGACATAAGGACACAGTACTCACTCTTTCTGACTCTTCTGACCAGGGTTATTATATAGTATAAAACTAAAAGATTTTTGTTACTCAAAATAACAAATTTCAACTTTAACTAAAATGAAAAAAGAAAATGAAAAATGAAAACATACACAAAAGTTGATCAAAACTGTAATAGTATCTCAATGAGACTAACATAACTGCTCCTGACTGAGTTTTTTTACATTTTTGTAAATATAAGAATCGTAAAAATAGGCATCAATCTTCCGACAAAATTACTATAAGGCATGTCATTTTAATAAATCATAATTTTTACATCAAGTCAAATTTGAAAGGGAGATGAGCCTGTTTGTCATGAGGGGGGAAAAAAGTTGCTAAAATAAAATGTTTTTTTGTTTTTGTTTTTTAATGCAAAAAAAACAAAAAACTATTCTGGGTTGAAATATGACCTAGACATATTCCCGTCAGATTTTCTGGGAGCCATCCAACTGGCTTGTGAAAGCATGAAACAAAATTGTGTGTGTGTGTGTGTGTGTGTGTCTTCTTCCTCAAAGAAGAGTCCTGCTTGCCCAGTTAAAGCAACCACACAAAATAGGAGGCACTTGTGTAAATGTGACTGTGCACCGCAGGCATTCAACCACACACACACAAGCGGAGTCACGCGGTTTCCCTGTGGAGTGGATGGGGAATCCCTGTCAGGGCAGGCCAAGCCGTTCCTGACCAAACAAACAGATGATGTCATCATTAGCTGGAGCTCAGCATGGGCGATCCTGTTCTATCCTGCCTCACACAATCCCTCCTTTATGAGCGAGACTCTCTCTTGGACTCCTCTTTTGCTTTCTCTTTCTCTCGGGCAGGTTTAACCCTCTAAGCACTGGGCTGATCCCACTGTGGACATTACAATAAACATGATTCCACAGGATAAACTTAAAGAGTGAATCTCACAAAAAGTCCAGGTCACATTTCAACCCAAAATCGAAATAAAAACAATACAATAAAATAAATGTTTTGCATTAAAAATTAAGCAACAAATAATTTAATAAAAACTACATGTTTAGGGTTAAGATTAGGGCTTGGTTTATGGTTATTTGCATAAAATTATGCACAATTATAGCAAGCATAATAATGTATAATTACACATACTGTAAAATAAACTGTTACCAAAAATTGTTGTATTTTTTATTTTATGACAATTGAGCATTAGTTAGAGCAACATATTTGTAACAGTATTCATCAATCTTTGTTAATGTTGGTTAATAAAATAAACTGCTCAAATAGTTCAAGTCAGCTGAGGTCCATTAAATAATGTTAACAGAAAAAAAATATTGTAATAAAATGTTGAACTTAACATTAACTAGGACTAATAAATGCTTTAGAAGAACGGTTGGTTCATATTAATGTAGTTATCTAATATTAACTAAACAGACATGTTCTGGACAGGTTTCATGAGATTCACAGGTTTGATTTAAAAAAAGGGAAACCACTTTGGTCGACACCACCTCTCGTCTTCACAAAGTCCTTCCTGACCGCTTCCTGACGATATTCTGCACTGGACAGAACAGCAAAAACTCCATGACGTTTGGCAAAGGAAATTAGTGTCACTTCCAATCAGCGCTCGGTTTGGAAACGGACACGGCCTAATCCGACTAATCTAAATAGTCAGTATAACGAGATTGCAGTTTGTAATTTGTTTTTGGAAAAAAGAAGCTCTCAGCCCTGATTGTTCTGGAAACATTTCTGTGTGAGCATTTGTGTGAACGCCCTAAAAAAATGGTTTCCAATCAGCACAAAAAACAGCCGCTAGAATCTTGCACAAAATATGTTTTGTTCTATAACTCCATCAAAAGTTCTGGTGATTTAAAGAACCCAGAATTCCAAACTCTGATCTGAAGAACCTATAAAGCAAGAACTTTTAATCTACAAACCATATAGGCAACCAAGCAACCTGTTATTTTTCAGAGTTCACACACGTATTACACACACACTCAAACCTTATCGGCTCACAATCACATAAACACGTTCTCGTTTAGGCTGCATATGAATAAAATGTCAATGTAAGTGCGAAAACAAACAAACAAACAAACATGTAGGAAATCCCCATATTCTACTTTTATAAGATGTTAGTACTTGGGGGAATTTTGGCAGGTTAGCCAAAGCCCCTCATTGGTTAGTTAAAAATACTGTTAAACGGTCATAGCGGGGACTGTTCCAGACACGGTAAACCAACACCTTAAATGTCACTAAAGCAAACCTTTGATGAGGGCAGTATATTAAGTAGTATGTTTAAAGATGTACAGAGCAAGAGTCTATAGATCCTTCCTTCAAAATGAGAGTCTGTGGAATTATTTGCCAGTTTTATTATCTACTGAAAATCATATATCCAGCTTAGAAAAGTAGTAGCAAACTAGCAATGTCCCTAACGAGGCTAGAAATGAACATACCTGTGCTTTAACCCACCTGTTTTACACACATTTTGAAAAGGAAATCACTCTCTCGCTCACTCCCTCAGACTGAGTCCAGCTTTGCAATGAGTCTCTTTGCATATGAATCTGAAACTGATCTGAATGTGACAAAAGGACAGTTTGAATAATAAGAAAGAGAAAAGGCCTCACAGTAGAGGCAGAAAACTCTCTTCCATCACCGTTTCCTTTCAGAGGCGCTCTGTGAGAGAATTGCGGAGTTTGTGTCGAATGCAGCTGTCATCGCGACTGTATCGCATCAACACAAAAGCACATTCACTCCCATCCTTTATGCCGCTGAAGTTTTTCATCCCTACTTCCAGCGAAGCAAAAGAATCCAGCTCTCATCAAAAATTAATATTACCGTATGAAAAGAAGAAAAGGGCAACGCATTCTTTTGAAAGCTGGCGTGCCATTTACGGTAATTACACAACGTGTTGTAGATGGACTGTTTAACGCAGTAAAGACTGGCTTTCACTCGAGAATCCTTTTCAGATCATATTTTTATTTATTTTCTAGGATTTTGCTACTTTGTATCGGCGAAAACAGCAGATATGCCCACATAAGCACCACAGATCTGCAATATTTTTCACAAAGGATTCAGACTCCAAAATAAAAAAAATCATAATTTTATGCAGCAATTATGCATTAAATTGTTTAAAAGTGACCGCAAAGTCATTTAGGATTTCTATTCCAAGTAAATGCTGTTCTTTTGAATTTTCTATTCATTAAAGAATTGGAAGAAAAACATCAGGGTTTCCATAAAAATATTAAACAGAACAACTTAATAATAATAATTAAAAAAAAAGTTTCTTAGTACCAATTTAGCATATTAGAATGATTTCTGAAGAATCATGTGACACTGAAGACCGCTGCTGAAAATGTATCTTTGCATCACAGAAATAAATTACATTTTAAAATATTTAAAAATAGAAAAGGTATTTTAAAGTGTAATAATATTACAAATAATATAACAAACAAATGCAGCCTTGGTCAGGCACAAGACACTCTCAAAAACATTTAAAAATTGTATATTCTTTTATATTAAAAATAATACTACATAATGCACTCACTTTTGTTGTCACATGACATCATTACTTTAACAAGGCCATTTGAAAAATAAATAAATAAATTCACAAGCTTTCCTTTGATAGAATCGAGGGCAGGATTTCTCTGGCCTTATGCAAACGCATTAAATTAGCAGAACCTCTCATGTCACTCTCCACCTCCTCCCTCTCGAAACATTAATCTCTCTACGCAGCGCCCGCCGACAATTACAGCCCGCACTAGCTACTGCTAATGTGAAAGAGAATTTGTGAGTTCCCCCGCTAAATGGATTTAGCCAAGTCAACAGCGGTGGAATTATGACGAGTGCTAAAACGGCAGGAAACGCTGCGTGTTACGGGGCAGCCGAGGAGATTCTCATGGGTCATGTTTAGAGGGAACATGCTAATCTCTCCGAGCTCATTAGGACAGGGATGTTTAGCATTCATTCATGGAATTCTCTCACTGACTTCGTGCTGCTGGGTAACCTGGATTATATATATATGTTACGAAATTCCAAAAAGTGTCACTGTGTAAGAAACAGAACGAAAGGAATTCAATTGTTACGCAGAAAAGGCTACACTTTTTGTAAACATGCATCATGTTAACCATGGAAAAGTGGTGACCATTTTGCTGGTTACATCAGTATAGCTAGCATCAAATTGTAGGCTGCTTTTCAAACTAGATTCACATTTCCTAAAAAAAAAAAAAAAAAAAAATTCAAAAGGAGCTTAAACCAACTAAAACCTTAAACCAGATAAGACCATAAAACTTGTAAATAAATAAATTTTGCTTTTAGGTTTTTGAAGGAGTTTTCTTATGCTCACCAAGGCGGAAGACTACATTACAACAGTAATATTGTGAAGTATTATTATATCAAAATAAGAGTTTTCTATTTGTATTTTAAAATATAATTTATTCCCATGATGCAAAGCTGAATTTTCAGCAGCCATTACTCCAGTCTTCAGTGTCACATGATGAAACATGATGAAATAACTAACATGTTGTAGCATGAGGAGTAGTTTTTATGACATCGCTGTGCTGTTGCTAAGATGTTCTGGTTGGTTGAAATCTCAGTGATATTGATATTGTAGTCTCTAGACATGACTCAGGTTCCTGTTAGTCTATTGGGATGTTTTGGTTTTATCGTATACCAGGTGAAATATGCACATTCATTTGCTTAGTAACGTAACCTCACACCTCTCCCCAAAAAGACACATGCTTTGAGAAACATTCATGTCCGGAGCACAAAGGCAGCAGAGCTACATAGCAAAGTTTATTAAACCCAAGGATGAGTAATAGAACTAGTAATGTTATGGTGTCAATAGTACAGCACACTAATCATCTGACTTCCTGCATATGTGTGTGTGAGACAGAGTCTCAGGAGACAGGTGACAGGTGTTTCTCTGCCCCTCTGGGCTCTTTCTGTCTTTTTGGGAATAACTGAGAGTCCCTCTGGCTGATTCATCTGAACTTCCTGTCTTCATACAGACTGGCTGACTGAGAACGGCACATGCCAGAAAATCCCAAGCCTTCGACACCTTCATACCTGGCCTGGGATCTGCATCCTGTAGTGCTCACTCACCTGATAAAAACACACCAACAGCTGTTCTCTTCAGTCACAATCATTTTGATTCTGAAATATGAACGTTTTGTGATTGGACCGTGTTGTAAACCACATGACACACTGACCATATACACTCGGCAGTTCAATTTGGTTGTCAATTCATCCTGTTCCATACTTGATAATGACGCATTTAAATGCATATAAGAGTTGTGTGTCTCTCTATTTTATGCACAGTGCAAGAACGAGGTACATCTTGACTCAGTGTTGCCAGATTGTACAATTAAAAAACAGCAAATAAGAACAACCCCATAATAAACTCAAATGCAAATGCTTTATCTTGGAAATAAGCCACATACAATATCACAAACTGCACCTGCTTACTTTATTAACTCCATAAATTGGATCGCTTTATGAGCCAAGCCCAAAGACACATCGCTTAAAATAAGTGGACATGGCAACACTTCAATAATGTGCTCTGTGAAGCAGGCTCTGTCAATGGTATTGTAGTTACATTTGCTAAACATAACGAGTCTTTGGTCACTGTAATATTATTTTGGTATATAATTGTGTCAGTCAGCGCAATTTCGAGAGCAAGTTCTGTTCCCTACACACACAAATGGATAACTTATGAGGTTCACTCTAATTTTAATTTGGTTGTCACTTTGCAGTGTGCATGCAGCAATTTTGATTTTGTTCTTACAAGGAAGATTCTGTAAGTTCCAACATGGAATTCTGGAGAACAAAAAGACCTATGATGACAACCTTTCCACTGAAGTGAATTGCAAACTGTAAATTAGAAAAAGTTTTTTTCTTTCTTAGGGTAAAATGAGATCATCTTGTCACTTGCATCATCAAAGAGAGACTGCATTTTGTACAATTCAATCTGAAACCAATCTATTGCTGAAACTCCTAATGAAGTCACCAATAAACTAACATTTTACACACTTCACTAAACAAATCCCATTTGTACTCTTATATGACACTTAGCAAGTGTAAATTTTAGACTGTGGTTATAGAGAACGGTCAGAAACTCCTTCTTCAAATTGCAAGGGAATGTGGGTAATATAAGCCTGGAACATCATGCACTAGTGCATATTTTTTTAAATCCACTGAAAACATTGCACTAATCCTATCTACTCAGGATCTATTTGAATTAGGATGCAGTCAATACACAAAATCTGTGGCACTAGATTACAGGAAATATTGTGAGAATATGATTTGATTTCTGTTGGCTCTTTTGGAGCAGCATGTGTGTGTGTGTGTGTGTGTGTGTGTGTGTGTATATGTCAGGCTGCCTGGCGCTTCAGAGTGTCAGCCAGAGCAACATGACGAGTTACAGACCGTCAGAACAGCCGTCCGTGTGTGTGTGTATGTTTGCGAGTTGTTTTCTGTGTTTTCCCACTCCGATTAGAGCCTAGCTGGAGGCAGAATTATGTAATCTAACACGGTGAGACGAGCGAAACAGAGAATAACAATTATCCATCCCTCCCTTCATCTTTACCTCTTATGGCATGCTCACTCTCACGTTCTCATCTTTTTATATGAATTATAACGCACAACATTTTTAACTAATTTTATATTTAGAATATATTTATTTATATATAATTAACAATTTGCAATTAACACAAAATACAATATACAATTATTTCAAAAATATGAAAAAATTATCAAATACATTTTATATTATATAAATTTAATTATAATGAATTTTATAATTATAAAATATCTCTTACTGTATTCAAATTGAAAGCTTACTACTATTAGATGAGCTCTGGCACAGCTTACCCCATCGATAGGGCCAATATTGTTTCAAAAACTGCCATAAAAAAGATCAATCATCAAGCCAAAAGGGACATTTCCATTAGCTGACTCGAAACGGTCTTACACTAGCCTTGGGACAGCTGGTCACTCTTACTGTTGAGCCCTGCTTAATCAAACCTTACTTTGCTAACTTGATTCATGCTCACAGCTCCCTGTCTTTCTCTCTGTCTGATTCATGCATATGATGAAGATCTCACAGCTTCAGCTGTGGCCCATCAAATGCCAACTTCAAACTCGCAGTCCATAAACAAACTCTCTTCCTCAAACAAACACACACGTGGTTGCATGAAACATCCTGTGACTGTGTTAACAGTACTCTTGCCTGCTAATGGGGTCATTTGTCTTACTGGTGTTAATGTAAACCAGAACTCTCGAGCCAGGTCTGTACTGTGTGTTTATAGCACTACGTCTATCTCTGACTGAGTTGCGTAACCGCTGTGGGCTCATCCATTCTGGGCTCATCCTCTCCACCCAATCACTCAATCGCGACTCCTAAAGGTTAGCAGGAATCTCTGATAAAATATTTTTTTTAAAAAGTCCCGCAAAAAAAAATTAAATGAAGAGCATGTATAATGTTGTTCTGGCAATGGTCAGTGTTAAAGTGTTAGACCGCCTTTTTAATACTATTAACCCTAGGACCAGACAGGAGAGTTTCATGACCTTGCTGCACTAATCGACCATAAGATTACCTACAGCAGGGGTGCCCAACCCTGTTCCTGGCGATCGACTGTCCTGCAAAGTTTAGCTCCAACTCTAATCAAACACACCTTTTCATTTTCACGAGATCCTGAAGACCTTAATTAGTTGCTTCAGTTGTGCTTGATTAGAGTTGGAGCTAAACTTTGCAGGACAGTCGATCGCCAGGAACAGGGTTGGGAACCCCTGACCTACAGTAATCTTGACATGCCAACTGACATTTACAAGAAAAAAAAGGTACAAAATAATAATAATAATAATAAAATTATCATAAAAGGAAACATGACAAAAAACAAACAAATAATAAAAAAAACAAATATAAAAATAAAACAGGTCAAATCAAACTCTTAAAAGCACTTAAAATTTCAAAAGAGACCAAAAAAATGGAACTATTAGACAAACAAGTGAAAGTTGAAAAATAAGGAAAACATTTAAATAACAAACAAAGAGCAAACAAACAAATAAATATCAAGCAACAGTCAAATAAATACTATTGCATTTCTGTCAAATTGGGTATAAATACAAAAATACAAATGTAAGTTGACCTATGAAACAACAAATAAATTAATAGAACAACTGCAAGGCTGATCAAATGTACAACATGCTCATAAGATACAAATATTAGGCTGACCAATCATGCAACACTCCAACATCACAAGCGTTAGACTGGCCAATCATGCAGCAGTTTATAAAAAATGGATGGACACAAATCTGGCCAATTTTCACACTTAAAACTGCAACATGTTGCAGTATATATATATATATATATATATATATACAGTGCCCTCCAAAAGTATTGGAACAGTAAAGACAAAATTGCTCTGTTGGTTGTGGAGTCAATATAGAGACATTTACAATTATGATTAAAAGATGGATATGAGACAAAACTACAGAATGTCACATTTTATTATTGGGTGATTCAACTCATAGATGTTTTACCAGCTACGAAGTTCAGCACTTTTAGAGTTTCATCCCTCTATCTGATGTGAGCATAAGTATTGGAACAGTTGCCTCACAAGTCTTTCTAAGTGATCAGCTGTGTCCTGTTGCATTAATTCTTAAGGTATTAAAAGCAGGGAATGTGTCGTATCAGTTATATCCATTACTTCTGTATTCTGAATCTAGCATTCGATGATGACACACACAAACCAGGATGAAGATGAGGGAGCTGACTTTGAGAGAAAAGCAAGCAATTCGGATGCTAAAAGAAAAGAGGAAGTCAATTAGAGCTCTAGCAAAAACAAAGGGCATGGAGAAATGAAGAGTTTGGAAACCACCAGCGACACCAGAAACCAACGGCTGATCGGCTGAGAAAACAACAGTAGTTGATGATAGACAAATCATAAAAGCTTCCAGAAAGCTGGGGTGATGCTCTGACAATCTACTGTCCTCAGGAGACTTTGACACAGAATTACAGATGCTACACAGCAAGATGCAAACCTCTGACCAGCACCAAAAATAGAAAGGCAAGATTAGAGTTTGCAACAAAGCACAAAGATGAGCCAGAAAAGTTTTGGAACTGTGTTTATGGACCAATGAGACAAAGATGAACATTTATCTAAGTGATGGGAAAACAAAAATGTGGAGAAGAAAAAGGGAACTGCAAATGATCGCAAGCATACAGCCTCATCTGTAAAGCATGGTGGAGGTGTTGTTGTGGCCCTCTCAGAATGAATTTGGAAGGGTACAAAACCATCTTGCCTACCAATATTCAAGAAAATGCCACCAGATTCATTGGGAAGTGCTTCATATTGCATCAGGACAATGACCCAAAACACCCTGCCAGTTCAGTCAAGGAATTTATAAGGGCAAAGAAATGGAAAGTCTTAGATTGCCCAAGTCAATCTCCAAATTTAAATCTGATTGAAGATGAATTTCACCAGCTGGAGAGGAGAGTAAAGGCAGAAACTCCCCAAAACAAGGAACAATTGGAATTGGCTGCATTAAAGGCTGAGAAAAGTATTTCAAAGGATGAGACCAAGAGTCTGGTGATGTCTATGGGTCACAGACTCACTGCTGTGATTGTGTGCAAGGGATCTGCAACTAAATAATAGCTTTTCATCTTTTATATCTGCCTTATGTTCAACTGTCCCAATACTTATGCTCACATCAATGAGTGGGATGAACTCTAAAAGTGCTGTTCTTTTTATTTGGTAAAACATATGTTGAAACAGCTAATAATAAAATGTGACATTCTGTAGTCTTGTCTCATATTCATCTTTAATTCATCTTTTAATTTGCAAATGTCTTGACTCTGCAGGCAACAGAGCAATTTTGTCTTTACTGTTCCAATACTTTTGGAGGGCACTGATCATGTATATATATCATGAATATATATATATATATATATATATATATATATATATATATATATATATATATATATATATATATATATATATTCAAAGCTGACCAATCATGCAACACTCTAAAAAAGCTGGCAAATCTTGAAACAGTTATTTAAAAACAAACACACAAACAAAAAACACCTGGCAGATTGCACACTTTCAACATTACAACCACAAAGCTGACCAAAATATTATTAAAATAAATGATTAAATTAATTAATAAAAAAAACACTCAAATAAAGCTTTTACAAAAATTAACAATTAGAAACAATTCAGCAACAATTAGAAAATACTAATTTTAAACTGACCTATCAAGCTAAATTTTAAACAAACAAAAAATTAATACAAATGTAAAGCTGACCAACTACCCAACCCTTTCAGAAAATGCAAATAGGCTATAAAGTGGACAAATCATGCAATATTAAAAAAACAAAGACAAACAAAAAAAAAAATGCAAGCATTAAGCTGGTCAATTGTGAAAGACTTTCAGAAAAACTAATGCAAATGTGGCCAATCATGCAAGACAGATATACAGCCAATCATGCAACATTTAAAACACAACTAGTCAACAAGACTAGAAAAAGAAGAAGTCAACATATGATTGCACACCTCCACATCGAGTACCTGAGCAGTGCTGATATACTGATGGCAGGGCTGCTTCAGTTTCTTGTCTCCCAGTGAAAGTGTGTCTGTATCAGGACAAGCTGGATTTCCCTGAATCGCAGCGGAACGCCACTGGGGAACACCTGGACCTCCCCTCAGAGTGTGTCCTCTCTCTTAAACACACACACACACACGCCGCATAACCACCTCCAACCACAACACAGCGGACAGACCTCGCCTAGAAACTCTCTCTTTCTGTATCTTTCGCTTTCGTCTGAAAAGCCGGCTGGGTGTTGATAGCTCACTCACTCACTCACTAGCTACCGTTTTCCAACCCTCCCTTGTTCCCTCCTTCCCTGTATCTGTGTCTCCTCCTCCTGCGCTCTTTTTTTGCCAACTATTTTTTTCACTGTTTTTAATCCCTACGCTAAATCAGGGAATGCCCTGACTACCACCACGCTGACTTCTTCTCTCAGTGAATAAGAAAGAGAGAAAGGGAGAGAGAGACACAAAGCAGAACGGAAGGTCTACAAAAAGCTGGCTGCCTAATTCCTTCGGCTGAACGCTTCGAGCCACGTACACAACGGTTGAAGCTGAGAGTTTGTCAACATCAGATTAGCTTCTAACCCACTTGCGGAGAGTCGCCGCCCACGTTACCGCCACACACTCCTATTAATACACGACTCGGGCCCACACACTCCACACGGCATGGCCGCCCACTCAAAAACAAAAAAAAACAAAACATAAAACATAAACATGCTCAGAGACGTGCACAGATGCACACATAAAAACATTTGAATCTGCCAGGCCAATTACAGCAATTAGCCAGTATTTTGAGATTTACAGTCAAGATTTTCACAACTAAATTGTAATATTACGAATCGTAATGTACAATTACAACATTTGGATATTATTTGGAGGCTGATTATCCAGTTGTCATTTGATGCCAGTATATAGATCAATACAACATTTCGATATTATCAGCAAAAATTTGCAAATATTTTGAAATGTGCATTAACATTCATATAATAGTACAATTTTAGATTGTCAACACTGGTGGATTACCAAAAAGTCGGACAGTTTTCTGAGAACTGTATCAAGATTTATGCTTCATTACGAAATTAAAATGTCAATATTTTGGACAACAAAATGTATATAATGTTGCAATGCCTTAAGATTATCAACACTGGCCAATTACCGCAAAATCAGCCGATATTGTAAAATGTATACTGATTAAGGTTACACTACAATATTGAGTTGCAACTTGCAATATTAAAATGTTACAGGTTGATAACCAATTAATCGAACAATATTCTCAGATTACTGACATATTTGCTATAATTTTTTTTTATGATCAGCATAAGCTGTTTGATGAATAATTTTCCAATTAACAATCATATTTATATAACATTATCTTTTTAGCTCATCAACATCAGCCAATAACCATATAATTAGATTATCACACTTTACCATAAACTGATAGTGATGCTGTTATATGAAAAATGTGAGTTATATACCAGTGTTGGGCAATGAGAAACTCATATTGTTAACCACAACTCTTAAGTATCACAACACACAAATGCCTCTATAAAGGCTATGCAAAATAAAAAATTAAAAAACATGTCCGGTCATAATCATGATATGTTCCTGTCATCTGCTGCGGTAATCTACACCCACACACACATATAGAAATAGAGGACCGCGGTCCCACACCTGTGTACTAGATACTAACACACCGGAAAGCGTGCAAACACACACAAACTCATGCTTACCTACACAGCTGTCTGTGAATCTCTGGTTAACACCTGCTAGATCTGCATGTTATGGGTGGATGAGCTCTATTCTCACACTCATACAGACACACACATGGACATAGAGTTAATCATCATACACCTAGACTTAAACACACTTACACACCTCAGGCAGTTTAGTCAGAGCCCAGCAGTTCTCACGCTCAGAGCACACACACTTTCACAACCTATATCCTATAAACAAGCCCTCATACATTCACAAACAGACTCATAAATACTAAAAACCCTAAAATGCTGACTGAAAGCTACAAATAAAAACAAAGGCTAGACTGTGAATAGCACCCATCACACTGCTTGTCTGGTTTTTGTAGTATGCAAGTATGCATTATGCAAATCACAATACATTTTGTGCAGAACAGCATATCCACTAAACCCACAATGCAATGCACTAGACCTGACCGTCAATTAACTGTAAACAATATTAAACAATTTTTACTCATGTGACCAGACATTTTTACACAACATTGTTTATTTGTTAGATGATAACAGAAGGGCTAAATTAAACATGCAAATAAAGAGGTCATGTGACTTACAGTAGGTTTAAAATTTTATCTTTGCATAACGCTTCATTCAAATTTCTAGTTTCAAAGGAAGCCTTTATGCTCAACAAGGCTATATTTAATAAAAAAAAATACAGTAAAAACAGGCATATTGTGAAATATTTTAAGATTTAGAGTAACGGGTTTCAATCTGAATATATTTTAAAATGTAATTCGTTCCTGTTGAATTTTCAGCATCATTACTCCAGACTTCAGTGACGTGAGATCCTTCAGAAATCATTCTAATATGCTGATTTGCTGCTCAAGAGAAAGTTCTTATTATTATCAATGTTGAACACAGCTGTGCTGCTTAACATTTTTGAGCAAAGCGTGAAACATTTCTTTCAGAATTCTGACCAAGCCCAAATTTTTGAATGGCGGTACGTAAAAAGCGTACAACATAAATTGCACGATACTCTAGTATTCCATTGCAAACAGCCAAAATCTTTATTTCATTCTGTCAGTCGCTCACAGATCTGTCTGGGTGCCGCCCGTTTGTTCTCCCAACAGGAAATGCATGGTTTCCAAATAATTTGTTTCTAATTTGTGGATCTATGAAAGGGAAAGAAGAGGGAAGACTCAGAGGAGATTCACAGGAATGCTCGAACCCCCCCATTTGCAGAATTCCCATGGCGACAGCTGCTGAAGGAACGCCCCCGTTATGCAACAAGATGAGCTCTGCCAGAGGGCAAATGAGAGCACGCATGAACCACAACCATCTCCTACTTCACATCAATCCACCTCTTCCCCATTCATCCCTCTCTGCCAATCATTTCCTTCGTCTGACTTTCGTTTTTTTCATACATCCATTCATCCCAGCTCGCTCTCTCCGTATGTTCACGGCAGAATGGTTTAACCCTTTCCAGCTCATAATCTCTCCCCATTCATCTGGTTTTTGCATTCATATTTTCACGTGCCTCTTTAGCTCTCATTCAGCAATCAATCTCGGCTCTTTCTGTGAGCGCAACTTATTCCCAAGCACGCCCTGACAGTCATTTCTCTGCAGAAATCAATACTGAGCATTATTATATTTCACAACCTCTTCGATTTAAATCATCTGAGCCTCTCAAATCATTTAGTTCACTCCCTTTATCATTATAAACCAGAAATATAATTATGATGTCATCACATAGCCTACTCTTCTTCAGGCTTTCAGTGGATTTTCCTCTCTATTCTGGGTTAAAAGGAACATCAGAGTTCCTACACCTTTTGAACAACACATTTTATGGATAATAATAAAAAACCCTACAGTCATTTCCTCTGTATATCTGAAATAAGTCAATTAGTTGGGATTTGCATTGACTTTAAATGCAGAGTTGTTATTATTATCATGAAGAAACTAAAATTAAAAATACACTTTTAAAGTAAAATTAAGCTGAAATAACATATCAAATTGTTAAATGTGACTAGGGCATGAAGATATTACATACATACATATGTATGTATATATATATTATATAAAAAATTAAAGGGGACCTATTATGCAAAAATCCCTTTTATAAGGTGTTTGAACACAGGTGTGTGAAAACAACCAGCCTATTAGGGGTGGGAATCTTTAGTCACCTCATGATCCGATCCGATCCGATTCTCGGAGTCACAATCTAATTCCAGAACGATTCTTGATCTACTTTTCCTTATTAATTAATTCGTTTACCGACTTGAGAATTTTTAAATCCTTACATTTACATATCCTTACATAAGTAATTAAGTACTTTTTAAAATAATTATGAATTTTAAAAAAATATTAAAACAGTTGTATATGTTAACATTTTTAAACTAATATAACTTCAAAACATACAAGCAAGTAGCAAATAATAAAGAGGAGCATATAAACATATGACAAACAACAAACAAAGAGTGTTTTCAGTATTTAAGATTATCTGAACGTTTTCCATTCAAGAACTGTGAGTGATTTTTCTTCATCTTTACTGTTGTTTTTTTACTATGACATCATAGACAGCGGGACATCTATTAAGCTGCATTGACACACGGATCTCTTTTGAAATATAATGAGTAATGTGGTTTGTCCTGTTCGTTTAATCCCTTAAGACATAGGCCTAACTGTCTGTGTTTACATTAATTTTGCGTCATAAAACCATTTTGAGACTCAAGTACATTAAACCACGGAGACAACATTTGAAATTGAACGCAGCCTTCTGTTAGTGAGGTTCATATTTTAAATATATAAGTCCACTGCATTACAAACCACATAAATGAAGACTTCGTAGAGCATTTGTAAGGACAATACCGACGGGCGAGACCGCACACTTCAAGTGTATCATCAAACAAAGCAATGAAGCTGTGCAATGAAGCCTGTGAATGTCGTTGTAATTCGCTTCAACCTTTCCGAACTTTAAGAAAGATTATTTTACGGAAAGTTCGAGTGGTGTATGTGTGTGAGGAATTGGAAGCAAGAAGAATACGGGTGTTTCTAAAGCAAACTCAGCATCATCGCACATCTGGTTGAAAACTAAGCTCAGAATCATTCAGAAATTCTCCGAATCGATCCAGAATCGTTGGAGAGAGAATCGCGATGCATCGATGGATCGATTTTTTTCTCCCACCCCTACAGCTTATAATGGTAAAAATCCACCAACTCAATTTTTTATAATCTAAAAAAAAATCATAAACAGTCTCTCAGGTCGAGCTGTTTCAGATTCTCCCTCTGTTCACGTCACAGAGGGGAAAAAGTCACCCGCCCATTTGTGACGCTGCCCTATAAGCATAGAGACAGCCCTGAGTGAGAAGCTGTGGTCTGCCTCCGCCATTACTGATTACTTGATGTAGCTGCTGGAGATTCACAATGTCAGCGCCAAGGAGGCTTTTCAAGTGTGTTTTGGGATGCACTAACGAACATACAGTGGTGTGAAAAAGTCTTGGCCCCCTTCCTGATTTTTTATTTTATTGCATGTTTGTCACACTTTAATGTTTCAGATCATCAAACAAATTTAAATATTAATCAAAGATAACACAAGTAAACACAACATGCAGTTTTTAAATGAAGGGGTTTTTTTATGAAGGGAAAATATTTATTCTTTTAAAAAAGATATTTTTTTTTATAAATTAAATATTTGATACCATAGAATTTCCATAATCCTTGTCACCAATGTCAATATCAAATTAATACAAGCCTAAACAGAGACAAAAATGAACACCACAAGCTCACTGAAGAAACTAATTGCAAGCAATAGGACAACAAACTACAATAAACAAGAAACGCTACATACATTGTGTAAATTAATTAGTCTTCACTGTGTTAATTATATCTATCTTAGATAGAATTAACATGTATATTATGTATAGATTCTATACACAGTGTTGGGGAAGCTACTCTGAAACTGTAGTTTGACAAGCTACAAGCTACTCGTAAGTTAAAGTAGTTAAACTACAGTCAAGCTACCCTTTTGGAAAAGTAGTTAGCTACACTACAAGTTACTATCAAAAAGTAGCTAGCTACATTGAAACTACTTTAGATTTTTTTGAACAACGTATATTATAAATAACTGAATAAGTGTCTGAGGAATGGTTTAAGTAAAATATTTAGTGTTTAAAACAATGCAATACAATTATGATTTCAAAGAGTATTGTTTTATTACACACAACACTCAAATATCTCAGACTGTTACAAAAAGTGTAACCTTTACTTGTCGTTTCTTTGAGAGACATGAACTTGGACAAATAAGGCCATGGGTAATTAATGTTAGTTGTTTCTCCATCCTCCAAATCTGCCGCCACGTCTTGCTCCATCATGGATAATATGGGTGTGTCAACCCACTTCTGTACGTCAGTGAACTGTTAGCCGCAAGATGCGTGATTAAACAACAGGTGGCGGTAATGGCAAAAAATGAGTTTGTAATCAAACAAGAAGAATATCCTTGCATCGCGCTGATTCGCGCAGGCTCGACAAAACGCAATGTAGCTTTTGCTCGCGCTACACCGCTACTTGCTGCAAAAAGTAGTTAGCTACTGGAAAAGCTACACTGTTTAAAAAGCAACTGAGCTACTGCCAAGCTACTGAAAAATGTAGTTAAGTTAGTAGCGTCGCTACTTGTAGTTAACTACTCCCCAACACTGTCTATACATATATATAAATATATCATTATCATCATTTTTTAATTTCTTCTTATTAAAGTTACAAAAGTGGTTTAGTCAAGAGCAGTGAGAGATTTTCTCTCACTATTGTTTGATTAATATGATTGGCAGACAGGACGAACATTGGACAGCTTCCCCTTTAAGACTGAAGTCCGGATCCAATATAGCCTACTGTTACATATGCGTTTTGTTTTACAGCTATTTACTCTCTCTTATGACCTAAATCACTGTGTTTATGAGGATACTTGCAAAGAAGGGAATTCTGACGCATAGAAGTGTGTTTATGTAATCGTTCATGGTTCAAAGCCAGTAAAGCGGCCAAAAAATGTGCGCTCCTCTCACGCAGAAACAGAGACGGCGCATGCATACAGCTCTGTTGTTTGTTTCAACAGCTTAAAATCGGTTGTTTTAAAACTGCAGTGCTTAAAAGCACGTGTCCGTGCTACAGATGTAGTCCCTCGTTTAGGAGCGAGCTCCTCATTTTGTCCTGGCTGGTCGTTCTCCACCTGGTTCTGTCTCCCCTTCAAGTATTACAGTAAACAATGTATTTTGCGACACCACGAAATAAACGATAGAGCATAATATGAAACGACAGACTTTTTATTTCGTCCATACAATATATATCGTCATATCGCACAGCCCTAACTGAAAATAAATGGAGAAAAATAAATAAAACATAACAGTATATCTGCCTACACAATCAATACTAGCATCACCCCCTTAAACTCCTGACCCTGCAGTGAACACACCATCAGTGGACCGACATCCATCGTCTCCGCTGACGCCATTTGATTGGACAAGATCTGGCTGGCAGCCTCACTTCATCCACAAGGTGCTTCACTTTCATAATAATCTGCTATATCTCATTTGCATGTAAAACACTTCACTTGTCTGAAAAGCACTTCACAAACGCAATGGTTCATTCAGCACTTGCTCGTATGGTTATTTGCCTTTCCGAGCTCTAACTCTAACTGTTCTGTGATTTCTCCTGCCTAAACCATCAGGTGGATCTAAAGTGATCGCACTGACCTGAAATCAGGTGTTAATATGCTGCAAGAGATATTTTGGAATCAAACTGCAATAATACTACAACAAAAAAAAAAAAAATGCAAGTGTGAGAGAAAATTGATATTACCATGTACTAGCTTGTCATGTAAAATTCATTCATTAATGACAAATAATACATTTTAACATCTAAAACTGCAATAGGTGTAGAAACTAATTTAACTCAGAAATTGCTAGAAAATGTCAATTAATTACAAAGGAATGGCAACACCATTCGATGGCACTTAATATTAAAGCTGGAGAGCGCTGGATGTTTCTGAATCAGTTATTTGTATGTGATATTTTGTGACTTTTCGAAGACAATCTGAGCTGAAAATAACAAAATTCACTTGAAGGACAAGGACAAAGCCAAGGTTGAAAGCAGAGAGAGAGAGAGAAGCTGTCCTGCTGGTGGACAGATTGTGGCGAGGGTCAAAACTCACTCTGGCTCTCTTCCACTGAGGGTATGAATCAGTTTTAAAGGGGAACAGTCGTATTTTACACACTTACACTTGTACAAACACACAAACATTTCCTTTAAGGGACAAACTGCAACATAAGGTCAAAGGGCAAGAGAAAGGGTGTGACGACAACACTTGTGATGAACAGTAGGTAATCTCTGAAACCGTTCCTGACCATCTTAGAGATTTTTCAAAACGTTTGGCAGATGGGAATGCACAATATCTATTTTAAAAGTGTCCAAATCAAGCAGGAATATTGTAAATTGAATTTTCAAAAGCTGGTTACTTGTGTGAAATTCTCATTGGTTAATGAAAACATGACTGTTTAGAATGCACTGCAAAAGAATCTTACATTTTCTCAGGTTTTGGCCACATGATGGAGTGATTTCACCTGCATGTTTGAGACACACCGCAACAATATTTTTATTTCATAATTATTAGATTATCTGCCTTATTTCTACATTGCTACATTTTATTATTTAGACAGTATCTACCTTTCAAAAGCTTGGGATTGGTAAAATTAGTTTAATGTATTTGAAAGAAGTGTCTTATGCTCACCATGGCATTTTTTTACTTGATCAAATATAGACCTACAGTAAAAGAGTACATTTTTGAAGAATTATTACCATTTTTTATTTTTTTTATTTAATATATTTCAAAATGTAATACCTTTGATAACAGATTTGTGGATGTGGTGAGGAAGAAACTTTTTTGTATTATATTATTTATAATTAATTTAAAATTATGATAATTTATTATCAATGTTAAAAACAGTTGTGCTGCTAAATAATTTTGTGGAGACTGTAATGCATTTTATTCAGGATTCTTTTTAAATAAATGCACAAAAAATTGCTAAAATTATTTACATCTCATTTTTACTATCATTGCTATCATTGATCCTGCATCAGCTGGGCTTAAAAACCTCATCTTCAACCAACTCTATGATATCTACCACAAACACTTGCTCGCATTGTTTTCAGTCTCATGATACAGAGTCTCTGTACTGTCTGTTATGACTGTGACCTCAGAAAAGACACGAGGGATTGGAGATGTGTGAATGGAGGAGGAAAGCGTTCGGCACAGCTGCTGGAGAAGCCCAGATTCCCCGTCAGAACTGGAGGAATTTCCAGAACGGACCGGGTGAATCTGGCATTGTGTGCTGGGGAAATCTGCTTTTGTGCGCCTCTAAAAACGCACAAACAACACACACAAGAGAGAGCGCATTGCAGGCAGCAGATTTTTCTGGCTGTGAGATCTAAGTACACACACACACATAAATAAGTCCTTAAAGGAATAGTTCACCCAAAATATAAAAACCTCCCAAAAACCGTGAATGGACCCGAAATAAAGCATGTAAGTCTTTCATGGTGTTTTTTTTTTACTTTTGGAGCTCGACAGCATCAATCTATTAGTTGATATGTCTGAATTTACTGCATTATTACATCTTTTTTTTTCCTTCCTTTCCTCTGTATGAAAGTCACTCGGGTTACCGGACTCCCGTTGGGTCCTTGGGCTCCCGTTCAGGATTGCCTCTCTATAAAACTACATATCTTTCTCTCTCAATCCTTTCTTCTCCTCTTTCGTCATCCTCCCATTCCCGTTGGGGTCTCTTCCACAGATAATCAATCGTTCACCCAGTCAATCCTCCTTCCTTAAAAAAAAAAAAACTCTCTTTCTCTCTCTGCTTCCTCCCGCAGTCAGACGCAGGAACGGCACCTGCACACACACACTCATGCTGCTCCTGTTGCCCTAGCAACAGCTAGATCGAGCTTCGCTTGTGTAAACCGTTAGGCTTTGCCAGTGTTGTCTCGCACTCACGCACACACACACACACAGGCAAGCCCCACACAACACCCTTATAAGGGTTTCCGGTGGTCTGCAGTCAGGGTTTGATATCTTTAGAGCAATTCTGCTTTCAAACAAAGCCCCATTCAAAAAAAATGAAGTGAGCAACTTTAGATGACGTCTTCGCTTTAAAATCGAAATGAAATCAAAATTGTGCCTATTTGCTTTAGACTTATTGTGCACAATCCATCAATGCATGACACTCAAAGTTTGCTATATGTTATCAGCTTGAAAAATAACTTTCCATTTTGACTGATGTCACCTGTTAGGAAATGCAACGCTTGAATAATGTTTTAGGCTACTGTTGTAAGTAATGCAGCCTTTCTAAAACAGTTAAACAGTTAATCCCAATAATTTAATGTCATTTAACATTAATGCAGTAAACGTTATGGCAATAAATTAATAACAATAAATTTAAAAAAGAAGCATTACCATTGGGATACGTGGAGATGGAAGGTGAACTTGACCTTCAGCCTCCACGTTCTGCCCACAACAGTGTTTGCTGGTTATGTTTTTAAATCTAAACCTATTAAAACCGTTTTCATTACCTAAAAGCTGAAATGAAAATAAAATATATTCTAAATATTTAATATATAAATAGAAACTTAAACGGAAATTAGAAATGTTGCCTTGGCAAATAAATAAAATAAACTGAAGTACAAAAATACACAGTAAAATATGTTTGTAATATTAACTGTAAGTTGCTGTAAAAGTGTTGTAAAAACATGTTAAATGGTCAATGGGCACGTTTCCTTATACAATGAAAAGGTAACTTTTTGAATAATTTTACAGAAAAATACTGTAAAATGTACAGACTTTCAAAGTAAAAGCAAATTATTTACAGTGAAAAACTGTAAACTGGCACTCCTACAATCCTCTGCATAAGACATTAGATGTTGTTTAAATCATTTTGTTTCATATTAGTTGAATTATTATTATATTCAATTATTATAATAATTCATGTTTATTGCATTATTTTACTGTCAAGTGTGTTTTGTATTTATGTGCATGACACTAAAATATTGTTTCAATATTGGAAAAAAGTGGCACAGCTGTCTTTTTTACTGTATATTTCAAAAGGTTTATTTATTTTCTTTAGAAAGTATACTAAGGCTACAATTAAAATAAAATAAAGTTAAATACAAATTTAAAATACAATAAAAAAACTAAAAATTAAAATGCTTCAAAACTGATCAAAAGATAATATAAAAGAATATAGCCTAAATAAAACTAATATAACACTGTTGAGTGCACAGCAAGCTCACATTCAGATCTGATTTTATTCTTTTATGAAACACACTTTACATGATGAATCAATTTTGCCTTCATTTTTTTTTTCTTGTTGAACATTGTTTCACTTAGAAATAAAATCATATTGTGAAAAGCAAAATGGGTCACAAATGCCGTTTTATGACTTTTAGAACAGAAGCCCGCAAGACTCTGTTTGTGTAAACGCTGCAGGGTTACACAAATAAGACCTGCAAGAATGTTCACTGGATCTGGGATACATTTCTGGGATTTACTTGTGGGATTTAATTAATCCGTGCCGTTCTACGAACTTGAAAGCTACATAGTAAAATTTAACAAGTTTGGCTTTTTTCATTCACAAGCAGTGGTTTTTGTGGCACACTGGTATATTCTGTCCACTAGTGTGACGTAGTGTTTGAACTGCAATGCGTTTAAACAGAGACACAAAAAGAGCATTACAGCATGCTGACAGACACGGCGGCAATGAGCATGTGGTGCACTGACTGCGTGAAAACAAAAACACATCTTAATCTGTCATGCCAAACAGAGCTGTTTTAAACACAAAACCCGAAGGCCTAAACTCCTGTATACAGGCGTATGTGGGCATATCCCCTGAAAATGTGCATGTAAATACACAATCTCTTCTAAACATTAAACCGACATGCAGCGCTCACACAGAAATACCTCTGTGAATCAGCTCTGAGGAGAAAATAAGGCAACACACAGGCCTGGAGTGTGAGAGAACACACACTCGCACAACCTTTTCAGTTTATAGCAGGTGGGTGGCGTCGGTCCAGCATTAGTCACTTCGGTCCGATACACAGTCAGAGCTTGACAGACATTCAGAATGAAAGTCTGAATGGTGTTCAGGCACGGTGAGGGGGTGGAATGAACGAAAAAAAAAAAATTCAAGAACGAACAATAGCCAAAAAAGACCTTGTGTGCAGTAAGAGGGAAGCAGTGAGCTGCAATTTTACTCTAGCTGTATTGTAAACCCTAAGAGGAAGCAATTTGAGGGATTGCAGGACATCTAAAAGCCTCACAGAAGAGGACAAATACTTAAGAGCGAGGGTAATTTTTTACCATGGTAACCATAGTTTCCACCAAAACACTGATACTACAGTTACTGTTGCTACTGTAAAAGCCAAAAGCGAAGACAACGGAGGCTGATATCGAGTTACCGCAGTCTTTTTTGTTGTAGCTTTTAGCAAGAACTACTGTTACCATGGTATATTTTTTGTAAGGGTATCTTTTATAACAGGAACAATTCAAAGAACGGTGTAAATATATTTAGACACTACCTTGGCAACAGACTTCGCTTGTTACACAAAAGCAAATCACAAACTGAAACATGACACCTTGCTTTTGTAACAGATTTGAACCAGTTTGTCATGTGCATTGTCATGTATTTAAAATACTTTTTATGACCAAACGAACATCACATAGCAGAAAGACAGCATCCCGATTAACACACTGTCCCTCTAAATAATATGTGAGAATCAGAACTAGTGCATACAAATCATAGTCTCACTCATAAAGCAGAATGATTTTATGTGTAAATTGTAAAATCATTAACAATCCTTTTTATGAACAGTTTACAAAGTATGAACAATTCTTCTGTGAACGGTTCAAAAAGTATATTAAATTTCATATAAATTGTTCATAAAAACATTAAATTGACCAAAAGTGGCATCTAAGACATTTAAAATGTTACAAAACAATTCTATTTTAAATAAATGCTGTTCTTTAGAACTTTCTATCCATCAAAGAAGCCTGGGAAAATTGTTCTCAGTTTTCAGAAAAAAAATATTAAGCAGCATAACTGTTTTCAACACTGATAATAATAAGAAACGTTTCATAAAACAGCAAATCAGCAAATTAGAATGATTTCTGAAGGACCATGTGACACTGAAAACTAATGGCTACTGAAAAATCAGCATTGCATCACAGGAATAAATTACATTTTATAGCATACTCAAATAGAAAACAGTTATTTTACATTGTAATAATTTAAATTTGTTTTATTGTGTTTTTGATTAATATAAATATACCCTTGGTAAGCATAAGCGATTTCTTTCAAAAACAATGCACTAATACAAACTATTTAAACATAAATTCCTGCACATTATTCATGAGTGAGACCCATAGTGTGTTAAAAATACTATGCCAAAGTATAATGTCCACATCAACTGTGAAATACGTACTTTTAATATGCAACTAAGTGTCTTTTTTCTTTCTTTTTTTTTTTTTTTTTCACTGCAAGTGTGCAACATCTCACTGATTGGAATGGAAACCATTTATTTTCTCACTATAGTAGACAAGTGTAACTCCTGCAAGGTTTCTGAGCTATGACCCTAAAGTAATGGCCTGCATTTCTCCCCTGATACCAGGAAAAGCCCATGATGAGCAAACAAAGAAACATGGTGTATGACTGCAAAACCAAAACGTGCTGGACCCAGTTTCTTTTCGAGCAGTAAAAATATACTTTTTAAAGGCTAAGCTGTTAAATTTATAGCTTAATTACTGGAAAGAGTCAGTGTTTCTGTGGATAGGGGAAAAATAATTATTCCTTGAAGAAATAAAAAGCAGAATTATATCTTTTCCCCTCATTATACGTACACGTTCTGAAGCTGTTTAAAAATCTTTGCTGACCAGAGGAAAACTGGTTTTGATAACACACACATGCACAATTTATCCATATGTCACTATGAAAAACAGTCTCTCACATTCAGTTTTTGTTCTCTCACACACTCTTAAATTTCTCTGTAAGGTTTGCAGGGAGCCAAACAGACATGGCCAAACCTGTTGCTGCGCATCTGTTTTAGTTACTGTTGCTAAAACGGAGGGTGATCCCAGCCGCAGGGAACAAGGAGCGCGAGAAAAAGAGAGAGAACAGCATGGGTTTCACTTACTCAAACCGTACAGTAAAGTGCAGAAATACAGGTTTGCCCTCATAAGCATGACACAACAGGTAAAAATCCAGCCATCTGAAGCCGCGGCAAAACTCCATCACAGCATCTCTATTGAGATTATCTCAAACGGTTACCAGAGTTCATCTACATCATCAGGGTCTGAGTCTACTCATGAATCTCTCATGTAAAGGTTTCGTTCATAAAATCACATTCAACCCTAAAATGAATGTAGTACAGTAATAAAAATCATTAAAATAAATATTTAAATGCATAGGTAACACTTTATTTTACAGTTACATCTATTATTTGCTTATTAACATGCATTACTAGAATACTAGCCATGTATTAGTGCTAATTAAGCACATATTAATGCCTTATTCTACATCCCTAATCCTACCCAATACCTAAACTTACCAACCAACTATTAATAAGCAGCAAATTAAGAATTTATTGATGGAAAAGTCGTAGTTAATAGTTAACAAGTGTTACCTATTCTAAAGTGTGACCAGTGGTTAGCAAAACAACTGAAAACAACAAGGAGGAAGCAGAAGAAAAAAGGGAAACCCCTTGTTCTGTTATCTAATAAATGTTGGTGTGAACATCTTTAGGAATGCTCTGCTTTGATTTCGACATCACGTTTTGCTCAGAAATATTCACTTTCTTTGTTTGAGATCAGACCTTCAAACATGACATGAAAAACAAGACCCTTATTCTCATGAAATAACTGACTGATTTATATATCACTGTGAAAGGACAGTCTAACTATGCTGATTTCACATCAGCTGCCGCTGCAGCTTTATGTTTGAAATGCTATAAAAAGAACAGAGATGCCAGAACCATTCAACTTTAGACAGAAACAACTCCGGGATATTCATGGGGTCTATCTCTGGGATTAGACAGACTAGAATTCAGGCCCTACATTGAGTTCAAGACCCCTTCTTAACCCCAAGCCTGACCTCTTGACCTCTGATGCTTAGGGGGAGAAAGAAGGGTCAGACGGCTACAGCACTGAAACAAATGTGTGCCCTGGGGTAATGCATGAGAAAAACAACACTCAGCATTCAGAATGCCTCTCTATCGCTTCATCTCCTCATCTAAACCGAAATGTACAACTAATGTGAATTACAGGATAAATATTCATCATACTGAGGCTCATTCAACAGGTCGCAATATGAGAATTTATGTTTTTGACCTTTTGAAATAAAACAGTTCATTGTACTATTAAACTTTCAGAAATGTACTCCCAAATTGAAAACTGCAAATCAGCGCTCAACGTTTGAGGTCAGTAAGACTTAACACTTCTTTTCAGTAAGGATGCACTGAACTGACTGAAGACAGTAACGACATCTATAATCTCACAAAATATTTCCATTTCAAATAAAAACTGATCTTTTGATCTTTCAATTCATCAAAGAATCCTGAAAATCAAATGTATCATGGTTTACTCAAAAAAATAATATTAAGCAACAACTGTTTACAACATTGATCACAAGAAATGTTTCTGAATATCAGAATATTAGAATGGAAATTCAGCTTTGCAGGAATAAATTACATTTTAAACAGAATGCAGTTATTTGAAATGATAAAATGTTCTCAATATTACTGTTTTTACTGTACTTTTTATCAAATAAATGCAGCCCTGGTGATCATAAGATACTTCTATCAAAAACATGGTAAAATCTTAATGACCCTTAATTTTTTAACAGGAGTGTGTTTAAGCATTTTTTGAGATATGTATAAAATATTTAAAAAAATCTCCAATTCAAAATATTTATCCAATAACTTGACATTTTTAATTTGGTAAAAAGGCATACACAAATTACCACGTAATCAGATTTTCCTAGATGCATGCCTCAACAAGTCATGTGGCTTAATTTTCCCAGAGAAGAAAATCTTATCCGATGAGAGTAATATCATCAACTAACATTACATCTTAAATCCCACAATGGCGATTTTGTTGCCAATTTTCTGCAAAGGGTGTATTTTCTTCCTCTGAGTACAATGGGAATGATCATTTATTGGCAAATTTGATCCTAGAACAAATAATTAATAATAAAGAACAACCACAATTTAATTTTGCCAAATACACGATTACAATAAACCTGACAGCAAACCAGCAAACCGTACACGAGTGTAACAAATTGCTGTTAATCATTACATATGTAAAGAGGGTGTTTAAATGCGTCAACAAAAGCAGCCTGTGTAGGTGGATCTAGGAGGGAATAAAAAGTTTTCTTTTGAGCCCACCTGAAATGTTAAACCCAAAATCATATACTGTGCACCTATAGACTCCTACAGAGAGTTTTTTTTTGTCGTCAAACTTGGCTCAGCCATGCAGGGGGACATGGAATCAACCTCCCCCACCTCATAAACCATGAGAAACACTCGACAGCGCTACTATGCGTGTCTCTCCTCCGCGTTATTCCTAAAGGAGGTTAGTCTCATCCTGCGCCAACAGAGAAGTCAGACTGAATTGAGACTGAAATAGTGGCATCTGCCACAAAAACAATTTAAAGTGACAACTCTGAATCTGTGGACCTATCCATCACGCCCGTGAGAAGCCCAATGCACGTGACATGTGAGATTATGAGCGCCGGTCCAGGATACACAATCACACCCCACGCACGCCTGGACTCCACACAGGTCAGCGAACTAACCCGAGAGTCGATTATTAACAGGTTTGCTGGGTCACACAGTCAAGACGGGCATTCTGAGAATAAACATTTACCCCTGCAGCTTCAAAGGGACGTTCCACATTACAACAGCATTGTCTGTCTCGTACTACAACTGAGCGTGTGCTGCACTAAATAGGGCTTTTCCATTTCAGCGTTCTGCGGTCATCTACCACCAACACAAGCTGCAACAGTCTGCGAGCCGCACCACCTGTGTGTGGGCGAAGTGTGTTAGACCGAGAGCAGGTTGATTCAATGTCTAAGACAGAGAACGTGTTTAAATGGGCGCTTTAGTAATGGGAAGTAAAGGAAGGCCCGCTGGAGAAACTTCATGCATTGGCATGCCGCAATTTTCCCACCTACAGTCACTGTGCCAACAATACCACTAAATCTAAAATGTTATGGAAAGGTTAAAGCCAACATTCAACATACTCCCACATTTCTAAAGCGCGTACTTTACGGTCTTTTTGCATGCAAATAAACAACTGATGTATTCTGCAGAAAAACATAACATGTTTAAAGAAAGCAGACACCAGGACGTGACTATTTGCATTGTTTTGGTAACCACAATTTAGTTTTTTCCTAGGCAATTCCAACAACATGATTTGCACACATACAAATTGGACTTCTACGAACTGTTAAAAAAAGCAAGGACGGTAAACAGTAAGGACAGTAAATTCATAATATTCAGCAGACTTGTATTTCAAACAAATGTGCTTTATTCCACTAAAATATCAAGTTTTCAGCATTATTAATAATAGGACATCAGCAAATTAGAATGGTTTGTGAAGGACCATGTGACACTGAAGACTGGAGTAATGACGCTAAAAATTCAGCTTTGCATGAGGAATTTAGTTTTTTTTAAATATAGAAAACGGTTATTTTAAATTGCAATAAAATTGAACATTATTACTGCTTTTACTGTATTTATGTCCCCAGCATTTTAAACAGTACATGTATATAAAGTCATGCACTCAGTCATGCTAAATTAACAATAAACTGCCTTTGGAATTTCATGACTTCAAGACTTTCCACCAGAAATGCTTTTTCCAGCTTTTCAACACCTTGTGCTCCTTTCACGGTACGTTTACTAGTGGAAAACTCACTACTGCACGGATTTTTCAAGAGCTCTGACCCTTCTATTATTTTTAACAAAACACTCATAAAAAGGAACAACATTCTAACAAAAAGAAGGCTGCTTTTAACATTTATAAATTCACTTTTTAAAGCAATCGTTCACCCAAGAATGAAAACTGAGTGATTATTTATTCACCCTCATGCCAATCCAAACCTGCACATTGTAATTTTTTTCCCCATGAGACACAAAAGGGAATTTTTGAAGAATCTTCACATAGCTTTTCACTACATAACAACAGCTACACCTGATAAGCTTCAAATAAACACAATAAAGCAGTCTAAATGACTACTATGGCACAATTCAAGTCTTCTGCAGTAAGATAGCTTTCAGTGAGGAAATAATTCACTAATAGTGAGTCAAAAAAAGCCTGTTTTGGAGCTAAAAACGTTGGTTAACGTGAAGTGTTATTTAAAAAGTCCTTTGTTTTGTTCGACTGCAGAAAGAAAGTCATATGGGTTTGGAACAACTTGAGGGTGAGTCAACAAATAAGTGAACTATTCCTTCAGGGTAAAATACTGTTAAAAAAGTTTAAACACTGTCCCTCAATGTTTTAGAATTTAGTAAATAAAAAAACAGGTGACTTTAGGGTTGACAACGACATAATGTGAGCGGCAGCACGAGCGCCTGTGTGCTTGGAGACCAGCTGTTTCAGAAAAGTAAACACACTGAGTCCAATGGAGGGGAAGAGGTTCCTTACTTCCTGACAGTTTACCCACAAACTGCGTCACTGAAGCATTCCTGCTCTGCTCTGAAGTCACGAGACGCACAAAACACAGACTGACATGTTGGCCAAGTCTGCGCCTAGCTAAGATTTCAATATGCTACCTAACAGTAAAGCACAGCAACCTCAAAGAACAATGAAAGCTTTATGCTTTTAAGCTTTGATCATCTGTTTTGATTATGACACGCTTTAGAATGGGTGTGTTCTGCTGATAGACAGAGGTCACCTCTGTATCCATGACACCAATAACACTCTATTTTTCTCTTTCATACTTCATGTTCTTTCAAAACATTGCTGCACAGCCGTTTTCATTCGCACGCCCGATGCCACACTATTCAATACTATTACTGAGTCCAAAATAAACTATATGTTTAAATGTAACTTTTATTGCATTTCAACATTCTAATTGCACTTGGATTCTATACAAAATATTGAGTTTGGATATCATAAACAACAAGGAACTTCGCTTTTGAACATGAAATGGCATGAATTGTGGCTAGACTTTGAGGTGGGGGATTTCTTGGTAAAAAGGAAATGTCTGGGATTCCACAGAAACGTCATGCATGGAAGCACAATTTCAGCGTGTCCCGACATGCTTGGTGCATTTCCTTGCTGCCATCACAGAAACATTTAAAGCAACCTTGGCTTTGAGAAATATGTAACCAAATCTTATTTGTTCTGGAGAAGATTAAAGTTAATAAAGTATTTGACTGTCTCCTAAACTGCTTGGTACCTGTTATTAACGCACTGTAAAAGAAAATCTAATTTTTACAGAAAAAAATGCTAAAGTAACTAGATAAATTCCCTGTAGCAAAACAGATTTGAGTCCATTTAACAATAAAATACTACTTTTAAAAAATACTGCAGTTTTTATAATTTTATGCTTAATTCAATGTGTTACTTGTCACGTCACTACTTTGTAACTATTTGTGAAATTCACTAGCAATTTCTGTGGGAAAATTGCTTCTATTATTCCATGTTTTTCAGTGTGTAAGCTGCCTTAACATATAAAATAAAATAGTGTCAAATGTATGGTTTTTGCAAGTAAAAAATATGAATTATTGAATCATTTACAGTGAACGTTTCTGTGTGACATCCAAAACAATTATATTTAATATAAAGAATTTTGTTGTTTTTTTCTCAGTTTTGTTATCAGTAATTACATTAGGGTGTTTTATGTTACATTTTATGTTATTTAGGTAATGTTTACTGGATTAGTTTCATGTGTGTTTCCCTGATGGTTCTCATTGTGTGTATGACCCTGGGCACTATTTAAAATCTGTTTATCATTTAGGATTTTAAAAATCAATAATTTTTTACAAGACCAAAGTGTTAATAAAATCTAGAGCTTTAACGTTAATATGTAATGACACCTTCATAACCTTCTAAAATCATAAACTTGCTTTTAATCAAGAAACAATCACCATGGTCATTTCTGTGGTCTTTATTATAAAAGCAAAAAAAGGACGTTTGTGGGGTTTTCTTTTTTTTTTTTGGTTCCTCTCTTCACTTAATAATACTAACATTGGGAAAAGTCACAGCCGTCTCTGGTGGATGCTGTTCAGTAATCAAACTAAATTATTCATGTTGTTTGGCCAAGCTCAAAGCAATAACTATCTAAACACTCCAAAATCTGGGTTGCTACACACTCTGCTACAGCGGGTATATCTTTAATTCTATGAAAATGACATTCATTAAAACAAACAGATGAATTCTAATATAAAATACCGCTAACTGTAATTAAACAAACAGATGCTGTCTACATACTAGTGTACTCTTAAACATTGACTACAAATCACAGTAAGAAGATATCTCTCTTCCGGAATATGTCAATAAATATTGATCCACAAAAACAATTTATAGAAAAAGGACGTGCCTCCCTCAAACACCACCTGCCAGCAACTACTTCCTGTTTTAAGAGGAAATACATCAACACAGAAAAAAAAACTGTGCCAGTCAATTGACTTCACAGAATCATCAAAATAGGATTATTAGATACACTTTTTGAAACACATAGAACTGAAACCATACAGTTTTCACTCACACAAGTCTCCTAATGACTAACTAATTTGTGGTAAATAAACATGCCATTAAACACAGAACAAAAATATACAAAAATAGCCCAAGCCACGTAAATAAAAGTACTAGTTTGACTGGGAAACCTACGCTTTTCTATTAACTAGCCAAATATTTCCCTTCTATGAAAAATCTTCACAGACATTTTAACCGCATAGAGACCTCCTTACACCTGTGAAAGTAAAAGGCACGACCCAACAAAAACAACCTAAGCAACCAGAAATCTGGTCAAATGGAAAACAACACTTACCTTTCAGGTTTTTGGGGTTGTTTTGCTTTGTACGTGGCATTTTCAGGGTTTTTCCGCTGGCTCAGTGACACATCGTATGGAAAGATGCTGGATGGAATGCGGCCGGTCACAGGGAGGAAAGACAAGCCCCTATTCCGTACAAGAAAGACACCCTCTGCACATCTGGGACAAATGAGAGACAAGTCAACTGAAGCAAAAACAAAACAGGCCACAAACACACACTCTTGCAGCTGGAAACAACTCTAGCATGGCTTCCTCTTTCTCTATCTCCAGCTACTGTGACAGAACACTAGTGTTTTCAGTAAGAACTGATGTTTTAGCTGGACTGACACAGATATAGAAGTGTGAGCAGTAATCAGATTTCTGTTGCCCTCGATGCATTGACTAACTGCACTTCTACACACACCTACTTCTATCTGACATCAAATACAGAGAAATAACACTGTCATCTCTGCCGTGCTGCAAACTCTCCGGGGAATTTTAAAAGTGCTATTCAGGTCTCCATCGCAAGCAAAATTTCACAGTAATTTCATTATTAGATATAAGTATTAAAACACTGTCAGGTCGATTTACAGCCATTAATCATATATAGCCAAACTGCACAATAAAAAAGGCCCACAAAATGTTTTAAATCACTATGAAAAATACATTTCATTTGCTAAATAGAAGATACAACGATATTTAGTATTAAAAAATATATTTTATTAATTTAAATAGAAATCAAACATCACCTAAACATGAAAACACACAGTTCGAATGAATTTGTATAAAACAAAATGCTCCCAAACACCATAAAAAAGCATTAAAAACCATAAATGAGGACATCAATTTGTTGTCAACTGATATATATATATATAACAGTCTTCAAAACAATTATATATATATATATATATATATATATATAGAAGATAGAAGATAATTCAACTATATACATTGAAAATGTGCATTACAGACAATTAATCAGCCTGGTTGTTATATATCTTCTACAATAATGCTGACAGGTTGTTTATGATGAAAATCACCAGTCTTCAAAACATTTTAAAACTGCAGCTCTCAAAATGGCAAAGGCATTGTTTTGGCTCTGCAGGAATAGATGCAAATACGCCCCACTTTCTACACAAGATCCTCTTTGTTTCAATGTTTAGGAGGTTTTTGTTTCTATATGTTCCTCAGCTCCATTGTAGCATGACGCAAACATCTGACATGCCTCACCCATGCATTCCCGCATGCATCCCGTCACGGTGTGTGCCAGATTCCACGCGAATGTTCCGTCTCACCACATTACATAACGCTTACTACGAGTGTGTATGATTTCTCTCCGTGTGCAGTTCTACGGCAATGACATCACCTCCCAGAGGATTTGAGCACACACACACAGCGCATGCACCAGGTTTCACTCTCTCTCTCACACACACACATGCTGGTTTTTGTGGTTTATGGGGACTCTCCATAGGCGTAATGGTTTTTATACTGAACAAACTGTGTGTGCTATTGCCCTACACCAACCCTACACCTAAACTTAGCCCTCACAGGAGACTTTGTGCATTTTTAGATTTTCAAAAAAACACCATTTAGTATATTTTTTAAGCCTTTTGAATTACGGGGACATAGGCAGTGTCCTCATAAACCACCTTCATATTGTAATACCTCTGTCATACCCATGTCATTATACAAATTTGTGTCCTCATAAACCACATAAACACACACACACACACACACACACACACACTCTATAGTGTTTCTCACTCCTGGTCCAAGAAGCCCTCCTGCACTGCACATTTTGGATTATTTGAAGTGTCCATCTCAGGACATGGAGTTAGGTGCGTTTGATTAGAGAGTCTTTTTTTTTTTTCAGGACCAGGATTGAGAAATACTGTCATAGGACAATCAGTGTATGTTAAAATAAAATCCCCCCATATAAATTGATGCATAATGTGCCTGCCGAGTTTTTTCTTTTCCTTTAATCAACAAATACTTATATAAGAATATATATTGTTAAAGTGTAAACTTGTACCTTTGGTCTTGTAACTGGTTGTCTTTTTAACATATTTTTTTCCCACACTTATTTTAAACTTTCTGTAATGTGACGACTGTAATTTAAAAGTAGAAATTTAGCATGTATACTGAATTATAATAAGTAACAATCAACAAAATTATGCTTATGCATGTTACGTTGCATGTCTACTTTTCAAAAGTATTTAATCTCAAATACCCATAGCAGAATTGGAAAGATACATTTATGCACACACTTTAATACAACGTTACTGCAGAATTTGAATACGACGCTGCAAAACTGAAATGTTACAATGTTACTACAGAATGGAAATATTTCGCTATTTCAGAATTGGAATGCTACTACAGAATTTGAACATGACCCTGCAGAACTGCTTTTTGTTATTTTGTTATTTCAGAGCTAAAATGTTACAATGTTACTGTAGAATTTGAATTGACTTCATTTCAGAGTTGGAATGTTACAGTGTTACTGCAGAATTCGAATATGATATTATTTCAGAACTGGAATGTCCCAGTGTTACTGAATAATTTGAATATTACATCATTTAAGAATTGTAATGTTACAATGTTAGTAAATAATTAATATTTAAATTCTTCACTAACAATGTAACATTCCAACATTCATAATTTCAAAATTGGAATTGTGCAATGTTACCGAAGAATTTGAATATTATATCATTTTGGAATTGGAATGTTACAATGTTACTGGAGAACTGAAATATTTTGTCGCTTCGAAATGTTGCTGCAGAATTTGAACAGGACATTGCAGAACTGAAATTTTACAATGTTACTGCAGAATTTGAATAAGAAATGATTGCAGACTTGGAATGTTATAGCATAATTTTAATATTGCTTACTTCACAATTAGAATGTTTCAATATTACTGCAGAATTTACTATGCTATTTCAGAATTAATGTAACTGGACTAGCAACGCCAAGGTCAGGGGGTTTGATTCCCAAAGAAAACACATACTAATAAAATTCACCATGCATCTGCTAAATGCATGAATGCAAAATGTTAAAAGAATTTATCAATCGAGCTATTAGGAAACACCCTGAAACCTGTCTTAACAGAGCCAACAGAAACTGCTGCACATGGGACACATACATAGCCTACTTGGCATGCATGCAATGGCAAAAAAAGATGGCACTTAAACAGAGGTTGCTCCTGTAAGGCAAACCGTGCCAGTGACAAACTGACATGCTCACAGCCTATAAGACCCGCATGCGATGAGTCACCATGTGTCCAAGCCTGACACAAAACCACCAGGTTTTTCAATAAAAGCCACTACGCTTACATGCCACAGTTCAGTGCCAAATCCAGGTGCGCACTGGATGAATGGCGCATTACTGCCTTCAAGAAACACATGAAGAGGGCGGAGCCGGGGAAAACCCCTCTGCAACAGGACATGAACAAGAAACACTTCCCTAATTCGACAACAAAATGCCCTTTGAACCAGCCGAAGACGTGCAAAGCGCATTCGAAACGCTTTCATTTGCATCCCATGGTCAAGGGAAGGTGTTTTGGCGCTTACCTGCGGTCGCTGCTTCGGAGACTCTCTCCAGCAGCGTTGCGGGCTTGATAAACATTTACACCCCGCGTATTAGGATTCTGGAGACGTGCGCTCTTGGCGAGATACAAAACACGGGCCGGCTCGGTACAGACCGACCGACACCAGGCAAAATCAGAGTAAAACTCACACAAACATGCTCACAAGTTTAAACAACCCATACAGTCTTTTTGGAAACATTGTGTTCCAAAACAACAGCTCTTGGAGGTGCGTTTACGCACCGCATGCGTTCGCTACGCACTGGACCATGCGTCCAAACGCTTATTAAGTCGCGTGTATTTCTTAACTTTCGGTACTTACAGGTGCAGTCTGAACTGTTGTCAAGGGTTTCAACGGTCAGAGGTCTGTTTTTTCCCCTCTCTCGCTCTATCTTCTCTCACTTTCTATTGCAGGAAACCGACAGGCCCACTGACGTCAACGGGGGTCCCGTCTCCGCCTCCCAAGCGAAGCAAACGCGCTCAGGGAGTGTCCTGACGGCCGATGGAGAACGGGAAAAAAACGCGTTAAGCACAATCTGAGTGACTACTATTGAAAACTTTCCTCATAAACATAGTATGGACGCGAAATGAATGCGCTTTACAGAGCCGCATTTGCAAAAGCGCATTTTAAGAGTCATTTGTAAAGCGTCGTTTCTCGCGGTGCCCCTCAGATAGGCCCCATGTGCGCATAGTTCAGGACTGACGGTGTTCCCGGAGGTTCCTTGTTTGTTAGGTCACGTTGTACCCCTCAACCAGCGCTGGGCTTTCCCGCACAGATCCAGGCAAACAATGGAGAATGCAGCACAGAGTGTGATTGTGCTGTAATTATACGCAAAATCATAACGGAAATGTAAACGCTTCAACTGTAATGTTTTACAGTCATGCAAAACTGAAAGCACTGAGTATGCTCGTTTTAGGACTGATGTTTCAAAGAAAAAGATGCACTTATGTTACAGCCAGCGTTAAGTTTTTGAATTTATGTGCATTTAAAATGAACATAAATAGAGTTATGCACTTTTAGGTTTTCTATTATTCCTTTAATAGTTCGTTGCGGTTTGTTGCTGTATGCGAAGGTACAGAGAAAGGAGGAGCTTAGGAGGAAATCAACTTTATTTGGACTGTTTTAACAATCGGTGTAAGAGAAGCGTTTTTGGAAAACCATGGAGTTATGTAATGTTTAATGCATTTCAAAGAATGAAATATAGTTTCTTTCAGCTTTTTTTATATTAATGTGGTACATTTAATGGTAAATTAAAACAAGTTAGGTAATAAGCAACCTAAAAGTAATCTACAAAGCAGTCAGAATACATTACCCAAAACGAGAAACCTAGATTACGTAACTACAATTTTCGTCATGTAATCTGTAATTAGTAACAAACTACAAATTGTAGGTCATCTACAGTTTATACAACGCCAATGACAAATCAAGGTGATAAAATGAAACATCTCATAAAACTAATGTAATGTTATAATCATGATGGTTTATGCTTTCAAAGAAAATCTACTAGATTTTGATGAATATATAGCCTTTTTCACAATAAAGATAATTGCAAAGCAGCTTTACAGAATGCCTGATGACCTACAGTGGTGATATCTTAACATAAGAATCGCATTTCAAAGAAACAACTGCATTTTAGAAGATAGACCCAAATGCAAGAAGAAATGTTTGCTTTGTCATTTATATTTGCAGTTCAGTCTGTCATAACTATCTGGTTGTCGGCAATGACCCTTGTTCAGAGTGAGTGACAATCACAGTCCATGGCAAATCAACTAATCAATACATTCCAAAACATTTCTAAAACCAGACCCACAGTGACGGTGCTTAAAACCTAAAACTGATTTATTGATGGATGCTTTGCTTGTTCTCACAATAATGATGTCATTATTTTCTTTGAATATGTAAACAATTGCCTCATGCTGCAGTGTAAGCGATTCACTGAATGCTGACCTCAAGAATCAGACGTGTGTGCAGAACCACAGGACACCACATATCCGCCAAAAAACCATGCTAAGCCATCCTGAGACATCACCAGATAGCACAAATAATGCAGCTCGGCTATTTTTAACCCACATCCAAAGCGTCTCACAATATGTCCACGGGTGTTTGTGTTCACAAATGACACATCGCTTAATGAGAAAGGTCAGAGTATTTCAGCCTTGAGAATATAAATAGCTCTTTAATGAAGGTGGAAGAGGTGACTATCCGTTCTATCCTTCCTCCAGCAACAAGCCCACAGGGACTCATACATACGTGTGCTGGTGACGAAGAATAGGGGGCGAACAGCATCACGCTAGATATATGTGTGTTCTCCCCCTCTTCATGTGCTATATTTAAATGCCCAAACAAGCACACACATACAGTGGGATCACTGGCACACTGAAAATCTGGGATCTTTTCATCTAAAAGGTTTTAGGATTCTGCACTATTTCTAATTCACTAATCAGACATTGCTCAAGGGACTCCAGATTTTCCAGCTTCCATTTAAGTTCAAGATATTGATCTTGGAGATCTTGATTATCCACTTTTGTTTGAATACAATTAGTTCACATCTGTTAATGCAATAACTTACATTAACTAACAATAAGCAATGCATTTGTTAAAGTATTTATTAATCTTTGTTAATGATTGTTAATGATAATCTTTGTTAATGTTCATTTTTGGTCAGTGCTAACACGGGTCCATTGAATAATGTTTTTAGCCGTTAAAATATTTCATTGTTAGTTCATGATAATGTAATTAGCTAATATTAATGTTATATTATTATATGTTATATAAAGTAATATAATAGTTAACTAATATTAACACATGGAAGCTTATTTTATACTGAAAAAAATTGACTTGTTTTCCAGTCCAAATATCTAAACTTTATTAAATCAAGATACAAGCAATATGGGATATTAAGTCTTGTTTCAGAGAAAATTATCAAAATTAAGTGAGTTTTAGTTAAAAATTCTGCCAGTGGGGATAGAAAAACAAACATAACTGAAAGAAAAAAAAATAGGTAACACTTTATAATAACTGCAGGCTATGAGTCATTAGGTAAGCCTTAGGTAGGTCCCAAGTTATGAAAATACAATTATTAAACATTATAGATATGCTCGAGAACAAGGCATTTACAGCTGTATTTATAAACTGCTTACTAATACCTATTAATGTTGGGGCAATGCTTTATAAAGGATGAATTGACAATTTACTAATGCTTAACTACTGATTCATAGCTTGCAGTTATTATAAGTGTTACCAAAAATTATATATTTTTTTTCTTACCCAGATTTTTAGTATAATTTTTTTGGGACTTGTTTTATGCATAAATACTTAATTTTGATACATTTTACAGAAAACAAGACTTAATATCTCAAGTCATATTGAGTCGCATGTTAATGTATCCAGTATTCGGAGAGTTTAGTTAGCAGTTTTGTTCTGCATGTTGTCACACAAGTCTAATATTCAAACATTTTGAAAATCATATTTATATTTTTCATTCAATTTTTCAAATAAATTGTCATGCCAATAATAACAAATAACAATAACAAACTGCATTTTCTCAGACTTTTGGACCCAACTGCATGTTTTTAATTTCAGTTGGTGCATAGAACACCCCCCCCCCCTCCCACACACACACACACACACACAAACTATTGTCGCAGAGCAGGAGCACGTCATATCACACGTAGTCTTGAGGTCCCTGTGCAGAGCACCCGTCTGAGTTTGAGGGGGTGATGATGTTCCATTCAAAGATGCCTCGGTGACAACCAGCCGCCTGCACACTCTCCATATTCTGACACGGTGACTCACTTGCTTTCAGCCACCACCGATTACAAAATGGCATCCGGCATTTTATGCCTCTGCTGTTTCTTTCTTAAGTTTGCTTGAAAATGTTTACAGACTTTTGTTCAATTATACGAGTGATATTAGTTAGCTGAGCTGGTTAGAATTTGTTGTTTTAGTCTATAGCTTTTGCATGAATAATTAAAGCAAACATGGCATTCCTATTTATGTTTTCATTTCATTTTTAATAGATGCTCCTGGTTTTACTGTAAATGCTTCATCAGTGCACATTATTCCAGAGAAAAGTGTTTGTCTTCATAATATTTCATCAAAATACAATGAAATGACTTGCTCTGCCTCTGAATCAACTTTAATTTTCATGTAAAGCTAATAAATATTAACCAATACCAAACGAGCCATGAAAGGGATATTCTACTTAAAATTGAACATTCTTTCAACATTTACTCATCTTCATGACGTCCTAAACCTGCATGACTTTTTTTTCTGGAAGCACAAAACGAAATATTAAAGAATGTTGGTAACCAAATGGTTTTGGTTCCCACTGACGTCCATTCTATTTTGTCTATACTGGGACCTGAAACCATTAGTTTACAACATTCTTTAAAATATCCTTATTTAAATACCTCTATGACTTTCTTTTTTCTATTGAACACCAAAAATATTTTGAAGAAAGCCATTTCTGGCTTCAGGTCCCACTGACTTCCATAGTACCTCCCATACAAAGTCAAAGTCAGTGGTTACCAAAATATCCTTTTTATACCCATATGACTTCATTTCCTCTGTGGAACTCAAAAATATATATTTTGAAGAATGCTGGTAACCAAAGGGTTTTGGTGCCCATTGACTTCCATTGTATTTGTGTCCATACTATGAAAGTCAAAGGGATCATTTGATTACCAACGTTCTTCAAAATATCTTTTTTTGTGTTCCACAGAAAAAGAAAGTCTTGAGTTTGAGACGGGAGTAAATTCTTAAAGAATTTTCATTTTGGGGGTCCCTTCAAATAACTGTTTTACTACCTTTGTTCATGATACATAAAATTGAATCTGCTGAATAAGCATGTATTATAAAAATGGTGATTTTAAACATGGTTGCTGTTGCCATTTCATTAAAAACAGCTAAAATGCAGCGTGTAACGTTCAAAATCACTGTAATACACAACCTCCTGTCACATCAACATATGGATATCTGTAATTGCATGTAATTCTAGTTATAGTTTGTCAACATTCAATGAATGAGGCGTGTTGCATCATCCCATGAAAGATGCATGAGACGTGTGCGCCGCCGCTTTCTTGACATGCAGTCTGATCCTAAGTGCATTCTGGAGTCTGAACAGACGTCCTTTGGGAGCAATCGTGTTTCTGCCGCGCCACATAAAAAATAATAAGCTATTTGCATACCCTAGCTAGCACTTCATCCAGTGCAGATAGAAATCAGTGTCATCTTACACGCCGTTGAAGCCTTCGAATGCTCACTGAACATATTATTGAATGTCAGCTTTGTACCTCCTTTACATTCACTCTCTAATTAGAGGCTATTTCAAGATAAACAAATTAGCTGTTAGCATAAGAGCCTAGCAGAGCTACATTTTTTAACACTGCTGTATATTCTGTGTGTAGTTCATACATGTTAAAACCTCTATTAAGGACAAGGTGCTGAAACTGATGTAATTCCCATTTACAATTCCCAAATCATTGAAATATGTATTTATTTTGCATGTGCAAGACTTCATTCTAGTGCCTTTTTTGAACATTAAAAAAAAGTTCAGTGACCCTAAATTGAAGAAACTCTGGCGCACAAAGTAACTAATTTGTACTGGAAAACAGGACAAGCCCTCCTAAACATAACAGAAACACATCTAAATCCTCCAAATACCAGAACATTGACCGCTAACAATTCTTCTTTGTTTCTAAACCTTCTCCGAAAACATAAAATAACACTTTTTTTCAACATTTACTCTCCCAATCCACTCCCATGCTGGGAAATAGAAATGGTTTGCCCAGTTCCAGCTAATGGTCAAAAAGTATTCATTCAAGAAATGTTGCGCATATAAGCTACTAAATTAAACAAGCAGAAGACAAGAGAAGACATTTTGAAGAATGTTGGTAACCAAACGGTTTCGGGTCCCATTGACTGCCATTGTCATTGTCCATTTTTAAACTTTTTTCAGTGTCACTCTTTTTATTCCTTCACATTTTCTTTCGATCATTCTCACATTTTTCTTTTTCCTTGCTTTCTTCTCATTCTTTCCTTCTTAAACTGCCAAAATATATTTAAAGAGCAATTCTCAAGCAAATCTGAAGATGCTTTTCCCTATCAAATCAGAATCAGTTACATCTGAACCATTTATCATTCTGTTATCAGCACTGAAACTATGTCAGTTTTCATATGCATACTATTTTTAAATGGTCAGTTAGCGTTGATCTGACTGACCACAATCTGTAGTCAAGTGTTTAACTGTCCGGCGGGCTCTGCAGACCTCTCATCACTGCACTCACTTCTTTGTTTACACACCACCATATGATGTTGCATAACAGAGGCTGTTGCCACGGCAACTGCCTGACTCCCATGTCCCGCTCCTCCTCCTCCCGCTTCAAATGTCCCTCCGCCCCACGCCACATTCAAACAAAAGGGTCGACACTCAGTTGCCCCGCATCTAAGACATCTAAACTCAATTTCAGGCTCTGGATATTGGTGATCCGTTCTTCTAGAATGTGTTTTTCTTACATGATGGTAGAGTGATTGAACACCGTGATATTGTACACTGTAAAAATATTTCTTCAAAGTTCTCAATGATTACTGGAGTACATTTTACATGAAAACACAATTTCAGTTTTTCTCCTTGAAAACTGATTTTAAATCAGTGTTACTTGCCATTTCTTTGAAACTTTTTTGGTAAATTTAATAGCAATTTTTGAAGTGAATTATTGGCAACCAAGACCACAATATTGCCATTATATTCCTGCTGTTAAAATCTGCTTACATTTCAGTGCCGTGAAATTTAATCATGCAAATATGGTTGTGGGATCAACAAGCAACACTTTTGTATTTTGGAAAACCTCGGAGTATCCCAAACAGTCCTAATGAGAAAAGCATAGCCGTTCTCGGTACACACACGAGTGATATCAATAGCAACATTGGGAATATTTTTACGAGCTCGTAGCTGTGTGATGCTCATTATTACTGCACCAAGGTCATTTACTTTCCAGTTCCCTTCACTTTTCTGTCTTGTCCTCTCTGGGGCCTTCCTCATCTGTCTTCGTTCTGTGATCTGACCTAAAGCAACAGTGCTAAGTGCTTTTTCAGACAGCAGTATTTCCTCCGTACTTCATTCATCTGGCATTTGACCTCTGTTCCAGCCATCTGGTAGACTGTTGCATTATGTGTGATTTCACTCCGGACATCAGTGCAGGTGTTCCTGATGCATGCTGCTTCCCATATGGACTCAATCAATTAAGTTCCATTTAATCTGCCTCTCTTGATTTATTTCTTTACCTTTTTTTTTTAAATGGCCTTGATTCCTCTCGCTTCACCTTTACGGAAATCGTTCCGTGGTTTTTCATGTCTTTTGAGCGGACTTGTTTTATAGTGTTTGCAGAGGAAGCCCACAGGTGGCTCTGCCGATATGATTCAGGCAATGACTCATGGCCCACTGGTATGAGATGTTTGCAGTTCATAAGTCTTCAGGTTGGAGATATATAAAATACAGGCCTACATATATTTCCTGTATGTTTGTGATGAGAAAGTATTTAAAATGTACTCACATTTGGCTTTAAAATAAAGGCCTTAAAAACACTAGTATTTTGACAAATATGTTTGAAATCATAAAATGACGTAAAACATATTCTGTCTTCATAAAGGAGCTCAAATCCTCCCGGTGCCCCTCTGTCACAAAACTTATCAACTAGCACAGTTTTGTCACTGCTTCCAATATGAAATGGGTAAAATATTTCAGTACAAGCATTTCAGTCAAATACAATTTGTGCAATATATCAAACCTTTAACCAGCAAGGAAAAAAATCAACCCACAGAAGCAGTTTAAAAGTAGCTCAATTCCACAGGAAAAACCACAGACTTGGCAACCCAGAGTGACGCTATAAGTGACTTCATGATCTCCAAATCAGATGAATGTGACTGTGGCCGCATTTTATTACGGTAACTCATTTATTACATTTATATTTTTCTATTTAGCAGACACCTTTACCCAAAGTGACTTACAAAATGAGGAATATAGTACAACAAGTATGCCACCATTGGTTCGTTCACCTATTGTGGCAGGTTGGAAATTAAAGCTATAATACTTGATCGAGTTTAAAACGAACAAAACGTACCCTCTATACTAACAGATAGATGGAATATATGTAAATGCTTAACATATTGAGAAAAAAAAAACTTAGGTCAAGGAACAATGTCCAAAAAACTTCATGAATTCATCTTCTGCCCATTAAGACCTAATCATTATTTCTGTAAAGGTAATAAAAGTTGTTCTAGAGTTGGAAGTGGAAGTGGAGTGGAAGAGCAATTTAATATGATTTAAAGTTTAAACACAAAATGGACTAAATCTGTTGTCACTGTTGAAGTACTTAGGATCTGCGTTCCTATGGATACCAATGGAAATGTCCATCCAGCATGGCAGGATGAAACATATTTAGCCTAAATGTCCTGGCAAAAAAATCTCACCAAATGAATCTAAGGACAAAAAAAAGATATTCCTTTCCTGTAAGTGACTAGAACGGCATTAGAAGAAAACTTAAGTTTAAAAAAAAAAAAACGTTTCTTTATGGTTCCAAATCATGGCCATGACTTTTTCATATGTCCATTTTAAGACAATTCAGATACAACATTTAAACAATCTTGTCCTTACCAAATACAGAACACCGTCAAATTTTCCAGAAGAACCAGCAGGAAGATTGTTGGTTGAGGTGATGTCCCAACGGAACATGCTAAATAAAGACCTGTACAGATAACTCAGAGAGTGAGGAAAATATCAGCCTGAGCTTTTCCAGTCACTCCCAAATTAATATAAATCAAATCACTCCACATTTCAGTTTGATTCAGGTTTGTGGCTTGCAAAATTCCAGCCACAATCAAATGAATTGTTCCAAAACAAGTTGAACTCTGTGGACAGCATCTGTGGCCTAAGTTTGTAAAAACATGCAAAAGCATGTTTACAGTAATGCGCTTAAAAGACAATTTGCTGAAAATGTACACACCCTCAGGTGTAGATAAGTTTGTTTTGTCATAGGAATAGATTTTGAGTAATTTAACATTACATCACTTGCTCACCAATAGATCATCTGCAGTGAATGGGTGCCGTCAGAATGAAAGTCAAAAGAGCTGATAAAAACATCACAATAATCCACAAGTCTTAAATCATCGAGACATTGGACTAATGCATTCTGGCGGGTTTAAAAATCAGAAGTCGTAAGCTCATATATTTACTAAAATGATGTTAAATGTGTTACGCTATGTCTCTTTGAACATTTATTCCAGTGAAAAGTTTTTCTCTAAGGTAAACTTCCATTGCAATTGCATTACTGTAAATGAGATTCTTGTTTGTTTTGCAGACTGAAGAAGGAGTTGAAATGATTGACTGTGGTAACTGGCAGCATGCCTTTGATGCTGATGATAAAACCCACAGCATGTCTTTAAACGTAATCCAAGTCTCTCTTGAGCAAAACGTCCTTAATATTGCTTCAATTCAAAACAACCCATGAAGCAATCAGTTTAGCTAATATTAATTTTATTCTCTTAAATCATCCGAACAGATCTGGATTCGTGCCGAAACCCTGGTAACAGAACATTACCCATCCTTGGTTTAGTGGGTGAATCCCGTTGCTCGGGGGAGACTTCTGCGGGATCATAGATCAGCTATGTTTAATAATCCTCCTCTAGCTCCTCAGCTCAAGGGACCAAAGCGCTGCCACATACCTGCAGAAAGGGCATCATCTCTGGGTAACTGTCTGTGAAACGCCCCCATTGGAAGCACAACACCAATCGATAAGGGTGCTGGACCGCTGAGCAGGAAAATTCTGGAGTCTCAAAAGCTAATGGGAGAGAGAAGAAAGGAAATGACATATTGAGTAAAATTGGGTCAGTATTGTTTAAAATATGTTTATATATTTGTGTTAAGTGTTATGTTCATATATTCTTTGTATCTTACCTGCATACTATACAACGTCAAAAAGAAGAATGTTACATCTCGTAAACTGATATCTTGATTTATTGATAAAACCTTCATCTTGTCATGATACGAAAGAGAAACCAAAGTCATCAGATAATCATAAAATTGAAACTCCAAAACAGAAACCATCTCAGATTGTCATAAAATTGAAACTATGTTTATTTGGTAATTTGGTTTTGATCTGAAGTGAACAAGTTTTTCTGTGGAGCACAAAGAACCTTCTCCACATATAACATTTTTAAAAAGTCTTCAAAAAATAACACATAATATCATACAATTATATTTTAAAAGCAGTCCACATGGATTATGTGCTTCTTTTTGAGGCATGTGAATGTTTTGTGTGAGAAACAAACCCAAATATAAGTTGCTGCTCGCTCATAATCTTCTTTCTTCGCTCTGAGATTCAGCTGTTGTTGTTCGAAAAAGTTGTGAAGATTGCCTTTGTTCAATAAAACTAAAATAACAGCATTTATGTTGGAAACTAAATGAGAGCGAGTGAATTATGACAGAACTGACTCTTACATTTTTAGATCTCCAGTCTGTGCTCTGGCGCCTCCTGTGTGCTGTAAGCAGAAAACGTTTGTTTTTATCCCACAAACCTGAAGGCTCTGCTTGTGTAATGAGTCACATGAGATTACAGCCCTGTTTTAGATACTTGCATCATGTACATTAATGGTCTCTAAGGTCTGTCTTTAAAGCAAAACAGTACAATACCTAGTGAACAGCTTGAGCTATTCTTGCTTTTCATCCAAAGCAATTCCTATTTACTCATTCCTTACAATCCAATATTTATGCTAGCATAAATTTGTTGTTGTTGTGGTCTCAGCTTGTGCATCCAATCCAACATTATTTTGGTGCAAATTTATCACAGTTGCAAATTTGTATCTTGCCAATGATTTATTGGCTACCATTGAAATTTAATACTTTAAGATAACAAATTTTGGCCACCATTTGATGCCCAATATAAGATGTGCATCTTGAGGTAAAGCCAGTCAAGAACCACTGATTTAATTCCGTGCAAAATCTGTTGTAGCTGAAATAAATACATTTTTGAAAGTTTGCTCGCAGTGTCACCGAACTTGATTCTCTTTTGTTGATAACTGATGAGACGTATGATTCATTCTTTATTGAGAACCTGTATAGCAGACAAAACCTGGCAAAGAAATGAGACGAAAGTGCAGAGAAGAGAAGGTGTAATAACGTTTTTCAAAGTTTTTCGCTTGATTTATTTCAGTGTTGATGAATTAAACATGGCGATGACTGCCACCCCCACTCCTGGAGTTAGGTAATACCAGTGGCGCGTAGAGACCATATGCTCCTGAGAACGTGTATGTGTGTGTATTTTTACTCAGACTAGGGAGGGTATGCAGTGATGACTCATTCCCTTTCACTTTGTTTTTACCCCACTCAATACAAGGAAGAATGCAGCCTGGAAGAAATGTTGGATTAGGCATCTCCACGTAGCGAATTTATTTTTAGTCAGAAGTGATTCCTTTTCCCGTTTTCATTGTTTTCCTTTATATCCACCTCATGTTTGATGCTATTTCAAAAACTCTGACTGCAACAAAAGCAAAAGTTCTAGAGATAATTGGGGGTGTTTGCAATTACACTAAGAAATGGTGTACTCTCGCGCTGTGCACATTAGTGACAGGCTGATTTCAGAGGGACTGCGGCAGTGTCGGACAGTTACTGGTGTTGTGCCGAATTCTGCACCCCTGCAAGATTATGCACCCCCAAACTGAAATCGTTACCTGATTGCCTTATCCTAATCTATGCTAGTAACTACATACACTGAATCGAATTGACCAGAGATTATTTTGCTAACTAGTAGGATGTACTGTCAAACTATTTTCACTTAAGACCTAAACACACTGCATGATTTTCGGCTGTCCCAGAAGAAAGATTGGCACCATGAAACAATAGTGGCTATTTCTGTGATCGTGGCTCCTAATTGGTGATCCTATGACGTACAGTGTGAGAGGTTCAAAGACGGCCGTTGTCACGGTCTTGTGACCAAAGATAGCCTACGATCATTTTATGACAGTGTCAGAAATTCAGCATGATCATCGCACATTGTGTTTGCTGACCCACGTTTTCTGACCAGCCAATAAAAATATGATTTGCAATCAGCGCGACATGGTGCTAAAACATAAAACTGCTTACTTCAAGCTCTTATCCCTTCCTCTTTTGCCGCTTCCACTTTTTTCAGCACTACGCTCTTCTGTATCAGCCGCAACACAAGGATGGCACTACGCTGATGCGGAGAGACAGAGAGGAGACGAATTGTTGAAAAAAAAGTCAGTATTTTTATTTTCTTTGCGTACAAAAAGTATTCTCGTCGTATCATAAAATTCAGATTAAGCCACTGATGGCAGATGGACTATCCTGACGATGCTTTTCATACTTTTCTGTGCCTTGACAGTGAGAGTTACTTGGCAGTCAATGGCACAGTCACAAGCCTCCCGGTTTTCATCTAAATTATCTTAAATTGTGTTCCGAAGACGACCGAAGCTTTTACGGGTTTGGAACGACATGGGGGTAAGTGATTCATGTCTAAATTTTCATTTTGGGGTGGAGTAACCCTTTAAGAAAATCTAGAGCAAGTTAGTTAAATTCTGGCTGAGCCACTTGCCTTATGTAATCTCAGTTATCCTGACCATTCTTCTTTAAGAAAAGCACAGCTAATCATGGCTTTCCAAGGGCTTGGCGTTGGAAAGGTCAGTGGAACTGCTTGGAATGTCTTGGATAAAAACAGCACCGAGCGAAGGGTGGCAGGGAGATGCCAAATCTGCAGAGAAACATTGCTGACGGCTCATTAGCACTGCCTGAATGCCTCATCAAAATGTCAGGCCCGGGTCAGACTGGAAGGTGAGATCCACGAGCTGATGTCTGGGGAGGTCTGATAGAGTTGAAGCCATTGTGAAGGATTGGGGACCTGCACCTTGCACACCACTGCTGAGGCTAACACACGCTTGGCATTTCACATGCTCACAGAGAACCAGAAAGGTTGCATAACTGATGGAGACAATCTGGGAAAAGTCAGGTCTGATTGCTGTTATAAAACATTTTTTTTTTAAAAATCACACCATCAGTCATTTAAAAAACGTAACAGAAACCTGAAACTTATCTTATTTCAGCAAGCTGCCAAGAAAAAAAAAATCCTCATTATCATTTAGTTTAAATTGATGTATTAAAATAACTAAAATAAAAACTGAAATATATAAAAACAAAAACCATTAAAAAAATTAAATAAAGAAAAAAAAATGACAAAACGTAATACAAAAAACTAAAAACAAAATTAATTAAAAAATGACAATTTAAAAAATAAACAAAATACATTAGTAAACTTTAGCTAAAATTAAAATAAACATGGAAAATACAAAAATAGAAAACATCTATTTGACCCCAGCTGCAAAGCATGTTTGGTAGCCAGCAACATCACACTGTAATATTTTCTTAAAGTTAAAATACATTATCATTTTCCATTTCAATGCATTAGCTGAAGACATGGCACACTGCTAAGCATGAATCCTGGTTCAAGGCTGGATTGCATCAAACATTTATGCATTTAGCAAACGCTTTTATCCAAAGAAACAACACTGCACTGAAGGCACACAGTTTATCAGTTCATGCATTCCCTGCATGGGAACCAAACCCATGACCTTGGCACTACAGGAATCCAGAATGGAAACATATCCCATGTCCCAAGTAATGTAATGCAATTCTGTCAAATAAAAAATGTTCAAGGGTGAGCAGTGACTTTATGCTGCCTTGTAAGATGCCTAGTTCTGATCAACTTTACATATTTCCCATAAGTCACTGCAATCAGACAGTCAAAATTTGGCTTGCCCTACAAGTAGGCCTACCTCTTTGTATCCAAATGGTTATCAAACATGTTCCTCTTTATTAAACAATACAGTCTCAATAACTGTGAGGGATCCAAACAAAAGGAGTCTGGTAATGATGTATTCCTTCCGTTCAGCCATTGCTTGGCAGTAAACACGTGTGCCTGCATAGAAAGAGAGAGCCACAGACGCCCCCTTGTGGTTATTGTTGGACAAGTAGGCCAGGTTTATTACATTACTTGAATGAAAATAAATATTAACAGAAATAAAATTCAAAATATAGAAAATATTTAATTTCAGTTAGTTGCCATTTACATCAACATTAACTATGCATTCAAATATCTAAACCTAAAATTAATAAAAAATTACATAGACAAAACAAAGATGTCAAAACACAAAATGACTAAAACTTTAACCAAAAATAAAATAAAAATGCAAAATATTTAAAAAATAAATAAAAAATAAAGGAACACGTTTAAATAAATCAATAAATAAATCAATAAATAAAACAAAAAATAAAGAATAACTAATTCAAAATATTAGTAAAAAAAACTCAAATTAATAAAAATTACAGACAAATTGAAAAAAATATATATAAAGATGTCAAAAACACAAAATGACTAAAACTTTAAAATTAAAATAAACATGGAACACATTTTAAAAATTAGATAAATGAAAACTGTAATAATATCAATAATATTAAAATCACACTGAGCCACACTTCGTCTGAATTTCGTGTATAGCCACATCTAAAAATAAAAACCAGCAGCTTTTTTTGAAAAGAGACTGATTCTGCAACTGACATATCTGAGTCTAATAAAATCCTCAATGTCGAGGACCAGCCTTCCAGAACAAAGAACAAATGCGCAGGTAAAAGTCAAAGGGAGTGATTTTTCCTTTTAGACACGTGTCCGCGGCTCTCATCTTAGGGGTCAGTGGCTGGCGCCGGGACAGCAGATGACAGCTGGCCTCTCATAGCACGCGACCGCCCGCTGTTGTCCCGACAGAGCCCTCCACCGTTCACTCCCCAGAGGAGCGGAACAAAGGACAGGCACCTTGTTCGGCGCCTGCCGAGGGGCGAGGATACGCCATTGTTTGCGTTTGGCTGCAAAGGGCGGCGAGAGCACACTATGAAACAATGGAGCTGAAGACCGAGTCCATTTTCTAGGCCCTGCTAAAAATAGTGTGATTCACTGACCATCATAAATCCCCAGAGCATTTCTGGGATGGGGAGGGGTAGAATCAGACACTTCTGTGGACTCTGGAGGTCTGTGGATGCTTGCTTTCCAGCCCTGCTGGAGCACATCATGAAGCTCAAAGCTTCCAGGGAGGAATTCATCACTGAAGATCGCTTTATAGGTTGAGGGGTCAGGTTTGCTTGCACACATTGCTTCCTCATTTTTGTCCCCCTCCAAGTTCAAGAATGCAAGAAGTTCTATAGTCTGGATGCCTTCTAGACACGAGAGCACGTCTTACCAATAAAACAGGCCAATTTGAGTGCTCATAAATCAGATTTACAGAGTAGAACAACAGTATTTGGAAGTCAGAAATTAAATCCATGGCTTAATTTACAATCACATAAATTAGTTTATAGTTTAGGATTTCAGATATGAAAAGTCGAACTATTAAAAGACACAAATCTAAACGGTCTAATTGTTTTTTTTAATAAACTGGCATTTAAATTAGTTAAAAATGGTGAAACCTACTTTGAAATTAAAAATAAAACTAATAAAAATGTTGTATCATCAGAATTATTTCGTTGTGGAATTGAACTCAACACAACTTTGTTGAATTCAACTATTTTTTTTATTAAAATGATTCATTTCTGTAAAATTATTAAAAATAAAAATAATTTAAACTAACAATAAAAAAAAATATAAAATAAAATAAACAAACAAATAATAATAAATAACAAAAAAATTAACAAACAAATTAATAGATAAAGGTGTCCATGTTTGGAAAGCGACCATCTGCAGACCTCAAGAGTACATCTATTTTTTTTTTTAAAAATTTACATTCTGAAAATTTAATAAATATGAAATAAATAAATAGAAATAAAATAAAAAAATTATCAAATATATGTCAAACAAATAATTAAATATATACATAAATATATTTATCAATAATGAATACAGTGTAAAATATTAGTCATGGCAACTTATGTTTTTACATTAACTTAATAAAGTTCATAATTTTTTTATAAGTGAAATCATTTTTTTTTTTAAAGTTTAAATGACTTGGTACAATTCCAAGTTGATTATACTTAAAATTTAAGACAGCAACTGAACTGAGTTATGTTCCTAATAATATCTAGTGGGTTTTAATCAGAACAAATTCTGTTTTTGGAGACAGTTGACTTTATCTTACTTAGTCAAATGGCTCCAAAAACTCAGCTTTACATTTATTACATTTAAAAAATTCAAATAAATTGCTTGTTTATTATCTATTTCCATAGCTGAAATATGTAGATGTTTCCTTTTTAAAGTGAAATGCTATCTCTTATAAACAAAAAAGCTGAACTGGTTTAAACTGGATAAAGTGAAATGTCTTCCATGCCCTATCACTACACTGTATGTGTGACAAACCAGAACATACTGGTTCAGCAGTAAGAAGCGGTCCAGATCACTTCAAGGTCACTACTTGTTTTTGTTTTGATATGAAATCATTCACTGTACTGTTGCCCCTTGATAATGAATCTGTTTTTCTGACCCACCGTTCAATTCTTTAAATTCCAGAAGGGTTGAAGGAAACATCTTTTCTTAAGTGGATCACATTACAGCAGTTTCCTGCTGTGTTCCCAACATTTCCAGGTCAAACACATTCACAATAAAGACGGACCACTGGTTCGGCCGAGGAGATGGGAATTCGATCACAAACCAAAGGGACAGAAACAGGATATTGATGACAAGGTGCTTTCCTATGTCACTGAATGATAATATGTGTGACAAATGAACTTACAGTCAACTTCATTTCAGCACATAAACACATCAGAAGAAAGAGACATTGCAAAAGTGCTTAATCGTTTCTCTTAATTTGACTTTTGTGCAAACTTCCTACTTTCCAGATGTTTACTTAAAACAGTGCTATTTTACTACTGTCTACTAGTATAGTACTTAATGTTTTAAAACTAGCTTTTATACACACATATATACACATATATATATATATATATATATATATATATATATATTAGTTTTACTTACTACAACCTACACTTATTTCAGTTAGTTGCCAAGGCACCATTTCTAATTTTTGTAAGTTTTTATTTTTTTCTGTTTAATGTTTATATTTAATTTTATTTCAACTTTTTAATTTATTTAAATTGTGTCCCAGTAGTGTTTCAGATGTGCTCAAGTCTGGCAATCAAATCAGACAACTCAATATGAGCTTCTATTTCTCATAAGATTGTCACAAACTAAATGACACAATCTATGCACATTAATTTTATAGCTATATATTCAACAATTTGTGACCCTGGACCACAAAACCAGTCATAAGGGTCAATTGTATGAAACAGATTTATACATCTTCTGAAATCTGAATAAATAAGCTGTCCATTTATGTATGTTAGGATAGGACAATATTTGGCTAAGATACAACTATTTGAAAATCTGGAATCTGAGGGTGCAAAAAAAAATCAAAACATTGAGAAAATCACCTTTAAAATCACCCAAATTAAGTCCTTAGCAATGCATATTACTAATCAAAAATTAAGTTTTGATATATTTACGGTAGGAAATTTACAAAATATCTTCATGGAACATGATCTTTACTTAATATCCTAATGATTTTTTGAATAAAATAAAAATCTAATCATTTTGACCCATACAGTGTATTGTTGGCTATTGCTACAAATAAACCTGTGCAACTTAAGACTGGTTTTGTGGTCCAGGGTCACATTTGTGCCTTTTTTTTTTTTTTAAATAAAGGAATGACAATATAAAAATCTTTGGATTTGGATTTGCTTGCTACAAACAAGCAGCTTCTCACTTCACAAGAGGTTAACTGATGGACTGGAGTGGCGTGAATTACTTGTGGATTATTATGATGTTTTTATCAGCTGTTTGGACTCTCATTCTGACGGCACCCATTCACTGCAGAGGATCCATTGGTGAGCAAGTGATGTAATGCTAAATTTATCCAGATCTGTTCTGATTAAGAAACAAACTCATCTACACCTACAGCCTGAGGGTGAGTACATTTTTAGCACATTTTCATTTTTGGGTGAACTATTACTTTAAAAGAAGCACATGAGATATATGAAGGCGAACAATTAAAGGGCACTATCTGAGCAATAAAATAGTCCTCAGGGCATAAAATATGAGACATGTATGGCTCTTATGAAACACTTCCTGTATCAGTGTCCAGAATAACCAACCCCCCCATTGAACTCAACTAGAAATGTTAAAACACACTTTACACAGGGCCAACTGGAGTACAGAGCTGGACAGCACAATGCACACAATATCCTGGAATAAAATAACACAATAACAAAACCGAGCGATAATCAGCAGGGAACTTTGACTCTCGGACCGGCTGATTAAATTCCTCTGCTGTGACTCTATTGTACCATCTTGTTGAACTTCCGCAGCTGTGCTGTTAAAGTAATGAGCATTGTGCAAACTTAAAAAGCGCCTCGGAGGTCTAAGCATCCAAATGGGCTTGAAGCTTCAACACAGGATACTTTGCCTTTGGCCAATTTTAGTGGATATTCATTTTTGGGGCTTTGATGTGCTTGAGCAGACTAAATAGGGAGTGATGTGGCTGACAGACGACACAATTGTGCATTAGGCTGACATTTTGTTCCATATTTGAGTTTTGGAGATTGTCTGGGAATGGTTATGATTGTTCAGAGCCATCATTCAGTACTATTGAACAGTGACTCTGTTCCAAAACATAGTGAGCTGACTACATAGACAGTATCTTATGACATTTGTTGCATCACACAACTGTTACCAAAGGTTTACTGCAGAACTGTTTTATGTTTTTGATTATTATTATTGCATTCAAACATTAACATTGCAGGCTAACAACTTCAAAACAAGTGTAATACAGCTTTAAATATAGATTCCTTTTTTTATTTTTAGAACGGGTCATGTTTTTTTCTGAGCCTAAAATAATCAAAATCATCAAGAATGACAATCATTTTATTTTTTAATACATATTTTCATCATCACCCACTAAAATGTCATTCAATGTAACATTAGTTTATATACCAAAAAACATATAGTCAGGCATTTTAAATATTATAAAGTTATTGGTATGACTTTTTTCATATTTTTTTCACAAAAGCTATTTGAAACATTAAAGTAAGCATTTTACTTGCATTTAATATGCTTTCTAGCTATACAAAAACACTTTTGTAAATTTAATTTGATGAGGACACTAAAGCGGGAGACCTTGTCTTTGGAGCATATATATATATATTTATATTTCAATTTATATTTATATAAAACAAGGACAGTGGTGGACATGGAAGATGGCAGACAGAAATAAAAAGTTAATAAACATACTAAAATTAATTCAGTAACAAGTAGTTTAGTCTGACCATATTACTCAGTATTTGTGTTTTTTTTTGTATGCTTACTATAATATTGCATCATTAGCTTTGAATTCAATGGCACAAAGTCATCTTGGATAAAACAGTTTTGCAAACATAAAAGTCTAATCGCTAACTCATTAAACTCATCAGTCTCTTGTGTATCTACTGTTTCTATGGCACAGAGTTGTTGCCTAGAGCTTTCCATTTGCTGCCTTAAAAGGTAGTTGCTTATTTGGACAGCAAAGGAGCTCGCTGATTTTGGAAAAGAGCCAGAGTTGGGCCATGTGGCACAACCTCACTTCCTATATTCTCTGGCAGCTGCTGTACATCCGTCTTTGTGCCTGTTTTAAAGGATTTCTAACATATTTAGTGCTCAGATTAAAACAGTGGTTCTGAAAATAGTACCTTGGTGCCCTCGGAGTGTCTCCAGGAGGGTGTATTCTCGTCGGAAGGTGGTAAGGGTGCACTACTTCTGCACGTCCACGCCAGCGCCTTGTGCTTGGTACACTGCGGAAAGATGGCTGAGAGAGATGAAACGCCTCTGTAGAGGCTAAATGACCCATGCAGCAATGAACCAGCTTCTTGTCGCATTATATTTCTGCAACCAGTGACTTAGTAAACGAGTCAGTCTGACCTCTATTGTGATTTCTGGGTGTTTATACAATTCGTGACATTGTACCATTCACCCTGCATTCAGCAAAAAGGAGCCAAAAAGATAAAACGTCTGCCAAGACTATATTAAAACCAGACTATGTCCAGACATTGAGTCAAGAGTTGATGACAATCAGTCAAAACAGACCAAAATGCATTAATTCTTAAGAAAATGCCAACTGTTTTCCCCCCAGTTTTAATCATTTAACAATAAAATAAACATTAAGAAAGGACTAAATTACATTTTATGTAAATAAAAAAAATGTACAAAATATTTATTATAAATTATACTGTACACACTTCCACTGAAAGGTTTGGGGTAAGTAAGATTTTATTTTTTGAAAGAAATGAATGCTTTTATTCAGCAAGGATGCAGTAAACTGATGAAAAGTGACAGTGAAGACTATATTAAATTAATGCTGTTTTTATCATTTAATTTATCGTCAGAATTATTTCTGAACGATCATGTGGCACTGACTGGAGTAATGAAGCTGAAAATTTAGCTTTTTCATTACAGGAATAAATTATATTTTAACATAGAAAACAGTTATTTTAAATTATAATAATATAAAAAAAAATGCTGTTTTTATGGGATCTTTATCAAATAAATGCAGCCTTGGTGAGTTTTTCAAAAACATTATACAGTTTTACTGACCCCAAACTTGTATTATAGTGTAGAATATACATAAATATATTTATGCAAAACATTTTGTATAATATATATATATAATATATATAGTATTGAAAAAGTTTTCATCTCGATAAGTGAGGACCACAAGGCAACTTTTACTGCAAATTTTTTTTATTTCAACTGACTGCAGAAGTGTTTTACAGAGGAGCATTTGTACATAAATAGAGGTGCTGGAAAGCACAACTGTTTGCTCATACAAAATTAAAAAAAGAACATATCATACACTATCTACACACGCCACTTCTTGCGGAGCAGCATTTAACAAGGATTGTCAGAAATCCATTTGCACACTTTAAAGTCCGAGAGGAGTTGCATTTTTGCATGCAATCACTGAGGTACAGACACGTGACAGGCAAACGTCTGACTGGGTTGAATGTTGTACGTTAACAGACGAGACAGTTTCTGTCAGGGATGTCATATCATGTCCCTCTCTGTATTGCAATATTCTCCATCTCAAGTATTTCCAAGGCCTGAAATCTTACCAGCCGTTCATGGCACATCTTCAACTCAAAATAAGACTTTTTCCAGACACATATGTCTTATGGATATCAACTGACCAATCAGCAGCTCTGAATATGATTGGGTCATAAAGACGCCCACTTTATAGTCCAGCTGCAAAACTGGTTTTATGACCCTCAAACTGTGCAAACAAAAAAACCAAAACCTTCTATTAATTCAACAAAAATAAAGACAAATCAAGAGACATTGTTTTTGTAGAGCTATACGAACCCATAATCTTAAAGGCAGCTATTTCAAAACAATTCTGCTCAGTCAAACTTTATCAAAACATCTGAATCAATCAAATCTTCTTGGAAAGGGAAAACACTCCATCACAAATCAGTAAAGGTGTTTCAAACACAACTACATATACAGACAGCACATCTACAGGTTCAATCATAAACACAGACACCTAAAGCTTGTGTTTCAGACACCCATCATGCTAATCATGTTACACACACGTTAAAATATGCCATTACATTAGCCAATTACCTTTCCTATTCCATACAATTTAAAGCAACTGTATGTCAAGTTTTTTACACTGACTACTAATAAGGTGAATGGCTTCTGTTTTTGTTTCCTCCGCTGCCCTCAAACATCAGTTCTAGGAGTTCTTAGGTGAGCGGGAACGAAATTCCCCGAAAAGAGCGAACTGCTTTACGGTAGCAATAAATGCACGTGAACAGCTATCAGCTGTAATTACGACAGTGATTTACACTTAAACTGTAGGAGGGGGCTCCAAAATCGCAAAAATGCATAAAACTACATACAGTTGCTTTAACATTTTGTCATTCTCTACAAACATGGACTGAATAAATCATAAATATACACAGTTAAAATGAACTCAAATCCAAAACATTTTGTCAAAACAATATAAAACATGTATAGCTGCGTTCAGAATGGAATACTAGCATTGCCTTCTCTATACCATGCGTTAAACACTCAATGTAGAAAGGATTTTTTTATTATCTTGTTTTTGAGGACAATGAAAAATTGTGTGCAGTATGTAACAATTTTCAAATGTAGTCACATGACATCAAGTTCAAGATTTTTTGAATGCAATTTTGTGGTTATCCTCAGGGTAACTTCAAAAATTATTTTCTTACTTGGTATTTAGTATTTAGTAAAAGTATCCAAACTTTCTTAAATCAAGATACATAAACATAAAATATTATTTTTCTGTAATAATAATAATCAGTAAAAGTACTTTCATGCTTAAAACAACAGATATTTGTCAGTGGGCTAAGAAACTTGACTTTAAAACAAACTTGACTGATTTTCCCTTTGAACTTAAAAGTTTATATTTTATTAGATTATTTATTTATTTTTCTTGTTTTAAGCTTAATCTCACTTAATTTTGATACATTTTTCAGAAAACAGGACTGTATATTAATTTAACCTCTGTCACCCCCATTTTTGAACACATATTAAAATGCACTATCCAAACTAATTCAAATTAATTCATGAAAGAATACATTTTGTAATATGATTTTGAAGTATCATTACCAATGTCCGATTGTAAAATGCTGAGGGGACGGGTGACAGTTAAGAGGTTAAGAATGTTTAGATATTTGTTCTGGAAAACAAGTAAAAAATAATAATAAAAATTTTAGTTTAAATATTACGGTAGTATGCCATTCTGAACAGCTTAAGTAAAACTACTGAAAAGTTCAGTAATGAATTTCCAAATGAATCAGTTACAAAGAAAATACATGATATCAATAATCAACAAAAAGTGAATATTTTCCGACTTGCAGAATCCTTCATACATTATGCATGGACACATTAGACCTGCATAATTCTACAAATACAATCAGTTTCCTTTGACAGGAGGAGGTTTCACACTCATTCACAGTCCACTGACGCCCTCTGCAGTGCTGGTCTGGTACTGAAAGTGAACTTTTAGTTGCATAAGATTGGAAATAAGTAAATAGCCATTACATCCAACACCCTCATCAATACCTTAACACATTAATAACGTCTGAAAGTCTTTCACAGTATCAACAAATGGAAAATCAGCCTTTTCAGGAGTAGCCTAGTTCAGACTTCATGAATCAGTGCTGAGAAATCTGACAAGCAAAAACACATAATATAAAAAAGTCATAAACAAATGTTGCTCTTCATAAAAATCATATGCAATTAAAAAAGTCCTAAAGCTAAAGAGATAAGGAATACTTTGGCTTAAATAAACATTGTCAATAACAACAGAACAATAAAGCTAAAGGAATCCCATGTTCCTGTGTGTTCCAGTGGCGTCAGACGTCACTTGTTTCATACAATGCAGTGTTTTAAACCAACAATCAGACATTTTTCACTTTGACACAACAGCCATACATGAATGAACTGATCATAGACAAACAAGTATTAGGATTATGCTCTTTTGTAATGCCTAATACAGTAATAAACAGAAGGAATTTGGCATCAGTCTTAAAGAGATTGGATGGCTATTAAAAGACAAAACACTGAAACACTCTGAAAAAATTAAATAATACTTCAAAATAATAATTAGATCAGATGCATACTGTACCAAATGCAACTGAGTTTGTTCTTGTTTGAAAAGCGAAGCCTATATATAATGCATTTTAAAGGTATTGGATTTTTTAAAAATAATGCCTTAAAAGTGCAGCTGTAATTGATTCCTAAATAATTTTAATACATTATAATACTCCTATTTATGCTTATAGTTTTAAACATAAAGCAGCATAACGTCATATAATGCGTTAAATTACATTTTCAGTGAAAAACTGAATTATTATTAAATAAATTATTTTTTTAAAGCGTTTTAACAAAAATTCAGTGCTACAGATATTTCTGCACCCATTTTTTTCATACACTGGACAAAAAAGGCCCACAATTTAATACTAGTTTGTTCAAATCCCTAACCATGTTTATTTATACCAATAATAACAGTGATTCTTGCCTTGGTAACTGAGTATTCTGCATATTTATAAATACCTTCATGATGCATTATATATATATAAAGCTTCATAGAAAGTGCTACTAAATAAATATATTAAAAAATAAAAACAATTTAATTCTTTGCAAAATTTATATTTGAATGTAAATCGAATTTTCAACAAGTCGAATGGTCTTGAACTATTAGATTATTATTAGCATTAAAATTCATGGGGTTTATAAGAAGGAAACGGAAAAACAAGGAAAGTTTTGCCAGTAATAAAGCCAGTGGCAGCAGAGAGGTATCGTAAAACACACCGCTGTCATCACATTCCACATTGTTCACCATTCAAAACGTTTTCCAGTTTAAGGAATTTCTCCCCCAAAAATGAAAATGTACTCAACCTCAGTCCATCCAAGATGTAGATGAGTTTGTTTCTTGATCATTACAGATTTAGCAAGAGAAAAATGGCATTACATCACTTGCTCACCAATGGATCCTCTGTATTAGATGGGTGTAAAAATATCATAATAATTCACAAGTAATCCACACAACTTTATTTAACATCTTATGAATTGAAAAGCTATGTGTTCATGAGAAACAAATCCATCATTAAAGTGTTTTAACTTTAAACATCAATTTTCTGGGTCCATAATGCATAACGAAAATAATAATGCTCCAGTGAAAAAGTCCACCCCCTATTATCTCTCATATCAAAATCCACTCACATATTTATGGACTGTTTTTGCTTGTAAACAGTGCTTGATCTGCACATATTTCTCTCCTGATTCAGACAAGATTACTTTTCCAATGAAGAAAGCAATATTATGAATAGAGAACTCGCATTTATGCAGAAGCAATGAGTTGACGTTAAAAATGTCTTCGTGATGGATTTGTTTTTTACAAATACACAGCTTTCTACTTCATGAGATGTTAATTGATGGACTGGATTTGTGTGGATTACTTGTGGATTATTGTGTGTTTTTGTCAGCTCTCATTCTGACGGCATTCACTGCCAAAGATCCATTGATGAGCAAGTCATGTAATGCTAAATTTCTCAAAATCAGTTTAAACTAATTTTGGATGGCCTGACACTAAGTTTTAGCAAATTTCCATTTTTGGATGAACTATTTACTTAACATTTTAACACCAGGACACTTGCTCCTGTTACTTACAGAACTGTAGTTCATACTGTTTTGGTGAAGTCCATCAGGAAAAGGGAAACATACAGAAGACAAATAATTACCAGTGCAATTTCAAACATCTTTTCATTATGGCATCAGTGTGCACTTCCACACAAGAGATTTCAAGTACAATACATTTTTCAGGTTTAACTTGTGATGCCAAAGGAGAAAATCCCCCCATTATTTACTCAAATAGTGGTACGCCAGCCTCTCAAACTGGTTAGGACGAGTCCGGGACAAAACGGTCTCTCTTGTCTTTTAAGGCCTGAGGTTTAAGTCCCCATATTTGAGCAGGGAGAGTATTGCCACAGTAATGCTGGATAAGAATGGATTATATATGAAGACGTTAAATGCTGTGTACAAGGACAAGATCACATTTGAAGGTTTCCATGATATAATCGCAGTTGGTAGATTACATCACATCTTGACACAGAACAAGACGTTGTTGGCCATAGTGACTTTTTGAATACTTGTCGTCTTTGTTTTAAAACTGACATTTGATTAAATACCACAGTTAAAATTCATACTAATGTTCCATTATGTGTTACCATATTATTATAAGGCATTTTTCCATTATGGATACATTTATATTGGATAAAAGAGACCAGATTACACCTAAACCTCCTTGAATTGATGTCCATGTTGCATCCCAGCATACCTTCTACAGATCTTACACCTTTTAGACAGTTTTCAAAATGCAGAAAGTGCAAAGTGGAAGAAGAAAACTGGATGTGGTAATACTGCTGGACCAGAGGGAAAATCTATAATAAAACAAACAGGAATGTTTCTGGCCGCTAAGCAGAGCAGAATTAGAAAATGTTTGAGGACAGACAAGACATACTGACAGTCAAATGATTAGAGGATGTTTTTGATGCATCCATGTTGGCGTTATAGCCCAGCTACGGCTCCAAAACCACCCAGTTTACATAAAGCTGAAGCGATCCATGTGCAAAAACAAAACAAATGTTTAACAAAGACAAACAGACATCCGAAGATTCATCTCAATCCTCCATCAGGACAGTTGGCATGTTGAATGAGTTTATTCATTGGCCTATAATGCTGTTTTTGCATCTTGAAATGTTAAAATTTCCAAAACTGCCATTCCAGAGGGTTTCATATTGTGGTCCATTGGCCATTAGTGACTTCTAAAGCTCATCGTTTTGTACCGCAGGCCAAACCTCTGTGGTTTATCCCCACTCACCTCGACCCCGGCTCTTCTGCCGGCCGATTGGCTGTTGGGTGTGTCAGTCAACGATGCTTTCAGTCCGTTTAAAGAGTGGCCAAGATCCGTGAGAATGAGATGATGACGGTGAAAGCGGTCTGGCCCACCCCGAACACCAGAGCTTCAAGAGGAGCCATGTCCTTCCCTGCCACACGGTACACACCTGCCACTGCTGCACCTGAGACAGGAGACATCAACATTCATATATAAATAGAAAGCAAAGACTGTAGACAAACATTGATGTTGGCTTGAGAAACCCTAGTCTGAAATGAAAAGCTTAAAGATAGACAGATAGATACATAGATAGTGTCTGAGCCACGAAAGGGCAATATGTAAATGATAAAACCTTCTTCTGGGAAAATCACATCTGAAACTGAAATAGAGATGTTTTTGTGACTGTGGCTGTTGCAAAGTCAACATCAGTTTTGCAGCCTTAAGACTTTAAAAGTTCAATTAAGACACCAAATATTTTCCACTAAATTTCTTCTTTAAAATAAATAGGAAAATATTATGTAATATGCTTGTAAATATGGACTCTCAGACTAATTCAAAATTCAGCCTAGCAAAGAACAGCAGCAAATACCAGATTAGAAAAAAAGTCTTCTCTAATTTAGCTGCTCATGCGGTTTTTTTTTTTTTTTTAACCTTCTCTCTGACCCTTACAATTACGCAGGCAAGTTGCTGAATACTGGAAACACGAGTTGATAGATAAATGTGGGTGGTCATATTTTAATAAACACATGGTTGTTTCAATAAATGTTCTAGGATGGGGAGATCTACATAAAATGAAAGAAAATGAAATATGATCAGTTTAATGTCAATCCTGGAAGGATGAATCTGCTCTCAAGTTCTTGTTTGGGAGTCTTACTAATATAAAAAAAGATTACTTTAAGGATCTCTAGACTGGATAGCACTTTAGCCTGTCATTCATGTTCTCCAAGCAGACGTCTGACTGTTATTGAATGTTTTAGTGACATGTTTCAGTGTGTTTGTCTAAAAGCCTGAGTGTAGGTTAATGTATATGTAAACTGCTGTGTGTAAATGTCTCTCTCTCTATCTATCTTTCTCTCTCTGCAAAATCCATATTAATAATAAAGCAGGCCACTGGGAATGGGCACTACAGTGTACAGCTATATATAAATGGAGTCAAGCTAGTTACTAGATTAGTTCACTGACACCCTGCCCAATGACCTTAAAACATTTTTAACTTATTACATTATAAAGATGCACCAAAATTTTGGCAGCCAAAAAAACTATTCATTCAAAAATACATTTTCGGTTTCAGCCAAAATAGTTCTGAAATCATCAAACAGTAACGTTAAATTGAAATTAAAATAATAAATGTCATTTTTGAGGCATGGCAGTTCACTGTAGGTCCCTCAGCTCAATTGGGAAGTGAACCAATCACATCTCCCTCTTTACTACTAGTTACAGCACAAAATAAACATGAATGAGCATCAAAAGGTATGTTGAAGGAAACAGTACAACTTACTGAACTGATTCAGTCTCATGTAATCGCTCAATCGGTGCTTCAACTGCAGAAATATGTCAATCACACATTATATTTACCTCAGGAAAGCCAATTAATGTCCATTAACTCAACAGCCAGCTAGAATAAAATAACTCTAGAGAACAGCATTTTGCTAAATATATGCATTATAATACATATTTTATTTTTACTGCACCTATGGTCTTCATTACGCAATGTATATTTGAATTAATCTGTCACAAAAGAAAATTTTTAATAAGGCCATCGTTTAAATGTTACCAATATAAAATGTTAACAATATATCATTAAAAAAGTTGCATCTTATTTGCAGTTTATATAATTTTTTTTAATTATTATTATAAAATTTTATTAACTTTATTTTCAGTTTGCGGCTAAATTAAAACTTTAATTTAGCTGTCAGTGATGCATTATAAAAATCATTTTGGTGCATCAATAATTATAATGCCTTTTATTAAATCACAAGATTAAATTATTAAATTACACAAGATTTTCACTTAAAATCACTATGAAATCCTTAGTAACTGTCTAGAAATCTCCCAGAACTCACTAGCATCATGCACAAGCAAACACAACTCAGGTTTACTTCAGAAAATTTAAAATTCTAGTATATTTAGAAATTCTAAATATTTCCTAGCCTCATTTTGTCAGCAGAAAATGTGTTTTCAGATTTAAGAAAAAAAATTTAACAAACAAGCTTTTAAAAACTATGCAATAATGAATCATGCACAAAACAACCAGGGACATTTAATAATACGGATGTCATATTAGGTTTAAGAACATGCACACTTGTTTCTAAAATTGCTTGGACCACAAAGGCTGATAAGAAAAGCAGAAGTGAGCGAGTACTGACTTGTGATGACCCCGCCGATGAGAGAGGCCAGGAACCCCACGCTGATGAGCACCACTGTGATGAGCCGTCCTCTCTTATGACGCTGCAGCGTCACACACATCAGCAGACCCACGGCACTGTGAACGAACAGAGACGAGAATAGACACCACAGGAACACCCAGTACCACATTTCTGCAGACAAAACACACAGACACAGAGAACAAACCGGTTAGAAAGCTAGCTGGTTTCCAAAAATGCAAATGAGTAGCATTTCTTTCAGGAAGCATATGCATGAATATGTCAGCTGCGTGTTTCATTCAGCAAGTGGCAGCCAGTTACAGTATGTCAGTTATTTCAGTGCATTTTACTCTAATAGTGTGTAAAACCGATGATTCAAACTGGAAATGGATGGTAAAGCACAGTAAACATACAGCACACTGCAAATGTAGTATGGTAGAATATAATTCTGAACCAAATCATGCATAGTTATGATGTTCTGTGTCACTGTCACATCAACTAATAACAAAATACAACACATTCTGGGTCTTGTTTGTACTTATTTCTTAAAAAAGAAAGAAAAAAAAAGGTTCTGCTTTCATGAGTGAGGAGGAACTGTTTTGTGAGGAACTGCTGCTAAAGGAACACTAACAGACTAAAATTCAAACATACAGTACTTGTACACTTCATACGTTAATTTATTACAATTAAGAGACTGCAACTGTTTTGTTACATCTTATTAATCTCTCATGATACACTAATTGTCATTTATTACTTTTCAAGTGCCTTTTAAACTCAAAAAGTCATTATTTTGATTGAACACTAATTAAAACTTGTGCATTTGCACCAGTCACCACTAATATGCAGCACAACTGTTTTCACCATTAATAACATAAATTCTGAATAATAGTGATTTCTGAAGGATCAAGTGATACTGAAGACTAGAATAATGGCTGCTGAAATTCAGCTTTGTCATCTTAGGAATTAAAATATATTACATATACATACACATATATTAACAGAAAACAGTTATTTAAAATTGTAATGATATTTCACAATATTACTGTATTTACTGGTGAACATAAGAGACTTTCAAATACATTAAAACATTTTACAGACCCCAATGTTTTGAACATTAGCAATGAAGGAATGAAAATGCAAGGCAAATATTATCTGTGAACAATGTTTTATTGTGTCATTTCCAATCAAGCTGTAATTTAGTCCAATTATGCAAAAAGCATGAAAATATATGTCATTGTGTATGTTTAGAATACACAGAATGCTGGAAATTAAATTAGCCTTGGGAAGACAAAAGAATCAGTCAGTCCAAAATTGTATAAAATGTCATTTCCATTTCACAAGTGGTGCACATGACATTTGTTGGCTAAAAATGACAAAAACGACATAATTCTGAATGGTTATGCACTCTTGGAACATATTAAATTAAATAAAAGAAAACTGTATTAAAGTCAACATGGCCAAATATGTCTGTATTTGAAGAACTACTTCTGAGAGTCTCGAGTCGGAACACATCGTAACAGAGCAGAACACACCGTACTTTTAACAGTGAAGCTCAATAAATACTCTTTCACTCTCTCCAACCTTGCGTTCTCATAAACTGACCATTCTACTTTCATTTACTCTCTCTCTCTTTCACACTCCATATACCTCTCTCCATCTACCATGAGCTTGGAGACTGTTATTATTTAAGTGTCTTTTCCACACAGCTCTGAGGCGAGTAAATGGGCAGTTTGGCTCCGCTGATAAGAATGAGTCGGCTCTGGAGCCTTCCAGAAGATTCCAGGACATGGACGAGCATCGCAGCTCAACAACCAAACTGATTATCAAACTGCTGATGTCATGAACTCTGGGAAATTCAGCTCCACATAAATGAGAAACGCTTGAGAAATCACACACTCAGGCAGAAATACTGCTGACAGCCATAATTCAGCATGTCAAAGCGAACGCGTCAAATAACAAACTGCATATTTGCACATGAAATGCTATACAGTGCAGATTATACCTTGAAGCATGAAGAGATGTTATGCCATTAGAACCTTAGGATCTGTACATTTGCAAATCAACACATCTATATTATATTTACTGTATATTACATCATATATACTTTACTGTATATATACATTATCTAGTACACACACATAACCATTGAAACATTTGAACACTTTTTTTGAAAGAAGACCCTTAAGTGCACCAAGGCTGCAAACAGTAATATATATATAAAAAAACAGTAAAATTGTGAAATATAATTAAAATTTATATGCTAAGATGGCGCCGCAGATGGCAGCTACTGTGTTTTGCTGCTACTGTGATGGCAGCTACTGTGTTTTGAACGCAGCCCTGAGGAGCTCCAGTGCTGATCACTGGAGCTCCTCAGGGCTGCGTTCTCTCCCCACTACTCTTCTCCCTCTACACCAACGACCGCACCTCTAAAGACCCCTCTGTCAAGCTCCTGAAGTTTGCAGACGACACCACACTGATCGGCCTCATTCAGGATGATGACGAGTCTGCTTACAGACAGGAGGTTAAGGAGCTGGCTGTATGCTCCATAAGTCTTAACAACCTGGAACTTAACACGCTCAAAACTGTGGAGATGATCGTGGACTTCAGGAGAAACCCCCCTGCTCTCCCCCCACTCACCATCATGAGCAGCACTGTGACTGCAGTGGAGTCATTCAGATTCCTGGGCACCACCATCTCCCAGGACCTGAAGTGGGATATTCACATAGACTCCATTGTCAGAAAGGCCCAGCAGAGGTTGTACTTCCTTCGCCAGCTGAGGAAGTTCAACCTGCCACAGGAGCTGCTGAAACAGTTCTACTCTGCCATCACTGAATCCGTCCTCTGCAATTCAATAACTGTCTGGTTCAGCTCAGCTACCAGATCTGACCTCAAAAGACAGCGGAGGGTATTGCGGACTGCTGAGTGAATCACTGGTACAACCCTCCCCACTCTCCAAGAGTTGTACTTATCCAGAGTGAGCAAAAGGGCTGGCAAAATCATTCTGGACCCCTCACACCCAGCACGCTCCCTCTTTGAACTGTTACCGTCTGGTCGACGCTACAGAGCTCTGAGCACCAGAACGACCAGACACAGGAACAGTTTCTTCCCTCAGTCAATACATCTCATGAACACTTTACAACTCTAATACACACTATTCACCACACTTACTTATTTTATTTTTTTTCATTTCAAATTTGCACATATCAGACCTGTACACACATAATTGTCTATATAATATATTGTGTTTTTGCTGTTTTGTACATTGCCTATTTGGTTATTTGTTGTTATTCTTTTATTATCTGTGTCCTGTTTCTGTCTTTCTGTTGCACTGTGGAGCTTCTGTCACTATAACAAATTCCTTGTATGTGTAAACATACTTAGCCAATTAAACTCATTCTGATTCTGATTCTGAATTTAAAATGACTGCTTTCTATTTCACTACATTGTAAAATGCAATGTACTCCTGTGATGCAAAAGCATCATTACTCCAGTCTTCAGTGTCACATGATCCTTCAGAAATCATTCTATATGCTGATCTGCTACATAAGAAATATTGCTTGTTATTATCAATTTTGAAATGTTTCTTGAGCAGCAAATCAGCATATTACAATGATTTCAAAAGGATCATGTGACACTGAAGACTGGAGTAATGATGCTGAAAATTCAGCTTTGCATCACTGGAATACATTACATTTTAATATATACTGAAATAGAAAACAGTCATTTTAAATTGTAATAATATTTTACTGTTTTTACAGTAATTTTGATCAAATAAAAGGAACCTTTGTCTCACCTATGTATGACTTATGTCTCAGTAATCCAGACTAAACACTGTCTGACACACAAACACAATGTATTGATTAAGCTATAAGCTGCCATTCACATGATAAGTGAAACATAACATCCAGACTGACAGGCCTTTGTGCTGGAAGTCTGTAAACCGTACATGCACGTACACACACACACACATACACATATATAACACTATAAACAGATCAACAATAGCAACACAGAGAGTCGTCCATCAAACTGTGTTATCAGTAAACTAAGCCAGACGGACACAAAAGCCTCAGAGCCATGCTGTGCCAGTAATGAGGTGGCACTGCCTACTGCCTCAGCCAGACAAAAAGCACAGATAACACACAAATACTGGACAACAGACACTTCAGCAATGAGATGCAGGAAGAGAGACATTTTAGAACAAATGGACTGGAAAAGAAAGACTGAGAAAAACTTTAGCACAGAGTAAAACTGAAGCAGAGATCCAGGAACACAGACAATGACGTTGATGTAAAACATTCCTTCAATGCTTTACTATTGACCCACATTTCCAGGTACAGAGACACTTCATTATTTCAACACTCACAAACTCACATTTTACTCACTAAAGGATAAGGATACTGGGGCTAAAGGTTATTAGAGCACTAGTATTTTCACCAGCTAAAACATGATTTTAAGTCAGTTATTTCTATCTTTTGCTGTAGTGTGTCAGTAGGAAATATCAGTTTACATTTCCAAACATTAATTTTGCCATTAATTGTAATAATCCAGTGAGATTTTTACAAAAATCTGACAACAGCCAGTGCTCCACACAGAGATCTGATCTCACCATCATCCAGTCTGTCTGGAATGACATGAAGAAACTCAGAAGAACTGGCAATGTCTCCAAGATGCTTCAAGAAACCCACCTCCTTGTTTGAAAAAATAAAGTGATATTTCCTACTGACACACTACAGCAGAAGATAAAAATAACTGACTTAAAACTTCTGCCGATGCCCGCACTGCCAACTTTATAAATTAAACATTGTTTCTAGTTGATCTAAAATAAAATATGCTATATAAATCAATATTCTTCTTGAGAGCAGAGCCCAAAGCTCATGGTCAGTGGTGTTCGGACCGAAGTTTGAACCTCTGCTTAATGATATAAACCAGAATCACCCATGAGCTCTCCCACGAGCCGTCCCAGTGCAGGTCACAATGGTGCGAACTCAGAGAAAGACTGTGAGGGTTTAGGCTGCCAGTTATCCTAATGGACAACATGGGCTGCAGCCCAGGGCCCCCAAGTCAATTCTCTTTTCCATTCTATATAGGGTTGCCAACCGTTCCGTATAATACAGAATCGTCCCATATTTAAGGCATCAGTCCGTATTTGCAGGCATACAATGTATGACCACCTAGACCATACAAATAACAAATAAATTATTCTTTGTCCAAATCATTATTTGAATTGCGAACATAGCCGTTCAAGGAAGGCTTTAAGACCAAGCGGAATCCTCTGCCACCAATCGCTCCCACTTCACAGCGAGTGGGTCTTGTGTTTTGATCTTCAAAATAATTTTTTTCTAATGCAAATATGTGATTATTGATCGTAAGCACAACATCCAGCTAGAAAACATATACCTAGGCTACCTTTTTACTATTTGCAATAGTTGGACTGAGGCTATGGAATAACTTTATCTGTGAAAGCTTCAAATTCACTAAATTAAAACTAAATTGAAATCACATTTTCTTACCTTGGCTTTTTAAACTTTGTTAAATTATCTTTTGAGTATACTGATGTTATTCTTTTCACTGGTTTTTATTTTATTTGTACAGCACTGTGGTCAACTGCTGTTGTGTTTATCGGTGCTTAATAAATACAAATACAAATACCTGAGGGAAGATGTCTTTCAAGTTAATGTTGTTAAATAGAGAAACAAAATTATACATTTTTAAAATGTCTATAATTTCTAGCACATTATAAGAAGAGCAGTAAGAAGTCCTTTTAGTGCTGAGTGATATTTACTTGTATTTGCTTGGCTGTTGCTGATTTACTCGATAATATTGTTTAATTTATGTACATCATTTTTTCCCTCCTATGGGATTATGACGTGCGCAACGTGTTTGTTTATTTTTTATTTCACGAGTATATCGTGCGTGTCATTATACAGTGTTTGATCGCATTTTTGATTTAGTTTGACGTGTAATGGAAGGGGGCTGTGTAAATGAAGTCTAGAGAGGAGCATTTCGCAAAATATTACACTATACTCATTATATTACTAAACCCGTTAGTCTTAATTTTTTAAAGTATGTTTAAATTAATCTGTTATGAAACAGATGTGATTGAATATATTTTAACAAATAGCCTAGAAATGTTATTATTTATAAGTTAATTTAAAAACAGCATTATGTGCAATTTACATGTTTGCATACAATTTTTTTTTTAAGTTGAGTGTGGATCATCTATTTAAAAATAAATACCAATTAAATTTAAGTTTGGGTTAAGTTGTTAGGCCTAATTGTAACCTTATAATGTAAAATGGCTCCCTATAGTTTTAAGCATAAGCTGAGGTAGATTTTTATCACTAAGAAAATTTTAACTATAACAGTGTATTTAAAGAAAGAGCAACTTGTTCACCACTGTTTATTTAAAAAAAATGGTATGATTATGTACCGAAATCATACCGAATTAAAAAGGATTCATGCCAATATTGTCCAAAACCCCACTTTTCTAGGGCGTTTCCAAACTTTTGGAGGGCAGTGTATACACATACATACACACACACACACATTTTTCTCATTCGCTACACAATTCTACACATTTTAAAAAACAATAAATATTAGATCTGATTAGTGATTTTTCACAGTTATACAACGACATAGACCATCAGGATATATTTGCAAGATCATATTGTTGCAAAGAAAAAGGAGGGTTTAATGTAAAGCATTCAGCGTTTGAAAGGCCTCTTTAAACACCCTGGGCGCTGGTCGTGTCAACAAAGCAGTTTCCGAGGTGACAAAAACCCTCTTTTGTCAGGCTGTCAACGGTCACAGTGAAAAACAATATTCTCCAGCATCAGCATATAATGATGTACAGCACATACAAACAGCCAAACCTCTTATTCCAATTAAGCAAACGAACAAATAAACAAGCACTGTCTAACTCTGTGGCGAACCACAATAAACAGGACCGAATTTAAAAAACGAGATGCTAATCGAGATAATGATCACCAAATGAGAAGTAGCAACATTGCGGATCTTTACCAATAATATACTGTAGTTATAACTTTGTTTTCATGACAGTGTAAAGTTTCTGATGTACTTCTGCACAGGAAACTCAGCCACTGATTATTGAGATATGCTATATTATTGGCAGATGATAAAACACCAAAAAACCCACAGACTTACACTAAAGAAGAACTTGACAAAGAACCCATTTAAACACTCACATCCCCTTGTAATAGCATGTCTTTGACAGGAAAGCACAACTCAAATTTACATCAGAAATATTCTTGTAACATACACTACCATGAAATAAATGCTTTTACTCCAAAATAAAAAAACGCATTAAATCATCATGTGGCACTAAAGACAGGAGAAATGATGATGAAAATTCAGCATTGAATTTCAAAAATAAATTACATTTCAACATATATTAAACCAGAAAACAGTTATTTTAAATAGTAATAATATTTCACAATATTACTGTTTTTACTGTATCAAATAAATGTAACATTGGTTTGTAATTTCAAACTTTCGAATGGTAGCGTTTACAGTATTTATTTAGTTCTAATACAACAACATTTAATTCGCTGTCTTATAATGATGTTTTGGCTTCATTAATTGTCGATCAGTTTGTAATGTTGAACTCGCAGAAGTCAAATTAATCTTTCATTTATGGCCCAGAAAAACCAAAGTTTCTAAGAATGCACTGTTCACCCAAAGGCACAAACAACTGATAAGTAGGCAGAAGTATGTCTCCTCCCTAAACAGAAGAAGGAAATGAAATGACTAAATAGGCTTGTTGCTCTGACCAAAACAGGAAACGCCATTAACTTTCCTCCTGAGTGAGAGTTTGTCATAATCTCATGCATTCTCTTTGAGTCTCTGTGCTTCTGCACCTGTGCTGTTCCTTCACATCATCACAAAGAGAGATGTCTACTGCATCAGAGCCATTTGAACAGCAGCTGTCTCTGTCAGCAGCAGGGACTTTTGAGGTGGACGTTCTCACTGATGGTCTGTTCTGATGGGGGATTGAAGCCACAGCTGCAACATCATCCTATCATGTTCTTCAGACAAAAAATAATATTCTGTCATTGTTTACTCACCCTGTATGTCTTTCCAAACCCGTATGTAGTTGCACAAATAGATGTGTGGTACTGTTCTGGAGCTTGACTGTCGTGGACACTCTGAACTGGTTTTATTGGGAGAACTTCTTCAAAATTTAAGGCCACAAAAAAATAGCATATTGCTTTGGAATGACATGAGGGTGAGTATTAATGGTGGAGGGGTTTTGGGGGGAGGGGTGATTTTTTTTTATCAATGCTCACATGCTACCTCTCCCGCAGTTCTCTCAAAAATTGCATCATGTGTTGCGTCATGCCAGATGTCCACGAGATTGCAGAAATTATAATCTGGCCAAATCTCAAAAGTGAAAGGGTGTGTCATGTGCCTCACGCGCCATAAAACCGGCAGACACTCGTTCCCTAGAAATGCTTCATGCTGACTTCCAACATCCACTTACTTGTGGTCTGGCTTTTATATTATATCACATTGTTAACTGCAGTGATTTTAGCCAGTATTTTAGTGGTTCTAAACTGGTTTTGACCCAGATATTAAATCTTGTGACACAACACAATACCAAAATATTTGTAAATACTATCAAGAACTGCATTAAGACCAATTACATCAAATATGTCATACTAAACATAATATTGCATATATTGAATTGTGTGTGTGTGTTTGTAAGTGTATGCACGGCAATTCGTACATATTTTACAATGTGGCTAATTCGTATGAATTAGTACGACCTCACTCATACAAATTCATGCAATTTTTGCTAATTGTACGAGTTGCCAATTCATATGAATTTGTACGAATAACCTACACCTAACCCCACCCCTAAACCTACCCGTCACTGGGGTTTAGACAAATTGTACAAAATCGTACGAGTGAGGTCATATGAATTCATACGAATTTGCCACCTTGTAAAATACGTACGAATTGGTCATGAGATAGTGTTGGTGTAAATATATATATATATATATATATATATATATATATATATATATATATATATATATATATATATGTGTGTGTGTGTGTGTGTGTGTGTGTGTGTGTGTGTGTGTGTATGTGTGTGTGTGTTTGTGTGTGTACATACATATATGTATACTCACACTCCTATATATACATACATGTACATGCATATATATATATATATATATATATATATATATATATAGAAAAAGAGAGCTTTTATCTGTGTGTGTGTGTGTGTGTGTATGTTATACTATATGATATATATATATGGAGAGAGAGTGAGTGAGTGAGAGAGAGAGAGAGTGAGAAATATCCAACAAACAAATCAAGCACTCATTTAATAACATCCATTTCATATATGCACCATTGATTGTAACACATTAAAAGAAAAGAAATATAATTGCCGTAGATTTTCATACAATTATGGGTGTAGCTACCTTATCTAGACCCTTAAAAAGGAAATGAACTATACTTTGGGCGATATGGGGCAGTTTTTCCATAACAGGTTACACCCTTCACATTGAATAGATGGTTTTACATAGTATTGTGTTGACTAACACAGCCTGCTCTACCTCAAATATGACTCTATGTCACCAGTATTATGAAATGATCAGAGCAAGCACATAATCTACAAGGAAAAAAACTGTATAATGCTGCACAAAAAAAGCCCACGAGCACGGTATCATGTGGAGACCAATATGGTGACGGTAATTACTAACGATTACTCCACTACACAAGCAGAGAGCCGCCAGAAACGATGCAATGACTCAAGATAAACTAAAGATTAATGAGTGGCACGATGCTTTTCAAAGGTTCACATCAGACTGGGCGCAGGCATTAGTGCACTATGGTCTAGACAAGCACAGCTTTTACTTTAAAGTACACAAAAACTGACAGTTCAAAGTCAGTTGCATAAAAAACTATTGTTGTTAAGAAAATACTACAACCAACAAAAAGTATAATGGTAATATGTTTTTTGTACATAGTGCCATGGTAAAATATTACGGTTTGGACAAAACTATGATATCAATACTGTAGTATTCATTGAAATACTTGGAGTACTATAAATATCACAGTATATGAAAATTATACATAATAGACATATCTTGAATCTGAACGATTACTATATTAATGCTACTTACATATACTGTCACTCTTACAAAATGTCATTATTGCAGTGCCATAGTATTACAGTGTTTTATGAATATGTTCCAAGGTAAAATCCTGTTTTGTCCACATTTACCATGGCAATATGTATTTTGCATTACTGTGATGTTAATAGTGCAATAGATGAATATAATAATCATTCAGTATTATAATAGGGCTATAGAGAAAAGTACCAACTGTGCCACGTAAGAGATGTAGTTTGCTGGCAATACATAGTTAAAATATAACATAATAGATATTAAGTAATGCATGCAATACTATACCTTAATACCAAATTATTAGTATATTAACGTACCATGTTATTAAAAAAACTACCACCCTTACAAAAAGTACTTTGGCATGTTGCCATGTTTAATGCACATGTTTCAGATTCACATTTTTACCATGGTAATACTATATCTTTTACAATACTATGATGTTAATAGCACAACAGATTAATATGGTAGGGTAGTCTATATATCAAAGTACCATGGTATTGCTATCGTGTAAGGAACTGCAATGCACACTTAATATATAATATAATAAGTATTAAGTAATGCATGCAATACTAAACATTCTGCATTATTAATTTGGCGTAAGCACACAGTGTGATGTGAGTGTGACCTTGTTCAGATGGGATGCTCGTGCTTCTGCCGGTGTGGAGAGGCGTGTGCGCGCGGCTGGATGAGACACACGAACCCCGTTTCACCGGGTCTTTCTCCTCGTGAGAACGTACCTGTGAAGTGCTGTAGGGTCGGTACCGTGCCCTGGACCCACAGGCTGAGCACTTGCTGCACCGATAGATTAATGGAATAATCCTTATTCATGTTCGCGCTGGGCGGCTGGAGCGCGGCCCTCTTGCTCAAATATCTGACCGAGGATGGGGGACACATGGAGCCTCTTCACCGGTGCCGCTGCTCGCTGGAGGAGGATGGCGGAGCGGCGGTCCGTCTGATCAGCTGCTGCTCAGGGGCCATGATGGGTACGGCTGACACACACACACACATACACAAACACAAACACACACCCTTTCTCACTCACTCACACACATACATGAACTCACACACACACGCCAGCGCTTCTGCATGGCTCTTAAAGGCGCAGCGCCCTTAAAGGGAGGTGAACAGCACATTCACATTACGACCAAATAAAGCAGTTTATGAATGAATATCATATATTGAATTCATTCTGTATTTAATTTAGAATTAGAGAGAGAGAGAGAGAGAGAGAGAGTACAATTCTAAACTCAATTTAATAGCATGCTGTAGGTTGTTAAAACAGATGCTATAAAAATATCAATTTGTATATGTAAATATCAATTACATATTTAATATTAAATAAATACTACTACTAATGATAACATATTTTTATATTAAATTAATCATATTAATAAATATATTGTTATTAATATTATTACTAATAATGCTCTGATTGTGCAGTTTAAATTAAACATCTTTACAAAATAATATGAATGTGTATATTTAAATATTTATTATTATTATTATTAATAATAATAATTTTAGTAATTTATTTAATGTTAAATAATTTCCAAATATTAAAAATAAAACAATCACTCACTGTTATTAATATTATTGATAACAATGTTTTAATTATGCATAGTTTCAATTTTACCTGATTATATAGAAACTATGAATTTGTATATTTAACTAGCAATTAAATATTTAATACTAAATTATAATTTAAAATATAGTAATGTATGCAATATATGCAATATTAAATAATGTATTGTTATTAATCTTATTTCGATTATGCATGGTTTTAATGAATTCAGATTGTATATAAAATATGACTTTGTATATTTAAATATCAATTAAACATGTAATAATAATGATGATTATTGTTGTTGTTATTATTATTATTATTATTTAATCATACATACCACATATAAATTAACCACAGAATGCATTTTAAATTGATCATCATAATTAAGTGGATTTTTTATTTTATAGTCACTGTTGAAACTGCACTAGAATATTTTCTGCTAGTCTGATCTCCTCTCGCTGTTGCCCTGCTGAATGAGATAAGGTGTTTCTGTTCTGGAAAATTCCTGTGAAATAAAACAGATCCATTTTAGGACAGAGATCTGACAGGGTTTAAATTTAAATATCGTCTAGAAAGCGTAGACATTAAGAAGTATTATTAATGTCTGAGCTTTTCCTAAAGAAATTGAAGAAGCTTTCCTAAACTCCTGCACTTTTTGGAAGAGATTATAGGCTTAAATATGTTCACATACATAATGTTACATGAGCCAAAGCACTGGAATGGATCAAGCCAAAATGTGCCAACTATCAGTTGAGTATTAATTAATCTCTAATATTGAACATAAAAGTCAAAAGAACCACCCTTTGATTTTTTTAGGACAATGAAGCAGGTGTCCCAGAACAGGTTTACTGGACTCTGAAAAAAAAAAAAATCTGAGCATGAACTAATGGGATTTTCAATGGGACAGTGACATAAGGAGAGCAGCTTCTGTTCCTCAAACACACACCCTGATCATTTTTCCACTATTTATCAGCCTGACATTTAAGCCTACGCTTGTTGTATTAGCTTACAAACCCAAACCTCTCAGCTTCTACTTTCTCTTTGTAAACGCTCCATTGTAGGAACAATATCAAATAATGTCAGTATAGCAGGTCACGTGAGGACACCACACCAAAGGACTGGATAAAATAGTCCGAAGGCAAACACCTGACACTGGACCTTTTGTGAAGAAATCCCAGCTCCTCTAAAGGGCCGTAGGGTGTGTTGTTCCAAGGAATCAGTCAGTTCCAAGAGCACTGTGGGACTGCATGTACACAAACATAAAAGCGACAGAAATTAATTCAGGCATCACTGAGAAACGAGTATCAGTCACTCACTTTTGTGCAAATGAAGAACAAAAAGTGCTTTGCAGCTAAATAAGATGTGGATAATAAAGTAATACCATTCATTACTTGCATAATGTATTTATCATTTATCTTTAATGGCACAGGCAGTAATTTGGTCTTGGTCAGGTTAGGGGTAAAAATTACCATAATAAACAACTATGTGATTTACATGTCACAAACACGTCTCTCCCGTGTGGTTCCATCAGCCTTGAATTTAATTAGGTATGCTGAAAGGCAAAATAAATAAACAACCATCCTACTTTACTGTGATATTCCATGTGTCTTTTCTGACACAATGAAAACTGCTTATGGAAAATTCCATGTAGTAAAATAAGTTGTTGTTTTTCGTCGTATCCGGCAGATGGCGCTGTGAACTTATATTGTACAGCTTGACCCAGTAGTTTTCCAGTGTCATAATACTATATATTTTACAATACTATGATGTTAGTAGCACAACAGATTAATATGGTAGGGTAGTCTATATATCAAAGTACCATGGTATTGCTATTGTGTAAGCAATAATATATAATATAATAAGTATTAAGTAATGCAGTTCTGTGTAATATCTGAGCATGTTTACTAGTCTTAAAGCATCCCTACGATGATTTAAGACTAGTAAACATGCTCAGATATCTATCTATCTATCTATCTATCTATCTATCTATCTATCTATCTATCTATCTATCTATCTATCTATCTATCTCTCTATCTGTCTGTCTGTCTGTCTGTCTGTCTGTCTATCCATCTAGCCAGAAATGTTATGTTTGATATATTTTTGTGGTGTTGCAAGTCTTTTTTGAGCAGTATGTGAATATGCAAGCTCTCAGTCTGACTGTAAGAGCTCTCACCCTTTCATCAGAATGGCCTCAGGTGTGTAAATGTGAAAGATTCTCGCAGCCGCTGCATCTAAATCTGTACATGTTCATCGGTTGAGGTTGGTGTGTAACTAAATCTAAGGGAGTGACATGGCTGGAAGCGTGCAATATCTATCTATTCATACTTTTTTTTCTGGATCCTCATATCGCCTGTTTCTTGATCTCCTCAGGTGCCTCACATTGTGTGCAGCTCATCTGAATATTACTGCTGTCAGAGTGACCCGATTCACTAGAACAGTCAAGTCCCAGCCTGAGTCACAACCACAGACCCCACTGAGCAAATGCAACATGACACCAGGCCTATTCATCACCCTAAATTTCCCCTTTCATTTTCCTTTTTTTTGGTGGTTCATTGTCATATACTTCAGTTCAAAGGGCTTCAGAAAACTTGTAAATGTACTTGTATTTTTTCAATTTTATTTGAAAATAATATTGAAATTATATTTTAGTGTATTTATCAATTAGCCTTAAAGATAAAAACATACAAAATCAAGTTTTTAAATGTATTTATTTACAAACAGTTCTTGAAGTTTCTGGAATGACAAACTGAATTGTGGTTAATTAATATATATGTTAATTATATATATCAACACTCCCAGTTTCTTCTGGTAATAAAAAAAGTTGGAAAACAAGCAGCATATTTAGAAGTATATTTTAACTCTAATTCTAAAAATGAAATGTGCTGCATGCTTCATTCTAAAACATACAGTGTTTTACATTCAAAATAATTAATTCAATATAATCAGCTTTTCATCAGCTCACAGGGAAATAGTGTAGACTATAGGAGGCCTTTGAGTAATAATAATAATAATACAATTATTTACTTGTTTTAATGAGTTACTTCTGGCGAACACAAAAGGAGAATTTTTGGCAGTCAAGCTCCAAAATGATGAAAAAAGCACTATAAAATGGTCCATACATTTTTTTAGAGATCTTCTGAAGTCATACGATTTTAGGGATGAACAGCTCAAAATACAAGCCATTAATTACTAGAAATCTTCAATGTAGAGCTCAACTCTCAACCTGATGCACAGAGCGTTACCATTTGATTTGTGAAAAGGCTTCAAAAGTCACATGGATTATTTGTATGATATTTTTTATGGTGCTTTTGGGTAATTTTTTTCAGGTTGAACATTTACATTTATTCATTTAGCTGACGCTTTTATCCAAAGCGACTTACAATTGCTATATATGTCAGAGGTCGCACGCCTCTGGAGCAACTAGGGGTTAAGTGTCTTGCTCAGGGACACATTGGTGTCTCACAGTGGATTCGAACCCGGGTCTCTCACACCAAAGGCATGCGTCTTATCCACTGCGCCATCACCACCCAACATATATTTCAAAAACTCACCTGTTTTCATGCAAGTGAGACTTCAAAGCAATCACTCTCTCTGCCAAAGAAAGAAGGGAAAGATTCAAAAGTTCATTCAGAAAAGTTCAAACTGAAAACGGCTCGCTTTGTTACTCACTGATAGGCGGCGTTCACATATGAGTCTCTCCTGAAGTTGTTTAACAAATAACAGGCTGAAAACACTACTGATGTGGGACTTTAAAGCGTTAACCTTGTTTGACCTGTTAGCTTTTCAGTAGTAAGATCATTCCAGATGAAATTGGTTGTAGTACAGACAGCTATGAGAGACCTGCCCGTACCTGCCTGAGACTAAAACACAGCACCTAAGGCTACGGAAACCAAAGATTACTCATTTTCACAGATTACTTATTTACACTTGAACCTGCTCTGATCTTAATGAAGGGAATTTCTTTTCTGATGTTGCAAGACATATCAAATCACACACTTAAAAGAAAACATCCTTTATATCCCATTTTTACAAGGAACTTATTGTACATTCACTTTTGGTTTCAAAATAAGCAAGAAATGATGTTACCGCTTGTGGTCTGTTATTCATTCAGACAGATGTTAAAAATTAAAATCACGCACCATTCAAAAGATTTTTGAATGGTAGATTTTTGGCTCACCAAGGCTACATTTATTTGATTAAAAATACAGTTCAAAACTTTAATATTGAGAAATATTATATATATATATATATATATATATATATATATATATATAATGTATATGTATCCATATAAATCAATGCTTCAAAAAAAATATATACTGACCCCAAACTGCCTTAATTATAGTTCACTGTTATGGAATCTCATAATAACACACATCATAAAGACAACTGAATGACTACAGTGTCTTTTTAGCCTGTGTTTCTTCGACAATGATCTGTCCATTTGACAAAGGGTCTGTGACATCAAACAGACCTTCCTGTCAATCAAAATCAGCCTCCATGGGAAGCGGTGGTCTAGTATTCGCTCCAGGCAACCTAGAGTTAAAAAACTCTGCCATGTTGTCCTGGTTCCGAGAATATCGCAATGACACATATGGCCTATCATATTCTTGTCACAACGTGAAAATGTAAGTCCTCCTGGCTTTGATGAACGGCCCCTGAGGGGGTGGATTTTCGAACGCAGAATTTTTGACAACTTATCCAGAATTATGTAGTTGACATAATAGCAGGAAGAAAATAAATTATCTGCATGTATGACGTCAATCTCAAAGATTCTCTATCTGAGACGCCTCTGCCTTTGATACATTTGTCAACACAATTTAATGATTAAATTCAGACATCTACAATAATCGCAGCTAACACATGCATTTAAAACTTTTACTAGTTTTAAGATGGTTGCTAGGGTGTTGTGTGTGGTTGCTAGGGTGTTTTGGGTTGTTACCAGGCTGTTGGTGGTTTCTAAACGTTCTGAGTGTTTGTTATTGCATGGCTATACAATTAGTATTGCACTCCGATTGGTTAAAGCATTGCTAGGATGTTATGAGTTACTAGATTGTAGGTGGTTGCTAGACGTTCTGAGTATTTTAGTATGTTGCTGTATAATTAGTTTTGTATTCTGATCATTGCTAGGTGGTTGCTAATGTGTTTTGCTTAGATTGATTAAGGCATTGATAGATAGTTGCTAGGGTGTTATGGGTTGTTACTAGGGTGTTTGTGGTTGCCAGACATTCTCGGTGCTAGTTAAAAGGTTACTCCACCCCAAAATGAAAATTTTGTCATTAATCACTTACCCCCATGTCGTTCCTAAAACCCATAAAAGGTTTATTCGTCTTCGGAACACAATTTAAGATATTTTAGATGAAAACCGGGAGGCTTGTGACTGTCCCATTGACTGCCTAGTAAATTCCACTGTCAAGGCCCAGAAAAGTAGGAAAAATATCGTCAACTAGTCCATCTGCCATCAGTGGTTCAATCTGAACTTTATGAAGCGAGAATACTTTTTGTATTCAAAGAAAATAAAAATAACGACTTTATTCAACAATTCGTCTCCTCTGGTTCAGCATAGCGCCATTTTGGAGAATATCTGTTGGACGCAAATAGCGTATGCTGTTGTTGGTGGTTACTAGACATTCTGATTGTTTGTTATTTAGTTGCTATGCGCTCAGTATTGTGCTCTGATTGGTTGTTAGGGCATTGCTTGCTGGTTGCTAGGGCGTTTTGCGTTGTTACTAGACTGTTGGTGGTTGCTAGACGTTCTGGGTGTTCATTATTGTGTTGCTATGCAACCAGTATTGTGCTCCAATTGGTTAAGTCATTGCTAGGTGGTTGCTAGGGTGTTTTGAGTTGTTACTAGGTTGTAGGTGGTTGCTAGATGTTCTGAGTGTTTGTTAGTGCGTTTCTATGCAATCAGTATTGTGCTCTGATTGGTGAAGGCATTGCTAGCTGGTTGCTAGAGTGTTTTGGGTTGTTACTATGCTGTTTGAGTGGTTTTTAACACATTGCTATGTGGATGCTGAGGTGTTTTGAGTGGTTTTTAACACATTCCTATGAAGTCGCTAAGGTGTTTTTTAGCATGTCACTATAAGATGGCTAAGTTGTTCTGAGTGGTTGTTAGCATGGCATTATGTGTTTCATAAGGTGTTTATAATAGTATTTAACATATTACTATGCAGTTGTTAGGGTATTTTTTCTCGCTAGGCAAAACTGCTTATAAAAGTAACACATCTCTTCTTAACAAGTCATTTAATTTTTCATTTTTGTCTGAGGCATAAACTGTGCAAGATGAGTTACACATTAGAGTTTAATACTTTAATACTTCATCTGATTCTGTCGACTGGAGGGTGAAATTGGGGTGTATTCATTTCTTACAGAATAGCAGAACCTGTTTGTCTTCAGAATAAGGACAGATGTCCTGCCAGAATCAAATATCGGCAGGTCATTTAACGTGTTTGTTTCAAGGATTTCACGTGTTCTGGCTTCATGAGATCTGAACAAGGTTTGCCTGAAATTTAGCAAACCACAGATGATTTGAGCCACAAAAGAGGCTGTGAAACTTTCCACAAGAGCAGCATGCAAGAGCAGCAAGTCACTCATCACACTCGAGGAAAGGCTAACTTTAGAAGAAATTCTACAAGGTTTAGTCATGTTTCATTTAAGTATCTTTGTCATAATTAGTATATTACACTGAGATCTTTGAACTTGGAGTATTGGAATATCTTGGAATATTTGAGACAATGTTGAGACCTCTTCTGAAACATGAGACGTGAGATTACTTGCGTCTGTTTCCCAGGAGAAACATTTAAAGGATAAACCAAACATCTCCATTTACTCTCCATGTCGGTTCATTGCTGTCTAGGAGAAACAATTGAAATATTAAAGAGATATTAAACATCTCACTTGTTTATATTAAACATTGCATTTATGTTTCTTTTCAGGTGCCACTGAAAATAAAATAATAAAAAAGCATTTAAATAAATAAATAAATAGGACATAAAGAAGTGCCTAAATAAACAAAAAGCACCTAAATAAATAAATTAATTAATACATAAATAAATAGCAAATAAATAAATAGTACAAATTAAAAGTGCACAATTTAAAAAGCAAATAAATAAATAGCACAGATTACAAAACAAACAAACAAATAAAAATAAATAAATAGCAAAAACATTACAAAAATAAATAAATAGTACAAATTAAAAGCACACAATTAAAAAACAAACAAACTAATAAATAGCTAAATAAAAATACAAAAATAAATAAATATTACAAATTAAAAGTGTACAACCTAAAAAGCAAATAAATAAATAAGCCCAAATTATAAACAAATAAATAACTTAATAATTTCCTCTTTGAGGTATCACATGGTGTCGATCGTGGTCATCCACTTTGCAGAAGGGCTTTTACATGCTGTGTGTTTGTGGTAATTACTTGCTGGATTGAACGGTACTAGTTGTAGTGGTTCAGATGCTGTGATGATATCATGAATGTTGTGTGTTTGATCCCAGATCACACTTCTCTTGTGATCTTAATACACTTAACTTAAGAAGAAGTTCCAGTGTAGTCTGCGTTCCTCACATGGGTGAGGATAAATAAATAAACCACAAAGAAATGACTCTCATACTGTGATCACATTTAAGTTGATGATGACAGATGATCTGCTCATGATGAGTCATGACCATGCTATGCTCACACATACTGTATTTATGGCTTTTTAATTTGCATTGTATTGCATCATGGCCTAAAGTAATGGGACTGATACAACTTCTAGGGAAATTATTACGAAATGGAACTGACTATTTAAGAGGAATCACTCTAAAACTATGATTAATTATAGCACAAATGGGGTAACGTGGTTAGTCTCAGTCTCAGACACTACAATGCATAAAAAAATGGCAAGAGCTCACTTGGTGTTTTGCAATGTCCAGGAGTCAGAGTACACAATAAATATTCACGTTTACAAGAAACCAAGCTGCAACAATTAGTACGTCTAAGGAAGAGCTAATCACTGGGTTAATCATTGAAGACACTGAATCTATGGAAGATACTGAGAATAAACTATTAGCAAATAAACAACAATCTTTCAGTACACCAGTCACGCATTATTTTCAAGAAATAGCTGCAAACTCAGAGATGTCAATAATCGCAAGGACACAGAGGAAAAGGTGCTAGAGTTTGCAAAAGTGATGCTCTGTCATGTGACCAAACATTGCAAAATTTAAACTTTTGCTGCAAAACAATCTGGCACACAGTCATTCATTGACCAATGAGAGTTCTTGAGTGGTGTGTCCTGTTATGTTTTATTGCTGTATTGTATTCCTTTTTTCGCTAAAAAAAACTCTCATCAGAGAAAAATAAAATAAAATAAAACTTTATATTTTTTTATTTGTGTGTGATAGATGTTATGGGTTGTATATGTTGTCCTGTTGTCTTTTAAATTTGGACATTGAGTCTAATAAAGTTTGATTGATTGATTGAAAATAAAATAACTCACTTCCCAACAGCTCTTATAAAAGAGTTACAGTAGAATAGTTTGCAACTCTACCATTCAAAAGTTTGGGTTCAGCAAGAAATTTATTTAATTATTCAATTATTTAACAGTTTTATGTTTTTGATGTTTTTATACTAATGGAGTGGATCGCAGATCTACAATGGCCTTCATAATAATATTAATTATAATATTTCTTGAATAATTATTAATCAAAGTTACATTTATGCATGTTAGAGAAAAAGTTGAATATGGCTTTAGTCTGCCTTTCTGCTCTCATTGTGTGTGTAACCATGCCCGATAAGGTTTAGGGCTGAGCCAACCTTGAAGTAAGATAAGTGTTTCTCTGCGTATGTGTGTTAGTATCTGTCTGTACCGGGAGAAGCTCAGACAGTCCAGGACAAACGTTCCGCTGCTGATGTCCAGCGCCTCAGATATACGTCTTTGGAAAGACATATTGCATCTGACCTCTGATCACTTGTCACTAAAATAGTCATCAGAAGATACGCTTCAAGCTTGCGTCCATATGTGGAAATTGTCTAAGGTTATCTAGGTTTTAGAACCAATCAGAATTTTGCTGACTTATGCATTCACGCAATTAGCAACCTCTGTCAGGGTATAATGGTTGGTGATTTTGAATTGTAAGGCAGAGCGGCCTATGAACTCCGTGCGAGTGTTGAAGCTGACTTCTACTGATGAAACGGCAAACTATTTTCTTCAGTAAATTTTTCTTTAATTAATCGCATCTCTGACTCCTGGTCTTTGTTCATCATACCTGGTCCATGGGTTTTAACTGTAATTCCCCAACAATGCAAACCGAGGCTGCGTTTATTGATAAAAGAAACAGTAAATACAGCAATATTATAAAATAATATTACAATTTTCAAATGTATTATATTTTAAAATGTAATTTATTCCAGTGATGCAAAGATGAATTTTCAGCATCATTATTCCAGTCTTGAGTGTCACATGATCCTTCAGAAATCATTGTAATATACTGACTATCAGTTTTGAAAACTGTGGATATATTTGTTGAAACCATTATACATTTTTTAGGATTGTTTGATGAATAGAAAGAACAGAATTTAATAACAGAAATATTTTGTAATAATATAAATGTCTTCACTGTCACGTTTGATCAAATGACTGCACCTTTGCTCAATAAAAGTTTTAATACATTTTTAAAAAATGGCTGAGCCCAAACCTTTGTACCTTATTGTTTAAATTTGTATTAAAATAAATATACTATGAGCACATGAACCTCACTTGATTGTTCAGTGAATAATACATCGCAAACCACCATTTCAGTCAAGCAGATCCTCTCAGACAGTGTAAAAAGGTGTACCACACTGTCGGGATACAAACAAGGTCAGCCGGAATGCTGCTGTCTGGATTTCCTTATCAGCCCGTGTCTCTTACCCCTGCTGTGCTTATGGCTTGATGACTTCCTCGCAACTCTCTCCACCAGATGATGACCAGTCTAATGCTTCTATCTGAGAGTCTTATCAGCACATAGGACAAACCCGACCATTTCCTGTAAATAAACCCCGGCAGAAGAGATGATCCCTCAGTCTGCACCCAGTGCAGTCTACCTGTATGAACAGAAGTGTTTGTGTGACACATTATCTTGTTTTTTAGATCACTATATATTTGAATTACAGCAGCATGATGTCATGTTGAGTAAACACGTCTGCTCACGCTCGTGTGTGGGTTTCCCTCAGCAAACAAACACACAATGACAGGACACCTATGAAAAAACTTCAGCTAAGTGAACATAATCAGACTTCTCAAAGACATAACTAAGTCTAACCTGTCTTATCTACAAATAACTAAGATGGCTATGATGGCGGATATGGGCGTTTATTTGATGGGAATAAATACAACCTGAATTCCGGAAATGTTGGGCCTTTTTTTTAAATTTGAATAAAATTAAAACTTAAAATGAAAGAATTTCAAATCACATGAGGTAATATTTTATTCACAATAGAACATAGAGAACACAACAAATGTTTAAACTGAGAAATCAGCACCCAGACTCTTCTACTACGAAGCCATGCTGTTGTAATAGCTGCAGTATATGGTTTTGCATTGTCCTGCTGAAATACACGTCGTCTGGAGGGGAGCATATGCTGCTCTAAAGCCTTTATATACCTTTCAGCATTAGTAGTGCCTTCCAAAACATGCAAGCTGCCCATACCGTATGCACTTATGCACCCCATACCATCAGAGATGTTGGCTTTTGAACTGAACGCTAATAACATGCTGGAAGGTCTCCCTCCTCACAGAAGAGTACTCAAGTAAACAGGCGTGGTCGGCGATCGGGATACAATATCCAAAGGGATTGACAGAAGGGGTAATCCAGGTACGAGAGCAATAATCCAATCAAGGTGCAAACAGAGTCCGAATGGCAAGACAAAGGGTAAATCCAGAAAGCATGGGCAGGAGTCAAAACACAAGAGAACACACAAGGTAAAGCAAGGCAAGGCAAGACTATGACTAAGACTATGACTAAGACTAAGACTTGGGCTCCGTAGAGTAGCTATCACTATGAAAGTGATAAACGCAATACAATACTCGGCATCTAGCAAGAGGAAGTCCATGGTTTATAAAGCCTGAGTGATTAGTGTGATCAGCTGTGTAATCAGTGAAAACAGCTGTGTGTGTCGTCAGTGCAATGAATGATGGGGATTGTAGTGAAGTGCAAGAGTCCATGCGGTGAGTGGGTGACTTCTGGTGGTGATTAACCGGAAATGCATTGAGCAGATTCGTGACAAGAACACTTTTCCACTTGGAAACAGTCCATTTTAAATGAGCCTTGGCCCACAGGACACGACGGCACTTCTGGGCCATGTTCATATATGGCTTCCTTTTTGCATGATAGAGCTTTAGTTGGAATCTGCAGATGACACGGCGGATTGTGTTTACCGACAGTGGTTTCTGGAAGTATTCCTGGGCCCATTTAGTAATGTCAATGACAGAATCATGCTGATGAGTGATGCAGTGTCGTCTGAGAACCCCAAGACCACGGGCATCCAACAAAGGTCTTCGGCCTTGTCCCTTACGGACAGAGATTTCTCCAGTTTCTCTGAGTCTTTTGATGATGTTATGCACTGTAGATGATGAGATTTGCAAAGCCTTTGCAATTTGACATTGAGGAACGTTGTTTTTAAAGTATTCCCTAATCGTTTTAGGCACATTTTTGCAGATTGGAGAGCCTCTGCCCATCTTTACTTCGGAGAGACTCTGCCTCTCTAAGACATCCCTTTTATAGCTAATCATGTTACTGACCTGATGTCAATTAACTTAATTAGCTGCTAGATGTTCTCCCAGGTGAATCTTTTCAAAATGTCTTGCTTTTTCAGCCCTTTGTTGCCCCTGTGCCAACTTTTTTAAGACCTGTAGCAGGCATCAAATTTGAAATGAGCTCATTTAGTGGAAAAAAAGTGTTACATTTCTCAGTTTAAACATTTGTTATGTTCTCTATGTTGTATTATGAATAAAATATTGGCTCATGTGATTTGAAAGTCAAATTTTAATCAAATTTAAAAAACTTCCCAACATTTCCGGAATTCTGGTTGTACATTTTCAGTCTGTTCCTCATATAAAACTTTCATACGGCTTCAGATGACTTGAAATATTGTATAGACTACTTTCGTGTTTTCTATATTTCTATAATAAGACTAAATTATATAGAAAAGAGGCATGTTTACGCTGAAGATAAAAAGACTTAATTGAATTACTCATACTGCTGGGCTATTCCAGCTCATTTTGAGGTTGCTTAAACTGGATTGTGAGACTTTGAAGTTCTGCTACACCGTTTAGTAAATTTGCCTTGGAAGTTTATGTGAATTATTCATTTATAAAGAACACAGCCATAAATATCATGTTCGTTTATTGCATCTATGAATATCTGTTTTATAAATATTACTGTAAGCCGTGATACTCTTTGAAACGGTTATTATTGGATATAAAGCTCAATCTGCATTGAGCTTGTATCGTTTTCATCTGTTTGTTTATTAGCTTAGCAAACTAAAGACACACCTCGGCACCTGGATACTGTACACAATGCTTCTATTCATGCACAATGAATATAGAGATGCCCCCCTCTTCACGTCCAATACAATGGTTAAAAGAAAAGCACAGATTTTTCGAGATGGTAGTTTTGCTATATGGTTACTGAGGAGTTCGGAGTATTAATCGTGTTGCTATACTTTTCATAAATTAATACTAAGGTGTTCCGGGTGGTCACATTCTTGATTTTATATTTTGTATTTGTGATTATAGATCTGAATTAAATAATAAATGTGAATTTTTTTTGTGTAATGTTTTTTTATTTTAATTTAATGTGATGATTTTTTTTATGTTCAAGAGCTTGGGGTCAGAAATATAAAATAAAAATAAGAATTAAAACATTTTATTCATGAATGATGCCGTAAATCGATCAAAAGTGACAGCAAAATCATTTATAATGTTACATAAGATTTCTATTTCAAATAAATGTGGTTCTGTTTAACTTTATTCATCAAAATTCTGAAGAAAATGTACAGTACAGTACAATTACTATCAACATCGACAATAATATAAAACGTTTCTTCAGCAGCAAATCAGCATATTAGAATGATTTCTGAAGGATCATGTGACAGCATATATATATACTGTACATAGTTCTTAATTTTATGAACCACAAAACGAAAAGTCTCATTTCTGTAATTGTGTGCACGTGTGTGTTTGTGCCATTCTCTCTCTGTTTATTTCTGCAAAACGTCATTTAAAAAGGTAATTTGGTTATTCAACATCTTATCTACGGCTAATGTAACAATCCATCTGTGCCACATGCTAAATGTTCCGGTAAACACAATTATTCCACGCCTGAGAAAAACAAGGCTCAGTCTGGGCGCTCAAACTGATTTCACCGGCCAGAAAATGCGCTCCAGTATCTGCATGGCTGCAAATTATAGGCTGCAGCAACCAACACTCAAGTTGGCAAGGCCTAAAGCCTACTAAATGAAGCTCTTTTGTGGTAGGGCTTGGCATGACGGATGAGGGCAAAATTCCTCTTTTTCCTTTGTGCTCCAGAAGTGTGAACCAGAAATGAAACCTTGTGCTAGGCATCCAGCATAGAGGTGAAGAGAAGCATGCTATGTTAGTGCACGACAGTCATGCTGGAGTCTCGATATGTGTCACAGCAGGCAGCTCAAACAATCCGTTCCTGATGTCAGGTCCCTTTGATGTCGTCTTTAAAATATGAATGATTTTCTCTAATGAGACGTGTCCTAATGTAGACTGTGCTGCTGTTTCATTTTATTTGAAGACTGGGAATGGTTTTCTGTTAATCTACTGTGCGTAGCACTTTTCACAATGTATTCTTTCAGATGAACCAAACTTGATATGACGGTCATCTTGAAGTCTTAAAGGCACAGTAGCATATGGACGCTATCTCACTATTCAGATGTTTTCAAACTTAGAAAAAAGTCTGAATTGTAAACTGCCAATAATGAAAAGAAAAAAGAATAGTGAGATTAAACATTGCAGTTACCTTATTTTATTTCTTGGTGAAAAGAAGCTTGAATAGTAGCAAAAACAGGCTGTTTAATTCTGAATGTCAAAAAGGGTGGAAATGATTCTGGTCAGTGGGCCTGCAGTGGCAAACAGAGCTGGAAAATTCTGCTTTTAAACTCCCTTTTGAAATGTTATTCTCCTCACCTGCTGTCTTTGTCCTCTCACCTCATCTCTTTACCTCTGGGATCTCTTTGCATTCAGAACGAGGTCCGATGTCCTGCTTAAAATAACCTCACAGTCTCACATCTTCAGAAGGAGGGCATCCCAGGGGTCCGGAGTCACGGTTCTGTCGAATGTTCTCTGTCTCTCTCTCTTTGCCTCTGTTTGTCCTTGTGGTGTTCGATTGCATCCTGAGGAATAAGGATAAAAAGCACAGTGCAGAGTTGCAGAGATTACTGGATGAATCGATGCTTCACATGATCTACAAATAAATAATCAACATTTATTCATTTAGCAGACACCTTTATTTAATGTGCATTATGTGTCAAGTGATTTCAGGCATATTCCATAAAGTTTTATGCATGTGTTGTGGCTCCAAAAAAGTATTTGGACACATATAGCATCCTCAGAAATATTCCACATTTTTACAAACACAAAGTGTCACAAAAAAAGTAATTTGATTTGAAATTTTGTGATACTATTCAAAAGTAAAGTGTTAGCGAGTTAAAAAAAAAGAAGAATTTAATAGTTTTATTCAGCAAGGATGCATTAAATTGATCAAAAGTGACAGTAAATATTATATTTCAAATAAATGCTGTTTTTTTCTATTCATCCAAAAGAAAAAAAAAAATATAGGAAAATAAGTCATGTTTTCCGCTAAAATATATATATTTCACAATATTACTGCTTTTATTGTATTTTTAGTCAAATAATTGCAGCCTTGGAGAGCATAAGAGAATTCTTTCAAAAAACTAAAAAAAAACGTACTGACCACAAACTTTTGAATAATAGTGTGACAATAATATACATGCATTTCTATTGTGTGCAAAGGGTTTCAAAGTACAAAAGGTTTTGGACTGTTTAGAAGTTTTGGAAGCAAAAGCACCTTTCCAAATCCCAATCCAAAAGTTTTTGTATTTAGAAACATTGCACTTGTGATCAGAATATCTAAGACAAATGTTCATACCAGGTGTAAAAGGGGATTAATCAGCAAAGCCTCAAATGTACAGTGCTGGAACACTGAACAGCGCTCTGTGTCTGTCTGTCTCTCTCTCTCTCTGTGTGTGTGTGTGTGTGTGTGTGTGTGTTTATGTGGTTTATGAGGACACAAATTTGTATAATAACATGGGTATGACAAAGGTATTACAATATGAAGGTGGTTTATGAGGACACTGCCTATGTCCCCGTAATTCAAAAGGCTTAAAAAACATACTAAATGGTGTTTTTTTGAAAATCTAAAAATGCACAAAGTCTCCTGTGAGGGCTAAGTTTAGGTGTAGGGTTGGTGTAGGGCAATAGCACACACAGTTTGTTCAGTATAAAAACCATTACGCCTATGGAGAGTCCCCATAAACCACAAAAACCAACGTGTGTGTGTGTGTGTGTGTGTGTTGGAAAAAGTCATGGTGTGCACTGTGGAACAGTAGCTCTCATTCTGGGCTGATTGATTTTACAGGAGTCCTCAGCTCAGAGCTCCAAACTGCTGCTCCGCATATCCACTGCTAGATTTAAAGCCAGGTAGCTTAAAGCAATAGCTCACCAAAAATGAACTTCTATCACTGTCCCCATTTACTCACCAGCATATATTTTGCATGGAGTCCAAGTTGCTGTTTGCCACTTTCACAGAATGAAAGTGAATGGGTGCTATCAGTCAATTCAAAGTCAATAAATTAACTCAATACAGTCCATATACAGTAAAAGTTTGGCAAAACATTTATAAATTTCACAGTTTCCAATAAATAAATGAATTCATTAAGCAGCACAACTGTCTTTAGCATTGCTAATAATAGCAAATGTTTCTCGGGCATGCAAATCAGCCTATTAGATTGATTTCTGAAGAATCATGTGACACTGAAGACTGTAGTAATGATGCTGAAAATGCAGCTTTGCTTCACAGGAATAAATTGCATAAACATGCAATAAAACATAGCGCATACATGCCATCATGGACGTCAAAGATTGCACTGGCATGCAAGTGTGCACAAGACTTCAAAGGTACAGCAAAGGGGAGGATTTTTAGAGACTTTAGGAAAAAACACATTTTCATACTTTTAAGATGCTTCAGCATCGACTTCCAAGTAAGTAACAAAGCTGTCAGAAATCAAGCACACATTCAACTCTTAAACTCTTGGGCATGTTGGACGGTGTGGCCCGTTCCTCACTGGCACCTAAAACGAGTGGAGCAGCCCAATGACTCAGCCAGTGAAATATGAAGGCTTTTAGCAGCCGGCCACAGAGGATCATTTACACTCAACTATGTCTAATTTTTGGGAGTTCAGTATGTAGTCATCCTGTAAAAAAGGGAGTCGAACAGCAGTGAATGTGATTAAAAGAGAGTTTTTGCCATGTCAATTTGGCTAAGTCGATGAAAGCAATATCATAAGGTTATTCATCACCTTCAGACAAACATTTCAAGACAAATTTCACCAATCCATTGGAGAGGAACTCAAAGTACTATTTGTGGCCTTTTACAAGCCATCTTTGGATTTAGCTGTTCCGGAACAATCCGTGCGGTGAGGAAGAGGAGGGCCAACAAGCCCTTCTCAAAGCAGAATCATCTGGACTTGGACTGTTTGGGTCTAACCAAACTCTTTCAAGTGGGGTTCTCTGGTCGCTCCACACCACTGCCAGAGCACCAAATGTGCTCCTTTCAAACGGCTGGAGAAAGTAAACACATCAGAACCTAATCAAAACCCATGCTAGACGAAAATCTGATTTTGCTTTAGATGTTTAGAAGGCGTCTGCGATTTGATGAGCTATTGTTTCACAGCTTGATAGATGAACGTCACCTGACAGAGACTTGAATGAAAAAGATAAAGAAAAACAGAATAAGGAGTGAATAATGTGCTAACAAGTCTTTGGTTGATTGTTAATTACAGGTGCTAAATTAAGAGCATTGATTTCACCACACAATAATGAGACGTACAAAGATGCTCACATGCACAGACACACACATACACCACACCAGATGTTCACGTCAAATGTACAAAAAACGATTTTTCTTAGGATGTGAAACATCCTAACAACAGTCTCAATATATGAACAATGGACACAAATTAAATAATAAAAATAAGCAAATTGCAAAGTCTACTTATATGCACATTTTTATTAATAATAATATTATATATTATAAACATGCACATTTTATTATTAATAATATTATTGTATTATACTTTTGTTGAAGGAATATAAAATATATATAAAATAAATACATAATTTCATATATATTTAATATTTATATATGCAAATAAAAAACAAGCATCCACACTTCAGTATCTAATATCAGCCAAAAACAAATTTTAAAAGTTTAAAATGTTGTGTTTATTTTTAATCAATTGTGAAATAACCAATTTTTGAGTGAAATTTGTTTCTACAACAATTTCTTTTCAGAGGGTACTGATTAAAATATCTCTAATATCAGCTGGTGCTTTACTTTTTTTTAATAATTTAAAATAATTTGTTTACAAGCACATTTGTATTTATTGTTGTCACAACACACACTCTGGAGCAGGGAAACGCAGAGACGTAGGAACTTTTTTCTAACATAGACTTTCAATAACAAACTTAGGAATCGCTGGAGATACAGATACACATAAAACGACAATCAGACCGGACACAGAGGCAGAGAAACACAGGGCTTATAAAGGACAGACTAAACTAGATAATTAACAACACACCTGGAACTAATGAACTGATAAATACATGGAACGAGGACAGGAACAGGAAGACCAAATATGGGCACGAGAGGAGGGGAACACGAGACACAGAGAGACAAAGTCTGACAATTGTAATACTTTAAGCAAACAAACATTATTTTATAAGTGAAATAAAAATATTGACCATATATTGAATATTGAAATATTGAAGATTAATAACATCAGCCAATAACCAATAAGGTCCCATTATAGTGCATCCTTAATTAGTTCCAAATTTATTTAAGTATAAATAATATTAAAAATATATATATTATTTAAATATAAAACATTGTTTTTGTTACTGTACAATTAATAATAAATTAAATAATAATAATTATAATAATGATTATTATTATTATGAAGAAGATATTAAAGATCTTAATAATAAAGATAATTGAAATGAAAGAAATAATCAAAGACATATGAGACCTAGAGAAAAACTACATGGTCATATACAATACACACTTACACACACACACACACTCACTCACTCAATAATGAGCGGATTAGACAGGATCAGGTGGTCTGTGTAATTAGAGTGAGATTAATTAGCATTTGTTCAGCAGCTTTAGCGGTTGGTGATTCTTTTCTCATTAATTTGAGCTTAAACTCATTCCAAAAACAAACAGAACTAAATATTTGTAAAGCTATACTTTCACATTAATACTACGGCATCTTCTCCAGGACATTTGGCTCAACAGAACTGTGGAAAATCTTTCACAAAAGCAGCAGCTCCAGTGAGTCTAGGCCAGTGCTGGTTTTACTTCCAGGTCGAAAGCTGCAAGTGAAGAGAAACAGAAATTCACATTCCTGAGACGCATCAGACAGCACTCCAACCAGGAAACATACAGTGTCAGTAGTTTAGTTTAGTTTATTTGTCTGGGATTGTAAAACAGTCATACATTACTTATTGTAAAACCTATAGGCTCACATGCATATACTGACAAATACACACAAATGCACGTGCGGTATATACTAAGCTATATCCTGCTAGTCATCCAAAGTTATATCATTGTTACTTTACTGCAGAGGCGAACCGGTGGTCATATTTCACATGACATTAGCAGCGTTTGGGAGCTGCTGATTGGAAATAAACTGCAGGTTTCAACTATAAGAAAATGGAAAATTGTAGGACATCTGCAGCAGTTATTTAATTTTTCCATTCCTCACCATCTCCTCTGATGAATGAAGATCTGGCACTTGTATTTTTGGTAGCACCTGCAACGACATCATCATTCAGAACTTCACAGCGCAATAAATAATTCTGACACACACCAGCAGGACTTTCCCTGAACGTCTCAAGATCACACAAATCTTTCCAATAAGATGTGCTGTCACTCATCCTGACTCTCCATTCCTTCAGGATGGTCTAGAAGTAAATCCAGGCAGAAAAAAATCTCTTGTGCATGTATTTGTTGAGTACTACAGGGCAAGGTGGAGGCCGGCATTCTGCACTGGAGTGTGAATTTCACAGAACGGCATCACATACGCGTCTAAACTCACTTTCCGAAAGCCAAACCTGCCCCTGAGCTAACTGGAAAGCTCACAGAGAGGCTCCTCACGCACACTAGAGCAACAAAGGTGTCCTGTGTCACCTGTTTCCCAGAGGCCTCACGAATCCAGGATAGAGCCCACATTGTAGAATATTCTGGTTAAGAACAGGCCACTGAAACAAGGCCTTCTGTAGCTCTGCAAGATTACACACTACACAGAACGTGACAAACGCATCATCACACCGAATGTGTTTTCACAAGCACTCACAGTTGTGATGTTATGATACATTCACATTTTCTATCCCACAGCGGTTAATGATTTGGCTTTGTAGGTGAAAAGTTACAGCTTTAACAAAGATTCAACCTTGAATATCATCCATAATGCTGAACAAGGTGCATGCAGTCAACAGGAAGTTAAAATGGACCCAGTTTTCTTAATGTGATGTGATGTGATCGGCTACATTCATTTAATAATAAGCAGCGGCACGACTGATCTTCAACGAGCCCAAAAGAGCGCATGTTACACCTCTCTTCATCTCCTTGCATTGGCTACCAGTGGCAGCTCGCATCAAGTTCAAGACACTGATGCTTGCGTACAGAACTACCACAGGCTCAGCACCCTCCTACTTCCACTCACTATCACGAACCTACATCCCCTCCAGAAGTCTGAGATCTGCTAGTGAGCGACGCCTTGTGGTACCATCACAGAGAGGCTCAAAATCACTCTCCAGAACATTCTCGTTCACCATTCCTGGCTGGTGGAATAATCTTCCCACCCCTATCCGGAACGCCGGATCCCTGGCAATCTTCAAGCAACAACTGAAAACTCATCTCTTTCGGCAGTACTTGACTTCATCCTAAACTCAAAAAAAAAAAAAAAAAAAAACTCTTTCCCTCTATCTTTCTCTCCGCTTACTAGCTTGTACTTATTTGAACAATGACTGAGACTTGGTGTTACGAGCACTTCCTCTGTCTGATTGCCTCTTCAAGATTAATCGCTTTTTGTATTCCCCAATTGTAAGTAGCTTTGGATAAAAGCGTCTGCCAAATGACTAAATGTAAATGTAATATTTAAATTATTTAATATTTAATTTAATACTATATTTAATTTTATTTAATATTTAATTTGATATAATAGTTTAAAAATATTTTAAATATTTTTTTAATTAAAATAAATAACATTATAAAAATGTAAAAAAATGAATGATTTTTTAAATTAAAATTTTAATGATTTTAAAATGATATGAAATTAAACTAACTTTAAATAAAAAAAATAATTTTAATTTAATTGAAAAAATTAAATTACAAAAAAATTAAATAATTTTTTTTAATTAAATTAAAAGATAATAATACATAATTGCCATTATGTACATTTTTCTTTGTTAACTTGTTAAAATAATAACACAGTATAAATGCAATAAATTGATATTCTTATCATTTGACCGTACAATTATCAGGTCAGAGAAATTCTTCCATTCTACACATTACACTAGGTAAAGTTGAGCACTTTTCATTATGGGACATGGTGTGTAATTATATTTTTGTGCATTAGATAGTGAAGACTAAGGCCACTGATCCAGAAAAAAAAGTTTTCTTTCCACATCCTGATAGAATTGATTACAAAAACAGTATTATCTGATGGTCAGGACTCTATTTTCAGATGATTTTCAGTGTAACTAAATGATATTTTCTGTAAATCATGATTTCACAGGAAGCCACACCAAAAGAACGCAGAGGTCACGAGTGCCACCACACTGCTGATGGGGAAAATACTTCATTACATCAGTGACAGAAAGTGAAAGAGCTAAAATTACAGCTGTGATTACACACGGCTGGAGAAGTCACTCAAAAATCACAAGGAACGGGAATTTGATGAGGAAAATGAAAGAGATCTGATTTTACAAGACTGATTTGTATAATGCAGATGGATTGCAGTTAATGTCCGGTCATGTTTTTTAGCTTAAGTTATTAGATATTGGTTTTATTTTATCAGATTTTTGTTGTGTTCTTAAAATGTTTCCCTCATCTGGAACATGAAGGTAAAATATATTTTCTGGCCTACACATCCAAAACAAAATCCAATATAAAAATGTTTTGGGACTCATGGCCAACTACACCAGGTGTTTCTATCATCTCAGCTGATCTGACAATGTTATATATGTCTTTGAGTGTGATTTGTGTGCATTAGAGAGTGAGTACACAATCAAGTTTTCACTTGATCTAATGGCATGAGCAGGTATACTGGGCCTGTTGACATTCTTGCACAGAACGCATTCTCACTGCAGACCATGTGCTGTCAGACACACAACACACACCTCTCATATTTATGAGGATCCAAAAACTGCTCAAAGTAAACTGCACATGCTGCTCGAGCCACACATGACAATGAACTACTGTAAGCGATCTTTGGAATTAATTGACAATACATTGACCAAACTAGACATTGACAATACATTGACCAGGTGAAATGATTGAAGATGTAGAGTTTGTTTCTTCATCTGAACAGTTTAGGAGTCATTTACTGTAGCTTTACATCACTTGCTCACCAGTTGATCCTCTGCAGTGAATGGGTGCCGTCAGAATGAGAGACCAAACAGCTGATAAAAACATCACAATAATTCACAAGTAATCCACACGACTCCAGACCACCAATTAATGTTTTTTTTTAACTGAAATGCTGCATATTTTTAATAAACTAATCCATCATTAAGACTCTTTAAACCGTTGCTTCCTGTCTGAACTGGGAGAGAAATATGCACATATCAAACAGTCCAAATATGTTGGTGGATTTTGATGTGAGAGGACAACAGGGGATGGACTTTTCTCACTGGAGGAAGCATTATTATGAATTATAGTCGCATAGCTTTTTGTTTTAAAAGATGGCCTGGAGTCATGGATTATTGTGATGTTTTTATCATCTGTTTGGACTCTCCTTCTGACGGCACCCATTCACTGCAGAGCATCCATATGTGAGCAAGTGACGTAATGCTAAATGTCTCTGAAACTCTTCAGATAAAGAAACAAACTCATCTAGATCTTAGAAGATCTTAGATCTTACTCAGATATTAAAAATAAATATAAAAAAGTACCATGCCACTGCCACATGCTGACACATATTCAATTCAATTTATTATAATTTCAAAGATTTTAAAAATAGAATTCAGATGTTGGAAAAGTGCCATCAAATTGCCTTTTTTTAGATAGATTTGAAGTAACACTATGTTTTTATGCCTGTAACTGGGATTTCTGAAACTAATCAGTGTTATATGTTTGTAGACAAAACTTCATTGTGTCAGATGGCATGAGTTCTCCAGGCGTATGGGAGACTGACAAACAGCACCTGGCATGGGCCGCATTGTACGCTTGATTATTGGCAGGAAGTCTTGAAGTAAAGCACAATAGTGTTTTGTTTCTCTTTCAACTTTCCTCCCTCGTTTTCCTCCTCCTCCTTTTTTCTATCCAAACAATGCTGTTGAGAGTATTCAGTGATTCACCACCTGTGTGAGTGTCTAGATACAGGCCACATATTTAAAGGGCTTTAAAAAAAAAAAAGTGGAGTTTTTCTGCTGACAAGACGTCAACGGCTGTCAGTTTCCAGAAGAGAGGCATATTTTTGGTTTGGAGTTAAACAAAGCGGAGTACACAGTGTCACTCTATCACACGGATGTGAAATTCCAGCTGTCTGTCAAATTTTAGTTGTAGTTTCTGCAAGTAACTTTGCATCTCAGTGTAGTACAAGATCAGAAAACTAAAATAAGTTCAATGGAAAGAGTGAGCAGAAATGAGTGGATTCGCATGTCATTGTGCATCGTATGATATTACATTCACCTTGAATGCAATTATTATTATATTTTTAAATTACTTGACATCCAACCTGACTGTTTTTTTTTTAATAAACCCAATGCTGAAAACAAAACAATATCTGTTTTCAGATATTATGCAATAAATGCTAGCTGAAAAGTCATTTTATTCTTCTGTGTTTGCGATTAACAAAAGGCAGGAGTCAGGAAATACGTCTCAGGTTAGATGAAGAAAATACCTGTGGTGTCATGTTGCGTTTAAGTCATTTCAAGGATTAAATTCAATGGTTTTCAGTTTTCCATTCACTAATCTTTAACTGAATGATTAGTTTACTCAGTTTGCAGGTTTTCACCTAGCAACCACCCGCAACACCCTAGAAACAACTTATCAATTCCTATCCAGAACACCATGCAGAAAGTTTGGGGTTGCTCATGTTTCTGAAAGAAGTCTCTCTATTTATTTGATCAAATATCATATTATATATTTTAAAATATGATTTATTCTTCATTACTTTAGTCTTCAGTGTCACATGATCCTTCAGAAATAACATGCTAATATGCTGATTTGCTGTTCAAGAAACATTTCTTATTATTATCAATGTGCTGCTTAATATTTTGTGTTTCAAGATTCTTTGATGAATAGAAAGCTCTAAAGAACATAGTTTATTTTAAATTGAAATATTTTTTAAAAGGTCACTTTTGATCAATTTAATGCATTCTCACTGAATAAATCATCTCTTTTTTCCTGATCCAAAATCTAACCTCACACGATAAAAATCAATCCCCTTGCATCTCTGGACTATTGACTTTCAGGGTCAGTTTACAACCACTTTCCATATTTTTTTGGAAGCCAGATTATCATCATTCCACATGATTATACTATACATGTTTTTTTTTTTTTACCAAGCAGCTTAAAAGTGTTGACAAAATAACTCATGATAAGGCAGATAGAACATTAACATTTTTTTTTTATATCTCATAAACATTTACCGTCACCCTGTTTTAACAACACTCATTTCAACTGATTGAATATAGCAATGCCAAGATCATAGATTTGATTCCCAGACAACATTCAAACTGACATTAAAATGCCCTTTAATGTCTGCCAATTTTAAAATAAATATGTCTAGCTTTTATTAAGAAAAAAACTGATTACATTGTGTGGTACTTGTGATATTTTGTCTGTGATCCAGTCCCTTATACGAGGCATGCAACACACGTTTTCCCTGGAAGTTAAAACTCATTGTGAAATTCCTGAGGAGTTCTGTATTTTCCCCACAACACAAAATATGTTTGACAAACAGCCATCAACTATATATGGATTATTCACATGGTTTGGGGAGGGTAAAATTTTCCCAATTCAAGGTCCTGAGGTTTGGCATGGGAAGCGTCCAGTTGAAGTAAACTAAGCGGGATGTCAAACTGTGGAAACATAGCGTTCATAAAATAGGAAATAATTTGTGACGTCTGATAGGTGGCGATTGGTCTTGAGCAAATCTCGGCTGCTTTCTTAGAGTTTGTCTGCCTAACGGAACAGGCTGAAAGACCGGAGAGTGTCCGTCACCAGGGAAACCACAGATCCGATCGAACTCGCAGCGAGGGGCGAAGTCAACAGGACCAGTCTGACCCAGATTTCACGTTCCTCACAGACAGTTCCTCGGTTTCTTGCTTTTTTTGATCTGTTCGATGAGGGGAGCAGATCCAGACATTGAGGCAGTTTTACACATATGTTTTGTCTATGTTTAAACCTCTATAGGCCTGGAGGAATATCTCAAAAGTAGTCTATGGGGTTAAACACACACACACACAGACAGAGAGAGAAAATAGTCTGAAATGATCTCTGCATGCTGCTTCCTATGTAGTAGAGGAAGTAAAGAAACTTCTTTTGTTCCTGTTGTTTCCTCACTATAGGATGTGTCTGTCAATTTATATTCATAACATACTGAAGATAAGAACTAAACAACAGCCTCTGTGCACTAATCTGAAAACATTACAGCCTGAAATATTATTTACTAGATACTTTCAATTATGGAATGTGTTCCAACTCTAATCTTTTGAATGCTAACTACCATTCAAAAGATTGGAGTCGGAAATACTATATTTGATGTTTTTGTAATAAGTTTCTTATGTTCATCAAGGCTGCATTTATTTGATCAAAAATACAGTAAAAGCTGTGGTATTGTGTAATATTATTCCAATTTATAAGAACAGTTTTTTATGTTAATACATTTTAAAAATTAATTTATTCTTGTGATGCAAAGCTGAATTTTCAGCATCATTAATCCAGTCTTTAGTGTCACATGATCCTTCAGAAATCATTCTAATATGCTGATTTGCTCAAACCTTTAAGTGTCACGGTGCACACACGAGGGAGGAACAGGAACACGTAGACGAGGATATAAACTCAAATAACATACTTTACTTAACATCAAGGCAGGGCAAGACAAGGCAAGGCAAGGCAGGGTAAGACACAGACATCCAACACCGGGGATAACGAGTAGACCAGACAGCACGAAACTCAACAGGCAGGAACTTAAATACACACGCTAATGAGACGAACACGGCTAGACAAGAATTAACTGATGATTACATATGACAAGGACAGGAAACAAACCAAATATGGGCACAAGGGGCAGGAACACATGACAGACACACAACAGTTCCCTGACATAACTCCCCCCTCCCGAAAGGCTCGTCCCGAGCCTTAACAGTTCCATCGGGGAGGGGGGGTGGGCGCTCTGGAGGCCTCTCAGGACAGACACGGACCACAGGACGGGGACCTCCAGAGCGTAACAGACAGACAGGACCCATGGCGGAGCAGGGAGCTCAGGAGGCCATGGCAGGTGGTAACTGTGGCCATGGCATCCTTCTTCGGCCCACCCACTCCACCCAGAGCTCTACTACCCCCCCCCCAAAATTTCCATGGGGAATCCAGGGGGTATCAGGAGCCCTCCGGGGCTAGACAGACAAAACAGTACAAGACACGACAGAAACCCTCCAGGGTCAGACAAACACGACATCCCACAGGAACCAGAAGCCCTCCTGGGCTGGCTAGGAAGCTGAGTCTTCCTCTGGGCATGACGAGGAGTCAGGGGCCCTCACAGGGTCCCTCAGCGACCTCCTCCACTTCTGCGACAGGGGGGGCAAGCGGCTGCGACTGGCCTCCATGGCCACAACTCAAGGAGCCGCCTGCCCCAGACGAGTCTCATGGACAAGACATGACACGACAAGGTAAGTTTAAAATGTTCCTGTGGGCACAACGAACACAAACACGGCTCTCCTGGCCGTGACATGTGGACTTGATCCACGGAGAGGGTATCGGCGACCGGCAGGCTTGAGTCAGCGGCAATCCGGTGGGCTTGAGTCAGCGGCAATCCGGTGGGCTTGAGTCAGCGGCGGACCGGCGGGCATTGAGTCAGAGGCGGACCGGCGGCGTGCACAGGGGAGCCGCGGACGGCGGCGTGAACAGGGGGAGCCGCCGACGGCGGGTTGGCTTTCCCCGCGGACGGCAGCGTTGATCTCCCGCGAACGGCGGGCTCGGTGAAGCCGCCGACGGTGGGTTGGCTTTCCCCACGGACGGCGGACTTGGGTGAACCGCAGGTAGCGGCGTGATCTCCCGCGAACGGCGGGCTCGGTGTGCCGCGGACGGCGGCGTGAACTCCCGCGAACGGCGGGCTCGGTGTGCCGCGGACGGCGGCGTGAACTCCCGCGAACGGCGGGCTCGGTGTGCCGCGGACGGCGGCGTGAACTCCCGCGAACGGCGGGCTCGGTGTGCCGCGGACGGCGGCGTGAACTCCCGCGAACGGCGGGCTCGGTGTGCCGCGGACGGCGGCGTGAACTCCCGCGAACGGCGGGCTCGGTGTGCCGCGGACGGCGGCGTGAACTCCCGCGAACGGCGGGCTCGGTGTGAGCGGCGAGGTTGGGAGCCGCGGACAGCGGCGGATATCTCCCGCGATCGGCGGGTTGGATGAGCCGCGGACAACGGCGAACTTCTCCCGCGATCGTCAGACTGCAGGGCTCGCGGCCAGCGGACTCGCGGCACTCGCGATAATCCTGCCGAACTCCCACGCCGACTTGCAGTGGGCTAAGGCGGGATGTCGAGTGGCGACTTCCATGCCGCGAGGGACAAACAAAACAGGAACAAACAAAAAACTTTTCAAAACCGGAAAACAAAACGAGGTGAAGAGGCGCCGCTTACTGTTTTGGTCTGGTCTTCTGTCACGGTGCACACACGAGGGAGGAACAGGAACACGTAGACGAGGATATAAACTCAAATAACATACTTTACTTAACATCAAGGCAGGGCAAGACAAGGCAAGGCAGGGTAAGACACAGACATCCAACACCGGGGATAACGAGTAGACCAGACAGCACGAAACTCAACAGGCAGGAACTTAAATACACACGCTAATGAGACGAACACGGCTAGACAAGAATTAACTGATGATTACATATGACATGGACAGGAAACAAACCAAATATGGGCACAAGGGGCAGGGACACATGACAGACACACAACAGTTCCCTGACATTAAGCATGTTTTTTTTAGGATTTGTTGAGGTAGAAAAAAAATAGCATTTATTTTAAAAAAATTCTGTTAATTTTGAACAATTGAATCCATCCTTGTATAATACAAGTATAGTATAAAAAAGTTAATTAGAGTTATTTAAACCTGACCAGTCTGTTTAATAATCTGTTCCTTTGAGACAGTTTTATTAGCCATATAACTAATGCAAAAAGTGATTTCATAGCGACTGGGCCATACTTATGCTGCAGGAAGGTGCATGAAGAAAATACCAGATCCACCATGAGTGTTCAATTTGTATATGTCTGCTACATCTATATCGACATTTGTCAATAAAGTTAGCAGATTTGGCAGAGGAAAGAGGATAACTACTTTCCCTGATGGTGAGAACCTAGTCATGTTTGAGCATTAATGGATGCATTGCTGGGTTTGTGTGTGTTATAATCAGCACATCCTGCATAATAAAGGAATTAGTTCTGCTCTCTCTTTCTAAATCTTAGCTGTGAGTGTGTTACATGGGGGATTCAGTGAGATTCAGACATTTTCTCCCATGATACATTTCAAAAGGCAGACTTGCTTTGTTCGAAGACTCCAGGTGCTGATGTATCCATCTGTGAGTGACCTAATTCTGGGCACTCACAAGAGACGGCAATCATAAAAGCACATACAAGCACTACTACACAAACCACAATACGGCATTAAAAAATCATCTTTTTTATGTGTTTTTATGCTAATATACTTTTATGATTGCTGTCTTTTCTGAGTGCTCCGGTCTCTTATATAATACATGGACATCTAAGTAGCTTTTATAAATCTGTGTTTCTAAAACATTTATTAAAACTTTTAAAAATACAAAAAAATTTAATACTATATAAAATAAATAGTATATAAAAATAGTATTAGTAACAATATTATATATGTTTTATTTGAAAAATTACAGTATATGTCCAGCAATAAGTTATGGTACAAGCATGTGTTCTTTGTAACTGTAAATATTTTGTCATGACTGTTTCCCCACAGTGAAGTCCCAGGCTGAGGTGAGAGTGAGGACAGCAGAGAGTTATTTGACACCCTTGACCTGTTTAGATGACCTCTTAGTCTGTCTGGACTCTCTCCAGCATTACATAAGGAGAATATTTCATTCCCAGACAGCTCTATTGTTCTGTTCTTCCCTGCAAACGATGTCCAGACTACAACAGACAACACAGCAGCAAACACTATAAACAAACAGGGCTGGAATTCACGATGAGCCGCAGCACTACATTACGTCCAATCCAAGTTTACCCTGGAGACCAAATATGGATGAGCGTCTGTATCTCCCCCTCGGCAGACATGAATGAACAATGAAATGGGGTTTTATAAATCCACAGCGTTCCTCAGAGAAATTCCATCTGCTGCAGGCGAGCAACATACAGACACGAGCATCTATTGATTGGAGACCTGCTATTTCAGTTTGGAATACACAAATGGCATAATATATCTACATACTGACCGGGAAGCTGGGTGTCCTTGCAGGCAGGTGAAGGGGGCACTAGAGCACAGAAGCTCAAACAAGCCGCAAGCAGAGAGCATTCTGGGAGTTTGTATTTGGGTATTGGGATAAATGTGGCTCAGATCCCACTGCAGATCTGCAAGCGTCTGTTCTGCTTCTGTCTGAGCTGTGCTGATGGAAAACTCCTCAGTAAACTAAGAAATAATGGCTGTGAAGTCCCTTTGTAGAAGCAAAAATGTGTTTCATTTCCTTATTAATTTGACATTTTGCTTTGAGTCGATTTAATTATTTATAAAGTTCAATTATCAAGTTAAAGTTAAAAAAATGGCATCTGTGTATTTTATTTGGTAATAAAAGGTACTGAAAACAGCAGAAATGTAGTACATTTTATCACTGACTTCAACAAATCAATTCAATAGCAACACTGGGTTTTAATTAGATACGATGCAACAACTTTCCAATGTCAATTAATATGTCTGTCTTCACTGACTGTCATCTCATGTAGCCAGACTTTTAACGGCTTAAGGTCTAGTCTTCAGTACAACTTAAACCGTCAAACAACACCGACTGTCGGACCAACATGTAAAAACAAGAATTTAACCGCTTTTGTTATTTATCTGAGAGAATATAACAGCATACTTCAAAGTCACTAACCTAGAAATCCGGCTTTTTGAAGTATAGCTGCATAAGAAATAATGGAATTTAACTGCAGACACCTTTGTACTTTTTTAATGCTCCCTAAACTTTTACATATGCACTGCAAGAATTGCATGTGTACGTCACCATACTAGTGAGATAGCTGTGAAAGCAACTCAGCATCACACTACAGTCTGCAACTGGTGCAACATTGTAACATACTGTAACAAAAAAATAATCTTTTCTAACTGAGGTGCTAAGACTTTTTATTCAGATTTCATTAAGCATTATTAACAGATTACTTGGCTGCATACAAACATAGCAACCAAAACAACATATTAAGCAGCCAATCAGAACATTTTAATGTTTAATATACATACGTACACTTACGCTACTGGTCAAAAGTCTGGAATAATTCAGATATTTTAATGTTTTTGAAAGAAATCTCTTTTGCTCAAACAATAATATAGTGAAATATTGTTATGAATTAAAAGAACTGTTTTCTATTTGAATATATAATGTAATTTATTCCTGTGATATTACAGCTGAATTTAAAGGCATCAATAGTACAGTCTGTGTCACATAATCGTTCATTTATTAATAATGGTTTTAATTATTCTCAATGTTGGACACAGTTTTACTGCTTTAATATTTTTGTGGAAATCATGTTAAAGTACAGCATTTATTTGAAATAGAGATCCTTTGTAACATTATAAATGTCACTTTTGATTAATTTAATGCATCCTTGCTGAATAAAATAATGTTTCTGACCCTGGTAGTGTATTATGGTTTCCATAAAAATAAGCAGCAAAAACTGCTTTCAACATTGTTAATAATAAGAAATGCTTCTTGAGCAGCAAGAACAATCAACATAATGATTCAATCAACATGTGATTGAAGACCAAAGTAGTGGCTGATTCCTTCAAATTGTAATAATATTTCAAAATATATTTTTTTCTGTATTTTTGATCAAATAGATGCCACCTTGGCAAGCACATTGAAAAATCCAAATTATTCCAAATTTTAGAAGTGTATTTGAAGTGGGTGGAGCTATGCATACTAAAATAGAAACCAAACAATAATCAAAAAGTCAATTTATTGTGGATTGGATATGGTGTACATGCAGATAGGAGCACAGTACATACGATCTATTGTCGCTGCAGCCATATGGTTAAAACAGACATTAAAATCAAAATATCTGGCTTTGGTAAAGTGTTCTAGAATGTGGTGATAATGACACAAGCATTAACGAAAAAGGAACAGATGGGGAATTATTCCACTGCCAAATCAAAATCATGCACACATACTATGAATATGTTTCCCTACTGTCCACATACATTCAATAAAACACAGGATTTGGATGAAAAAAAGACAGAGCTGAATTCCAAAGATGATGATTTTTTCATCTGCGGAAAGGTTTTGTATAGTTCTCCTCTCCTTTTGGAAATGCTAAGACAGCTGAGTTATGTTTCAGACCGAATCTTGTCTGGGGATTTGTTTTTGTACTTATTTTTAAATGTGGATCTCTATGAATGAATGGTTGTTGAGACAGTCTCATGCTGTCATGAGCGAGAAATAATGGATGATCGTACCGTTCCACTGATGAACAGAGGGGTCGACGGAGAGGTTTTTACAAGTTTGGAGTGTAGGTCAGGATTGATTTGTTTGCTCAGATGGTTTGAGATGGAAAAATTGATCAGCAGGGGTGACAGATCAGGTGGTCAGATTTAACTATACTTGTACTTCAGTTAAAACTAAAGTTACTATGACTTGTAAATCATATAATTTTTGTACAGTGTCCATTTATAGTACTTTACTGAATAGTGAATAATTGAACATAACAGAAACTGAATATTTTCCAAATAATGTTTTTCACATTTATAATATAAATTTTCACAGTATAAATTATATGATAATAGCTGCCTTTTAAATTTTAAGATGGGGTCCCTCGTATGAGGATGATCCTATTTGGGAGTCTGTGGCATCTAAAAGACTGAAAACCATATAGCTCTATATAACTCAAGTGCTATATTTCAGGCTTTTTGAAGTCATATTTTGGTAAAAAAAATATTTGCATAACAAACATATTGTCACAAGAACATACATTTGTAGGCAGGTTAATCTAACAAAAGAGTAGCCTGGTTTTGTTTTGGAAAATAGTTTTTCCATACAATATGTGCTTTGAAAAGGAGACAAAATAGATTTATTGTTATCATTTTATGGCCTTCAGATTTTCAAAACAGCAAGACAGATACTGTCTGTTTCTCAAGCCAGAGTTCGGACTGAGAGCAACTGGAGAGAAAAAGATGTAGATTCCAGTGTAGCCCTGATCGATCTGTATGTTCCCTGGGAGGTCACTAGTGACTGGAAATGTTGAGGTCACCTGTTTGTTCCCAGAGTGTTGATACAGCATTGTGTGTGTGTTTCTAGGCAGCAGGAGTGTCATTACAGTGTCCCACCCAACGACTGAAATATTCTGACAGAGATGAGAGGTCTTCAGCTTATCTGAACATGTTCAATGACGTTCAGCTTCTATGATACGCAACTAAAATGTGTCTCACCCTCAAATCAATGAAAAAAACTCCAGGCCTTTTGACCTGGGCCAGTAATCTTTGCTGCTCGAGCCACAAACTGTTTCTGATTTAGTGAACTGGCTCATCTTATTCACTAAAAAGTTCCTGTTCAAAAGAATTTGTTCGCAAACTGGACACAATTTGCCTGAGGTTATGGATTACAGGTAATAATGTTGTATGTTCAGTTTCTTGCACAGACTGATCGTTTCACTTCATAAGGCCTCAATATATGGTCAGGAGCCGCAGGTATTAATTTTGTATGGGCTGATATACATTTTTTGACTCTCAAAGTGACGGTAGCCACTGACTTGCATTTTATGAATCACTAAGGTCCACAGTTTCAGCTAATAATCTTCTTTGCTGTTCAACTGAAAAGTAACCTACATCTTGCATGGCCTGAGGGTGAGTAAACTGACAACAGCTTTTCATTTTTGGGTGAACTGTCCTGTTAAAACTTGCATACTTGCCATACAAAACTGATTTTCAAAGCTGTCATGAGCACTTTTTGCTCATTTTTAAACATAAACTATCTTCTTTTATGCACATCTGGCCTTGCATAGTGTTTCACCGGACACATTGTGTTGCTGTTTTCGATGGGATTTTACTTTGTGTTGAGGCCATATTGAATATCCAGTACCCCAAAAGGGGTAATAACTACAACCATGTACACAGCTGGTGCCAAAGAGCCAAAAGTAGGTCAATGAACAAGCCACAGCACAACCCACCACACCATTGTGTTTGTCTTCAAATCATAAGGGGGCCTAATGAAAGAAAAGACATTTTCAGTGGTAAGGAACTGTTTTGTGATGGTGTATACGGCACAAATTCAGTATCATGCAAAGTATTTAATTACATGGAGGGTTTGGTTCAGGACTTTCAATGTGTTTGAGTGTCCTGTAAATTCAGCATATACAATATGCATGTTGTTCATCCTAACAAACACTGAAACATCCATAATGCATTGCTGTCTTTCTTTAAAATGCCCCAAAGTACACCACAACCAGATGGCCCAAAAGCTCAATGGATCCTCTCCATGAATAACCAGACCAAAACCGCACTTCTCCATCTCAGGCCTAACATCTCTGTACTAGACATTTCCCTCAGGAATCCTCAGCTCTGTCCACAAGTTCTGCTCACAATGGGAAAAGCAGACTAGAGGCAGAGCGAAATTGAAAATCTATGTTTGGCTTCTATTAAAGGGGTCAAATCATGAGCAATCACATCTTCCTTGATGTTTTGAGATAAAAGAGCTGCACTTTGTATACTTTCACAACTTCCTCATAGGCACTAGGAATCTATTTAAAACAAGCTGCAAAAATGACTAAACTTCTGCAATCTTCTGACATAAACCACTGGTTGTTCATGTTTACACGTTAACAATGACACCAATTGATGCTCAGAAACTCAACCTGCCTAGTCACATTGAATTAAGGAACAACCAGGATAGATATATTATTCATATTATGGTTAAATACATACAATTATGGTTAAATAAGTATGTGATGAAGACAAGCCCACCAGCTCGCCTTCGTGGAAAAATGTGAGTCCGTGAAGGGATGTAAAAATGATGGCTCACTCGCAAAAGGACTTTCGTGCAAGGTGGAATTTATTTATATACAAGTGCACCCAAAAAATTACAAAAATCCAAAGTATCAAAGAAACAACAAAAGGGAAAAATAAACCAGAAAATAATCCAACAATGATATATTCAAGCAACAAACAGGTATCCACAATATACAAAGGGTTTTTTGGGTTTTGCTTGAGGCACCATAGTAGCACCCTTGCAAAGACTTGGTAAACAAGCACTGTCTTATGTTTGGCCTCGGCTTATATAGGCCAAACCCTGCCCCTTTTTTGAGCCATACCATTCACAGGTAAGAATAACATTTAACACACCCACAAATACTAAATCTATTTGTCATCTGTTATACATAATCAATAATAATAACTTCCGATCTATATATATACATATATATATATATAGATCTGAAGTTATGAATAATATATATATATATAAACGCGACCAAGCCCGTGATGTCATAATCTGCCGCCGCTTGTTCGTTCGGTTTGGCCTGCGTGGTGTTTCCCTCCCGAAGACTGACTACGCCCACACAGACAAACATCACAGGGATGAAACGACACGACAAGAGCAGTGTAAGTATATGAAATAACTGGGAAATGGATATGGACAGAGGAAAGTGTTGCAATGGGAGAATGTCCATGTGGTATCAGGATTGCGTGTGCACCCGCTACTCCGAAAGCGGCAACGGCAGTGGAGGATGAATGAGGTAAGTAGGCAGGTGTATGTGTGCGTGTGTGTCAGTGCTGCTTCCCCAGCGGTGGCAGCTAATGTGACTTTATCACATCACCTTCCCCCTCTCCAAGCCACGTACTGGCCAGAAACCTGGACAGGTAGTCTGCTACCATGTTGAGTCTGCCAGGTCGATGCCGTATCTTGAAGTGGTATGGCTGCAGAGAGAGGTACCATCGTGTGACTCTGGCCTTGTGGTCCTTCATGGACTGGATCCAGGTTAGAGCCCGGTGGTCAGTTTCTAGATCGAACTCTTGACCAAGGAGGTAATAGCGCAAGATGGCAAGACCTTCCTTCTCAACCGCCGAATATCTTGTCTCCCTGGGGAGTAGCTTGCGGCTGAGGTAGACAACTGGCCTCTCTTCTCCTGCGCTTCCCTGGGCAAGGACCGCTCCAATCCCTGTTGCAGATGCATCTACTTGCACCAGGAACCTTTGAGAGAAGTCTGGACTCTCTGCAGGACTGGGCTGGAGCACATCTTTTCTTTCAGGGTATTAAAAGCTGTCTCACAGTCATTGGTCCAGGGAATAGGGTGTGTCACTGTCTTGGACAGCAGGTTGGTCAGAGGAGCCACGATGGAGGCGAAGTTGGACACAAATATCCTGTACCAGGCCACCAGTCCTAGGAACGACCTCACTTCCTTCTTGGTCTTTGGATTTGGGCTCCTTCGAATTGTCTCCACCTTGTCCACCTGTGGTCTCACCTGCCCAGGTGATACCCCAGGTACTTCGACTCTTGCCTTGCCCACTCACATTTTGAAACGTTTAATGTCAATCCTGCTTCCTCTCTCCTCTTTAGGGTTTGCTGGAGATGTTGAAGCTGCTCTATCCAAGAGTTGCTGTGGATTACCACACCATTAATGTACACCGCAGACCAGTCTTCACAGACTTGGAGTACTCTGTCCATCAGCCTCTGGAATGTGGCTGGTGCCCCGTGAAGGCCAAAAGGAAGGACCGTGAACTGGAATAGTCCTAAAGGTGTTCGGAATGTGGTATAGGGTCTGGACTCAGCGTTGAGGGGTACCTGCCAGTACCCCTTACACAGGTCTAGCATGGTGATGTACTGCACTCTTCCAAACTTCTCCAGCAGATCATCCACTCTTGGCATGGGGTATGCATCAAACTTAGATTGGGCATTGAGCTTGCGGAAAGTTTGACAAACCTTGAGTGTGTGATGCCTGCCACTCTGAATATTCTTCTGAAGGATCCCAACATTGGACATTCATTGTCTGCAAGTTCTCTCCAGACTTTACATCCCTGGTTCACTTCTAAATGTCAAAGGGAGGGTGGAAAATAGTACTGAGAAACTAAGTTATAAAAATAAAATAAAATAAAATAAAATAAAATAAAATAAAATAAAATAAAATAAAATAGATTTACTGCAAGGAGAGAAAAAAACAAACCATAAACAAAAGACATTTTGAAGTAAATACCAAAATGGCATCTATATCCGTATCCAGGTGGAATCTGAAAACTCTCTTCGATGTTTTCTGCAGAAAATGGTAAATCTGCAGAATTCTACAGGATTTAAATGGCAAAATGTGTTAAACACTTTGAAATCATAATAAATTACCAAAATTATTAAGAAATGAACATGCGAAATAGAACATTATAAAAGACAAAATTAAATTCTATGAAAATTTCTCTAGTTCTGTGGGCACTAATTCAGTATGTGTCTCTCCATATTTGACTTTTTCTTAACAAAATGTACAGTATCTGAATGCAAAATTAATTTGAGTTGTTGATGCATCGGTCTGACAGTTTTCAGGGCACTGAACAAACATGTGGTGTTTTTGCACTGATTTCACTATGGGGAGAGGAACAAAGTGACAAGTACCAGCAAGGCTTTTAAAAAAGAACCAAATAGAAAGAGATCAAATCGGCTCAGTGCTCACTGTAGAAGAGGTGTAGTGATGAAAGAAAGCCTGAAGAACAGAGCGCAAAAGAAGAGGGGGAGGAGCTGTGTGTATGCAACCAGTATTCCAGACATGTAGGGTGTCTCGCACTGGAAATGGAACTGTCAACACCCCACCACGCATCATCACTCACATCACACACACACACACACGCACACACACACTGTTGTCCTCATTGCAATGCAATTAAACTTCTAGAGAAAAACAAATAGGGACAGAGAGGGGGATGTGCGGCGTTGTGTCCAACCGATTTTTCTCATTTTGCTCTCCAAACATTTATTGTTCTGTTTTTGATTTTATCCATTGGATATTGATTGGATCATAACAACTGGGCAGCTGTAGAAGGGCTTAAAGAAGGACTGGTGACATAAGCTGAAAATTCATGTTGTTACATTGATAAAAGAAAATAAACAAGGTCAATTTTCATTTCATGTTGACTTCAAAGGTTTTATCTGGTACAGCATTTGATCCAGTTGTAGCTCTCAGAGGAAGACAGGGGTAGAAATTGTTTCTTATGAATTACGAGGTCTAGAAATTGGGGTCAAACCAAACCAGCAGTCACAAACAACAATAGACATTCACTGTGTTGTGAGATATGTGTGTCTTGACATAGAATGCACAGGAAGTGGGTGATATACACACAGGAATAGGTCAAAGCCCATCAATGACCATTTTCATCCTTTCAGCTTTATCACTATCTATTCAGAATCACGCAGACTTTCACATGATTCAACAGAGAGAAGGAGATTTATATTAAGGTTTTGAAGACTACTTCTGGACAAGTCCTTCAGCTCTCTAATACTAAATAAAGAGATACTAATTGATTAGTTTTCACACCAGACCTTTTAACTAGATTACCCAGCTGTTCTAAACAGGTATTTTATACATGTTTAACACATAAACATTCAATTTAGTATATGGTTAGGTGGCTGCATGTAACATTGACAATTTTTATAATGCATTTATCACACAACCATCTGCACAACCATCTTGCTTTTTTATAATGCATTTATCACACTCAAAAATAAAATAAGATTTGGTAATTAAAATTCAATTAAATATAAAATTAAATAAAATAAAATATTAATTAATGAATAGACAGACAGACCGACCTTAGGGGTAAATGGGCTCAGGAATACTTCCAGAAACCAGTCGGCAAACACAATCCGCCGTGCCATCTGCAGATGCCAACTAAAGCTCTATCATGCAAAAAGGAAGCCATATGTGAACATGGTCCAGAAGCGATATAGTGTCCTGTGGACCAAGGCTCCTTTAAAATGGACTGTTTCAAAGTGAAAAACTGTTCTGTTGTCAGATGAGTCCAAATTTGACATTCTTGTTGGAAATCACAGATGCCGTGTCCTCCGGGCTAAAGAGCAGGGAGACCTTCCAGCGTGTCAACAGAGTTCAGTTCAAAAGCCAGCATCTCTGATGGTATGGGGGTGCATAAGTGCATACAGTATGGGCAGCTTGCATCTTTTGGAAGGCACTATGAATGCTGAAAGGTATATAAAGCTTTTAGAGCAACATATGCTCCCCTCCAGATGACATGTATTTCAGAAGGACAATGCAAAACCACATACTGCAGCTATTACAATAGCATGGCTTCGTAGTAGAAGAGTCCGGGTGCTGAATTAGCCTGCCTACAGTCCAGATCTTTCACCTATAGAGAACTTTTGGTGCATCATTAAACTAAAAATTCATCAAAGATGACCACGAACTCTTCAGGGGCTGGAAACCTATATCAGGCAAAAATGGGACCAAATTCTAACACCAAAACTCCAGAAACTCATAACCTCGATGCCCAGACGTCTTCAAACTGTTTTGAAAAGAACAGGAGATGCTACACCATGGCAAACATGCCCCCGTCCCAACTATTTTGAGACCTGTAACAGGCATCAAATTTGAAATGAGCTCATTTTGTGCATAAAATTGTAAAATTTCTCAGTTTAAACATTTGTTATGTTATCTATGTTCTATTGTGAATAAAATATTGACTCATGTGATTTGAAAGTCTTTTAGTTTTCATTTTATTCCAAAAAAAAAAAACATTTTCTGGAATTCGGGTTGTAAATTAAATTAAGGGCATACATATTTTTGTTGAGTATCATATGATACATCAGGCTTTTATGGCTCATATTCCTCAAAAGCCTGATCAATCATATGTGATACTTACATTTTAACATGATTTGTCTTAAAAAGAAAACAAGGTATGTATGGATAATCAAGTAAACCTAAGTTGCTTCAGTCCAGGAAATTTTGTCTTGAAATATTACTAACAATATAAAAGTTGCCATGTTTACTTTATAAAAAGTAAAGATGAAGACATAAGAGACGCTCAGGAGGGGGAAGTTTAAAAAGGTATAAACTATCAATCTGACAACAGGAGGCATGTATTAGATTGCGTACAACAGGTTTATGAGTACAGTTTGGATCATGTTGATAATTTAGAGGCCTTAGAAATTTGTGTATTAAATATGATACAGTAGATTTTATCAAAGAGAATCTAATGACTATTGAAGAGCTCTCTTTTGTGGTTCTTCTTTCCTAAAGCTAGTGCACCAGCTGGCCAGCATGAAATACTTCTACATTTCATCCAAACTTCCTACCTTAAGTACAAACACACAGCAAAATCCCCAGAGTTAAATCAACTCTGCTCAGATATTGTCCCAATCTACAGAGTGTTAAAGTAACACTGAAGCAGAGTTAAAGTTAATGGGATAATTAAGCGATTCATTAAGTGATGAGTGAGCATTAGAAAAGAAAACCCGTTGTTAACAATGTTGAAGATGAACAACTAATGCTCTGGCTTTTAGACATGAAAATTTATCACATAATCCTCAACAGTGGTAACTCTACTTCAGTGTTACTTTAACACTCTGTAGATTGGGACAATTTGTACTCTGAGCAGAGTTGATTTAACTCTGGGGATTTTGCTGTGCACACACACACACACACACACACACACATCACAGAAGGCCATGGTTTTACATTAAAGCGCACCAAGCTGTTTTGTGATTATTTTCTCAGATCATGTGAATCAGTCCAAAAACTCCCTGAACACAAATTCTTCTCTTGGTTCAACTCACAAGACCAAGTGCCGTTCACTGACAGACTCCTCATGGCAGAGGATACATGTGTTACTCACTTGGTGGTGCCTCTCGAGTCAAACAGAATGATCCCATTATGCCAAACCATGTGTATTGTGAGTTTTTATTGTCGAGCCCAGCTGTTAAACACAAAAATAGTTCAAGCATCGCCCACCATCAGTACAGAACAACCACAAATTTCTTGGCCTTGGAAAACAACGTTATGGCAACAGCTGGTATAGAACATTGTGCTGCTCAGAGTTTGCAAAAACGTATAACTTTCTTTTCCTGTTATTTCATATCTTGACTGAAACTGCAAACTAATGACTTTTGTTATACAACCCTAGAGAAAGAGCTCTCTGGCAACAAGAAGAGAGTTGTTCTAACAACCAAGGGACAAGTTATAATGCAACAGAACAACAGCGTTAAAGTTCCTTTCAAAACATGCAAATTACAGTTTTAACAGCGATGTGTCACAATTAAGATTTTGTATTACTAACATAGTTTATATAAGTGTGGCATTTGCCTACGTGTATAAAATTACTTCCACTATAACACAAAGTGTTCCAAGGAGTTCTATAAACTTTACAAAATAATTGTAATTTTAATAATAAAAGACTGTAAAACGGTTAACTGCGAGTTCTCTTACTGGTGAAAAACTGTAATAGATAGACATTTTATGCAATTTTACAGTGAAATACTATGTACAGTTTCTAATGCGTTGGTCAATGTATTATAAAGGTAAAAACAGATTTTAGTGGTGTTTTTTGGTATATATATATATATATATATATATATATATATATAACACCCCTTCAGTAAATAAAATATAAGTTCTTTATTGTTAATTTAACTTAAAAAATAGCTAAAACAAAATTTTGCTACCATATTTGCTACCCTAAATTTCACTTCGACTTTTAATACAGTGTATGATTTATAATTTGTTATGAACTAAAGTTGAATACTTTGGATTAGGGGTTATAATGCTCACACTAGTGTAGTTATGGTGCTTATATATAACACTAATTAACCAAATGATTCCTAAAGTAATTAAAGAAAAATCTCTGTGGCGTTCTAGCTCAGCCTTGTTATAGTGAGAAAAATAAGGAAGTAATTTAAAGGATGTTTGTGAAGGAAACAGGTGCACAAAAACACTGCGTGTCACAGAAAGCTCCTTCTAACCCAGCTGCCACTAACGTATGACAAATGCTTGTTTTGAGATGTATGATTGGAGATATGATTGTGGTCCTGGAACAAAGAGCAGGGCCCTGAGTCTGCAGGAAATACTCATGAGACCTGTAGAAATGGGAGAGGCAGGCAAACATGAGGGCTGTGCTTGGAATAGCATGCAACTAAATTGCTATTTTGGCAGAATATAGTATGTATACTATGCATATGCAAATGTTCTGCATGCATGGAATTCCCAGACAATCAACTACATTTGTCAAAATGTGCAATAAGCAATTGTATATTTCCATAATGTAATAATCTACCAGCAGGGGCTAACAAGGCTATGCTAACCAACCAAGCATCATTGGATGACCTATAGGGTGGCCATACATCCTTTTTTTTCCTGGACATGTATTCAGGCTTTCTAAATTGCCTAAAATGTCCAGGTTTTGGCTTTGTTTTCCTATACTGACATGCTTTCTAAGATCTCACCTTCTCTTGATTAATTTTGCACAATGCCTGAATGCTTCTGGTCAAACTACTTTTCAGCTTTACTTCAAACATTTTAGGCAACTAAGAAATCCTGGCCAGGACAAATCCAGGAAAAAGGGATGCATAGTCACCCTATACTTCTAGACTTGCCAAAAATTTACAGTACACTCAAAATGCAATGCAAAATTCTCTAAATGCAATGCAACCTAAACTGAAAATAACACTAGCTGCTATTTCAATATTTCATTTTTAACTTTAACTTTTGTTTGGAATGTTAATACAAAATTAGATTGTTTTCCATGCAAAACAACTTTTGTTTTATTTCCAAACTGGATGCATCTTGCCCTAATAAACATGCAACATGAGGCCATATGACATAACTGAAATGTTCACAGCCTTTCAGTACATTAACTGAAATTGAAACTAAATACAACAAAAGTGGAATAAAAGAGAAATTGGTTGTGCATTTAATTTGTAGTGAAGTGTCCAACGTTCAGCATAAACTGACAGGCCCTCACGTTCTGCATGTTTTTTAAGCCAGTAATCATAACTGCATTGCTTCAAAGCATGTGCACTGCAAGCTCAAACTCACATACAGTAAACAGGCAGTCACACCCCGGCCTACTGCTAGATCGGGCCATCCAGGGCGTTTCCTCTCACCTCTTTGCTATCATCTTTTCTTTACTGTCAAGAGCTCTCTTAAACACACTGACACTCAGCCTACTGGTGAGTACATTACCGCTTTTATTTGTGAATTACCTGTTTTGTGTATAAGGTTATGAGGTGTGTATTAAATCTTTCTGGAAGCAGAGCATCTTTTGTACATCTGATTTCAGATGCACATATACCAAAAACAGCACATTTCTTTTGAGCTAAATAGGAATCTGAACACAAAAATCTATCTTTCAGACAACTCCTAGTTGTTTTAACTAAAAAGGTTTGCTAGAAAAAAAGTCCGAATAAAAAAGTCAGCATCAAAAAAGTCAGCATAGAAGGGTTGTTTAGACATCAGAGTTGTAAAATCAGACGTATTATTATTAATATAGATATTAATATAAATAATCTGAATCGTTCTCATTTTCCACAACGTAGCCTATTAGTTAGTTAGTTAGTAAATTTAAGATTGATATGAAACATGTACAGTGAGACCTTAAATATATCTTATGTTAGATATTTTAAATATATATATATTGGTGATATATCTTCTGGGAAATGAGCAAGCAAACAAGCTACACTGTTCATGGTTTATGATCAACCTCAACGCATTTCACAACAGGAAACCACAATGTGAATGTAGTTCGTAGTTCAACTCTTAATTTTGTGTCTTTTAAATGACACGACAAATTAAAATGCAGCAAAAACAAAACGTTCTTAAGTGAGAATTTAAACAAGAAAGTAATCTAGAGCCATGTTAGTATTTATGATTGTGATTAAATTCAAGAATGACTGGAAAAAATAAACCAAAATCCTTCTTGCATCAATCCCGGCCACATCCACATTTAAATCATCATCTTGGAGCTTATGTAAGACTAGTCTCATTATAGTGCCTGTGGTCATGGTGGTACAGTCACCACTCATGTAATGCCTGCCTACAGTGATGCAGAAAAGGGATGACTTAAAGTTGACAAATAAACCAATTAAAGGTGTTTGACATCAAGGGTTAAAAGATCTTGATCAAAATCCCACATTAAGGTAACCTTAGGCAACTTGTATCCTTTACTTCAGGTCAAGCCATTTTTCACGAATGTCATGTATAATCCAAATCAAAATCAACATGGCTCCTATACGATCATGAAAAGCCTGAAAATACCAGGAAATTAAACGTTTATATAAGATTTAAAAAAAAAAAATGCACACATTTATACAAAAAAATAAATAAATAAACATAAATAATCGACCATTCATTTTAATTTAATTGATTTAAACTTTGTTTAAATCATGCAGTTCCATATAAAACGTATGGAAACCTTGATTCTAGGGGTCTGGAGTAAAATCACTTTCCAGGTGGCTCAAAATTAATCATGAACCACAGAAGTGCTTATCAAATAAATTGTTTATAAACTGAAAAACAAAAGCCAAGATGCGTGTTGGTCGAAGTGTACGCGTGTCCGGTCATCGTTCAATAAACCCCTTCCTTAGTATCTAGGACTGTGAGCTCATACTATCATCTGTGTTATTTCCGAGGAAATGTCGACGCCGCCTTTTATGGTTTATAACAAGTTTTCTCTGAATTCCGCAGCGTCTAGACCGCTGACATCACGATCCACGAGTGGAGCGTCCCGCGACCGTTGACCAATGAGCGTGCGATATGCAAATGAGCTCGCGCAGGTTCGCCGAGTAGTGCGCGCTCCTCCAGCTCGCGCTCAGATTAACTACAGACCCTCGAGCGCAGCGAAACATGGGCAAAATGCACGTCTAGCCTCGTTTAAACTTTAAAAGAAGAGTTTCTTCTGACGTTGAACACGGATTTTGTTTCTTACTGGAGTTACTGAAGAGCGGAGGACGCGCAAAGATGAAGTACAAAGTAAGTGAAGCGCTATTTCCGTAAACTACATCGGAACTCATCTGTTTACTAGAGTAAAACGTGTAGGATTTACGTGTTTATCAAATTTAGAAGGGATTTCTATGACTTTTTGAAATGAAAGCGCAACTGTTCTTCAACTGTGATAGACAGATAGACAGAGACTACTGCCATTATTGTGTGAATGTTTTATTATACAGGGTCAAATTATCTAAATCCAATGGAGGATGTGCTAAGCATCCTTCCCACTTAGAACCAATGCTATTTCACTAGTTAAATACTCCTTAACTTGACAACCGGCTGGCTCCAGCTCTAAACAGCAGTAATTTGTGTGCGTAACCAACCATTCATTTATTGCATGGCTGGTATGATCCAAAAGCAAAGTGCAAATCCCATCATTTATTACAACCATGACACAAAAGCACTCTTTGAGCTCTATTGTAGCGAGACTTGTAATAAATGATGTGATTTACACTCTGCATTTTCAACTCAAGTTACTCAGAGCCACTTGAGGATATATGGGGCCATTCATTAGCCCCAGGTTCCAGCCCCTTTTCCAATTTGAGCCTCACTGCGATTGTGTAATGTGATGTTTTAAATCAAACAGCATGCATTTTGTTCAGAGTTTACAGGGTTGCTGTTATACTGTGTTCCTGGTGGAGACAGAAAATAAAACCACTCCAGGATTTTATGTGCATGTCCATGTTTGATTTGTGCATAGATTGCCCTTTACACTGCTGGGACTGTTTTCTGAGGGTGGTTTTATAGACGTCATTCGAAAATGATGAATAGACTCATTAATGAACTCTATATCTTGTATTTATTTGATTGTTATTAACATCCAGTATTAAAGGAATCATTCACCTAGAAATTAAGTTTTTGTTACAAAAATTTGATTTGATAGTTCTTTGTGTGACATACAAGCTGGAAATATGGCTTTAGAACACTTGGAATATAGTGCATGAGTCTTATTGCACTTTAATGATACTTGTATGGTGCTTATTTAATCATTTTATAGCTTGATAGCCTCAGACCCCATTTACTTTCATTATGTAGCCTCCAAAAATTTACTTTTTAAGCAAAATGATCTTTTAAACACAGTGACTTTAGCTGTCATGCTTTCAAAAGTTGTCCCAGCTGATTTTAGGGCACTCAAAAGTATGCCTAAACTTTGGCCAAATCTGTACTTCCAATCCAAGTACACACAGCGTGGGGGCAGCTTTTCATTCAGGAGAAACTTGGCTCTTGCGTGCGATTCCTTCCTCATTTGCATAGTCTTTGAGGCTTTCAGCCCTTTGGGAAGATTTGCTTCCTACTTTGGTAGGAGGATCGAGCAGCTCTTCCTGAATGGAATGCTTTTGTCTGCTTCACACTATCTGGGGAATGTGGAATACTTGGCAAGACATGGACTGTTATCGCATATCAGACTATTTGGATTCCTCTACAGTATGGCAATGAGCCTCTATTGTGATCTCTCTCAAATATGCTAAACAAAGCTGCATTTATTTGATTTATTTGCAAAAATAACGTAGTAATGTGAAATCTAAATAATTTAAAATAAACATTTTCCATTTTAATACATTTAAAAATGTCAGAAGGTATTACTTCAGTTTTCAGTGTCACATGATCCTTCAGAAATCCTTCAATCATATGCTGATTTGGAGCTCAGGAAACATTTCTTATTGTCAGTGTCGAAAACAGTTAGGCTGTTTAATTTTGTGGAAAATGTGATACATTTTTTGCAGATATTTTATTGAAAATAAAAAAAACAATTTATTTATAATTTATAAATAAAAAAAAAACATTATAAATGCCTAATATTTATTTTCAAATAAGTTATTCTCATTGACATATCTATATAATATACAATATTTTTATTAATTATTATAATATATTTTACAATAATCTTTATATTTTATATAAATGAAAAAATAATTACATAAATACATTAATTAATAAATAATAAATATTTATTAAAAATGCATGCTAATATAAAGTCATTCTAGAAAAACATTATGCATTTATTCCCTTTGATTTTGGAGTGAAATATGACCTATATTTTTCTTGGCAGTTTTTGTGAGGTTCACCGCGTAACTTCAGAAGAAGTTACATCAAAACAGATCCAATTTCCTTTTATCTCCTGTTAAAAGGAAATCCTTTGTTTTGTTGGCATTTCTGAAACTTTTAAAGCATCTTTGCCTCAGAGACTGGTTTACTTTGTGGAGGACTTTTACCGCAGGGTATTAGAGGATCGGGGCTGCAGGGGCGAACTGGTCACGCTGTTGTTGTTTCTGACGCAGAACAACTGATGTTCATCACCCTGAGTGACACACAGGCTGTTCTCGGTTCATGGTCTGATAACTAATCTGCCAAACACAACAGAGTGGACAGACAGCTGACGGAATAACTAAAGCCGTACTTCCTCAGTTTAACCTGTTTACTTCCACAAGTGCTCTTGAAAACCAAAGGTTTCTCAACTGGTTCTTTTGGGGTATCAAGGAAGCCCCTCACACAGTCCATGAGGTGAGGGGCTTCCTTGATACCCCAAAAGAACCAGTTGAGAAACCTTTTGGGGTATCAAGGAAGCCCCTCACACAGTCCATGAGGTGAAGTACTGTTGTTAGTTAAACAACTAAGTTAAGTTCTCACCAGAGCCAGTTTTCCACCTTTGGAGCAATGAAGATACTAAACAGACCTCATCTTTCAGTCACGTGGTCCACACCTTGACGTCACGCATCACAAAGGTCAGTCAGAACCCAGGCCTGTCAACATCAGTTATGTTTTCCAGCAGGTGTGCAGGTGTGAGAAGATACATAAGACACAAATAACCCTCAAACAAGCAGACATGTATGACCTCTTATTAGATTTCAGAACTCATGTAGCCTGTTTGTAACAGACACAGGGATCTGGGAACAGTTTGAGACTGTTACGCCATAGATTTTCCTTCAGGAGCACAGTGAAATGAGAGCTGACCCCTCCTTCACCCAGCCACACTCAAACGTCTGTACCCTGCGTTCCTGCTTTCTTTTCACTCTTATGTAACTGTGGCACAAATAGCCTGACAGGCACAAAGAACTGATTAGGTGAAGTAAACGTTCTGGGATTTTGTTTTTTTTCCTCTTTTCTCTCTAGGCTGTAATCCAAGTCGAGGGTTTTGTTTGGAAATGTACATTGTTCTCAATGTGTCTGGGGGGAAAAAGTAGGGGGTTGCCCCACTGAAATGAAAAGAAATGGGAAATACAAGGTAGGGGAAGTGTAAACGGTGATTTTGTGGTTTATTCTTGTGTGTTAGGGAGATAAATGATTCCAATAGGACAGCAAAATCAAAGAAGACCTCTCCATTCCTTGATTAAATTATTCTGTTTATATTAAAATATATACCTCGCAATTCTGAGTTTATATCGCAAAATTCTGACATTTTTTCCTCACAATTGTGAGTTAACATCTCATAATTCAAGTTTTTTTCTCAAAATTGCAAGAAAACAATCAGAATTGTGAGATATAAACTTACGATTGTGATTGAACTTGCAAATTATGTATTTTCTATTCCAATGGTGGAAATAAGCTTTCATATGTATCACATCTAGTGTTACAGAAACATTTGCCAAAATCGTCAATCAAAAGTGAGTTCTTGATATGAACTCGATATGAAACATTTCTCATCAGATTTGTCCTAATTATACAGAAAACATAATTATATAGATAACCTAATTATCTAAACCATGCAATCCGTATTAATTTTATAGCTCTTACTATCAGCAAAAATCTTGTTTTCATTATTTCTATAACAATGAGAAAAGCTTGATAATGTAGCTGAGAACTCAAACTCAATGAAGAGCAATAACGTTTATCTTTAGGTGTGTGGGAAGTTATTGAATGTAAAGGAACTCACTGAAAGGTCTTTCGATTTAAAATCACTTCTCGTTTCCATCTATTGGAGAACATTGGAGTATGAAGACTTTTGTGTGAGTGAATGTGTGTGTGTCTATATATTCATGTGTTTGGTGTGTGTGTGTGTGTGTGTGTGTGTAGGCCACATCAGGGTGGTATTGTGCATAAAGAACACTTCTCAGCAGGCATTCCACATTCCCCAGGGTAAGAACAAGGGCTATTCAGAGAGCAGGTCTCAACCAGCGCTCCACAGCACAGCTCTGCCCTGTTTGAAAGACACGGACAAAGAAAAGAGACGATTCTGAAGAAGCCGAGAGCCCTCCTGCATATACGGACATGGGGGGTTGCAAAGATGCATCAAATAAGAAACTGTGAACCTTTCAGAACCGTAACCCTCATAGATGTTAAAGAGCACACATCCCCCAATATTCAGATTAGTGCTCAACCCATATGTGAGATTCAAAAGTTTATTCTTCAAGCCTGGATTTTGTAGTAATATTCATGCATCAATGCATGAACACACAAATCTTCAGAATTCAGATCATCATTCTTTCAAAATTGCCGACAAACTAAGAAAGCCAAGAGTTTGTTTGCCTCCAATGAACGGTAAACTAGATTAGATCGATCCACTTGAAATACAGGAGGATAGTTTGCCTTTTGTGGTGATTTAGTGATTATCTACAGTCAAAAGGTGGGATGGCAAACTGTCAGATAAGAAGAACTTTGACAGCTGCAAACGAGGGAAGCAAATAAGGTTGACGTGATAGTGTGGGACTGTTTCCCTTGAACTTTGTGACTTATCTTTACTTGTAGTCATCACTATTTAAAGACTGACCTTTTTCTTCTAACTTCTGCTGTTGGCATAATTGGAAAATTTTGAATAGATTTGTCATTCATTGATCATTTTAAGACTTTAATTTAGTCATTTTTTTATTTGCCAAAATATATTTATGTATTTTGATTTTTTTATTATTTTTTTATTTGTATTTAAAAATGGCAGGAAAATAAGAAAAATATATATATTTATATTTGTGGCCTTTTCATATATTTTCATAAGATCTTTTGTCATCTTTTGTCCTATATATATATATATATACACACACACACACATCATAAACTACATTTCTCTTTTAAAACATTTTTAAAATGTCAATGTTTTTAGCTTTGTGGGCTCACTGAATAAATAACAGGTGCTGTTTTTCTAGTGTTAGTCTGGTGACACACAGCGGTTTCTGAGGACATATGTTTTTCTGCTTCATTTAGACATGTCAGAGCGAAACAGGCTCGCCCTATTGACCCAAAATCCTTTGAAAGTAATTTACAGCAAGCTCATGCACTGCTTATCTGTGCTGGACCACTATAGACTTTCACGAGAAGTGTGAAATTGAGATGACATTTCCCGCTCTTGAAGGGCCGCCCCTGCTGTGACATCATAAATCTATCACACATCCAAGTCGCTAGCTGGTTTGGGGGGATTATGTCTTAAAGTATCTCCCACAGGATGAATGAACCCGATTACCTCTCTGTTCATTTACACTGCCAGTATTTGGAAGCCTGATGCTGTAAAATATACTCTGTTCTTGCACATTAAGCAAACACTGCTTACAAATGCAGCATTATGCAATTTTTACTGCCAGCATCTACCTAACATTAAGTAACATTTCAACCAGTGAAATTTTTGTGTCATTGAGATACTGGAACAGTTTTTATTAACAGTTTGTTAAATTAGTTTTTATTTTTACATTTTCACTTTAATTTTTTATTTCAAGTTATATATATATTATATATATATATATATATATATATATATATATATATATATATATATATATTACATTTTCACATTATTTATTTATTTAGTTTTTTTTTTTTTTTGAGATGCCAAGCTGAAGACAAGCTTCAAGCTGAAGGTACAAAACTTTCTAGTTACAACAAGGCTTGTAATGATAGAATAAAAAATTATATGCATAAATGTCAATACGCCCCACCTACAAAAATCTGGGTCTTGTTTTCAGTAATGATGCTGAAAGGTTGCCAGTGTTTGGCCACCACAAGTCTTATTTTGTCCATGCCCACAGCATTTGAACACCAAAACTAACTGTAGATGTGTGCAAATGCTCAGAAAGGCTAGTGTGGTTTAAAGGTGTTAAAGGAAAAGTCTGCGCTGTATGATTAGAGTCTTTGAGGTTGCCATGTTGGCTGGGCTGTGTTTGTTAGGTGGTTGGTGGGCGGGGGTTTTTTTGGCTGGTGTTGTCAGCTTTAGTGTGGGCGATCACTGGTTCACAGATCTGAGGAAAAGAGAAGGATAACTAATACTAACATCACACCACCCCTGACATGAGACAACACTTTTGATGTGTCTCCTTCCAGCCTTATATCGAATGGTCAAATGCAAAGTGAAACATGGCATGACCACTGTAACGTAGTCAAAATATGTGTCACTATGAAATCAGCCCCCCTGGTGGGAGTTTCAAGAGTGTCAGCGTTCAAACCACCAGATTTAAAGCTTTTGCAGCTACGAATCAATTTGTTGCATTTGTTTTATACTCTTCAGATCATTGCATTGTCATGAGCTGCTGTTTGCAAAGTTTAATACAGTCTAACTGAAGTTTCAATATTTTTAAATCTTTTGTTTATTGTCAGTTGAATCTCACAAAACCAGTCAAGAACATGTCTAGGTCGTATTCACCCCAAAATCAAAAGAAATAAATTAGAAATTATGTTTCGCTTAATGAAAATTAAGTCTGTTAACAGTTTATATTAAGATGTTTTGTATTATTTTCATGACAATTAAGCACATTTTCCCTAAATTCTCACTAACATAATCAAATATTATGAAAATAATGGTGATTAATGAAATCACCATTAATAATAATGATAAAAATATCTGCATCATGCTAATGAAAATTTGTAGATGAAATGTTCTTAATTATATTATTATGTAATTTTACAAAAAAATATTTTGGGGTATAAATTTGGATATTTAATTTAATTTTATTTTATTTTTCAGGATGAAATGTGACCTATTTTGTTGAAATTCACTATGTGAGTATTTGCAGAGACTGAATTCAATGTTTTGCTCCAGTGATATCGGCTACATGCTGTATGACAAATGAAAAATGGCTTTAATTCACAATGTTACGTAAAACTTTCTGAAAAGATCCCCAATCTCTTTGATGCACGTTCTAGCTTCTAGCTGTTCATGTGTAACTTACTGTACATTAGAGAGCATTGATTGAGCACTCCATTATGTTTTGGCTTGGGGCATGAAATTATTGATCAGGTTTTGCTGCTATTATTGTCATCGTCTGTTTGCTAAAGGCGGTTTAATTGCAAGTAAACTCACATGCAACAATCTGTTCTGCCAAAGCATGACGTATTGCATTAAGGTGTCAAGACAGATGAATTAGTTCAAGAATTATCTAAAGTATACACAACCATTCCTAGCCAGTCCCTCGAACAGAGTTCGAAAAACAGTTCATTCGACAGAGCCAAACTCTCGTTCCTTCAGCGCAACGGCCAAGTTGAGTCATCAAGTCTGTATTAGAGTCATTATGGTAATTATCTTCTATATGTACTCGAGTGAAATGAGGGTAAAAGGTCCTGGTTCACCAGTCCTACCCACACCACCCTCCCTCCAGGGGAACGTTAAAGTGAGCTGGCCTTAATTCTCACACCACTCCAATTCACTGGAGGAACACACCACTTTTTGCAAGGTAGGGGGTTTGCTTATTGGTTATTGCTTATTGACCATTTAATGATCTTTGTTTGCACAGTGCTTTTTTTGCACCCTGAGGGTTTATATTACTGCAGTGTTTTGGTGACTTTGGCAGCGTTGTTGGGGGAATTTTTCACTAGTGTGTTTTGACACGCTCATTTACTTACTTACATAATCAGCCTTGATGATTTTACTGGGACAAAGCCAAAAACCACCCAATGAGAGTGTACTAAAGAAGTAAGGAGTCTCTACCGTATGTTAGTAATTTGTTGCACAATGGTTTCAAGTTCTGTGCTGGTTAGCACGTATTCCTCAACATACAAGGCAAGGCAAGGCAAGTTTATTTATATAGCACATTTCATACACAATGGTAATACAAAGTGCTTTACATGAAAGAAAGTAAAATAGTCAAATAATAATAATATTAATAATAATCACAGCAAGTTGAAAAAAAAGAGAAAACAAATTGTAATAATAATAATAAAAACAAGAAACTTAAAAACAAATATTCTCAAGCTTTGTTCAAACTCTTCCGCACTAAGTGAGTGGGAAAAAAAAAACCTTCCAAAACACCTAACTATTCCACTACTTCACCCCCTACTTACTCTGACCATCATATCTGACCTATTCGCTAAAACTCGGGGCATGCCCCTGTCTGTAATGGTAGGAATTTAGAGTTGGTAGAGCGATTCACGACTAGAACCTCACTTCTAGCATCTCACATTCTCTCTGTATTTATACCTTTAAATGCACTAATTGTCTCTAGCGCTCTTAGTGCCTTAGAGAATGCATTTTGTCCCTCCCGGACTGTGCACATCTCTCAATCTAGATGTGAACTCGTACACCTTTACACTTACAGGTGTACCTAAATTATGACACTAGTTTTCTTCTGCTGGTGTCCCTCACTCATATCCGAGTGAGTCCATCGCTCTCCCTCTCCCGCACTCCCTCCGCTTACAGACAGTCCCTCACCAGAAACCAAACAAATACAACTCAGAGGTCCTACTTTAAACTGATTAACCAACACACTTGTCTTTCTTTGCCCACATTCTCTTTACCATCACAGCACTTACTTACTTTAGCCTTCAGTTTAAACTTTTAAAATGATATCAAATTTAAAATTAATTTAAAACAGTTAAGAATAGAAAATGATTATCACAGCAATAAAAACAAGGAAAATTATATAAAATGAAAGTACAGTGCAATCAGTTCGGATACAGGGTTTACTATACAAACACAAACTGTCTAGCCACAAAATAAATATGTATAAATACATTTTTTATTTAGGACTGGATGAGTCATGAATTTCCAAAAAGTCTCTAAACATAGAGATGATGTAAAGGTGTTGCTCCAGGTGTGGATACCAGATGCTAAAACTTGGCCAAATTAAATTCGACTTGCATCCAATTTAAAATGTAAGCATTCAGTGTTTTAAGATGTAAATGTAAATAATGATTAAATTTAAGAATGTATATGTGTATGTCTCACTTGCTCATCATTATAACATATAACATTATTTGAAATTAAGCATTATATCGGCCATCTTGCTCATTGAATATGTATCATTGGTAGATTTTAATTTAATTTCAGTTTGATCATTTAAACTGAACAAGTCTGAATTTCTTTATCCTGAATCAATGTTGTATTAGTATCACTGTAATACTAATATAGTTGTTATTAATAATTTGAATCTTTTATTTTTCAGTTTTCATTTTAAATTTTAGTCAGTTGTATTTTTGTTGTTAATTTTTATTATGATTTTTTAGTTTAGTTTAGTTTGGTTAACCATTTTTATGGTTTTAGTTTAAGTTAACTATAATAACCCTTTCTTGAATTTGTGGTCCACATTGTAAATTCGAAGTGTTGCACCAATTGGCACCACCTAGACAACTACAACGAGAACCATTTTCTGGGCAAACCTGGACACATCTGGTTCTTTCCGTGTAAAACACCACTGTTTTATAAGATGGCCAATAAGTGTTGGGGCTTCCCAGACCATCAGGAAAGGTAATTTCTAACACTTTTGTGTAGAGAGACAAGAATACACCACTGATTAGACCACTTTATGATGCTCTGCATCCAAAGAGGCTAACATTGGCATTAGCATGATATCCAGATACACACTTGTGGTTTATATTCATGCACTGAACAAATGTTTGAAAAACTTATTATCCTTAAAAAGGAAGGTTTTACCATCAGTTCAAGCCCAAAAGGGGAACAGAGTCGCGTGACAGACACAGCGATGATGCTCGCATGTGTTTGCAGTACACAAGCCGTGGTTGTGTGACCGTGTCTCCCTCTCTCACACACGACGGCCAAAACTCCGCATTTGAACAGTCAATAGCAAATACTTAAACTAATAACAAAACATACATTCGCTGATTCAGAAGCGCCAGATTGTCATAGCAAAGTCAGAATTACCTCCTCTTCTAGGTTCTCGAAACTGTCGTCCATAAAATGTGTTGTGGGTTGTGCTGTTCTGTTGTAAGTAATCTTAATGATTCCTAAATGCATCTACTTTCAGAAGGTCAAATAAAGTGTTTTTGCTTTCGCATAGAAACACACAGTGTCTCCCTGACATGACTGCATCAACACTACTGCAGTTACTGAAACCGCGCCTTCTTTCTTTGCATGAACATTTGGGCGGCATTACGCAAATATTTCCACATCGTGATGTAGACATGTGGGGGCGTGTTTGAATGAGCCATTTTAGGGGGGCGTGGCAGAATCTTACCTTTGATAAAGAATATCTCTTTGGTTTTGAGACTTTAGTCTTTGCAACTTCAGGGATCTTATCTATGCACAAAGAGCTTGTAACACTCCAAAGAGAAAGTACAACTTGAAATCGAATCATATGACCCCTTTAAGTCTATTGCCATCCAGTGAGATCACAGATTGAGTTATCACAATAAAGGACTGGAATTTATTTTGGATCTACTGTAGATAACATGTTTTCTCCCACAGTCATCTCTAAAGTCTAAGGTAGTTGATGGCTAGTTTAGGGTGCGTTTACAGATCAGGGTTCATTGGAAGACGCACGTCAAATGTTTATGAAATGTAGTACTTCTTCTAAAAGTGTTGCACTGTAGTTGTAGTGAAGCAAATTTCTTCTTTTTGCACGGAAACGTTGCACAAGAGGAAACATGTATTGCCGTGATAGTGAATGCTTTGAATGGAATATTTCCAGATCAGTTCTGCTTGACTTCACTTTGTGTGTGTGTGTGTGTGTGTGTGTGTGTGTGGAGGTGAGAGTTCCAAAAATGGCTCGAATGATTCATTTGCTTTATCTACACACTATCACAACATTTTTGACACTTTTTTTCTTCTTAGTATTAATCTTCTGAGTAAAAACTACTTAGTGATGTTTGCTAAGGCTGTTGATAATAACACGGCTCATAATAAGCATTAGGGCTTTTTGAAAGTGTTATTTAAAAAATTAATGACGTTCAATGAAGCACCAGTTTTAACTTTGGACACTCTACAACTAAACTTGGAAATAAAATGATTTGGTTTAGTGATTCGACTTAAGATTTTCTCATGCCTTGTTTGATTCTCTGCCTTGTTTCCTATTCAATGAATTCTTTTTGTATTATTTTTGAGCAAATAAGCCCTAAACGGGCTGAATGCTCAGAGTTGAACACAAAACGCTCCTATTAGACAATGGTGACCCTAAAGGTCATGTTCTTAAGCTCACTGTATTAGCGTGTCGTGGTTTTCTCGGCGGGGGTTGTTGTCATGCCCTAATGCGGGTGACCGAGGCCATGAATGTGAGACAATAGCCATGCGACCAGACACCCAATCACAGATAATGATGCTGCTCAAACAGGAAGGTTCACGTGGGAACCGGTTTACTTGGCATTGTGGGAAAGCAGACGAAGGCATACAAAGTCAGCTAAGACAGAACTCAAAGAAAAGCTGATAGACACACTGTTCAAAGTGAAGATAATGTTTGTAGGACCGTTTGTGTTTGGCCCATGGGAGCATTAGTGATAGACTGATATGTTGGCCAAGATAAAGTCACATCGGTCAACCACTAAATTACATCCCAAATTACCATAGAACTGAGTTTTTACATTTCCAAATAAAGGCATCTTGTTAGAATTTGAATCTGAGTGGAACTGAACCTTAAAAATCTAGCTGTAATCAATATCTGTCCTAAATATTTACAGTGGTGTTGTATGATTGCCATTTTCATGGGACTTCAAAATGATATTAACCATGTAAAGCCTGACATATGAAATAATAGTCAGAATGTTTTTTATTAACTGTTTATTGAACCTTTAGAAAAAATATTTTAAAAAGTTGTAGAAATGAGTGCATCAAATACAGTATGCTTCACAGGGTTAAGCTATTTCAATTCTGAAAAAAATATGTAATTACTAATTTACATTTACTATTTTTACATTTTTAATTTAATTTACTAACCTCTAAATTACATGCATTTTCTGAAATTTTTATAATTAATTAATTTTCCAAATAAATTTTTTCATATATATTTAGAAACAGAAGTGTCATATTTAAAAAAAAAATAATAAAAATAAATAAATAAATATATGCACATACAGGTGCATCAAAAAAAATTGAATATCGTGAAAAAGTTCTTTTTTTTGTAACTTATTTAAAAAAGTGAAACTTTCACATATTCTAGATTCATTACATGTAAACTAAAACATTTTACTTTACATGTACTGGGTTTTTGACTTTCATGAGCTGACTTTCATCATCAAAATGAAAACAAAACAAAAAAACTTTTGAAATGTTTTACTTTACATGTAATGAATCTAGAACATTTACATTTATACATTTAGCAGACGCTTTTATCCAAAGCGACTTACATTGCATTCAAGTTACAGTTTTTACATTTTATCAGCTCTTGCTTTCCCTGGGAATTGAATCCCATGATCTTGGCGTTACTAGCGCCATGCTCTACTATTTGAGCTACAGGAAAGCCTATAGAATATATGAAAGTTTCAATTTTGAAATAAAGTAAAAAAAAAAAAAAGACAAAATAAACTTTCACGATATTCTATTTTTTTTAGATGCACCTGTATATGTATAATTTATTTATTTATATTTTAAATTCTTTTCTTTCCTGATGTGTAGGTAGCTAGGTAGCTTTTAGGTAAAATACAATTCAAACCCACTAGACCTGTGGAATATTGTTTTCTAAAAACTCCAATCTTACAAGAGAGAATGTGATATGAAATATCCTGTGGACTGGCACAATATTGAACTAAATTCTGTCAGCAGAGTTCTTTTTCCCCCCTTCAAAGTGGTTTAAATGATTGACAGAAAAATGGTTTTCCAGCATGGCCCCTTTAGAGAAATATGTTTTGGCTATGGAGTCAGCAAGCGGATTTTATGATTATTTTCCTAGTCCGATGTGGGTCGTCTCAGCCAGACGTTCAGTTTGAGTTTGAGTTATTATTGAGATGCAGTGGATGAAACGGCTTCTTTTGAAGGAAACTCCCAGCAGGCCGCCGAACTACATGGATAGTGTTACACGGATGTTTTTTAGACATCTAATTGTGATATTACAGGGAACCGCTTTATATTGCAGCCCACAAGAACCTGCTGAACAAGTCCAAAAATCACTGTATTTAATCATATAATATGCCTAGATCATGCCTCAATGATTTGATAATACTTAACATGAATATGATACTTGAGCTGGTTAGCGGTTAGGGTGAGCATTTTCTTATGTAAAATCTGGAATGTTAAGTGCCTTAATGAGTGAAACAGCATCATAAATTATTGTACCTTCATTCTTTGCAGAATCTAATGGCTAAAGCGCTCTACGACAATGTCCCGGAATCTCCAGAAGAGTTGGCCTTCCGGAAAGGTGACATCCTGACCGTCATCGAGCAGAACACTGGTGGTCTGGAGGGATGGTGGCTCTGTTCGCTCCACGGCCGTCAGGGCATCGCACCCGGCAACCGCCTCAAACTGCTTATTGGACCACTGTTTGAAGGACAGATGCCTGCATCCCCCTCCCCCCAACAGGGTCACGCTCTCCAGCAGAGGCCACTCACACCTCAGGGTGTGTACCAGGTGCCGCCGTCCCACCAGAACCCACAGGGACAGGGCATCTACCAGATCCCTCCTTCTAAAGACGTGTACCAGGTTCCACAGAGAAGCGCTCTGAAAGCTGATGGGACTCCTAGCAAGGTAAACTGAACTACAGCAAAGATGTTCACCTCACGCTTTATGATAACACTTGTGGCATGTGTTGTCAAGTTCATCTAGTGTAGTGTTTGATTGTGCAACATGCTTTTGCTCTTGTATTTTTTACACTTACAAAGAAGTACTGTGGTAAAGTATTGGAAATACTTTTTATATGAATTGCTAGTCAAAAGTTAGGACACAACTAATTATTCTACTCATTTTCCACATTTTAGAAAACTTGAAATCATCAAAATGATCAAATAATACAAATGTAAGTATAGGGATTCCAGCTTTACACTCTTTGGACATTAAATCAACTTACAGAAGTGCATCTTGGGATGCTTTTTAAAGATTAAATTCAAATATTACTTTACTTTTAGATTATTATTTAAGAAATGCATAAAAGGCACAATGTGCACAGTATTTGTCTGCAAAATATTTAGACATAAACTCAAAATATTTTTTGAGATCATAAGAAACAAACACACATTTAGCTGGTAATGTAGAGACCATGGTAATTCATGATTATCATGTAATAATATCATGGTATTCATAAATGTGGCACTTGAAAAGGATATTAAGCTATTGCCATTATGAAAAGCCTTCCAAAGGTAATTTCTCACTTACTAGTTTGAGTTGTGTTTGACAGGTAACAGGTGAATATTGTATAATAATAAATAATAAAACGAATAATAAATGCATGTAAAATATATAATTATGCATTATATAATTTTATGTATTATATAAGAAATAATAATACTAGCTATTTACAGTGGCTGGTTAACCCATAAGCCAGTTTTATAGTCCAGCTTAAAAGCGTCTCCATGTCCAGCCAAGAACCATTCTGGATTGAAGTTCTGTGCACACCCTGCCCTGCCCTGCCCTCCACCGCAGCGATGAGGCTTTATGTTTAAGGGCTTTATAATGTCCTGTCGATGCATCGGGCTGCACCGGTGCACTCTGAATAGGAAAACCACAGCATGGATGGAAAAATAAATAGAGGAGATCAGGCAACTGAACATGCTGAGAAAGCATACAAAATGAAGTGTATGTCAGCAGGAGGAAAGGGATTTCTGTGTCATTCTCAAAAACTCTCAGCTTATTTTCATGCAACAATTAAAGTTGTATTTCTTTGAAGCACATCTATGGTAATTCTCAACCCTCTTTTATAGACGCACCATAAGGCTGCATGATGGTCCAAAAACAATTCATATTTGAGAAATGCTGTGTTATGATAAACATTTAAGTTTTCATATTGTCATTGAAATTATATTATATGATATTATGGCTTTAGTTTTATTTACTACTAATATTTGTGTGTGTGTGTGTGTATGTATGTATGTATGTATGTATGTGTGTATATATATATATATATATATATATATATATACACACACACATTAGTTTTAATTATTTCATACTGTATAACATTGTTTAGAATATATATTTTTAAAATATTAAATACAATTTTGAAGAATGTATGATAAACATGTAACATTTCATATTGTGGATGATAATTGAAGATGAATATTATTCAGATTCAGCAGTTTTGCCACTGCAGACACTGTAGACATATCTTGTGTTCATAAACACTAGATGAAAACATCACTCAGCCGAGCTCATAACACTGAGGTCATGTCTGAGATTGTCGCTTTAAAGTAGAGGATCTGCTTCTGACATTAAGTGTTTAGAGAGTTACTAGTCTCTGAGATCAGGAGTGTTGATGTTAAGGTTTGGTCCGTCCACCTCAAATGATCTTGATATGGACGATCATGGATATAGGGCTGTCTTGTCTTCAGCAAGGTTTGTCTGTCTGTTTTGTTTGGTGGTGTTCAGAGTGATGACACACCATGTTTGTTGTTTTCCTGGGGTTGGCATAACAGTTGGCCGGCTCAGTAAGAGTGAGGTAAGAGGGTGTTCCCAGATCCGCAAGTGCAATGTTCAGTTGACGTACTTCTGACATAAAGTGTGGCATACAAAAGTGTTTGCATAGTGGAAAGTACAACAAAAAATAGCCGTTTCCTTCTTGCTCCCGTTTACTGTGCTGAAAAATAAAAGTGATCCCCTTTTTAGATCTGTCGCTGAAAATGGTGACGCGATTTTGATCACATTAGTGTGCAGTTTAGATTTTCCATGGTGATTGTTCTTCATTGCTGCATCTGTGTGCATGCTTGCTTGCAGTGTGGCGATGCACATCCTGACCTTCACAACTTGGCCAAATCAAATGTTTTAGGAAGTGCAAAAACTTCAAGTTCAAGAACAAACAAAGCTTGTCATGTGACAACCAACCAATTACGTTTAATTTACATTATGTCTACAAGTTTAAGACTAGTAAAAACACTTAATCTTTGAACACCAACTTCTTCACATTTATTATTGTGATTGACTATGTTAAAAATAGCAACAGTTTCAGTTAGGTTAACTCACACAGTATTTCTGTTAAAAATGCCATTTTATTAAGGTCAATAAATATTTAATGAACACATGTACAGATCAAATTACCCTTGTGCTGAAAACCCTATACCCGATCAAAAATGACCTTTTTAAAAGTTGTGTGTAAATCTCTCATTATGATATATTATCACCAAATTTTGTATTTAATTTTTTTGTCAACTTTTTTTATTTTAAGTTGCGCAGGTTTTGTATTTATTTTTAGGGCTGATTGATTGTAGGCCTCATTGATTTGAGCTTATGCACTTCAGTTTATGAGAAAAAAAACAAAACAAAAACATTATTTGTGGATAATTTTGGCAATATTCACTCAAAAACTGAGGTGCATAAGTTCAGATCAATGAGGCCTATCGCCAGTCAGTTCCAAAAGAAATACAAAACCTGTGATAACTGAAAGAAAACAAGATTGAATCCATTATTTGGTAATGATATAACAAGGAATAAAAAAGAAAAAAAAGAAATATTAACTGTTTATCATACTGCAGTTCTTTCCAATTAAATATTTAATATTTAAATAAAAATATTTTAAACAATTTTATATAGTATGAAATTAAAAACAATAACAAATATAAATATATGTAATTTTTATTAAATATATATTTACAAAAATCATTCAAAAGTATGAGAAAAGTCAGTAGGTTTTAGTCCAGTGGAACATAATTAACTAGCATTGTCTGAAATAATTAAATGTTTTGCAACAGATTTTCAATGTTTTTACAGAGGGTTTTTTTATGTCATCAACAAAAAGTTGCACATGGATCCATTTAGGCTATTTTAGACTTGCCAAACAACTAATATCTAAGGACTTGAACTGCTCCGAGTTGTCATCTTGCAATTATGGCCGTTCTGAAACAACATGAACACAGTGTTTCTTACTATAGGCCTAATTCTAGAACATAAAGTTCTCGAATGTTTAATTTGAATCCAGAAAGTGTCTATTTGTGCTGTAGTGCAGTTATGCTCGTGGATGATGTGTTTGTTGCTGGCACAGAGCAGGATTTGGGCACATAATGACACACTGTAAGGTTTGGTTGCTGGAGTCTGGCTCTGTCGAGGAGGGCGGCTCTGTCCCTGCCTGACCTGAAGCGTACAGTGATCTAAAGCTGCTCACAGCTGCACTATTCATGCCAGCCAGAGCCTGGCTCGAGCGAGGGCCGTCCCTGAGATTTACACAACCACACAATGTCCTTCACAGAGCCGGGGCGTATGGGGAGAGATGAGATCTCTCGTCCCATTGGTGCCCGAGTCTGGTTGACACCACAAATTGACGCTATTTGTGAAGTAAAGCAGTTTTTGTGACTTCATACACGCCTTTCCAGAAAATTCTGAGCTTTGACGTTTCCAGACTTGAGAGCAATGTTTGTTTTTAGGCATTTTTAGGATTAACGTTTCTTCATGAGTCACATCATAAATCATAATTTTCTGCCCACTCTATGGGCCGAGGCTGACTGTTATCGCCACTAACCAGGCTTTGTTCTCCTCCTTCCGTCTTGTTTGAGACTGCTAAGCCAGACGTTTTTGTTTGTACACCTCAGTCTCCAGGAGATATCGTAAAGATTTGTTGGACGCATAGGCAGGTCACATGCCACCGCACCCTTCTGTGGAAAAGTTATCAAAAGGTAGTAGAGCATTATTTATGTGACTCACACTTGCTAGTAGCAACTAGATTTGACATCTTCATTTCTATTACGCATGATCTATTTAATAATATTAATACATTTATAATTTTATAATATTTAATACAAAATATAAATACTTTTTTATCAATATTTATATTTATTAAAAAGATGACTAATATATATTTAAAACTTAATTGTATTGGTTCAAATATAATATAAAACAGGCTAATATAATGCAATATAATATATTTTTATGTAATAATAATGTAATTTTACATATGCACACACAGATATAAACTTATATTTTATTTAATAAATTTTATATTTATTTGTATTTAAATGTAAATATTCACAGTAAATATACTGTGTATATATATATATGTGTATGTATATATATATTTAATTGTGTTTATACAAATATATTTAGTTTAAATAAACTAAAATGAATAAATTGAATATTTAAATATGCATATTATATAATTTTGTATATATTAATATTAAATATTCATGTTATTTTTAAATTAAATATGCATTTCATTTTTAACTTGTGTAATTTATTTTTATACATTTGTACAAACACATTAAATTATTTTAAATAAAAAAATTAAGTAATTTTAAATATAGATTAGGTGTGAAGTTGTTTCGCCTGTTTTTAGTTTGGTTGTGTCATAAGCCCCTGTGATCTGACCCAGAAGAAATGTCTTGACCCCTTTAGTGTGAGACACATGGCTGTGTTTTCCCTCCTGCAGAGATAACAGGAAATGCTCAGTGGAGAGGTAACTTATTTCCCCGTGCCCACTGGACTCTTTCAGCACAATTTATTTCAGTTTACCTCCTCGTCTTCCTTATTTCAAGTCAAAAATATTTTTTTTGCTGCCGCCCACTTGTTATTAATCAAACACAAACTGTTGAAATCAGGGTCATTGCATAATTGATGCATCTCATTTAAATAATCACCCCAACCCCGTCGTCTCAATGCGCATCTATAAATCACGGGGTGTGTTTGAATGCTTCCGTGTGATGTAAAATTAATTATGGCTCCTTGCATTACGTTAATACTCCTAAATTAGCAGGAAGTCTTTGTGCTTTTCAGTTTTATGGCCATCATGTGGGAGATCCCTGAGGATTTGACATTTAATTGCCTTCGTTGATGAGTTCGACTTATTAATAGGACGGAGCTTTTTCTGTCACAGGAACAGAACAGATGTAAAGGGACTGGAGAGAGAGAGAGACACAGCAGATCAAGATGGAAGATTACAGATGATTCTAGAGATTTGTTTTTTATTATTTTTATCCAGATGATCAACCAATTGATTTTCCAGCTCTATTTACTTGTCAAATGTGACTCAGAGCTGCTCAGTGAAGTCATTGTTTACTCAAACAGCTTTCGCCTAAATGCTGCATACCGAAAACTGAGGCTGGTGAGAAAACACGCTTATGTCATGCTGCTTTTTCAGCGCTGTTATACTCCAAGGACAAAAAAAGAGGCTCCCGCAGCAATTAGGTCGGTCTCAGGTTCAAATGTGATCCGGTCTTAGTCACACACACCCAGCCAGGGTGTAACAGAATCCAGGGAAGGAGTCACCCGAGCCGGAAAAAATGTTTGCCTAGAGGTCACAATTCACACCTAACACTGCCACACATTTACTCATTTCCGATTAGATGCTCCAGGTGGCAAAGAAGTGATTTGGGTAATATAGGATAGATTTATATCTTATCATATTTTTTATTTTATTTTAATAGAGCATATAATATTAATGTAATATAATACATTAAATAAATTATAATATTATATTATATAATAAAATCTACAATATATGTGAAACCAGACTGATATATATCAAAATATATTAAGATTATAATATATTACATATTTAATAATAATAATATCTTATATATATATATAGTATACTATAAAATTTAATATAATTTATATCAAGATTATAATATAGATTTAATAATAGTAGTAATAATTATTATTATTCCTGATACTGTAATTAGGTAAGGGTGAATATCCTCAACATGCAAGTGTGAGATTGATCAGACCACTGACGTGTCCCATTCTCCATTTATTCCCACTTCATTTTCCCAGGATTTCTGGGAATTTATGACTGATGGGAACAAGCTGGGAGATCTGGGTAATTTGTGAACTATGCTGAACCTGGAGTTCCAAAATGCTGATTTATGAACAGGAATGTCATTGATGTGCACCTAAACTCACAGAGTAAAAATAAGAGTGTGACGGTCCCGCTTATGAAAACCATCTGGATGTTCCCATCTCTGGAACTCTATGTGTCTGGAGGGGGTGCTTTATATGAGTGCGAGTCATTGAAGAAAGACATTTTTCCAGTTTAACACAGTTTGGATAAATAGATAGTGGGCTTAGGAGTTCTCAACCTCACTTATGAAGATACCGCGGTTCATACCTCCTACATGCCACAATTATTGCGGAGCGAGAGAGAGCGAGTGATAGAGAGAGAACTAGAATAGAGAAAATTCTTCAAATTTCTACAAAGAGGCTTTGTTCCAAACCTTAGTGAGTTGACTACATAGGTTTTATACATTTATATATTATTTATAATTACTCTAAACAAAATTTGTTTTAGATAAATATATTTAAATGTTTTGTTATTATTTATATACAAAATAATACAATCATAATGCTATGAAATAATCACACACAGATTTTATATTAGACATTTTTGTGCTTAGAGATGAGAATCACTGTTTCTTTTAGTTCCTGCCTAGTAGAGTGTTCCAAATCAATCACTTGAGGTTTCAGTTCAGTTGGAAGGCAGCTGTCTATGTAGGTGGTAGACAGCAAGGCAGCCCACTAGGTTTTGGAACAGATCTAGAGTCTCTCAGGCAGGAAGCAGTATGGTTCCCATTTACGAGACCTGTCAGTGACCCGTGAGTGTTCTCGTGTGGTGACAGTGGTGTGTGGTGTATTAGCGTTTGGGACGAGGAGTAGGGCGGATTTTGGAGAAGAACAAATGGAGACCAAGTACATTCCAATGATGCTTTTGTCTGTCTGAAGCAGAAGACGGATGTGGAGCATAAAAGATGGAAAGAAAACTGGATGAATATAGAGAGAACTGATAGATTAAAAGCGTACAAGATGACACAAATATTGTTTGGAATGGATGAGGCATGCACCCCAGATCACCCCATTAGCGTCTCTGTTTGCAGTTGCATTAATCTAGTCTCGTACACAATGCACCATATTTTCACCACAGCCATTTTGCATGTTTCTGCAATATGTTGTGGCTGAACAACAACAGTGTTTTGTGATTAAAATGTTAGCTTAAATGAGGCATAATTATTCACTATATTAGAAATATTAATTATAAATATATATATAAAGTGATTTTTCTCATCACTAATCATTTATTATTATTATTACTATGCACTAAAGATTATATATATATATATACTGTATATATATCCTGAACTTGTAACCTGAAGGTTGCGGGTTCGAACCTCACTCCACCCTCAATACCACGACTGAGGTGAGACCCTTGAGCAAGGCACCGAACCCCCAACTGCTCCCTGGGCACCGCAGCAATGGCTGTCCACTGCTCCGGATGTATGTTCACTACTGTGTGTACACTTGGATGGGTTAAATGCAGAGCACAAATTCTGAGTATGGGTCACCATACTTGGCCACACACCACTTCCCTTTTTTTTTTGTGAAGTTGTGGCCTAATGGTAGAGATTCGGACTTGTAATCCAAAGGTTGCAGTTTCGAGTCTCGGGCCAGCAGGGATTAGGTGGGGGGAGTGAATGTACAGCGCTCTCTCCACCCTTGTGTTCACGGTGTGTGTGTGTTCACTGCTGTGTGTGTGCACTTTAGATGGGATAAATGCAGAGCACGAATTCAGAGTATGGGTCGCCATACTTGGCCATATGTCACGTTACTTTAAGAAAACCCTTTAATTTTTTGGCTCCAACTTTAACATATGTATTCTTGTTTCAGGTGGTGACCCCGATCCGGGTAGGGCAAACATACGCTTACGGTCCTGCGTCAGATTCATCTCATGACCTCTATGATGTTCCACCAATTCGTCAACAGGGGGTGAGTGTCACTGTCAATAGCACGTACTCATGTAGATGTCTGCATACATGTATTTATATTTTAAACACCCACACAGGTGTACGATATTCCGGCGAGCAAACAAACTGGACAGAACGGTATCCCCAGAGCCCAGGGCCTCTACGACACCCCCCCTTCCCAGGACCTGCGATCAAAAGGACTGTATGACATACCGCCAACGTCACAAGGGGTATGATAATCCTTATATTCATTTATTAATTAATATTCATTATGATGTCATGATAAATTAGCACATGCAAATTAGGATTTATTTAAAATGTTAGCATAATTTATCCCACATTGTTTGTGCTACAAAATCTGGTGGTCGATAAATTCGAGTTTGCTTCAAAATTATTGATGCAAACAGTCAAATGTGCCAAAAAGAATAATGAAAATATATTTATAAGCTACCCAGTATTTATTTTAGTATCACTTAGATACTATTATTGTTTTTTATTTTAAGTTAGCTTTAATTTTGTTTTCTATATAGTATATATATTTATTTTTCTATATAGTTTAATTTTTAGTTTTTAGTTCAGTTTTAATTATTTCAGTACTATTAGTACAGTTTAGTCTTAGCTAATATAGTTAAACTAAATAAAAATGAGAAATACTGCCTTTGCAACTAGCTGAAAAAGTATGTATATGTATATTTTATGTTTAATTAAATGTTTATCAAGTTACAAAAAAAATGTATTGCTTTCGTTTTAGTTAAGTATAATAACCCTGATGCAGCCCTTGTTCTTTGTCTTGTAACCAAACGCTATTATTTCCCAGAAATTTTACAAAGAAATGAATACTCTGATTTTTATTACTTTCCCCTGGTTAGCAAATTAAAGCCTAGCTTGCCAGTAATGTTGGAGTCAAACTCAGAGTAGTGCTCTTAACTCTGCAAGGAGGTCAATACAGAAATAATTGTGCTGAAGCCCCGCTTATGTTTCACCGCTGCTCCTGGCGTAATGTGGCGCAGCGCCTCGAGTTTGTTTGAAATAAACTGGATGTATGTGGAAGCCTATTATTAGAGTCGTATTTAATTAGGGTTTGAGGAAACCCGGACTCACTTTGAAAGATAGATTCTACACTTGACAGAAATCACTTACAGGCTGCTGCGTTTATTTATTGACCTGTTGGCACGCCCCATGTACTCCCATTACGCTGTCAGGTCAGTGTCAATGCCAGGTTTTATCCTTTAGCTGGATGGCAGGATTTTCCATGCTATTTAGATCTTCCATGAAATGCAGAACTGGACTTATTAGACTGTCAGTGACTCAAACTTGGTGCTTATTAGTGTTGTCAAGATATTGAGATTTCCACTTTTGATGCAATACTTGAAAAATATTATTATGCGATACTATTTCATGGCCTAATGGTGACTTAATGGTTAGAGTCGGACTCATAACCCAAAGGTGGGGGCAGTGAATATACAGCGCTCTCTTCCACTTTCAATACCACGACTGAGGTACCCTTGAGCAAGGCACTGAACCCCCAACTGTTCCCCGGGCGCCGCAGCATAAATGGCTGCCCACTGCTCTGGGCGTGTGTTCACTGCTGTGTGTGTGCACTTAGGATGGGTTAAATACAGAGCACAAATTCCGAGTATGGGTTACCATACTTGGCCACGTCACGTCACTTTCACTTTTTATTTTCAATAACACAGGGAAAAGTTACACAATATTAAAGGCATAAAATAAACAGTATCTAAATTAATTTACTACTGACCATTGAAATAAAAATGTTAATAATGATTATAACAACGTAATTGTGGCAAAATGCATCATTTGTGAAATGATTCAAATTTAGCTGTAAAGCAGCATAAAAGGCAATAGTGTCATTATTCAGCTCAGTTTAGTTCAGTGTTGATTAAATTTTTATTTAACAATGTTGTAAAGTTTATCAATTATGAAACAAGTTGATTCATCTGTAAAACAGCTTTAAGGCCATTGCACACACATCTGAAATTTTTGCATGCGTTTTTCATTTTTTTCATATTCCTCATACTTTCCTATCAAAATGCATGCTACAGATGCAAAAACGCATAAAATGGAACCTGATCCGAATTTTTTGATGACGGACGAAAGTTTTGGAGGCAGAGTGTAAACGGGATTGACACAACGTGAGGTCGTATTTATTTCTTAACATGCTAAAATTTTAGACTCCGTGTGCAATGACCTTTACAAAAGCCAAGTATGCTGTTTAGTTCAAGTCACTGTTGTTTCAATTAAGTTCAATAAGTGTCAATGCTGCAAAATGAATCAATTATGAAACGATTCCAAAGGCAGCTCTACAGAAGACAGTGTAATTATCCAACACAATTAGGTTCAAGCTTTTGTTCTCATCCAGTAGTGTCAGTGAAGTCGATCAAAACATTTTCCGAATATTAATTGTCTTCTAGATGAGATGGTGTAATAAAACCGAGCAATGTCATAGTAAAATGGACCCCCACTGAGCAAGACAAAGGCGACAGTGGCAAGAAACCAAAAATTTGTTGCCAGTATAGGTGTATCAATACTGCAGAAAATGAGTGCTTAATCCATTTCAAATATTCAAAATTGATATACAATTGATATTTTTGGCAACACTAGTTCTTATAAGCACATGTACTTCATGTTTAACCAAACTCTCTTTTCTGCAGGTATACTCCACGCCACCTTGTAAGAATAACATTGCACAAGACGAAGGGAATTACGACGTTCCACAGCCTTCGAAGCACAAGCAAGAAGGTATATATGACGTTCCACCACCGTCACTCTCCAAAGCTTCCCCATGCTCCAACTACGACTTCCCATCCAGCTCTGAGCCGATGTCCCGAAAGGGCATGAACGACAGCGCTGGCATCTACGACGTTCCCGCCAGCCAACTGGCAACAGGTGGATCTCAGGACTTGTACGATATTCCACGTGGAGTGCCGCAGAATCGACACGCTTCTTCTGAAAGAGACAGAAATAAATCAGTTTACGATATTCCACCAGGAGATTCTCGGTTACTCGGTGACGTGACCGAATGCGTCAACCGCTTGTCGTTTTCCAGCACAGGAAGCACTCGCAGTAGTATGTCGACTTCCTCTTCTTCTGCCGGATCGCCCGCCGAGGGTCGGCTAGCGTTGGATCTAGACTCTGCGGTCCAGAGGTTGAGTCGTCTCCAGCAAGGTCTGGAGTCTTCGGTTTGTGCACTGCAAACTCTTGCGGCATCGCCTCACTGGCGAACGTACAGCTTCATGGAGCGTCACACCAATGAGGTCCGCGTTTTATTGGAGCGCGTCAAGTGTGCGCTCACAGATTTTCTCGTATTTGGCCGTGGAGCGGCTGTGAACGCCACCACATTGTCCGATCCAGGATTGCATGCCAAGTTGCGACGCCAATTGCAACGTCTAGAAGATTCCCATCAGATTCTTCAACAAACACACCAAACTTTAGAAAACAATTGCTGGGCGCTTAATATCCTAGTAACGGGTGCCAAGCATCAGAACAAGAGTGACGAACTGGAACGTTTTGTAATGGTATCGCGGACGGTGCCTGACGATGCCAAGCAGCTGGCTTCAACAATAGGGGGCACCGCGGAGCTACTTTTCCGAAGAGCACCAAAAGAGGGCATCGTTCACCCTTTTAATTGCACCCCAAAGGAGGATGACAGCTACAGAGCCCAGACCAAACCTTTCCCCGTATCTCATGACAAAGCAAACATGAACAGCGAGAAGTGTGTTAAAAGCTGGATGGAAGACTATGACTACGTCCACCTACAGGTGAGAATCATATCTACCTATCTATCTATCCATCCATCCATCCATCAAAGCAGATTGTCTTTGAAGAGAAATTAACAGGGATTTAACAGGAATGTATGCTTATTTTTTGGGAGTTGGCACTAAAAAAACTCATTAACATAAAACATTAACATTTTTATTATAGAAAAACTTTTACTTCAAAATTTGAATTATTTATTCACCCTCATTTATAACTCATTCCCCCGGTTTCACAGACAAGGCTTAAGCCTAGTCCTAGACTAAAATGTAAGTCTAAGCCGTTTCAAATGAAAGAAACTTGCACTGACTGATCTTATAATACATCAGTGCCTTTGTTTTGTCTCAAGATGCACACCAGTAATGTTTTTTTCTAAGGCATGTTTTTAAAAAGTACTTAAATGTCCTAATTGAACTATGGCCTAAACCTGGCTTAGGCTAAGCCCTGTCTGTGAAACCGGGTCATAGACTTTCAGTACTAACTTTAATTCATTTTAATTAAACAATTTTAACGAAATTTTATTTTACATTTTATTTTAAGAGTAAATTCATGGAGAACTATTGCATTTCTCAACTGTTTAATGTGATATTAGCGTTGTTTGCCAAGTCAATATTCAGTTTTGCTATTGTTCATGTTTTTGTGACTGGACTTTTACGATGTTTGCATAGCAGACGACACATGAAACAAAAATAAAATTAATGTAAAAACAAAAATGAATGCTACAAAATAAGGCCTGCAGCACAAAACTGCAACTGAAAAACAGTCCATCCGCTTCAGTCTGTCATCTGGATGCAGAGATTAGGAATGAGATCCCTTACATTTCAGAATGTAGAAAGTGACATGCTGTTGGGATAAAAATCTAAGCATGTACTTCAATCTCATGCAAAGGGCTAAAAGATGATAGTTTAGATGCTGCCAGAACAGGGTTTTGAAGAAAACAAAAAGAGAAGATTGCTTATTCAAATTCAGCTCACTAGACAAATAAAGACAGACTTTCTAATTTGAATTAAAAAGGGATTAGTTTAATACCACAGTGGCCTTTGGCTGCTCACTGGGGCATTGAGAAGCTAGTTTCTGCTTTGAAACTAATTGTTTCGACTTGCTGACTGACCTTTTGTTATTTTTGCAGGGAAAAGATGAATTTGAACGTCAACAGAAGGAACTTTTAGAGAAGGAGAACATCACCAAACAAAGCAAAGTCCAACTCGAACAAGAACAGGTAAATGGCACATGCACATAAACGTCATCAGCTTGTGCATCAGTCATCAATGAACAGGGAAGTAGCTTATAATTAATACAGAAATACAGAGTGACAGATGCTTTATCAACCTCAGAATGGATATAAGAATAGAAGAATATGACTTCAGTTGTGAACACATTAGGTGAAAGAACAGGGTAGTGAAACCATTTGTTTTCTTCACATATCAGGAATAAATGACTCATCACAAGTGAAAGGCTTTTGTTGACCAAGTCAGTTAATAACTGCATCATATGAGATGTTAGGGCGTCCATATGTTCACCATATATACTATAACAGCCTCACAGGTGCAGATCTCAACTCTCTTCTAGCACAAACAATATATAAACTATAACATATTTACACATTCTTCTTGTTTTAAAACTGTGTGTCAAAATCAGGCAAACAAATTATTTTAAATATTTTAAGGTTCTTTCCCCCCCCCCCCCCCCCCCCAAAGATTAGTTAGATGGACACGAACTACATGAGATATCTTCAATATAGCTCTAGTATTTTGTTTATATATATATATATATATATATATATATATATATATATATTATTAGTAGTGATAGTTCAATTTAATTAATCACGATTAATCACATCCAAAATAAAAGCTTTCGTTTACATTATATATGTATGTGCACTGTGTGTGTGTGTGTGTGTGTATATATATATATATATTTATATATTTATTTTCATTTCATTATTTAAAAAGGTCCACCGGAAAATATATGCACTATTTTTCTGCATTTTTATGATAATGATCATTTTTAAATAGTTCTAACTCCGAATTTCTTTCTCCCACTTAACAGCTGAACCAGTTCAAACAGCTCGAACAGGAAGTGATCAAACCTGTAGAGAATGACATCACCAAATGGATCTCCCACCAACATTCAACAGGCTCCTCCCCCTCCTCCTCAGACTCCTCCTCTAATTTCTCCATGGGAGGCGGAGCGCCGATGTGTTTGCGTGATCGCCAACTGTTGGGTTTTTATGCAGAACAATGCGAACAGCACTTTGTGACACTGTTGAATGCGGTAGACGCATTTTTTGGCTGCGTAAAGGCCGGGCAACCTCCACGAATCTTCGTTGCGCATGGCAAGTTTGTCATTCTGAGTGCCCACAAACTTGTGTTTATCGGGGACACGCTATCGAGACAAGCCTCAGCGGTTGAAGTGGCGAATCGCGTCATGAACTTAAGCAACATGCTGTGCGAGATGCTAAAGACAGTCGTGGGCGCCACCAAAATAGCAGCCCTTCACTATCCCAACACGGCCGCTGTACAGGAAATGGTAGATCGCGTGACGGACCTCTCGCACTTGGCACAACAATTTAAAGTGCAGCTCTCGCAGATGGCGGGATTGTGATGCCATCAGCATGATGTCACTAACTTCTGAACAAAGACTGTCATTTTAACATATATATATATATACTCCTATAGATGCATCACTGAAAGTTGTCTTTTGTAAATAGTCCTGCTTTCTGTAAATATTTGGCTCTATATTTTGTGTAGATTTGTTTTATATAATAATAATAATATTAACTGTATGAATAGAAATGATTGAGACTTGCATTTGTAGAGTGACCGTTAACATTCCTGATCGTTTTGTGTGTTAGGCACCTTACAAGTTGTCCTTAACTGCTAATTATTATGTATTGCTGAACACCAGAACCTACAAAATGGAAATAGTTTGTTTTGAAAATGTGCTGTATTGTGTGACGCACTCTGCCGAGAGAACGGTATGAACAAAGTAAAATATTTCTGTCTTTTCTATAGAAATGGAGTTTCACTTGTTTTTGTTTGAACATTGTGGTAGGGAAATCTCACAAAAAATGTGTTCCAGGTCATATTTTACCCCAAAATCAAAAATAAATTAAATTTTGTTGATGCTTGCTTTAGAATCATTAATATTTTTTGCATTGTGGCATTTTTTTTTTTTACAATTAAACCCTTTTCCTCCTGTTTTTATTCTTGTTTATATATATTCTTATACAATATATATTTTTACATCATGGCAGTATTTGTTTTACTACTTTTATGCTAATTAAAAAAAAATACTGAATTACAGTATTTTATTACAGAAAATATTTGTGCTTTTATTAAAATGTCACAATGCAATAAAAAAAAAATCTCAATGCAGCTAAAAATATTTTTTCTTTGCACAAAATGTTTCTTTTTGTGGTTAAATGTGGCCCAAACGTGTTTTCGTGAGATTCTGATATCGCAGCATAGCTAACCAAGTAGACCATGTTAAATGAACGTGAAATCTGGCAGAAGCGAGGAAGACGTTTTCCCAAGAGCTTTCACCCCTCCATTAACATAACTCAATGTCCCACCGATCCATAATTCCCAAAGTATTATCAGATGATCCAATTGGACAGATATAATCTGAAAAAAAAGACCTTAGATGGATGTGAGCGTCCCAAACCATCTCTTTGGACCTTGGTGACTAATACTTTCCATTCCAGGCTGTAATGAAATGAGCATGTATCATGGCTCATGTGGGTTAGCGGTGATGATGTGAGGCCATGCTAAGGGGATTGAAGAGTAAGTCGAGAAAGGCCTGAACAGAGTGCCACACCATATTATCATTAACATTAACCTGCTGGAACATTCGGAGCACCACATGTCTGCCCAATCTAATTTGGTAGGTTTTTTATTTTGCCATCTCATCTAAAAGGCCTTAAAATATGGGTAATTTGGCTTATTCTCATCTAACAATGTTTTTAACAGATGCTCATGATGATTTAGCGTGTGGCCTGCGATGAGATGAAGGACATTAGCTCATGCAGCAGGTGCTCTGCGGCTCAGTGCAGCTGTGCACCAGTTTCACCAACCATTACCAGTGCCTAATGGGCAAATTTTTGATGGATCATTCCCTGCACATTGCAGGCACATAAGAGAGACATTTGGTACCTACAGCAGCATTATATTGTGTTTTTTTCATAAAGGAATAATCCAGATTGTGTACAACATATTATGGTTTGCATCTACTGCATGTTGTTGATTAACAACAACGATAATCTCATAATTCATTAAACTGTAGGTTTCTATTAAACGAACTGCTTTTGCAAATGAACAAATTGCTCTAATTGTTTGCATGTGAAAACAAACGAGAAACAGATTTGCAATGGAAGTCTAGAAGGCAAATAGGCAGAACCACGAATAAACAAAATGACAAAAACGTAATTCAACTTAAAAGGAATAGCTCACCCTAAAATGAAACTGCTAAAAATGTACTTTCCCTCAGGCCATCCAAGATGTAGATGAGTTTGTTCATCATAGCAAATTTGTTGAAATTTAGCATCACTTGTACACCAGTGGATCCTGTGCAGTGAATGGGTGCCGTCAAAATGAGAGTCCAAACAGCTGATAAAAACATCACCAAAATTCACAAGTAATCCACACCACTCCAGTCCATCAGTTAGGCTAATGTCTTATGAAGTGAGAAGCTCTGTGTTTGTAAGAAACAAATCAATCATTAAGTTGTTTTTAACTTCAAATCTCTGATTCTGGCTAAAATATGAGTCCTCTATCCTATTGCTTTCTCCAGTGAAGAAGTCGCCTCGTCTGAATCAGGTGAGAAACATACACAAATCAAGCAGTGTTTATAAGAAAAACCAGTTCTAAACAAATATGTTGGTTGGAGTTTGATGTGAAGAACTACAGAGGATGGGGTTTTTCACCAGAGGAAGCATTATTATGGATTATGGACTCAGATTTTAGCCAGAAGCTACAGTTAAAACGCCTTCATTTGTTTCTTATAAACACACAGTTTTTCACAAGACGTTAATTTATGGACTGGAGTGGTGTGGATTTCTTGTGATGTTTTTATCAGCTGTTTGGACTCTCATTCTGACGGCACCCATTCACTGTATTGGTGAGCAAATCCAAATCTGTTCCTAAGAACATCTTAAATGTTTTTGGGTGAACTATTGCTTCAGCCTTAAATGATATTTTTTTTTACAATTATAATGTGGTTTTGAAAATATAATCATGTACTTTGAATGCACTGTAAGTTATTTTGAAAAAAAAAAAAACATCATACAAACTGAAGCAAACGTCTATGAAAACTCACATCCAATCGATAAACTCATGGCCAGCTACAAATGTAAAACCGATTACATTTGCATGGTTACCTTGAAGAAAGATTGAAGCAATGCAACACAAACTCTACTCAAAGGAATTACAAATAAATGGTTCACCTGCCTAAAAAAAAACTATTTTCAGTCCCAAAAGACATTCTAGGCAACTTTACAGATCTAACAACACAGGCTATTTGTGTTGTACAATTAATGTTCAAGGGAATTAAGGGTTAAAGCTTCATATTTTATTATTTAATCCCTTAGGGTCATCGTTTAATCTGCACTCAGAACTAAAAGATGTCTTCAAACGCCACATAAATCATCTTGAAATCAAATTTCACACGCCGTTGGTCATTCTTTTGTGCTTCTAGAGCATTCTCCCTCTTTTAGGCTTGGTAACGAATGCTAACAATCTTGCTGGGAACCAAAGTGCTCGCAAATCTCCGTAAGAGCATCAGCATCCACTGACTGGCATTTACACGTAATTAACGGTTTAAACATTTTCAGCATTCAGGACTAAGTTCTCCTCGGGGGAAACAAAGAGAAAGCCTTTTGGAAAAAAAAGTTTCATTAAACATGGTGAGAGAGCAGTACATTTTTCCCCATCGCTCTCTCCAGACCTTTCCTAGTGATTTATCTCACTCTTATAATGGCATCAGGGGGAGTTCTGCGGTCTTGGATGTGTCTGGAGTGGGATCTGCACTGAATTAAAGAGCTTGAGGAGGGAGGGTTATCCAATCACTGCTTCATGGCTCACACTAAATAAGTCAACCAACCATTCACCTCTTCAAGAGAACTTAATGGAAACAACATATTTCATGTGGTATTCAGGAAGCTCAAAAAGCACAAACGTCATTTGCAACTTGCATAATCCAAAATGTGACAACAGTAAAACAAAATAGAAGGAGTTCATATTGACCTTAAAACTCTCCTGCTGTCAATTTGACCCAGACTCACTTTTCAATCTTCTTAAAATACTGGTTAACTTTTTATTTCTTAAATATTTCTCATTATTAAGCTCGTGAATGTGCATGCAAAACTGACACATGGAAAAGCTTTACAAACTGTTACAATTTTTGAGTCGGTTTTCATTAATTTGACAAAAATCAACACTTTGAAAAACACTAAAGAGTCAGAAAAAAAAAACCTTGTTAAACACTAAAATATGAAAGACTCAGTTTACTCAACATTCTGAATCACCCAAGAAAAATCACTATTTCTTTAATTGAGTTTCACAGTCACAAGATCTGTCAAAGGTTATTTTTGTTTTTTTAGCTCAATTACTAGACTGTTGCAGAACTGAAAAGAAGTGTGAAAAACCCATTTAACCCTCCCAAGGGTTGAAGAATCAGACATAATTAAAGACAAAGGAAGAACAAATAGCAATAAAAACTACAGCTACTAATATTAGCACAGAAAATATAAATCTTCAAACAAATAATAATATATATTTATATATAAGTCAGAACAGCTCATTTTAAACACATATGTGACCCTGGACTACAAGAAAGTTGAATAATTAAGCTTTCCATTGATGTTTGCTTTGTTATGATCAGACAATATTTGGCCGAGATGCAACTATTTGAAAATCTGTAATCTGAGGGTGCAAAAAAAATCTAAATATTGAGAAAATGGCCTTTAAAGTTGTCCAAATGAAGTTCTAAGCAATGCATATTACTAATCAAAAATTACGTTTTGATATATTTACGGTAGGAAATTTAAAAAATATCTTCATGGAACATAATCTTTACTTAATATCCTAATGATTTTTGGCATAAAAGAAAAATTGATAATTTTGACCCATACTATGTATTTTTGGCTATTGCTACAAATATACCCCAAGACTTAAGACTGGTTTTGTGGTCCAGGGTCACAAATGTAAGTCAGATGAACCCCTAACATAGTAGAAATATAATTAAAAATAGATGGCAGTTATTAATTTTTTTCATGATGTATATGTGTTTAGTCACTGACAAGCTACAATAGAGGTTTTCTGTTTTTACACGAGTCTTTAGGGTATTATTAAAGTAGATTTTTTTTTTTTGGCAAATTGAATGGAAACCAATTTTGGGACATCTGAACACACCAGGAGGTAATAATATATTTTTCTGTCTAGATGTTAACGGTTACATACAAATACAAAAAGCAGCCAACACAATATAGGGGTCTGCAGTATCAAGATGCAAATATGCATACCTACTTTTCCATGTCCGGTATGTGCATAATTTTAGATGTATGTGAATATGTGCACTGTTAAGCATTAAACCATTTCCAAACGCTTCCAAAAACTTTTAATGACCCCTGTTGACATTGCAATGTCCCTTACACTGCTGAGCGTGTTTGCTGTGTCACAAACAATGACACCACAGGTTTGAACAATGATGCAGAAAAGCAAGAGTAAGGTGGAGGGGAGAAGAGAACAGAAGGTCTGGCCTGTGAATACAGTGGCGAACAGAGCAGCGCTGGCCATGTCATTTCCGTGGCTTACCACAACCATTTCCTGTGAAGTATTCTAAGGCCTCAAAATTATAGCTTCTGTGCATGGCAAAGCCTCTCTTACCTCTTTCATTTCGTAAATGCTGCATGTTTCAATAGATTTTAAAACGTTGTGGACAGACAAAGGGGTAGGCACCTCTTTTTAAAAATATATTCTGACATTATGCATAAGTGCTTGACATCTTGCGTTTCTGGTCAAACACTGCTGGCAACGTTTTTCTGAGCTCTTTCATTACATTTACCCAGCTTATATTTGACCAGGTTTTAAAATAATATGGCTAGAGAGAGGACAATGCACTCTTTAATTAAAGCAGCTGCAGACGCTTACATGGCCACTTCCACCAGGTGGCGCTCGGGAGATTTATTTGATTTTTTTTACCTTAAGATATTTGGCACCAAAAGTGTAATTATTAATTCAAACACATTAAATGTCCAAGCAATCTCATGTTTATATTTACTGAAGCAAGTGCACAATATTATAATTAAAGTTATAACGCAAACTCTAAAAGTGTTTTTATTCATTTGAAGTTCTAATCTAGAAGCATTATTATCAGAAAATGTGATCAGAGTGCTTTTGCATTTCATAATGCGATTGATGTAAATTACCATTTTTAAATGACAAAAGTAGGCCCTACTAATAATAAAATCGGGTTTAGGCAAACCTACTTATGTTAATATATGCAGTATTCATTCTAATTTTTTTCTCTTTAAGACTGATTAAAGCTAGGTAGTTTAAATTATAAACAAAGCCAATTTATTTATTTTTTTGGAGACCATTACATTTTTGGAAAACACTTCACAACTTTAGGCTCTACTGTGTTCTTGTATACGGATTTCTACTGCCATCCAGTGGACATTCTTTGTACTACAGCAAAATCACTACAGTCTCACCAAGTAAATTCATGTGGCCACAAAACTGATTATAAAATACACACCCAGGTGTTTTATGAGTAAGTACTGATTACTGAAGTACAAAACAATACCTGAGAGAAGAACGGTCTTTTAAATTACAGTAATAAGTTTTAAAAGTATAATTAAAACATGCATTAAAAATGAGAGTTCACAAACAACTTAATGTTTTATGAAATATATTTATTATGAAGGGGAAACATTTACTGTCATAAAAGGGACCAAAAGAAAAAAAAAAGTAACAAATCATGTGACCGCCTACACTGGTGATAACGGCATTTCTTCAGAGGCTGACCTGTGGACAGTTTCACACACAGGCAGGGTTGGCTGACCTGGGGTCAGTGCAGCATTTCTAGCTCTAATGCTTCTCTAAAGCTGGGAATAGCAGGAGTATTCAAGATCCATCCACTCAAGACAGGACGACTTCAACCCAAGCTAGAGGCACAAGGATGTGGAGCAGCGGCGACCGATGGCAGCCATCATAAAGCACTATGCTGTGTTGGAAGCAATGGAAATTTTACAAAAACATCCTAATGTGCCTACTCTTAACATTGTTAGGGTGTGCAGTCCTGTCAAAATGTTTGTTTACTCTTGTGACAAATAAAGAAGGTTTCATTGCACTTGTTGGACAAATTTGCATGGAAGCCTGTTTCAGTCACGAAAAAGAAAAAATTAAATTAAAAAGGTAACAGCAACTTTAACTTCTTCAGTTTTTATTTTTTGAAGAAAAAAAATAAATCTGTTCTAAAAAAAAAAATTTTTGGGGGGGGGGGGGGGGGGGGGGGGGTCACAATTGTGTTTTTTATTCTTCTTCACGAAATAGTACATTTATAATTTTGTCTTTTTGTTTGTGCCATGGATAAAAAAAAAAAAGGTAATACAATTCTGAGATTTAAACTCACAATTCTAAAACTAAAAATCTAAACGATTAAAAAAAAAAAAAAAAAAAAACAGAATTATGAGAAAAAAAAAAAAAAAAAGTCAGAATTGTTAAATATAAATTCAGAATTGTGAGATATAAACTCCCAATTACAAGTAAAAAGTCAGAATTGTGAGACAGAGACGCAATTAGCTTATGTAAACTCAGAATTGTGAGTTGTTTATATCTCAATACTGTTTTCCATCAGAATTGTGAGGTAAAAAGTCGTAATTATAAAAAAATTAAACTTTTCCCATGGTGGAAACGGCTTCCATACATGTCAGAACCAGTGTGGTGTCAGTGTCAGTGCTGTTATCTCACAAAAACACTGGACGTTTGGGTCATCAGCTTGTTTTTTTTGTGCGCTCGAGTCATTAACAGATTGGTTAAACGGTAACAATTACATGTCGATACGCTCTCACGTAAATATACTGTACATCCGGAGTGGACGGTAGCAGCGTGTTAGTTGGGACATGAACGTGTGGCTGAGCCAGTTCATCTTCAGATGGGCTGTGAACGAGTGTAACCATGATGAGTGGTTGTGAAGGAGAGCACAGTGACTGATGCAGGTCCGTTACAAGAAATGAACTCACGTCCAGCCTAAAACAGCATAACGGTTATGACGGTGAACTGGAGGAGATCTGGCTCAGGGCTCTATGTAGTGCTGTCAGGAGGGACGATCCTTTGGCGAGCACTTTTGGGTCTGTGGCGGGGCGTCGGGGGCGAGCTGCGTTCACTCTCGGACTCGGAGGGCTCGGTTTCAGCCTGCGGAGAACCGGTGTCTCCCACCAACTCCCGCAAGAACTTAAACTTAGACAGGAAGAGCTGCCACACCACGTACCACCCTACAAACAGGACACAAAGACACTTTCAACATCTGGCTGTCAGGAGTACACTGGAACTAGGAGCAAGATGATATGCCTTTGCATTTCTATCTCGGATTTGACTCTGGTTCAGACTGAAGCACTTGCATTAACTGTATGATAAAGCACAGATTCAGCTGCTATTTGCTAAATTAAGTGAAGTAATCCACTTCAGATGCCTGACAAATTACATTTCATTTTGCTGAGAAATGTTTAGCCCCTTGTAGACAGCAGTTAAAACATTTTGTGTTAATACAATCAAGCTTAATGTTACAAACTTTAAGATTTTGCATTGTTATGACCCAACTGTTACACTATGTAATGTCAAAATTTCTCAAAATACTAAAATGTAACATTTGTAACAAAACTAATGAGAATCATAATAAGAATCAAATGTAAGTGATCTGGATGCATTATGGTAATACGACTTTAGTGGGAAAAATGTCAATATTAACTTGATGTAAAATTAATGAATGCATAAATTGTGACAATTATGTTCCCTTTCATTATTGGGTAAAATATGAAAAGTAATTATTCAAATAAGAATAAAAATAGGATCAACAGTAAAACATGGTAATAAGACTTTACTAGAAAAATATAAATAATAATATCAATACAAAATATCCTAATATCATAAAAATCACCTTTTTTACTTGGGAAAGAAATATGAATTAATAATAAGAATAAAATGTAATCTGGACGCATTATGGTAAAGGGAATTTGGTGAGAAAATGTCAAATTTTTCTAAATATTAATTTTATGCAAAATATAATTTCTTATTTTTTCTCTTTGATTATTTGGGTAAAATATGAAAAAACTATTTATAAATATATTTATAATATATATTTTTTTACTTTTGGAAGGAAATATGAATTTATACAAATAAAATATCTATGCATTATGGTAATGACAATTTAGTGAGCAATTGTCATGCTATTAACGTCAGAATTAAAAATAGTAATTCTCTTTATGCAAAAGAAAATCATCAAATTCTATTTTGAGATACAATGAAATAATTAAAATAAGAGTTTGTAAATTTAAACATTTACAAATGCTTTTAAAATCAAAAGTTGCATTTTTTACCATTAGTTAATGCATCATGTACAAACATGATTAAGCAATGAACAACTGTCTTTTTATAAAGTAACAAGAAAAATTAACAAATACAAAAAAAAACAAACAAAAAAAAAAAGCTCAGTTATTTAATTTGAGCTTTTGCATTAATTTTATTGGTAAAATATGACCTAGGCTCATTTTTGGTAGAATTTATTTTATTTCATAACATATTCTGACACTTTAGTTAACCCAGAAAAAGCATCTTCCTCGTGACAAGCAAGACACACAAGTGTTCAGTGCAGTGACCTATAAAGATCTGATCCAAGCCTGCGTCTGACATGATGACACAACTTCTCAAATGACACACTGGACACTGCACACTTATGTAACAGGTGAGAGGTTTCTACAGTCCAGAAAACCATTGTACTGCTCCTGTGCCCTTAACAGATGTGAGTCAGTCAGAGAGACCTTGACTAAAGTCAACACTCAACTCTCAGTGAACTCTGGAAATGAGACGACTGTGTTACTGACAGTCAGCAAATCTGGTCTATTTTCGTGGTGCTTGACTGAACCGACCACATTCTCACACATGGGCCCATAATTCAAGGCTGTGGGGTCACTGTAGAGACATCCTGTAACTGAAGGTGTGGCTTTTTCCTCAGAAATGTGACCAGGTTCATGACCATCAGATCACGGAGTAAGCAACCACTGTGATAGACTTCACAGAATCATGCAATTCCTTGAATTTCTAGTTTAGGTTAAGCTACAGTGACCCCAAAATAATTCAGACAATTGAGTCACACTTAAAAATGGCATTGCATTTTGATTGCAGGATCTTTTCTCAGGGTGTTTGGCAGCTACTTACCACAGAGCATGAAGAGGAGGACACATATCAGCGTGGCCACAATCACCAACACGGTCAAACCAACACTCTGCCACATCCTCCTCTTCTTTCCTAATAAACAAAACACACCTTCACATCTGTTCTATAAGCTCAATTTAATACCACAATTCCTGTAGGACCCGCATTAATTTTGTCTGATATCATCATACATGATTTGAATGCCTAATATAATACATCTGAAAAAAATATTTCAAATATCATGTAAAAAATGCATAATCATAGGATCCAATGTATCTGCTCAGAATTGTAGGTAACTTTTCAGAATATGCAACCTATTGATATGTATTACTGTAACTATTGTAAATCATAAGTAAAAAATAAATAAAATGAACAATTAATAAACAATAAATATTTTTTTTTTAATTCAGCATTAACTAAAACATTTACAAATATATTTATAAAATTACTACATTTACACAAATGCATCCACAAACAAAAACTCTTGTTATCTTTTAGTGTAATCATAAAAAAAACAAAACAATCATTGTTGGTTTATGATCAGACTTACAGACGGTCACGCCTCAGTCTTCACGCCGAAACCCACGGGGACGGAAGCCGGTAGCGCATGTCATGAAGAGTCTCAAATGTTCTCTTTATCTACATCATTGCGCCATTTACAGAGAAAAGAGAAGAACGAGAAAACAACGAACTCGAGCCTCAACAGCACACACAATCTGACGATGACCCGGAAGCGCTCGTACTTACCATTCCGCCGCGTGGACTTGTGGGTATTGTAGTGTCGTATACTTCTTTGATTTAATGGCGTTTGCCAAACCAACTCTTTTTTTGTGTGTGTATTTGCCATCGACTAGATTGAAGTGTGAAGCAGCATTAATAAGAAATTAATATAGAAAGAGAGAAAAAAAACAAACAAAAAAAAACACGCAATGTAATACATGTTCAGTGTCTCTTTACCTTATTTAGCCTAACGTTACTCTTTTTGTTTGGTTTTTGTTGTGGTGTCTGGCCTTATTTTTCCTGTCCCACATTTTTTATATTTATGAATTCATTAATTTATCCTTTTATCGCTGCTATTCCTTGCGTTATTTACATTTAGTCATTTAGCAGACGCCCAAAGAGACTTAATTTTGGACATTAGAAGCAATCAAAACCAACAAAAGAGCAACAACATGCAAGTGCCATTACAAGTCTTGGTTAGCCTAACGCAGTACACGTAGAAAGTCTTTTGTTTGTTTTTTGGGGTCAACTGTGGGTCATAGAGGGTCAAATAAGTATCTTGTTTTAAGTAAAAATACAGTTAGAATAGAGAATGCTAGAGTTAGAGGGTCAAATAAAGATGGAAGAGATGTAATATTACACAATATATTATATCGTGTATTTATTTATTTATTTTTTCCTGCTGCCTTGTACATTGGTTATTGGCCATTTCTTATTTTGTTTTTATTACCTGTGTCCTGTCCAGTGTTGGGGGTAACGCATTACAAGTAACGCGAGTTACGTAATAATATTACTTTTTTCAAGTAACTAGTAAAGTAACGCATTACTTTTTAATTTACAAGAAAATATCTGAGTTACTTTTTCAAAAAAGTAACGCCAGTTACTTTTTGGCAGCGGCTATTTGCACTAAGTGCAAATAGCATATTTTTTTAGTGACAGATGCTATTTACACTAAGTGCAAATAGCAATGGATTCTATTTACACTGTTAAAATAGCAAGATGTTCTGCTATTTATACTACTTATTGCAAATAGTGGCAATTATCTGCACCTCAGTATTGTAGTACATTATAAAACAGTACGCAATAATAACGTACTGAGTGTAAATTATAATTTTCATTCAAATTTATTAAATGGATGCCACCTTATTGGGACAATAAAGCCCTCCCTACACCTACCCTAACCCTACCTGATACTTTATTTTCAACTTTTTGATTATTTCCTTAATTTTTATTGAAAATAAATGCCTTTCTGATGCGATATGAGATTTGAAAAGGGAGAAAAAAATGTTTGGCAAAAGGTGGGCTCGACTCGGCGGAGTTATTGTAAATAGCCTTTGCCAACAAGATGGGCTATTTGCACTTAGTGTAAATAGACACTCCGTTACTTTTTCCCCATTTATTGACTGACAGTGCGCTGTGTGAGCATGCTGTTACTATAGATCTAAATGTGAATGTGCATGAATTCAGCCCACTCGCAAAAAACAGATTTAGTATTCATCAAAATTAATTAAAACAGTGAAATGCAAACTCAGAATATGACGCAAACTGCAATAATTAAATATGTTAAACAACACAAATGTATCTAATCTCATTTTATTAACCAATATCTTTGCTGCTGACCTTTGATCCAGTTCAACCATACTAATAAGCAAAAATGACTTTAGATAAACTAACAATTGTGCTTCATTGTTTTTTTATTGCCGAAGAGTGTTAAACCTTCTTATCCTGAGTTTTACTTTACAGACGTGAATTTACTTTTCCTTCACAAGATACAGGGGTTTTACATTTGTATTAATGTAATTTCTTGTATTAAAAACAATCAAGCCCTGTTCATATTTAAAAAGTAACGCAAAGGTAACGTAACGCATTACTTTCCATAAAAAGTAGCTAAGTAACGTAATTAGTTACTTTTTTAGGGAGTAACGCAATATTGTAATGCATTACTTTTAAAAGTAACTTTCCCCAACACTGGTCCTGTCCTGTTACAGTCTTTCTGTTGCACTGCGGAGCTTCTGTCACTACAATAAATTCCTTGTATGTGTAAACCTACTTGGCCAATAAAGCTCATCCTGAAAATTATTTCAATTTAAGTTTATTGATAATGCGCTGCTCCGCGACAAACTCAGACTCCTCGCTCATATTCAGAGCTTAGGGCTGACTGTAAGAGAGCATGCTGGTACCGAGCCAGAACGTCTCCTTTTTAGGAGTGGAGCTGAACTCAGTCAATATGTGAGCGCGTCTGTCGGAGGAACGCTCACAAAAACCGATCAGCTCTCTCGCAGTCTTCAAACTAGGGCGTTCTTCCCCGCTAAAATGCTTTCAGAGGACGCTCGGCCGGATGGCTGCTGCATCAACAGTGTGCAATCTAGGGCTCCTACATATGCGACCGCTTCAGCTCTGGCTAAAGAGCCGGGTGCCACAGAACGCATGGCACACGGGCACCTTGCGCATCAAAGTGATGCGCGACTGTTTGCATACGCTGACCCCTTGGCGCAATATCGCCGGGGTGTTCGTATTGGCCAAGTGATCATGAGAAAGAATGGTATGACAGATGCATTGAGGGGAGCCGTATGCGATAGCAGACCAGCCTTCAGGACATGGTCAGAAACGGAGAAGTCATAGCACATAAACTGTCTGGAGCTCCGTGCTGCATGTACACCTAGCGCTCGAGTGCTTTCTCCCACACATTCTTAAATGTCACGTTCTCATCAGGACGGGCAGCATGACAGTGGTAGAGTTTATAAATCACCAAAGGCGGTGTGAACTCGCGACCACTGCTGCGATTGGTGAGAAACCTCCTTCTGTGGGCAGATCGACACCTCCTCTCCATCCGGGCAGTACATGTCCCCGGACACCTGAACTACGGCGCAGACCTACGGTCCACGGGGAGTGGAGATTACACCCTCTGACAGTCAAAATGATTTGGAGTGTATTCGGCAGGGCGGAGGTGGATCTTTTTGCATCAGCGGAGAACACTCACTGCCCGCGGTTTTATTCACTGACACACTCTCCTCTGGGATTGAATGTGAAGCAGAGTGTGTACAACAGGTGTGGTGACAATGGAGAGATGACTACGCCACCCTGGGACTTGCACCCAGGGAAATACTATACCCTCTGGTACAAGGAAACAGGTTCAGTTCTGAATAAACAAGCGAGAGACGTGGGTACGAAAAGATACTTGGTTTTATTATTTCAATTAATAAAGCTTATTAAAAAGACTCACAAACAACCTTAAAAATTGTACTACTGGCTGCTGCCCTCCCAAAATATACAAACACAAGAAAAAGGAAACAGGGCTGTGGCCATATCAACCTCCTAAAGCAGCATAAATTCCAGTTATCACACACTATCAGTGCACACACTCACACAATACCCAGTGAAATCACTGCTGGTGATCTCCCTGCTTTGTTGGGACACACAGCACCTGTAATTAAATAAACCAGATCAACTTAATAAACCACACAAAATGGACTACACACAGATCAAAAGAAGATAAACAATCAGAATAAGGTCACCAGGCATTCAGAATTTAATGGATAGAGGCCAATGAGGTCTTAGATTAACAGATGTTAAAATATAAAGCGAAGATGAACCATCCAACAGAGAAAAACTAATGCATAAAAGAAATTAAAAGGATACACAAAATAAACAAATCAACAAAGATCTAGACAGCAGCGTATCTCCGGGTACTGATGTTCAGACTAAAACACACGCACTGCAGCAGGAACCCTCCAAAACGTTACTAGAGAGAGACAATAACTTGTCATTAAATAAAGGAAATCCAAATATATAAAACCCGTCACCCTCAAACAGGTTTCATTTATACATACCGGAACAGCAATCAGCCACGTTAAGCTATCAGAGCTGGCGTGAGCGCTGAACAGTAGAAGAGCGCAAAGTTGGCATCGACAGACAACTGGAGACTGCAGCCAAAGCAGAGCCAGCAATGATGCAAAACTGCAGAAGCACAGGGCTGACAGCAGCAAGAATATACTGAATACTGCTATTGTAGCAACAGAATGCTGCAACAAAAATACAACCACAAGCTCCCGCATATGGCTAAAGCCTCTAAAACACATACCTGTGTAGGCAGTCCGACCGGACGCACGTCGCAAACTTCTGCCTCGCGTGCTTTGCAAAATCAGAGAGGAAAAGGAATCTGTTCTGTTAGTGGCACCGAAATGGCCCAATCAGCCGTGGTTCCCAGAACTGGTGGAGATGCTGGTACGCGCACGTCGAAAATCGCCCGATCGGCAGAAATGACCTGATCATACGATTTTTAAAAGGAGCAAGAAGACTGAACTCTCCTCGCCCTTCTACTCTACCCACTTGGGACTTGGCGCTTGTGCTTGACACTCTCACGGGACCCCCCTTCGAGCCCCATACAATCAGTCTCTCTCAAGACAGCGCTCCTGCTCGCGCTTTGGAGACATGCAGGTGCTTTCAATTGACGACTCGTGTATTGAATTCGGCCCAGGTGATTGCAGACTCACATTGAAGCCTAGAAAAGGATATGTGCCTAAAGTGCTTTCGACTCCATTTAAAGCGCGCAGGTCATAACACTATCTGCTTTCCGCCCCGAAACATTAACCGGGACGGAGCCGCTTAATACAGAAGTTCATAACGAATCTGCTGCAGTTTTTTTTTTTGGCTATAATTTTCCATAATTATCTAGAAACTAATGCTAAATTGAAATTTCTGAATGGAAATGGAAACATCTCCATCTATATTCTCGCATCACATATAGGTATAAGAAGCATTTCCAAAAGCCTCCGGTAGAGGCCGCCGTTCTCTCACAATGACTATCAGAAATGAAGCGGCCACACCTGCTCTTCTTATTGTCTGGGATTCTTGAAAGTTGCTCTTATGAACATGCCGTATGGTTATTGTTGTTTACTCTAGCACACAGGATGTTGGCCAGATTTATTACTGTGATCTAATCTGGATGTTGAGTATCCATTAAAGTCCATTTCTTTGTTATTTTAGTGGCATGTGAATGTTAAAACAACCTACTGTTGTATGTCAAAGACATAAGCCTAAAAAAATTGCAATTCCACCTTTTGATAAAAGCAACATATTATAATGTTCTTCACACAACTATACACAGGCTATTTTATTTGTCCCATTATCATATCCAAATTAAACATTCAGCAAGTGTAAAAGCATCAGTAGGCCTTGGAATGCTGTACCACATGACAGCATGTGGTATCTTTTATTGATGACAAAACTTGAGTAACAAACACATTTTGTGCTAAACATGAAATTAATCCAAATTAACTATAGGCTAGCCTATTCCTCACAGCCTCCTTTTCATTCCTTATATTAAATTGTGCTACCTTATAGGGTCTATGTGACATTTGTTGTTTCAGCTTAATCCTTCAAAGCCGCTAATATTTAGCAAAGAGCTACAGACGAAAATCCCAAATCTGAGCTTCTGACAGAATCGTTCATGTCTCTGTGCACTTGAGAAGGCCTGAATGACTCTTATCTTATCTTTGGCTGTATCTGCTAAATGTATTTGCTCAATTTGACAGCAGATTTTGATGACAATCTAGAAGCTACAAAAACACCAGTGTTGTTTTCTGCAGACGCGTGATCCTGTCGTCTGTTTGCTCTGCTCTGAGGCGAGCTCAGACTTGCATCCGTGTGCAGAAAATAAAGTCATGAGTCAATATTTGAGTCACATCGGACCGTTCTGAAGCCCGGTACAGCCACAGGAAGGCCAGATCCACGTCTAATGCTTGTGGTGATGTGCAGATAGTAAATATCTTTGCATGACACTGCTATTTGATGATGCACACAATCATTCCGTGAGAGTGAAAACACACACACACACACGTTAGGTTTCAGTGAATTTTGGGGCTTTTCAATACACTTTTATACTGACCCAATTAGATTTTCAGTTACCTAACATTAAACCTATCCCTTTCAGAAAACCTGTTTGTATTGTTACACTTTCAGACAAACATCATTTACTATTTTTTATATTTTTTTTCTCTCGTGGGGACCCCAGACTCCCCCACAATGTCAAATTTGTTAAGTTTATTAATTGCCTTGTGCAAACTCGTTGCCTTAATTTACTTAAGTGATCTTAACTTAATTGATTTAAGTGCAAGTTTTATTTACTAATATATTAAAAGTATTTCTTACTTATTTTAAGTCCTATTTACTTAAGCCATTTAAGTTTAGTTAACTTAATTGAATCTGTGATCTGAGGAACACTGAGAATAGCTATAAACACACACACAGCTCTCCATTCACATTTCAAAACATTTATTTTTCAAAATGCAGAAAAATTATGTAAATCAACATGGTAATTCGTAACAGTTGTTCATTACCAATGCTTGAATCAGAAAAAAAAATAATTAAATGTTAAGAGTTATACATTTACATTGTCATTTAACAGACGATTTTATCCAAAGTGACTTACAAATGAGGACAATAGAATTCATCAAAACCAACAAAAGAGCATTTGAGAAGAATAATATTCCCTGAGCACGAAAAAACAATAAAAAGAATGCACACTCAATATACTTTAACTTACATAGTAACAAGAACATTTGCTCATACTGTGTAACTCCTTTGACATGTATTGCAATGTCAACTTGTGTCATCAAGTAAACACAATAGCTGAATCAAGAGAAAACTTGAAAATAAACACACAAGACCTTTCCTCTCCTAGCAGGACAGGAATGCCATGGAGAACTGCAGTGTGTTGAAGAGTAACTTCAGTTTCCTGAAAAAGAGGGAAGAGTATATAAAATGAGATCCCATGTTATTCTGTATGTGTAAAGAATGTCTTATTTATTGTTTTTAATTAGCTGCCATTTAATTCAATGAGGTAGTCCTTCTAAAAATGATAATTCTCTTATCACCCTCATGCTAACCTCCATGTATACATTACTTTCTTCTGATAAATACAACAATTTTTAGAAAAATAATCAATCTTTGTGAGTCCATATTTGATGCTTTAAAAAAAACACACACATCAATTGTGACGGTAATTCATATGATCCCAGCGGAGGAATAAATATCTACTAAAGACATCTTCACAACATCTCTCTGTTTTGAAGCATTAACTTTAAGGGTCCCTTCCTCTAGCATTATATGGTCTCACATACATGGATTATGTTTCTAAAAATCTTTATATAGTGTTTATCTGAAGAAAAAAGTCATATACATCTGGGACAGTATACGAATGAATACATGATCAGATCATTCAGATTTTTGGGAAGAGTATTAATTAACATAATTAAAGTCATCACATACCTTCTCCAAATTGTCTGTTTTTCCTGCCAGGATTAAGAGATTTAGAGAAAAAGAACTGTGATTAGTTGTAGAACAACAAAAAACACATTAATGATCAATATCTTTAGCTTAATTTTCTCTCATGCACTTTGTATTATATTAAAGAAACTAACCTCATATATGTACGTATTGCTTTGGAATCACCTTATCCAGCAGGCATGGGTCTGTAATGTGATGATGCAGATAAAAACAACTCAGTTAATTCATGAACAACAGCTGATAAAACCTAACTGACCATAAATATATACCTAAAAGACTTTTGCGATGTGATAACATCTCCAAACTGTTGTGCAAATTTGTCACAAAAATCTCTTTCCTAAAAAAGACAAGGATAGCAATTATTAACTGGATTGAAGGAAAACAAAAGCATAGATAAATAAATAAAATTTTTTTTTTAAAAATTTAAAAAAATAAAAAAGTCCCCAAAATTCACTGGGTGGACTCCAGCTGGTTAACAAAAGTAATTATAGATTACCTTTCGGATGTATTAGATTATAAATGGTTTTATGATTAGCTCTAACATTTATTAACAACTTATGTCATATTTTCTCTAAACCTGCTTGTACATTAAGACAGGCATCTGCAATTCTACCCAAATTAAAGATACGTTGTGTTTGAATTTGTACATCTTATAATATAATTATTATTAATGACTTCTTATGTTTAATGAAAAAATAGTTTATCATTGGCCTGATTAGCTAAGCCCCCAAAACACATCTTATTTAGCGGTACAGTATTACATGATTTATAGATTATATTTAATAGTTTACACTTTGCAAAAACCTTTTCAATTAGTTTTAAAACGTAACATTACATTCTTAAGGACTCTACACCTATGTTTCTTTTCAGGACACACACACACACACACACACACAAGTAGGCTATGAGTAATAATGTACGTAATAGTGACACTTGGATTTTTTTTTTCTTTGGCTTTGACAATTGCAAAATTCCATCCTGTGAATGTCAAAGACGGAAATGAAATAGCAGAAACCATTTTTTTTTCAAATCTGTCCACCACAGTATTTTTGATTACAGAAAATGACTATGATTAGGATCAAAATGGTCTTTAGAGGAAACTTCGGTACATCCCCTAGTTGAGATAAGCACGCTGTTTCATGATAATAATGTCTGATAAGACACGCAGGTGTTACTGGCTCTGACTGCATATTGTTTTGCAATTAAAAAAGAAAAAAACCAAACACACGTTGGTGTATGTAGTTTACGAGGATTCTCCATAGGCATAATTGTGTAAACTGTATTGCATTTTCTATCCCCTTACCCTTAATCTAGCCCTCACACAAAACCTTCTACGAAGATTTTCAAAACACACATTTATAAATATATAGATAGATATAGAGGTTATGAGGGGTTTTGTTGCACATCAAGGGATTTATGTAAAATGTGTTTCCATCATAGTTTATGCACATATATTTTTATTGGATAAAAACACACTCCGCTTAAAATGAGCACATATGTTTTTTGTGCACATTTTTAGAATTTCCATCCAGCATTCCATAATTCACATAAAAATAGGTGGCAACTCAGCTAGTGACTGAACTCTTATGTGACAGGAGCACAGTACACACTCACACGAACACACACAGCAATTGTTTTTCTGTTAAATTTAAAGTCCTAAAAGGAATACAATATAATGTTTTTGTCACTTTAAATGGTTCACTTTATTCAAAACTGATTATTTTTGTTCTTCAATAAAGTTCTTGCATAAATTGGAAATGTGGGTCTTATTTCAGCCAATTACCTTACACTGTTACATCTATCCCAGCCTGTGTTACAACTCACCCCAGTAGTGCGGTAGGCTGTAACAGCGGAACTCTATGTATTTGACATTACCTCACATAATCTGTTAATATGCAGTACGCGTCCAAGTGAGTTTTATTTGTAGAAGACAAATGCTGCTACGGTATGTCAAAGTTTGAGAGCTCTAGCACAAACAACTACTGAGTTACTGATGCTCAAACAAAAAAAATACATTTTTACAAACCAAAATCTTAATTGTGAAAGGATTAAAAAATAGTACTTAACTCACTCAATGAATAAAAAGAAATAAAATAAGCATGATTGCAAGGTCTAAAAATTGTGCATAAAAGTAATAACTAATATAAATTTAAAACTGAGTTATTTTCTACCATCTGTTTTATCAACTAACTTTTAAAGAAATAGTTGAATTAAAAGGTACATCAAAGAAAAGTCCTTAAAAAAAACAATTGAACTAACTCAATGAATAAATAAAATAGTATTAGTGGAAGGTCTAAAAATCATGCAAAATGTCATAAATAAATAATATAAATATTCCAAAAAGACATTTATGTCATGTCTTTGGCTTTATCAGTTAGGTCTAAATAGTTCTGATGTAAAAGTTTTATCAGCTAACTGAATATACAAATAACTAAAATAGTTGACCTTTAGTTCAAAAGTTGATCTCCAAAAAGGCAATGTATAAATTTCACAAGACACCAGTTGAGACTTGTAGGCTATAGTTAAAGTTTGGGACATTTTGTAACGCAGCAAGCCAGGGGAAGTGAAACAGACAGTATAGTGTGTTCTACACCATGGTATTTTCACTGACGAATGACCCAAATACCAGGCAAAAAGCATGTAAGATTTCAGATGATTTTGACAGTTTTGGGGAAACCCACTGACCATGCACACTGGAGGCATGATCTGAACCACAGAAAGATGCTGTAGCAGACATACCATCACGTCATCACATGACGGCTGTGTAGTCAGGAAAATAACTCACATGCTGTTTTCCCTCTCATACAACCTTTAGTTCCTCTGAAATCCTCACCCCCACAGACCGCTTCCTTTGATAAAATCTATCTATTAAGGACATCTGCAGTGCTTCCCGTAGACTGTCTTTTCTGACGCCTGTGCTGCTGTGTGGTGTGGTTCGTATTTTTCCGTTTCAAATTAAAAATGTAAAACCAAATGTTCAAGAAATCCCATAGAAAAGGCATTATTGTGTAATTTAACGTTATTAAATAATGCATTGTTTTGCTAAGTGGCCATTTTCCCCTTAATTTGTTATATTACTGATTATGAAATAAACAGTGTCATTCTATTTTATTATTGAATTTTTTTTAGTATTCATTAATTTAATTTAATTTTTCAATATGAGTGCATGGTTTAACGAGTATTAAATAATATAAATATTTTAAAAAGACTCAAGGAACTCAGGAACAAGAACAAAAGCCAAGTACTAAATAACAAAACTATTTTTAAAAGATCTGTATTTCATGTCATTGTTTTATCAATTCTTTTTTTTTTTTTTTATAATAGAACTTTTATTTTGAGAATTTCACTACAAGTATCCCTTGAGTTGAGAAGTAAAATAAAGAACAAAGTTGTCCTGTATGACTACTAATGCCAATAATATGTTAATAAATACCATTAGCTTTTCTGGGAGAAGAAACATTTGCTCTTTCAAAATGAAATCTCATTCCATGCAACTTAAAGGTTTCTTAAAATTCAAGAACTTCAAGATGTTGGTGGATAAGATCTCTACTAGGCTAATTACCATAGAGTCAAAATGCCTGTCATGTGGTTTCTATACTTAGGTGGTGTGAAATCTGTCTGCTGTAAATAGAAGCATATACACAGGTGTTTTCTAGAAGGCAACAGTGATTTTTGTGGAATGCATCTTTCAAAAATGAGATCGCCGCCTGCAGCACGAATACTTCTAAAAGTCAGGTCTGCTCTTGCTTGTCATAAACCTACGTCCACTTATGCACAACACAAGGAAGTCAAATAAAAGTCAAATACTGATATGTGTATATAAATATGGCATTTTATTTTCATAATATGATATACAGCATAAAAAGCAAAGACATGTTTAAATGAGCAAAGAACATACAACTAAATAAAAAAGGGCAAAAAATTGCCTACTTCGTATTGTTGACTCCCTTTTTAAACTCTAAACAGCTTCAATACAAACTAACAGAATCACCAAAAGTTCCATGACTTTCCATGCTTTTAGCAATTACCTTTGAGAACTTTGAGAAATGATGTCAAGTTACACCGGGGATGCTTGCATTCTTGAGGACATTTTATAAGTTATGAACAAAATACACCAAAGGGAGCGTACTCTTCTACCTTTGTGGTAGTTCTGCTTAACAAATGTCAGTTACGGCACACGGTGCCAACACATTCAACATACACGGTACCGCGAATCGTGCAGAACCACAAATAATAACACCTGAAGCACAAAAAAAGATGTTTTTCCACACATAAATCTGAGAATTTCTTATTCCATTATCAAATATGATTGCATATTTTGCAAAAACAATGAAACAAAACTGATATTAAACTCTTGAGAACCACAGCAAGATGGAAAATGCACTGTTGGTTAATATAACCAATAGTGAATTCACCATAGTTAAGAGGTCAACTAACAATATTAAAAATACAACAGAAATAAAATCTTCTGAATGGCTTGAATGGAGTCAATTTCATCCCAAAAATTAAATAGCTACTAAACTATAACTGTATTTTTAAAACTGTGTAGACATTAGTATGTCTATTTTCAAATCTTATTTCAAAACGTGTCCTGATTAGGAATGCAATTTTTTTTTTTTTGAGAGGCAAGTCTTTTTTCTGTCCTTACTAAAAGCAAAACGCTGTATGACTTGACAAAACAGCCAATCAGAACATTAAATCTGATGTGAAGCGGAACTGTGGACCAATGAGAATTTACTGTGGGCGGAGCTACACTACATGGACAGACTCCAATGACTTGACACAAATAGCCAATCAGAATATATCTGATGTATAGCAGGACTGTGGGCCAATGAGATTCACTGTAGTTGGAGCTACACTGCATTTTGTGACAGACTCCAACAAAAATTATTTTTGTGTTCTCGCTAAAAGAAAAACCTTGCATGACTCCACAAAAACAGTCAATCGGAACAAACCTGATATGAAGTGGGACTGTGGACCAATGAGATTTCACTGTGGGTGGAGTCATTTTTCTGTCCTTGTTGAAAAGCCAAACGAAGCACGACAAAAACAGCAGGATTGTAGACTAATGAGATTTCACTGTGGGCGGAGCTACACTGAATTACGCAACAAACTCCAGTGAAATCACTTCTTGTGGTTGCGGCTGTAACACCTTTGGTGGCAGAATCTTTGTCTTGTCATCTAGTCCTTCAACAAAGGTCAATCAAAAAGCCCCATCCTGAGACTGAAGGGTTAAAATCTCTGCAGCCAGTCTTTGTGGGTCCAGGAGATATGGGAACATGTCCATGGCTCTGTCCACCAAACGTGCATTGAAAATTGCAAGTAATTTCTTCCGCACCTGCTCCCGTTCGGACCACTGAGGATTGTGATTGGAGGGCGACCAGTGTCCATGTCCTCTCTCTGGCTGCATGGCATTGTGGGACGCTGGAGGATAGCCACCATAATGGTCGGACCAGTAGCCCTGTTGGGGAGGAGGCCCTCTGCTGTGTGGAAATGAATACTGGGACATGTTAACAGGTGGGTAAACTGGACCTCCTCCATAGGAGTGATACCGGGGTTGAGTGTAACCCGAGTTTGTTGAGTTTGGCAGCCCCATGCTATGGTGATGAGCGGCTCCACTGGTGCTGGGGGATTGGTAGGAACAGCAACTGCAGGGTTGGCTATTGGGTGGAACGTAGCGATGCCGCCCACTGTTGGATGGTTTGGACTTCCTGTGGTCGCAGTAGCGATCACAATGGGAAGCTTCAGGAGAATGGCATTCGTAGGAACCCAAGCCAGAATCCAAATGCTCCTGAGATCCACTGGGCAAGGAATCTAGACTTGTTGGCGAATGCCGACGTTCTTTTTTCAAAGGAAACTTCCTTTGAGATGGCTGGGTGGCTGCTTTAATGACAAGGACATTTTCACTGGCGTAACTCTTTTTAAGAGATCCAGCATCCAGGGAGAGTTTCTGTTCCATTACTTCCTCCAGAGGCGGACTCTGACTGCAAAGCGGCTGAGGTTTGTGCGGTGTGGATGAAATTTTGGCTTTGTCTCGGAGCTCGTCGGCCAGGGCACGCTGGGATTGCTTGGTTCGCTCTGGATGATGGAACTTGCACTTGATTCCATAAGTGCACTTCTTTCCTGCATTGAAAACAGGAGATTTTAATTCTTGTTCACATAGTACATGCTATCCTTGTGTGGTCAGAAAAGACATGGTCTATACTACCATTCAAAAGTTTGGGAGTCTACCATTTAAAAGTTTTACTGTCAATCAAAAGTGACCAAGACATTTATAATGTTACAAAACAGTTTTTTTTTTTTTTTTAATAAATGCTGTTATTTTGATTTTTCTATTCATCAAATAATAATAAAAAAAAATATTGGTGTCTTGGTTTTCACAAAAATATTAAGTAGCACAACTGTATTTAATATTGATAATAATACAAAATGTTTCTTGAGGCGCAAATCAGCATTATTAGAATGACTTCTGAAGGATCATGTGACACTGAAGATTGGAGTAATATCTGCTGAAAATTCAGCTTTGCATTACAGGAATAAATTACAAGTCAAAACATCAACAAAGAAAATAGTCATACCGACCCAAAACTTTTGAACAGCAGTGTATATTGTTTATTAATTCCTTGTATCTGGGTTATACCATTTATATGGGCCATGGCAAATAAAAATGTCAAGCCACACCCTAATAATTACACCAACATGTGACAGCAAGACCCCATGAACTCACAAGTAGAAGTACAATGTCAATCATTCATGAAAGTTGGGGGAAAAAAATTATTCTTACCATAAGGACAGGGCTGTTTCTTAGGTATACGTGGAGTTTTCCTCAGAAAGTTGTCTAGAGTGGGTCCATGTCTTCCCAAAGGGTCATCCGGAGGCATAAACCTACACAAAAGCATTGTGAATTTAATCAGATTGGGCTATCAAACAACTTGACCTATGCTGACAAAGACCAAAATGCAATGGTACTTACTTGTCATTGACGAACGAATACATCAGAAGCCTCTCCTCTATGAAACGCTTCCACTCAGGACGTTCTCCTTGGAGATCTCGGTAAGTGTCATTGGAAACAATGATGCCGTCAGATTCATATGCCAGCTTCACGATAAAACGGTCATCATAGCAAACCACTCGTTTTCCTGCCACCCTTCTGGATGGTGTAAACACCAAGAGCTTCCTCCGCTCTAATTCACGCAGAATGTGCTGATCTGAGAAAAATATTCATGAAATGTAAACTCTGTTGGCGTTTTACAATTGTTGCTTTATTTTAAGTCAATTATTAAAATCTGTACAATAATTAAACATATTTAGTCATGCATTTTAAACTTGCAGTAACACCTAAATGCACGTTTGCACTTGTAGACTTAAATGCCTAGTGACTAGTTTTTCATACTACTTTTACCTTGATTAAAAATTCAATATGCAATATGCTAAAACAAAACATTGAGCTATGCAATGGCTAAAGATGTCTGTGGATAAATAAAGCAGGTTTTTTACTGCTAACCTTGGACAGATTGAAAAACTAGAGATTTATGAGGTTTATGTTCATGATATGGAAATAAAACAAGCAATATACTCACATTTACTAGCACTTTTTGCAATATCAAATTAAATGTTTTTGTCTGCCACAATTATGTAATGTCCTTTTATTTTCTAAGCAAATATTATTAGACATGCGATTAATAGCGTAACACACTATTAATTTGACATAACCATTGATTGACAGATCTTGTTTGAACAGAGAGTCAATTTTTGTTGAAACTAAACCAGGTTTTCTTGGTATTCAGTTACTCTTTGTACCAGCTGGAACAAATAGCCCAAGGGAAAAAGATTCTTGGCATTTTAATTTGCTTGTGATTTTCATTGGACAAGTGCCCATTTACACATAGACAGTTTATTTCAGGGGAAGCAGGAATTCAAACATACTTACACATATTTACATAGTTAAAAGTCATACATAGTCAACTGTTAAGACATATAAACATTACAGCTATTTTTTTGGATGCATAGAATTATCACTAACCACAGGGTTGCATTATTTCTCTCTAGCTAGGTCAAACTTAGGATGGTTTGGCAAACAATGCAGATCAAATAGGCTGGTACATCTTACCCGGCAAAAGCAGCGGTTGTATTATTCCTCTATGGCCTTCATTGTGTTATAAGGAAGTTACAAAGGTTTTAAAAACCCCAGGTACTTGCCAATATATCTTATGTCATCCTTCATTCAAACAGCTATGCAAATAAAATCAATGCGGGGTTTTCCCATACTTCCAGTTCTATTATTTGAGACCTGACATTGAAGACCAGACATAAAAACCAGAACTGTATTGCCAGTATTCCACGTGCAATTTAGTTGAACATTCATACATCATTTGCTCGAGTGGCTTCCAATATAACAGGTCTGCAGGTCTCTTTTTAGTCATGTTGTTGCTAAGAGGAAACAGACCTCGCTTATGGGAATGTGATTCCTTCTGAAAAGCAGGAATTGTTTCTGACACACAGTGCATTCCCTTTTCTTTACCTGTAATAGGCACATCAGGTCGCGGCTGTTCTTTTCTCCAGGAAGGCACAAACACCGTGATGTCAACGTGACCCCGCTCCAGGAAGAAGTTCACCGCCAACTGAATTCCCAGACAGGAAAAAACTTCCTTGTTCCCATGACTACAAAACAGAAAAAGTCAATTTTACCTGTAAATTTCAACTAGTTTAGTTAAATTTTATTGTATGCACAGACATTAATTTAGAAGACGCTTTTGTCCAAATAAGGAATATCATATTAGCAAATATCTACTGAAAAATATTTTTCAGTAGATTATGAGATTTCTCTTCAGGTTTGCTGGAAACAGTGGCTGCATTAAGATATCAGGTTATTTCCTGTTAAAAATATTTGTTATGCTCCTTTCTTAGTCACAGGTGACAATGGGCAGTAATACACATTCCAGTGTTTGTTTGCTTGTTTGTGTTTAACGCCATTCCAGCTTCTGTGGCTATTTTCATGGCGAGAAATATTATGGCTGAATTATATCACGTTTTCACATTCCAGTGAAATCACAAAATAAAATACAACTAAATACAGCACTGATATATATATTTATCTACTGACAAACTGATTTTTTATTTATTTAATGTTTTAAAAAGGCGTGCAAGATTTGTTTAACCCTCATGTTTTGTTCATTTTGACCTTTGCATTTTGATTATAACGGTATAAAAAATGCTTATGAATTTCTTATGCTATATTACTGCAAAGAATTGGATTAAATCTTTTTATCAACATGTTTTTATTTAATTATTTAATTTTGTATTTCTTTTTGGAACTAACTGATTGTAGGCCTCATTTAACTGAGCTTATGAACATTAGTTTTTGAATGAACATTCCCAACATCTCTTCCACAAATAATTTTTTTTACTCAAAAACTGAGGTGTATAACCTCAGACCAATGTGTATAACCTATGATCAAGCTGACAAAGACTGAATACAAGATTTGATAATAAGTTAGCATAATGAGAGATTTTTCTTCATTTTTGACAGGGAACACCAAATCAGGGAAAGGATTTATGACACCGCAAAAGAGATAAAAATCTATTTAATTTGACAAACAAGTCAAGTTCATTCAAATCCAAGCCAGGATCTTGCCATAATAAACAGAACAGGGTGTGAAAACTGTCTGTTCTATGAGGTAATTAAAAACGTCTGATTTATAGGAACAAAAATAGATTTATCCAATAAGACACTGTGTTACAATGCTGTAGGGCCTGTTCTGTTACACAGCGTTCTTTTCACAGACATTCTCCTTCAGGATAGTAAGAGAAGGAAGGGTGGGGACAGGATTTGCATATAAGATTATTTGCATACTGGAATGATGACACATACAGGAGCCTGCAGGGGCAAATCTGGACTCCACTTGCAAATGCAGGTGAAATACAAAGGGAGGGTTTTAAAAGATCATTAAAAACGTAGGCACTGTGGAATTCTTCAATAAGTCCTCTCACAAAAAAAAGTCTATCAATATAGTTTGTTCTGGCAACATATAATGTAACTTCTCCAAATAACTTCCTGATGTTCTGGTCTGACATTTGGAATGAATTACTCAACAAATCCTACACAACACATTTGAGGAGAAAAATAATATTGTGCAATGTGCAAAAAGTGTGGAAATAATAAAATAATAAAAGTGTCAAAATACTATCCAGATTGTCTAATAGAATGGCAAATAACATTAATCCACTTTTAGTGAAAACCAGATATTATAAGTTGTAGACCTTTACATAAACACAAATCCATCTCGGTTTTCAGGGGGAAAAAAGAAGAAGGAAATGGAATGATTTGCACATTAACTTGAAATGTATGAGGAAATACTGGGTTTTATCACCTCTCAACTATGACACAATTACTGAAGGCTGAAGGTAAAAGGTTTACATTTTGGCAAAAAATAGAAAGTCTCAATTTTAAAACTCCATTCATCTATTTTACAGTAAACAAACATGCTTAACCATAACATAAGGAATATTCCTTGGTTGTTTTATCATCATAATTATTTGCAACTATAACTATATAACTATAACCAAGTGTAATTAAGCCAAAAATGTAAATACATTCAAATATTACTCCAAAACATTAGCCCAACACGGCAACATATTGCTCAGCCATTTTTGATGTTCCATTTGTTGATGCTAATGGCACAGAATTGCACACTTCAGCTTTAATATATTTTTAAAAAAGTCTTATTAAATGGAAGTGTAAGCTTTTTTTAAAAATGTTTTTGAAAGTTGTCTCATGCCCACCAAACCTGCATTTGATTTTAATTAAACTACAGTAAAAATGGTCATTTTGTGAAATATTCTCGCAGTTTAAATGAACTGTTTTCTATCTTTATACATTTTCAAACATAATTTATTCATGTGATTTCAAAGCTGACTTTTCAGCCGCATAAGAGACTTCTTTCAAAAACATTAAATCCTAATTATTCCAAATTTAAAGTTTATGTTTGGTTTTACTTTTACAAAAAAAATCAATCTTGTGATTTTTAAACTACAAAATAAAATGTCCTGTTAAACATTTGACACAAAGAAAAAGGTCAACATCACTTTTAAATTTACTGTAAACAACTTCAATAGCAAAGTGGTAGAAGGGAGACGTAAATGTCACTGTAAACACTTCTTAAAAAAAATCTTATTGCACACCATGTTTACAGTAAACTTACCTCATGGCTACATTAGACCCATCAATGACTATTGGTCTGAGTGCATCCTCATCCTCTACCAGCTCTTCCGGAGCGCTTGACACTGCAGGAGCATTATGACAGGGATTTTGGGCACTTCGGACTTTACTGGAAGCATCCCCACGTGAAACCAGCACCGGGGAGGCTGTTGGTTCCTCTCTCTCCTCTGATTCCCCAGCAGCCTGTATCAGCTCACCCAAAACCTTGTTAGTGTCTGCGTTGAGGCCGAGTTTTAGGAAAACAGCGCGGACCTGCGTTTGGGAAAACCCCAGCTTGAGGAACAGGTCCAGCTGGACCTGAAACTCAGAACCCAGTTCTGAGGATTCATCTGGAGTCAGGCTGGACTGGGCCGGGTCCATTCTAATGCTGCTGGAAACGGGAGGGCGGTACAAAGTTGTGGGTGCTGTTACCCATGCGTTGGTGGGGTTCACGTCACAGTTTGGGGATCCTACGCCGGAAGACCAAAAGGAATCCAAATACAATTGTAACGAGGGGATGGTGCTGATTTCAGCACTCATCTCTTCATCCGGAAAAAATGTCTTTATCAGTCACCTGTTTAAACAATGTGTAATAATAGATATGATAAACAAAGCATTCAGCTGATTAAATATGTATTTATGGCCTCAAATAACATTACAACACATCTAATCATCTAAAATATCATATGACAATGAAGTTACATGATGACACAATCTGGTAAATATTTCAAACATTTTGGCTATTAATTATGAATTTTAAACCAATTAATCCAAATAAATCAATAGATTTTTTTTCTCCAATAAACAATATTTTATTAAAATATATTAAATCTACAAAAATAAATAAACATGAATGAGTTTGCGTTAAAATATATAAATACTTTAAAAAGAAAAATAATAATAATATGTAGTAAATCGCTATAAACAAACCATAAAATCAATAAATCGAGTCTGTTACTGCACAGGAAATATCATTTTGATACGTGAAACTTTAGGCTTCACTGCCTAACTTTAAAATGAGCAGGTCTCATTACTCATTTAGTCTTTTTAGATCATGAAATATTGAGTTATAACAGCGACATCACATTATTTCATTGTTTTCATTTTCTTTATTTGAGGCGCGTTCCCGCATTCCAGCACATGGACGCGCGCTGTCCCCTTACTTTAAAGTTCATTTCTACACAATATAAGTATTAAACAGTTTACTATCAGGTTACTAAATAAATATCTATGTCAACTACTAGAAACGAAACTATCGCTTAGTGTACGTAGCCTATATATAAGTTACAAACCAAACAAACGTTACACGTACCTGTACTTGATCCGTTCTCTTGGTGTTTCGAGCTGTTGTCTTCTTGTAATAAGGTGTAAGTGTTGTTCCTGTTGAAACCCAAAGCAGCAAAACACCGGAGAGAGAAACACCTTTAAGTTTCAAAACGAGGAAGCAAGCCCGTGATGACGTCACGGAGGCCACACATTTATTTTTCTTCTTCCTCTTAAGAATAATAATCGATATATAAAAGGCAGATATAAATATAACGATACATAAAAGGCAAAAGCTATCTAAAAATAATTAACTTTAAAAATGTTGCAGCTATTTCACTTTTTTATTTCTATAAAAATATTAGTCTTTAAGTCATAATGTGCCCACTAGCTGCATATGTTAATTGTAAAAGAATGCTGTTGATACTATAGTCAGTACCTGTTTTATTCCTTAACTTAAATAAAAGTTTCCATTAGAATCAAGTGTTTTACGCATCATATGAGAACTGATGTCATATGAGAACATTAAGTTCCACTTTCCATTTCTTAGAAAACCCAGAACCCATAAGCTGATACATGATCTAAAGAAACTATAGCCTAATGAAACATCCAGACCTATTTTAATAGTTCTTTATAAGATAAAGGTCTTTGATTAACTTGCAAAGCATCTACCAAGTATATGTATAGTCTGTTTCGTTAATGCAATTTAACTTATTATTATTATTTTTAATATGTGTGTGTGATACTGTTGAATTCATAAAATCATAATAATAACAATAACAACATGAACTTATTTATATATTTATTGGTTTTAAACAATACAAGAAATTGTTCTAAGAATTCAACTGAAACAGGCAAAAAGTTATTGAGCAAACATTAATTCACATGTTCTACATATGTAAATTTCACTTCCCCTATCTATATAAAGCATAGGACAGTGAGAAGTGAGGGTGTATGTAATCTTGGTGCTTTTTTAAATTCTCACTATTACTCCAGGTTATTAGTTCCTCACCAACAGCCACGTATTTTCACACAATCACGTTTGATTGATGTTATCTTGGGATCAAGACATGCAAATGTCAAAAGAACAACAAATACAGAATCATGAACATTTTGGTATGCGTCAAAAGTAATTTCTCTTGTGGTCTGAAAAAAAGGGAAACCCCTAAGTGAACACTGACTCAGACCACAGTTAGTTGCATAGATTGCAACTAGTCTCCTCTCACCTGCCTTCTTGCTTTAGTCTTTCTCTACTTGATATGTAAATAATGAATAATGTATTGTATGTATGTTTGTACATGTTATTTGACTGACAGAATGCATTTGAGTGCTGCTTATACATATGTTGTAGTTCATAGAGATTAAAAAAAAAAAAATCTATAACTATTCAATATTTAAGTTCTAACTGTTTATAAAGAGACTCCACTATGAATCATTCCACTAATATTGTTTAAAGTAAAGGGGATGTTTGTGGTCTTGCGTGAACTTTGTGGCAATTTACTTTTTTAACAATTTTTTTTCTGGGATGCTGGCCAACTTGGGCATGATGTTCCTCGCCCAAAGCGTGAGATTCGTGTTCTTGTGCTGGAATTTCTCCACCTTCTGTTGATTGTGATTCTTCTTGTGCTGAAGTGTCTCCACCTTCTGCGGACTGTGATTCTTCTTGTGCTGAAGTGTCTCCACCTTCTGCGGACTGTGATTCTTCTTGTGCTGAAGTGTCTCCACCTTCTGTGGACAGAGATTCTTCTTGTGCTGAAGTGTCTCCACCTTCTGCAGATTGAGATTCTTCTTGTGCTGAAGTGTCTCCACCTTCTGCGGATTGAGATTCTTCTTGTGCTGAAGTGTCTCCACCTTCTGTAGATTGAGATTCTTCTTGTGCTGAAGTGTCTCCGCCTTCTGCGGACTGAGATTCTTCTTGTGCTGAAGTGTCTCCACCTTCTGCAGACTGAGATTCTTCTTGTGCTGAAGTGTCTCCACCTTCTGCAGATTGAGATTCTTCTTGTGCTGAAGTGTCTCCACCTTCTGCGGACTGTGATTCTTCTTGTGCTGAAGTGTCTCCACCTTCTGCAGACTGTGATTCTTCTTGTGCTGAAGTGTCTCCACCTTCTGCGGATTGTGATTCTTCTTGTGCTGAAGTGTCTCCACCTTCTGCGGACTGTGATTCTTCTTGTGCTGAAGTGTCTCCACCTTCTGCAGACTGTGATTCTTCTTGTGCTGAAGTGTCTCCACCTTCTGCAGATTGAGATTCTTCTTGTGCTGAAGTGTCTCCACCTTCTGCGGACTGTGATTCTTCTTGTGCTGAAGTGTCTCCACCTTCTGCAGACTGTGATTCTTCTTGTGCTGAAGTGTCTCCACCTTCTGCGGACTGTGATTCTTCTTGTGCTGAAGTGTCTCCACCTTCTGCGGACTGTGATTCTTCTTGTGCTGAAGTGTCTCCACCTTCTGCAGACTGTGATTCTTCTTGTGCTGAAGTGTCTCCACCTTCTGCGGACTGAGATTCTTCTTGTGCTGAAGTGTCTCCACCTTCTGCGGACTGTGATTCTTCTTGTGCTGAAGTGTCTCCACCTTCTGCAGATTGTGATTCTTCTTGTGCTGAAGTGTCTCCACCTTCTGCAGACTGTGATTCTTCTTGTGCTGAAGTGTCTCCACCTTCTGCAGATTGTGATTCTTCTTGTGCTGAAGTGTCTCCACCTTCTGCGGACTGTGATTCTTCTTGTGCTGAAGTGTCTCCACCTTCTGCGGACTGTGATTCTTCTTGTGCTGAAGTGTCTCCACCTTCTGCGGACTGTGATTCTTCTTGTCCTGAAGTGTCTCCTCCTTCTGCGGACTGTGATTCTTCTTGTGCTGAAGTGTCTCCACCTTCTGCAGATTGAGATTCTTCTTGTGCTGAAGTGTCTCCACCTTCTGCAGATTGAGATTCTTCTTGTGCTGAAGTGTCTCCACCTTCTGCAGATTGAGATTCTTCTTGTCCTGAAGTGTCTCCTCCTTCTGCAGATTGAGATTCTTCTTGTGCTGAAGTGTCTCCGCCTTCTGCGGACTGAGATTCTTCTTGTGCTGAAGTGTCTCCACCTTCTGCAGATTGAGATTCTTCTTGTGCTGAAGTGTCTCCACCTTCTGCAGATTGAGATTCTTCTTGTGCTGAAGTGTCTCCGCCTTCTGCAGACTGTGATTCTTCTTGTGCTGAAGTGTCTCCACCTTCTGCGGACTGTGATTCTTCTTGTGCTGAAGTGTCTCCACCTTCTGCAGATTGAGATTCTTCTTGTGCTGAAGTGTCTCCGCCTTCTGCGGACTGAGATTCTTCTTGTGCTGAAGTGTCTCCACCTTCTGCAGATTGAGATTCTTCTTGTGCTGAAGTGTCTCCACCTTCTGCGGATTGAGATTCTTCTTGTGCTGAAGTGTCTCCACCTTCTGTAGATTGAGATTCTTCTTGTGCTGAAGTGTCTCCGCCTTCTGCGGACTGAGATTCTTCTTGTGCTGAAGTGTCTCCACCTTCTGTAGATTGAGATTCTTCTTGTGCTGAAGTGTCTCCGCCTTCTGCGGATTGAGATTCTTCTTGTGCTGAAGTGTCTCCACCTTCTGTAGATTGAGATTCTTCTTGTGCTGAAGTGTCTCCGCCTTCTGCGGACTGAGATTCTTCTTGTGCTGAAGTGTCTCCACCTTCTGCAGATTGAGATTCTTCTTGTGCTCCACCTTCTGTAGACTGTGATTCTTCTTGTGCTGAAGTGTCTCCACCTTCTGTGGATTGAGATTCTTCTTGTGCTGAAGTGTCTCCACCTTCTGTAGATTGAGATTCTTCTTGTGCTGAAGTTTCTTCTTCGTCAAAATTTTCAAAAATGTCAGAATCAGGCTGAGCAACATCTTCATTGCTACCTGAGTCACCTACAATCAGTATCCCCTGCCCTAATTTGCCATTAAAATTGATGATTGTTTGGATGACTTTTGGACCAGGGAAGTCCATAGCAATAATACCTACACAATGTGGTCTATTTGCGTCTCCCTTAAGATCGAGGAGATAATCGTCAACTTGTTTATTCAGTGTTTTTGCAATTTCAAGTGGCTTCTCTGATTCTCTGTTGGCCCCAGTGTATGTAAGCATCATCTCCTGCTCACACTTTTGTGAACCTAGCTTGATATTTTCTCTCATTTGTGTTTCTTTTGCATCCATGTCTGCATTCAATTCTGTGATGTGAGCAGAAAGTCCTAATTTTAATGTTGAACTCTGAATCAAGACTATCTTGCCTCTCACCTGACCCAATGTTGGAATCTCTTTGCCTCTCCACACATGCCTTAACAATTCATCATGCCTTAACAATTTTGTGACTTGAGCAACAGCACCCTCATCTGGAGTCACTCTAAGCAACAGTGTCTCTTTCTTCTGTTTTACAAGGAACGTCACCATAGTTTTTAAAAAATAAGTAAGGGTCTCTGATTCCTGGACGTTTCCAGTATTAACGTACTTGATGCTGTCAGAGGACATGTGCAAGTCAAAAAAACGCACGCCTGCATCCAGTTGGTTGTGCAATCCCCAAGCTTGAAACATGGGTGTGGAGGTTCTTAAGTATCTGTTGCTTTGGTGTGTTCCAGGTATTGATATAGCCGATAGAAGTGTGCTGTTTTCTATTTTCTTCATCCATTTGTGACTGACATACTTGTAATTGAGAGTTTCAGAGATGCTGACTTGTTTTTTACCTTCACACGTAAAGATAGCCACCCTGCAGAAAAATAATATATTCAATATATGGAAATGTAATGGCACTCATATACTTTACTCTCAGAATGTTTCATTTTATGTTTGCCATATTCTTCTTTCTTACCACAATGCTACTTACACTATAAGCACAGAAAGGTACTGAAGTTTTCCCATTATTTTTAGTTTCCTTCTGCAACAGTATACTTCTGAAAAATTGATAGTTGATATAGATGAACAGAGTTAATTATTTATGAAACTTATAATCGTATGATATAGACGAAAAGAGTTAATTATTAAAGCTTATAATCATCTAGGCTGTCATTTGATCTTGAGTCTCTGAATATTTCAAAAGAGCTAAAATCACTGGTCACTTTGTTGAACATTGCCATTGTAAAACATTTGTAGCAGTGCAATCATTAAAAGCTAGTTTCATGCTCTTGACAGCAAATATCACCTGTAATACCTTGAGAAATCCAAATGTTTACAAGAGTTCCCTGTAAAAGTCATTTGCATTTAGCAAAATAAACACACAAAACATGTATTTCATATTTAGGAATGTGTTAGATCATGATTTTTAAACAACAACAAAAAATAATTATACTTACTAGTGCAATATAATTTGTAGAAGATTAGAAGCCTTGGCATGAGACAGTTCAACAAGTCAAAGAAAATGGTGATATTTGCAGTCTTGCCATATACTTTACATCTTTAACTGAGGCAGTTATACAGCATTTGACTACATTTGCCTAAACAGTCAATGTAAAATGAGCCCTGTAATGGTTTGCATTCATTCATGGTGTACAGACGGCATATGGAAATCTTCAAAGTCATCTGTCAGTTTAAAGTTGAATAAAGTTTTTAAGAGCAAGAATAGCATTTTGGTCCTACTATGTGAGGAAGGTAGATATTAACTAAATGGGTACACTGTGTTTTCAGCAGCAGGATGTTTTTAAATGTCAGCTTGGGGCAAGTTGTCACATTTTAAATGTTATACATTTATTTAAAAAAAAACGTTAGCTAAAAGTTTGATTTGAAATGTTTGAATGCTAGTCTTTTACAGTTGTTTCATAACCTGGAAAAACGGAAATAAAAACATCTAAATATTTTTGATTTGTGAGCACATGACCACAATGGATCCAACTTAAATATGTAGCCTACATACATTTCAGGATGTGGTGCATCTTTAGGAATAATCACTTTGAATCTAAAATAAATTGCTTTCAAAATATGGCTGGGTAGCCAGTGAGGGGTAAATTGAGCCAATAGGAAGAGGGTATTGAGACACATTGAGTTAAACTGTGCCACTGATTATGCTGAAGTAAAACTGAACACAAGAAGAGAAATTCCACTCCTACCATTTTAACAAACTCGTATCATCCAACAGTTTAGAGCTAACATCATGTAACAGTACAGTCTCATAACTTCCTGTGATTTTTTTCTTTTCTTTCAGTTTTGTCTCTAATTGTTCAGACACAAAAAGCATGAGTCCTTGAACATTAAAAATAATTTTGAACAACAACAACAAAAAAAGTTTTTGAACCTAAATGTAGTTACCAATTATTTCACGGGCCTCTCTCCATCACCGGGTGACACTTGATGGACATATCAACAATTTTGAATAAAGTTGCCTAGAAACAAGAGCTGGCTCAACTTCCCCGCTCTCTCCTATGCCATAATTCATCCACCGCGCGCGCCTGTAATGACAGGTGTGTGAGCGCGAGCACGAGCGCGCAGGAGACACGGGTCAGCGTGGCATTACGTGACGTCATAATGCCCCGCTAGAAGCGGCTTATTGCCGAAGAAAATGAACTTGATAAAACAAAATAAAAATACACGCGCCGCGCCAACTGCAGTAACTTGTTCCTGTGATTTATTAAAGAACTATTCATCATGTCTCAAAGAACTCTTCCTTTGCTCATCATAAACCTCGGCGGAGAAATGATCTACATTCTGGATCAGCGCCTCCGAGCGCAGGATGAACACGATGATAAAACTCAGAGAGGTAACATATCTACCTGAATCCTGCTTCAATAACGAGTGCAACCTTCACGCGTTTTTGTCTGTTTTATGAATGTATTATGAAAATAAAAACAAAAGTACAGACTAAAAAAAGACGTATTATATGAATTCATCTGATTCTCAAATGCTGCAAAAAGGGAAAACCAGACTACTCGTTAAATGCAAACAATAAAATAAAAGCAAATAATGAAAGGTTGACATAATCAGCACCAAGAAACAACTTCCACAATTAGTGTCCCTCTTATTCCCATTATGTCATGCCAATAATTATGCATATTTGCCATCTATCTATCTATCTATCTATCTATCTATCTATCTATCTATCTATCTATCTATCTATCTATCTATCTATCTATCTATCTATCTATGTCTCTTTAAGATATATTTATAATGCAAATATAACACCGTTTTAGAAATATATATTTACATGCATGATTTGATGTGATCTCAGCTGCTGTCAGAAAGTACTTTGCTTAACTGACAGATTCATGCACCATTCTTAATTTTCAATTGCACTAAACTATGTCCTGTCGTAAGACTGAGTGAAGGAGAAGTGCTTGCTCAGATGTAACAGAAATTTGGCCTTAGCACGGGTTAAATGCTCTGTTGTTGCAGGTCGTTGGACAGATGATGACAGGAAAAGAGGTACATTATGTTTTTTTATTATTCATTACCTTCCTTCTTATTTAGTTTGTTCCAAATATTTGATTTATGTTACATGCAGCTTATCTGTAACAGAAAAAGCATGTGTGGAAGAATCAATAAAATGTGAAATTCGAAGGGGTTTCTTTAAGAAATAAATAATTATACAAGTCACCCAAACAGAGCACATGTACGAAAAGCAAACAATAATCGGAAAAGGTCATATCATACTACATTTTATTATCGAAAATTAAGGTTAATATAATGTCTGTATTTCATAACCAAACCCATAATTAACTGATAAAATTATTTTCATAATGCAAACTTTAACAGGTTTTTATTCTGTGGGATATTTATGACTCCTGCCTCAATGTTTCTCTTTTTCTTACTCATCTTTCTCATGCTCTTTCTGTAGTAATGAATGATATAGTGGCCACTATGTTCAGTAAGGCTTTTCTAGAAGAGCTCTTGCAGCCGCAGGATCTGTACTCCCACCGAGCCCTGCGGACAGTTTTGACACGGCTAGCACACACCTCTATTATGCGTCTAAACCCGGCCAGCATGGATAAGGTATGAACTCACCCTCTCCCCAGGCAAAAACAATTGTGAATCACACTCCTTTTTTTGTTTGTTTGTTTGCATTGAGTTTTCTTATAGTGTCAGTAATTAAATGCATTATTAGAGAAAGATTTACTCAGATTAAACATAATTCCTTAAAGTGCTTTAAGAAATAATAAAAATGAATGGTCTTGATTGTACATGTATGCATCAGGCCAGAAGTAGGACAGGTTGTCCAGCTTTTTAAAATAAATGTGTGTTTTGTTTTGTTTAGTTTTTTTTTACTTGAAAAACACCAATACTTTTAGGCAACCGTTTGCATGGCTTCTTACATTTAAGTCTTGACTGAACTTCAAACGTCAGTTTGCCATGAATTAAAGGAATCGTTCATCAAAAAACGTACTTTTGCTGAAAATTTGTTCCCACTCAGGCCCCATGTCCTGACATTTTATCCTACTCATCAGATTTTCCTACCAGGGCTTTACTGTGCATGCGCACATCAATATTGCGTCTTTTTTCTCACACTTAACAACAATATTTAATGTATCTCCATTACTGTATGGGTAGGTTTAAGGTTGGGGTAGGTGTATACGTTAATAAAACACAATCTAATAGGTAGAAAAAAATCTTTATTTTTGGTTTCCGGTAGTTGTATCCACAATTGCGAATACGACACATAATTACTGTATATACACTACTGTAAGGGTAGGTTTAGGGTTGTGGACTAAATCATAATTTGACAGGTAGCATTTTTCATTGTCGAATTGTACTACCTACCGTTTTAATGGGAGGTAGCAAAATCTGACAGGGTAGCACAAATCGACAGAACACCCATCCAGTTTTTTTACTGAAACAGAAATTTAACCTTATATCATTTGCTCATCAATGGGTCTTTGGCTGTGAATGGGTGCCATCAAAATGAGAGTCCAAACAACTGATAAAAGCATCACAATAAAGTATGTAAAACAAGTTATTCACATGACTCCAGACCATCAATGAACGTCTTGTTAAGTGGAAAGTTGTGTGTTTGTAAGAAACAAATCCATCAGTAAGTTTACTATACTTAACTATAAACTGTCATAATGTTCCAGTAAACAAATGACCTCCTCTGCATCTTGCATGGTCTGTGGGTGAGTAAAGTTTCAGCAAATTTCCATTTCTGGGTCAACTATCAAAATCTGCCATGATCAACAGCTTAAAAATATAATGTAAACAAAACAAGCAAATAATGCAACAATATCAAGTTTCATGCCCCAGTGCAAGCTGGGAAGATGTTGAATAAATGTATTTTTTTTCAGTCTAGATCTACTGAAACAAAAACAAGCAGGATGGTGACTTAAATAAAAACAAATCAGAGAAAACGCATTAAACACAAAATGCATTGCTTGTGTTTCTGAACATTATACTTGTGAACAACAGAAAATCTTTTTTTTAGGCTTATTTAATTTATCTATGAACCAGTAGCATTTTACAGTGTTATGCAACTATAAAACGGTGTTATTTCTACTTGTTCCAACCCAGATACAATGGCTTAAATGTAGTCAGTCATATTAAATAATAGTAAACCAGTTCATTTAGACCACATATAGCACATTTTTCAGTTTATGTGGCACAAAAATGTCCACAGTCTGTATTTATTACCAGTTTCCAGTGTAAATTTGTGTTGTTGTCTTTATTGTAGCTTTACGATTTGATGACTATGGCCTTTAAGTATCAGATCGTTCTGTGTCCACGTCCACAAGATTTACTGCTTATCACCTTCAACCACACGGACACCATCAAGGAACTGGTGAAGGATAATCCCAGCCTTGTTAACCAGATCAACGAAGCCCAGAGGCAGCTTATTGAGGTAAATGTCCACTGTTGCCCACCAAGAACTAGCTGGCTCCTAGTTTCTAAATGTGGTGTAAACATCTTGTTTCATTATGTGTAAAAATATATAAAAAGAAATGTTGTAACGAAGAACGTTATCAAGTAATTCTATCTAAAATCCATGGCACATCAAGTTACTTTTCTGTGCCAATGTTATTACTATTTCTAGTGCACACTTGCCAAATTTAAAAAGCACATCTTTCTAAGGTATACACACCCCTATCCGATGGTGAGTTTCAACTCATCCGACATACACTGCTGGTTCTCTTTCAAGATATGCAAATCAGGGTAAGTGGTTTGTTTATGAAGGCTTATTGTCATTAGTGTTTGAAATGGATCGCTGCCAGATCATACGGTTGCATGCAAATCATTACCGTGTCATTTTTTTGTAAAAACATTCAAGCGTAGTCATTCTGTCATGTGCTTGTAGTGACACTTACTGATTGCATTTCTTTCATCAGGTCTCCATTTTCTTGAAAGAAAAAATCCAGAACCCAAACGGACATTTTGTACTGCAGACCTCAGGGCCGGTGCCTTACGGATTTGAGGTTCCTGGTTTAATCAGGTAACGCAGATGAAGGTCGGGGGTCACAGGCAGGATCCTTATATTCTTATCGTGAGTTCTTCATCAGTAGATTTTCACTGGAAAACACAGAGGTTTCATGGAAATAAGATCACATTGTCACAGTCATACACACCCATACGCAAACAGTCACTTTGTTCCTTCAGAATTCCTTTAAACATTCTTGTCTCACAGGTGTTTTAATGCTAAAGGCCGCGAGGTGAGGAGGACAAGGTTTCCTAGCGGAGGAAGCTACACAAGTGCTGTACGCCAGGGCTCATTTGACCTCTCTGGAGACAGGGTCACATTTTTGGGCACCAACATGTAAATATCAAAATAAGTAGTAAGGAATTAGAAAATGGTTTTAAAATTCCATGTAAACAAAATATAGTACATACAGTATATTTTTTATGTATTACATATATTTAAAATGTAACATAAAATCAAATTAACCATGCTATCTAAAAAATAGAATTATTTAATATAATACAATACAAATAATACATATATATATTTTTAAACAAATTAACAATTTAATTCAGCGAGGATGCATTAAATTAATCAAGTGACAGAAAAGAGTTTTACATTGTTACAAAAAATATTTTCTTTACAAATGTTTTCCAAATGTTTTCCTTTTTACTCAAAGAAAAAAAAAATATATATAAAAAAAAATATATATATATATATATATATATATATGTGTGTGTGTGTGTTACATAATATATGTGCGTACTGTGTATATTTATTATATTATATAAATACACACACATGCATGTATATATTTAAGAAAAGTTTTATATTTATATATAAAATATAAATATTTTTATATAATATAAATTATGTATAAATATTCATAAAATATACATGTATGTGTGTGTATTTATATATACATAATAAATATACACAGTACGCACATATATATTGTGTAAAAACGTTTATTTTGGATCCTGCGATTAATCGTTTGACAGCCCTAGTGTGTGTGTTTGAGTGTGTAGGCAATATATATTATAGTTTCCACAAAAATAGTAAGCATAAATTACATTCTAAAATACATTCAAGTGGAGGACAGTAAGCTATTTTAAAATGTAATAATATTTTTTTTATTTTTCCAATAAAATAAATGCAGGCTTTGTGAGTGAAGAGGATTTTAAGACTCTTTAAAACTTTTTTTTTTTTAAATCTTACCAGCCATACATGTATATATGTGTATGTTTGTATGTATATGTGAATCTCTGTTGACCTCTGTACAGGTACGGCACACCCTCATCTGAAGAAATGGATCCATCAACCACATCTAACAGCAAAATGAAGCCAAAGCAGGTACACCCTCACTGCAGGCATCATGCCAGATTCCAAGAATATAGCTCATGTTAACGAAAACAAATTGGCTAATATAATAAATATAATATAAAATATAATAATACTGATAACATGTAGATTTATTGAAATTTTCTTTCTGGATGTCATTGTGTTTTTGTGTGAATATCTGAACATGTTGTGGATAGGCAGATACAACACCCAATCCTCTGGCCACAGAGGAACTCAACCTGCTCGCTAAACTGATGGGAGGAATGGAGGTGCAGAAACTCTTGAATGTGGACGCTGGTTTCAAAGTGAACCTGTTAGCCTTAGACCAGGAGGAGGAGGGCATGTAAGCATTACTAATCCAGACATAATCCTGCAACAAGCCACACACAGCCTCGAAGGCATGCTTGGTTTTATGTTGTACTTTTATGTTGCTTCTTTATACTTTTTGGATCTTATATATAAATATATATGAAATAAAATACATTTACATTATTACATTTGAAGTTTATTCAGAACTTCAACTACAATTTAAAAAAAACTTGCCAAGTTTTCATTTAGTTTAATAATGTACTACTAAAATAACTCAACCTAAAATAAAAATGAATAAAAACTATAGAGGCATACATACAAAAAAAATAAATAATACAAAATGGCAAAAACCCACATACACAATATTGAGTGTTGCTAGACATTTTTGGGTACAAGCCCCAATATTAGTAAATCTTTATATGTGAATGTGAATTAGCACATACTGACCTGAGAATAATTTGTATGATACATTTCAATAATCAAGTCATGTTCTTTCTATCAGCTGTTCAGAAAAGAAGTAGTGTTGCCAGATTCGTAAAGGTCTGAAATTGTTTGCGATTCAGTTTGATTCATTAGTGAGTGGTTTCTCACAGCGAAATAATAATAAGATATTTTATAAGAAAAAATATGCTGGCTGAGTTGGATATTTACCTACAATCCAATATAGAAAACAAAACTTGCAAATGTCTTGCAAAATAAGCCGGGTAGTATGTAGTTTTGTTTTGTTGTTGTTTTTTTCACAAAGGGCTGATTGAAAATCACAGGTAAAATTTTTTGTTATTGTAACTAACCGATCTCTTAAAATGTTTTTCAGTGGAATTTCAGAAGGAACGGGGCATCAGTCATCTAAAGTCATTAACATACAAGCCACGCAGGTGCTGTGTCATGCACTTTACAAATCTGCTCATGTCCTCGTCTTACTTTATTTTGTTGCCCAGGGCTGGGAATGCTACAAGTAAAATCTACTATCATTAACTAAGAAACTCCAGCATTGCTCCAGGGCGAGCTTAACTTAGAGCTTTTTGGCATAATTCCATTCAAATTTAAGTTATTGGGGACGTTAACACCAAAAGACACAACCACACACTTGTTCCTGCTAATTCAGGAATGTTTTAAGAGTTTGGAATAATCTTTTAGCATTACCTGCCCTAGACAGTTAAGTACATATAAGTACATACTGAGTTTGTAGTGATCTCAAACAACATCATTAGATAATTTTGACTTTTTTTAACATTATTGAATTTACTAATAATAATGTATTAACACATTAGTAAATGGCTCAATTAGTTTCAGTAAATGGCTCAATATAAATCACTTTTTAAAAAATGTCTACCTTGGTATTCTCAGGATCGGCTGGCCAGTACTGAGCTGGCACGCATAGCAGGAGAATTTGATGAAGGGGGATGCCCGACAGAGGGAACCGGGAACAAGGGGGACGACTTGCTGGCTATGATGGATGAGCTCTAAAGGTCAGTGACTCAGTGAGTCATTGAGATACATGTGGTAATTCTGAAAGGTTACAGAAAAATATGGTAGGTTTGGAAATGCCTGGCATTTATACGTTCAAAAACATGATTAAGAACAAGCAGGGAGCAAAAATCGCACTATAACGGGTTGTTTATGATTTCCTAAATGATGTGATGTTTTAAACATTAAACTGGTTGAAAAAATAGTTTATTGATGTTGACGGTTTCTTCTGAATTTGTCTTCATAAAAAACACTTGCATCTATAATGTCACTTTAGTATGTCTTATTTGATTGATGTACACTGGCTGATTTATCTGTTGATCTAGTTTCATTGCAACGCCGAGCATTTTGAGTTCATTCTGCTGACAGAAAACCACACCAACATACATCCAGACAAGTGTCAACAATATCATCTTCAATATAAAAAGACTGAAATCTTGAACTGTGTTCATTTATGACAGGTTGGGGCAAGATGTCGCATGGGTTTGATTTATTTTTATTTATTTATTGACATTCTCTATATTATGTTTTCCAAGTCAGCACAAAACTGAGCAGTTTTTTTGTTTTTGATGCAAATAATAAGCTACCACAATAGTTTGGTATTTTTGCATGTTATCTTTGGCATTTTTACTGTTTCATTGATTCATCATTGTTTTACTGTTCAGATTTAGCCATTAAATAACATATAATACAAACATGTTGCTTTTCCCAGACAGTATTGTTATTTCATATATCAAACAAAGCTATTCTCAGATCAACAGCATTGTGACAACGTGCCCCGCTACAGCAGTGAGCCTCTTTCTTCTTGATCAACTGCTGAAATAGCTGACTTTCAAGAATAAATTTACCCTGAGAAATAATCACTGAAAAAGGATAAGACAACTAGCCCGAATTTCTCTTCCGTTTGTAACTCGCTAGAGCATGTTAGACAACACAAAGCAAGGTAATAAAACAAATGCGTTTAGTGGAATTTATGACTGATTCTGGGTTCAAAATGAAATGTTTTTTTAATTATTTCGTCCCTGAATGAATACAAATCTCGCGTGCTTCAATAAGGAAGTTAATATTTGCAATTGATTCGTGACTTGTATCGTTTTCAATGACGACTGTTTGTTGAACAGTACTTCGCTCGATACTAGTACTTTTCTAGCATTATCTGGATAACGTTAAGTTAGTCATGTAGTTTTGTATGTTATATACTTGTTATTGACAGTAGAGACCCAGCTTTCTAAAATACATGTATATAAGTTATGTGTGTGTATATATATGAAATGTAACTATGTTTTTGTGCTTTAAAATGGCTTTAAATACTTTGATATTTTGTTATATATCCATATTTATCCGTAAAAGTGAAATTTATTGCTTTTCATTCTGGATTACACCTGGTTAGACAACAAACCTAATTTGCATTTTTCCTATGCAATGTGTGGTTTATCTGTCAGCAGGGTTGTTAAATTACTCACACTGTAAGACAGATGACATTGTCCACATGTTAATGACTTCTCTGTGCACAGGTGAACATGGACGTGAGCCATTTCATTCGTGAATGCACCATCGCTGAGAACAGTCTGGTGATTCTCCTGCAGGGGCTGCATGGCCAGGTGACCACAGTTGACCTGCGAGATGAGAGCACGGCGAGGGGACGTGTTATTAACGTGGACGCTTTCATGAACATCCGGCTGGAGAAGGTTCTGTACAGGGACAGACGTGGACGCGTGTCCAGTATGGACGACTTGCTCATCACGGGCCGAAACGTGCGTTACGTCCACATCCCAGACCACATGAAGATTACAGAGACAATAGAGACCCAGCTCGCCAAAATACACCGCGTGCGAAACTTTGGAGCAAGCGGTGGACGCAAAGAATACTCTAAGAAAAAATAGTTTTTATGAGAAACTCATGTTTGTCTTGCAAATATATGGTTTTGTAATGCACAGTATTCATTTTCATTAAATAGGCCTAATGCAATCATGGAGCAAAATGTAATGCATAGTTTACTTTGAAAATCTTGTAGTTGTTGACTGAAAGAACTCTGAATATCATCTCCAGGAAAAGTGTGGGAAAAGTTATTTCTGTTTAGTTTGCATGTGAAATAACCATTGATCGATGAGTTCCTTAAGTTGACATTGTGTTTGTTTAAACAACTCATCTTTTTACTTTTAATATTTGTTCTCTTAATTGCGATGTCAGTTATCTCTCAACCGCAACTATATTTTAATCACAATAATTGTTTATATGCAAATATTGGTACTTTACAGCCTTTATTTGTTCAATTCAAACATTGTTTGGCGTATAATGATTGTTTTGGTTAATGTTTTTTAATTGCAAAAGTTTTGTAAGATCAGGACTGGTAATAATTTCAGATGATCATATAAATGAATAAGAGAACAGTCGCAGATTGGATTGGAGAGTAATCTTCTAACATGGCAAGCTGTTGGGGATAAAGATATATAAGTACATAGTAATTTGAATTATAACCATACAGTATAATGAGCCATCAAATTAGTTCTAGTTTGTAGTAGTTCACCAAAAAATGAAAAATAAACTCAGACCATCCAAGTTGTAGATGAGTTTGTCTCTATATCCTAATAGAATTGTAGAAATTTAGCATCACATCACTTGTTCACCAATGGATCCTCTGCAGTGAATGGGTGCTGTCAGAATAAGAGCCCAAACATCTGATGAAAACATTGCAATACTCCACAAGTACTCCACACCACTCCAGTACATCAACTAATGTCTTGTAAAACAAAAATCTGCATGTCTGTAAGAGACAAATCCATCATTTGTCCACAATCCATCATCCATCAACAGTTTTTATTTGATAATTATTTTAAACTCTTCTCAATCTGGTTTTAGAATTGGCCATACTACCATTACTGCTGCTATGGTAGTGTTAAGTTATATTATTGGTGCCCTGGATAAAAAAAACAGCACTGCGCAGCCTTATTTGTGGATCTATCCAAGGCGTTTGATTCAGTGAATCATGAATTGCTGCTAAACAAACTTAGCAGCGCTGGTTTCGGACCAGGAACACTGAAATGGTTTAGAAATTTTTTGGTAGATCAGACTCTGTGTGTTCGGGTGGAGGATCTCAAATTTGACTTTCTTGATATATCTAAAGGGGTCCCCCAGGGTTCCATTTTGGGACCTATTTTGTGTTCTATTTAAATAAATGATTTGTGTAAGCAAAAAAAAAACAAACAAAAACACTTTTATGCTGATGATACTATTATTTATACACTTGCTCCATCTATGACACAGGTGGTGAAAGAGCTTCAGATTGCATTTCAGTCACTGGAAGATGCTCTGCTTAGTAATAAATTAGTTTTAAATTCACAGAAAACAAAGTTTTTTTTTTTTTCAAAAGCTCAGTTACAAGTACTTGATAATCTTAGTATTTTTACATCTGATGGTAAAATTATTGAAAGAGTACTTTCTTACAAGTACTTGGGCATTTGGATTGATGATACACTTTCATTCAATGTACATATTGCTAATCTAATCAGGAAGCTCAAACTAAAGCTTGGCTTTTATTATAGAAATAAATCTAATTTTACTTTTAATGCCAAATAGAAACTTAGAAGCTACCTTCCTAACTGTGCTTGATTATGGTGATATATTATACATGCATGCAGGCTCTACCTTAACAAGCCTTGCTTCGATATACCATGCTTCACTACATTTTATTACAAATGCCAAATCCTGTAATCATTGCATTCTATATAAGATGGTGGGTTGGACATCATTAGCTATACATAGAAAACTGCACTGGTACATTTTTATCTATAAAGCAATGTTAGGTAAACTTCCAGCTTATCTTTGTACTCTTCTTTGTCTTTGTTCTGGCAATTACCAGCTATGCTCTTCCAAGTGTTTGCTTTTTAACGTACCTGAAAACTGCATTTTCGTATGCACCTTGGGCATGGACTTATTTCCAAAAAAAAAGATAAATATGTGTCTATTTGTGAATTTATTGGAAGCTTGTGATTGTTTTTGTTGAGAGGATATGTTTAAATATTTTTGTAATGTGTACTTGTAATTTAAAATTGTCTTACTGTATGGCTACCGTGGCCAGTTCTCTCTTGTAAAAGAGGTTAAATAAAGGTCAAATAAAATTTTAAAATTAAGACGTTTTAACTTTAAACCGTTGCTTCCGGTTAAATAATTTAGATTAGAGAGTCCCTAATCACCTGTTGTCCTCTCACATCAAAATCCACCAACATATTTGTTTAGAACAGTTTTGAACTGTTTTTGCTTGTAAATGGTGCTTGATCTGTGTATATTTCTCCCCTGAATCAGATAATACTTTTTTCAATGTTGAAAGCAATATTATAGATAGAGGACATGTTTTTTTAGCCAGAAGCAGCAGACTGAAGTATAAAACATCTTAATAAACGCCTCTGTTTCACATTTAAAATTTAGAATGAACCATTCTTTTAACCCGAGCCTTCAAATTAGACTAACAAACAGGAGTTCAAATGCTTTTGTCTCCTAAATTGTCTAATTCTTCTGTTTTTGTCTCAGTTTGTAGCCAATATATCAAGAGATTTTACATCTTATTTTAGAACAATATTATTTTACTTCCAGAATGCTACATATGTTTTGGCATTGCGTATGAGGATTTTCAGTGACCACATAATCATCGTCCATGCAATGACTCAAACCTCATTCCTGTCGGGACACAGGAATATTCTGCTAAACAAAAAACATTGCACCACATGAAAATATGCATGCTGCTTATGAAGAAACTTGAGTCCCAGTTAGGGAAAAATCCTTTTTAAGGGTTTGAATGCTGGTGCATGATGTTCAGGGTGTTTAATCTCAATGGGCAATTCAACTCAACTTGTATTTAGCTTTTTCCCAGCGTGCACCTTCTGATGTGAGTATGCTGCCCTCATTATGTCCTTTTATCTCCATCAGACAACTTATCTGAGGAGCACGGTTCACAGGTTTTCATTGGCTGTTGCTAAGCTCACGCCATTAAAGTCAAGTCAAGTCAAGTTGAGCTTTATTGTCATTATATGTGGGGACATACAGTGGAACGAAATGTCATGCCTCGCAGGACCACGGTGCTACATAAATACAAACATACAATAATGAAGTAAAAAAACACTATAAACCTATATACAACTAACCTGACAGATTTGAACTATAAGTATACTATATATAAATATTTACCCTATACAAACAAAAAAAATAAAAGATAAAAAAAATACAAACTATACGAATGCTTCACATAAATACTGTACATGTGCAAAGAGAAACATTTTGAGTCAAGCAGCTGGTTGGGGAACAGTGCAGGATGATTTGTAGTGCATGAGCATGTAAACATACATATATTGCTGAGTCTTTTGTGGGATTGTGTACACGCAGCAGTGTGTGTAAAGTGTCTAGTGCACATAGAGGAGAGTGTGTTACTGCAGGTGGTTTGTACAGACCCACTCACCTGTGTGTAGCACACTTCGAATTGCACAAAAAAGTTCCATACAGTTTTTTTCTTTGGTGTGGTAAGGTTTGGGGTGGGGGGGTGGTCCATGTTTCAGGAGGGGGGCGGGGTGATTTGAGTTCAGGGCTCTCACAGCCTGGGGGAAAAAGCTGTTGAGCAGTCTGGCAGAGCGGGCTCTGATGCTCCGATACCATCTTCCTGATGGTAGGAGCTGGAAGAGACTGTGGGAGGGATGGGTGGAGTCCTTCACGATGCTGTTGGTTTTGCTGGAGCATCGTGTAAGGAAGATGTCCAGGATGGAGGGGAGAGGGGCACCGATGATCTTTGCAGCTGTGTTCACTGTCCGCTGGAGGGTCTTGCGGTCAGCAGCACTGCAGTTCCCGTACCAGACAGTGATGCAGCTGGTCAGCACACTCTCAATGGTGCCTCTGTAGAATGTGGTGAGGATGGGTGGAGGGAGACTTGCTCTTTTCAGCCGGCGGAGAAAGTGTAGGCGCTGTTGTGCCTTTTTGGAGAGTGACATGGTGTTGGTGGTCCAGGTGAGATCCTCTGTGATGTGCACCCCCAGGAATTTAGTGCTGCTGACTCTCTCCACAGTCGAGCTGTCGATGGTCAGTGGGGGGTGGTCAACGGAGTTTCTCCTGAAGTCCATCACAACCTCCTTTGTCTTCCACACCATTCAGCCAGCTGTGCCACTTCCTCTGTGTAGTGCGTTTCATCGTTGTTGCTGATGAGACCTACCACTATTGTGTCATCAGCAAACTTGATGATGTGGTTGGAATTTGGAGATGAACAGACGACATTAAAAGACATAAAAGCACCGTCTTTGGGACCGGTGCTTTTATGTCTTCGGGTTAAGAGTCGCTTCAGGTGTTTAACTCTCATCAGACGGGAACACAAAGAGCTCTTTTAATCCAACCATAGCCTGAAGCACCAGGCGCTGTGCCCACTGCAGACATTTCCTGTTCCACCCCACAGGGTTAACCCTGAACAGACAGAGATCTTTCTGGCATGCTTGACGTGGCCCGTCCCAGAGGTTGGGGGGTCGGCCTTATTCAAGCCTGCACACGCTGAAAGACACATCATTTAGGGGTGTGTTTGAATGTTGAAAGTGAAGACAAACAAACATAAAGAGTCTGGGTTGAGTTTTACATTTGCTACTTATTACTTTTGAGCTCTGCATGTGGTATATAGGACATTTATTTTGGCTCCCTTTATAAATATTCATAGTCTTTTCTGAAGAAAAAGTGAGAAGGGCTTGATTGCGCAAAAAATGTCTTAATCAACTGGAGTTTTAGAGATTTTAATGTTCTCAGAAATGCAAAGTTTTTGACATTGCATTGATTCTTAATTTTGGAAATAAAATTACATTTAAAATGACAAATGCATTGCAAATACACTAAAACAGTAATACTGTGAAACATTACAATTTAAGCTAATTGTTTACTATTGTGACATATTTTGTAACATAAGGTTCTCAATCTTTCTTTTTCATTTGAACTTTCTTTGACGAATAGAAAGTTCAAAAGAACAGCATTTATTTCAAACAGAATGTAATGCATCCATGTGTTAAAAATATTAGTGTAATTTATTTATCATTTATTTTATTTAAACTTTGAACAGTAGTGTGTATGAGAAAATGTAAAATGATAACACTTATTGTTTTGAAAAATATTTTTGTGTTTGTGCTTTCTTTGAAATGACTAAAAATAAATGTTTGATTTTTATATAAAGCAAAAGCAAATTATTTATTAATTAGTGAATTTTACAGTATCTTAAAAATAGAGAACAAAATGTGTAAATTAACATTTACAAATTTTTACATTTCACTCTACTTTCTAAAAAAAAATTACATAGCCTTCATATATTAGAAAGGGGCTCTTTTGCATATAGGAAATATCATGTTTTTGGGTCCTTGGCATTAAAACGTAAAAAATATTTTTGAGGTCACCGTATAGTGTATAAACTACAATACTAGACCATACGTTCAAACTTTTTGAGCTGTTACATTTAGCACAGTGTCTATAGTCTGTCTGAGCTTAAAGAAAACACGGTGTATGTTTTTCTGTGGTTTACACACCCACACAACACACTGAAGAGGTTTACACTGATCTGGTGACCAGCGGGCGTGAAATGTAGCCTGGATCGCACTGCCATCTCAAGGGTGTAAATTCTAGTCTCGTGTCGTTTGCCCCTCCTTGACTCTATTTTCCCCTCTGACAGGAAACACCTCCCTTCGCCCAAACTGTTTTTCTATGGTCTGGTCCCAGTGAGAGAGCCGCTGTGTATGTGTGAGTACAGAGGGCTGCTGCTTCTCCTGATGTCAGGCTCAGACAAGTGTGAGTAGAGAGAGAAAGAGTGTGTGTTTGGAGATAAAGGACCTCTCAGCATTTTGTGTTCCCGCTTCATCTGCCAGTGTGTGAGGTCACTGCGCCTCTGGATACGGGACTCATCTTTCCTCCACCAGGACAATCTGAATAGAAATGATGGTTTGTTAGAAAAGGTAAGACATCAAATAGTTCATTTTTGTTAAAGGAATAAAACATCAAAACTATCTTTGACTTTTGAAATTGTTCATATATCATATGTATCAAAAATGTAATATGGGTGGATTAGTTTAGTTTAAACGAGCTTGCTGTTTCTTTTAAACAATTGGAGATTTTTGTCTGCCAAAAAAATATAACCAGGTGAAAAATTCCACAGGTTCTAGTCTCTATCAACCAGAAAACCAGAATATCACCATATACTGTAAATCATTTAAAAATCAGAATATCACAGAGACTGATAAGGCCAAACTCTTTTGATCCTAGCAACCACCCATAACATCTTAGCAACTGTGTAGCAACACTTTTGCAACTGCATAACAATGCCCTAGCAACCACCCACAGCAACTGCATAGAAATAGATTAGTAGGCACCTACAAAGAAAAAAAGAAAAAAAAAGTGGTGTGTGGCCAAGTATGGTGACCCATACTCGGAATTTGTGCTCTGCATTTAACCCATCCAAGTGTACACACAGTAGTGAACATACATCCGGAGCAGTGGGCAGCCATTGCTGCGGTGCCTGGGGAGCAGTTAGGGGTTCGGTGCCTTGCTCAAGGGTCTCACCTCAGTCGTGGTATTGAGGGTGGAGGAGTGTTGGTTATTCACTCCCCCCACCTACAATCCCTGCCAGACCGGAGACTCAAACCCACAACCTTCGGGTTACAAGTCCGACTCGCTATCCATTGGGCCACGACATTCCCCTTAACCTAGAAGAACCTAGAACCTAGAAACTGCATAGCAATGCCCTAGCAACCACCCACAACACCTTAGCAACTCATTTGCAACTGCATAGCAATGCCTAAACCAGAGGTCTTCAACCCTGCTCCTGCGGACCCACTCTCCTGCAAAGTTTATTTCCAACCGGCTTCAGCACACCTGCCTGCAATTTTCAAGCAGTCTTGAGAAGCTTGATTGGCCGCTTCAGGTGTGTTTGATTAGGGTTGTAGCTAAACTATTCAGGATAGTGGGTCCCCAGGAACAGGGTTAAAGACCTATGCCTCATCATATTTATTTTCACTTATTTTTACTTTATATAATGCCCGTTCTGTTTGCTATACCCTTTGCCACATCTCTTTCTACCATTATGCTCTTCAGTTCATTATCAATCCATGGTGCCCTAATATTCTTCACTGTTTTTTCTCATAGGTGCATGTTTATCCACCAAAGAATAAAATAATCTTTCAAAAGCTGCTAATGCATCCTCAGGATGACCTTCCTTGTAAACATCAGCCCAACATATATTATTTACATCTTTGCAAAATACGTTCTGACAAAATTTCCTATATGATCTTTTATAAATGACTTTTGGTCTTCCTTTAGGGACCTTTGTTTTTCTAGTAATCGCTATTATATTATGATCACTACACCCAATAGGAACAGATACACCCTTAGAACACATTTCCACAGCATTTGTATAAATATGGTCTATACAAGTAAATGTTCTCTCACCAAGATTATTTACATGAATTCTTGTTGGTTGATTAATAACTTGTGTTAAATTACATGCATTAATTACATTTACCACTTTAGTCTTTAGGGAACAAACCTGAGACATCCAATTGATATTTAAGTCACCCCTCAAGTAAATTTCATTTCCAATATCGCATATATTATCAATCATATCACACAATTCACTTAAATAACAACTATTTGCACAGGGTGGTCTGTAGCAACAACCAACAAATAATGATTTGACAAATAGTAACTGTACTTGTAGCCACCGAGCCTCTACATCTACAGGCATTAAATCTTGTATTATCTTTACTGGAATATGACTTTGAATATATATGGCAACCCCTCCACCATATTTATTTCTATCGTTCCTGTAAATATTATAACCATTTATATTAATATATATAACAGCAATAAGATTGCTGATGAGAGAATATGCAGAAAAGCATGAGTTCTGCTGCCACATGCCCTTCTGCAGGTTTGCTCTTCTGGGAAAGGCTCTGATAGGTGTCTGATGGTATGTTTGAGATATGTTTTGTCCTGCGTCGAACTGTTGTTGACTCACGGCTGTGGGGCAGAACTTAGGTCATTTAGCCACTGTCTGGTATGTGTGTCACTAACAGGAATATTTTTGGAACTTGTGGCGTACGTCCCACGCTAATTGGTACTTGGAGCAGGACTTGACAATGTTTACAAGCTTCAAGTGTAATCTCATATTCCTGGTATCCTAGTTCCTGTTTGTCTTTTGTTTATGTAAGGGAATGTAGTTTGCGTTTGCTAAACCACACTGGAGGGGCTTTACAGGACTGTAGAGAATAACAAAACTGAGACACCACAGGAAAAGCAAATTTTTTTTTGGCATTTAAACATTTAATTACTTCAAGTATCATGAACATTTTATTGTTTAAAATATGGTAAAAATAAAATTTGCTAATTGATTATATAATGAAATGAATGTAATTAAATTTTTTATTACTATTATGTTCAATAATATTGATATGATCATTTTTATATCATCATCAAATTTCCTCATATGCCAATTGTTTTACATGAAGTATTATAATTGTTACCATTATTTAACATCCAAGTTTTTAAAATGATTATTATTATAAATAATAGTAATAATAACAGTAACAATAATAAAATTATTATTATTATACAACTATCGTCATCATCACCACCATCATCATTATTATTAAATACTACTGTATGATTCTATTAAATTGAATTTTCTTGTTTAAAATATGCTCATTGTTTTGACAAATTTGATATTAAATATGATTATTATTATTACTATTATTATATTCAATAATATTTATATGATCTTTTTATATGATCATTAAATTAGCTTGTATGCTCATTTTTTATATAAAATATTATAATTGTTACTGTTATTTTAACAGAATTTTTTAAAATAATAATAATAATAATAAAACAAATATAACTGTATTATTATTATTATATAATTATAATCATCACCGCCACCACCACTACTATTATTATGATTAAATAATACTGTATATTACATTTAATAATTATTATTATTATTATTGTTATTAGTAGTAGTGGTAGCATATTCAATAACATTTTGATATTTATATATATTTTTAAATAAATAAAAATTTAATAAATAAAAAAGATAATTTGATAATTATTCTAATTTGGTTTTGTAGAAATAATTGAGCATATTTTAATACATATGATCATATTTCTGTCTTTTACTGATTTCTCAAGCAAAGAGAAAAAACTAAAGCAAATGAAATTGCTCTTAAATCTTAATTCTGTCTATTTATTACTGTGATTATTACATCTGAAATGATAACTGACCTTCATTAAGTTAATGAGCTATGAAAGATCAGCAATCTCTAAACAAAAAAACTTTACTTCAGGCACTTGTGAGGATAATTAGTAGACATTCTGACCAATGGAAAGCTAAATAAAGACAAATAATCACAATCAAATAATGTGTGCCCTAGTCCTGCCAAGAGCGTGGCAGATAGGGATCGGGGTGGCTGAGACTTTGGGCCTTGATGGCATAGATTTGCTGTAATTACAGGCCCCAAGAGGAAACAAACAGGAAGACAATAACATGGCACCTCTTCCGTGATCCTGGCATGGTCTCAGCGTCTGCGGCTTTTATGGTGTGGACTCACCGCATTTATAGCCAGATGCTTTTATCATTTCCTCGCTTGGGCCGGAGGAGATTCTCGCTCCGGCTTGGCAAATCCAGATGTTCAGCTTTAATTCTCCCCCTCCTCTTTTCCATCCTGGAGAGAGTGACACAAGCTGGATCCTTCCCAGTTTCCCAGGGAAGAGTCCCACACAGACCCCGAGCAACATGTGAACATCCTCGCAGAATCTCAGTTCCTGTGGGAAAAATGGGAAAGACTGTCTGGGAGCAAAGAGTGAGAGCTGGGTCAATGCGATAACAACAGCGGTTACAAATGGCCTGTGTGGGAAGAGACTGATATAATGCTGTTTAATGGCACAGTTAGCACAATTTCAGCCTCAGTATCCAAAATAAATACGTTTGGGCCTATTTGTCTAATTATGAATAGCAGGGCATGTTGTTTTAGCTGTCCTTGCAATGCTGAAGCAAGCATCACTGTTGGTTTTTCAAAAGCCCTAACACTAAACTTTGCATGCAACTCAACACTGTTTGTGTTACAAACATGAATGATAGGCTACGTAAAATCAGTAACTAATCATAACACCCTAATCATGACACGAAGGTTACCAACCACAACATCCAGAAGCTTGTTTTGGGGGCTTTCTTAACAGTATGTCTGCTGGTTCTGAACTATATGTATTTTGTTCTACCACAGGGGTCAAGGTGAAGTAAAGTAGAGAAGAAAGCAAGAGAAAGGAAAATCTGTCTGCCAGATAAAGCCAATATGAACCCCATACGGAAAGACATGGAGCTGCTGAGTAACAGCATGGCTACTTACGCCCATATAACAGGTAAGAGCATTCAACACTAACCACTCATTACTGTGCAGCTTAAGAAAACAAGCGGTGAAAGGCAGCTAGCTAAACACTTCTATAGATTTGGCCCCCGTCACACTTCTGACCCCAAGAAGAAAATAACAACCCATTCCATGGACTTAAGTGTTCTGTTTGATTTGGCTTCACACGTCTGACTTCATGAGAAATGGCTTAAATGTTCCTAAAGACGTTGCTCTTTTTCTCTGGGGTTTAAGATTTTTCTTTAGTGTCAGGTCAGTCAGAAAATATCAAAATTTACTCAAAAATTAAAACTAAAATGACTAGAAATCAGCATAATATAATGATTTGTGAAGGATCATTAGAACAGATATTTTAAATTAAAATAATAATACACAATATTAGGCTGTTTTATTGTATTTTGATCAAAGCCTTTGTGAGCATAACATACTTAAAAATCTTTCTAACTCTGAGCCTTTGAATGGTAGTGTATAGCTCTAGAAAATAAATGTATAATCTACAAATGCCAAGTTCTGTCATGAAGCAGATGGCACAAACTGATAGGTTGTTAATGAAAACTGATGATATTCACAGCATTAAATTACTTGGCACAAGCTGATTGGTTCAGGTTGCATATGCAGCCAATGAGCTTGCTGCTTTACATTTAAATGTCTGCTTGAAATCCACTAGAGAATTTCACAGTACTTTCAGAGTTACTCTGAAACCCTCCACCTCCCCAGCTCCACCTGTATAGATCTGCTTTAGGTTATTTGATATACTATTTATGCAGCAGCAGTATGTCTTAAATGCTCACAGCACCATATCAGTGTATGTATTGGCAATAGCAAATTCCTGTACTTGCTTTTCAGCAGCAGCAGAAGCAAACAATAATCTACAACAGCAATAACCAACAGCAGCAGCAATTCAGCTGCACAGCAGATCTATTCCGCCAAGACCAAATACATTAACATTACCATATCCATTACCATGCTAAGATCTTCAGAGAGTTGTCATGATAGAAGTTGGATCAAGAGGTTTTCAAGATCATAATAAACATAGGCTATGTTCACACTGTAAATTTTTGGGATTGACAACCGCATTTTCTTTACAGGTGTGAGTCTCGAAATGTCCCGTTCACACAGCAGCTTAAGACGAGAACACACTACATGATTGTGAGGCCGATTATGAATGAAATTTATTACTGGCAGCTGATCGTACCCCAGTCGGACCGGGCCTGTTCCAGTTGGGCTCAGTCGCTGTTTGCAGTCGGCAGAAAAATCACATAGTGTGTGGTGTCTAAAGATTATAATCTTAGAATTCAAGAACCAGTCGTTGCCAGTTGTTTTCACAAAGATGTTTTAAAACATGTTTAATATTTGCGACTGACATCCGTATGTGATTATGCAGTGGAGATGTGTTCACTGTCAAACATCATTCATTTTGTAATTAATTTTTTCTTGATTACAAGAAAAAAAATGTGATTGTTCTTGTTGTTTAATTCATAAATTAACAACTTAATTAATTAAAAAAATATATATATTTTTATTTTTTTGCAGTCGATGAAAGTAGCCTAAATTATGTCAGTGATTTCTCTCATTTGAAAAAATATCAAGAATTATTTTATTTCTATCTGCAGTCTAATAAAAGTTTTTTTTTTCTTAACTTTGAACTTAAATTTTGTTATGAAGATTTTTAAATCAACTTAATAACAAATAGTTATTAAGAAGAACAATAAGTTTTCATAAAAAGAAAATCATAAAAAAATCCATATGACGAAATTAAAGCGCAGAACACAAAACTTACGGGAGCACCTCCGGTGGAAAACTGATGGGATCTAAAAAAAAAAAAATAATCAAATGACACGCAGCTCATTTCTCCGTCACTGTAAGTTACCGAAAACACATGAAAACACGAAACACACGCATTTGTGCGGCTCTCTCTCGCGCTGTATGACTAGTTGTCCATTGCACACGATGCAAATTTTGAAAACTGTATGCAAGGAATTTCTGGATTTTCCCAAATGTGCAGTATGCTACACAACACAGTGCATAGAATACCAAGTTCAATTCAGTATCCCATTTCAAGCAGACTTTAAAAGATCAATTGATTTATCATTTAGAATCCAACTACATTAATATTTAATATCTCTATTAATTCTTTCTTTTGATGCCAGGATGAAATGATTTGGACATGTTCGTGACATTTTCCTTCTCTTTGAACTCAGAGAACATGGAGAGCTTCGCGCTGTACTTCATGTTGGGTGTGTGTTCAGGTCTTCTGCTGGCCCTTGTCCTCCTCATAATGGGCATCACCTGCCAACCACGTTTCAAAAAAAAAACACCCTCCTCACCAGACAAGAGACGACTGAAAGAATCCAGCGAGGAGGAGAAGGAAGAGGACCAAAGTGAGGAAGGAGATGACGAGGACCAAGAAGTCCCAGTGGTCACTGTGAGTCCCTTGAGTGATCTGATCCAATTGAATGGAACCATTAAGAGTGTGAACGTGTTTGCTTCAGAGGAGGAACTGGAGAGAGCCAGGAGACTGGAGGAGAGAGAACGGATCGTCAGGGAGATCTGGAGGAATGGACAGCCAGATATACTCGTCACTGGCACAGGAACACTCGGACGTGTTCACTATCACTAGTAGTGTTTTATGTGTTGGACGCAGTTGTTTCATGCAGATATGGAATACCACAGGACATCTGTGCAACAGATTTGGGTGTAACGTACCTTTAAAATGGGACCGACTGAGTACACTCTTAAAAGTAAGGCTTCCAAAGGGAGGTTTCTACAGTGATGCCATCGAAGAACCATTTTGGATTTCCCAAAGAACCTTCCAGAGATGAATTTTTTCTTAGTGTGAAGAACATTTAGTTTCCATGGATGTTAAGTTCTTCACTGAACCACTGATGCCAATAAGTAAAGAGTATAGGCCTACATTTAATCCCCATAATTCATTTTGAAGTCATTTTCACAAGAGCTTGCTTGTCTTCTAAATGATCAAGTTTGGATGGATCCAATTTTTTCTTTTGCATTTTGTATATATGATTACATTTTAGCACTTAATGTTTGTGTATATATATTGTATGCATTTTAAATAAAAAATAAAACCAAAGATTTTGACCTAATTCTGACACACATGCATTATAAATGAGAAAGTAGCATTGCTGTCATGAAGACATCCCAAAGGCCAGTTCACTCTTATAACGATAACTACAGTATTTTAGCACCCAAACAAAACGCACGGTAAAGTATGTCACCTGCAGCTTTAAAACAAATGTGTATTTTTGCGGCTTCATTTTTTTTTACGAATTTGGAGTCCTTTATACCAGAGGTCTTAAACCCTGTTCCTGGGGACCCACTATCCTGAAGAGTTTAGCTACAACCCTAATCAAACACACCTGAAGCAGCCAACCAAGCCCCTCAAGACTGCTTGAAAATTGCTGGCAGGTGTGCTGAAGCCAGTTGGAAATAAACTTTCCAGGAGAGTGGGTCCCCAGGAGCAGGGTTGAAGACCTCTGCTCTATACACTTAAGTAGAATTCACTGTCGTAATTACAGTGGGCCTGTGCATGCATTTGTTCCTGCCGTAAAGCAATCCGCCCTTTCGCGGAATTTCGTACCCGCTCAACAGACAAACATACTCACAGAATAGACGTTTCGTAGGAGTAAAACAAGTTTAAAACAAAATAAGCCAGGTTTTATTTCAGTTACTCTGACTTATTGTCAACTGACTTGGTTCAAAATAAGTCAGACTAACTGAAATAAACTTGGCTTGCCTGGTAAACTTGTTTAATGAAACAGGCCCCTGATCTGATTAGCTATCCATTTTTTTTATTATCAGTTGGGGAACAAAAAATATTTCTTAAAGTGACTTAAAGTATCACCTTTGTGACATTGTTATAGTTCCATTGTAAACTTCCATATAATAGGCCAACGGATTTTTTTTAATAACTTTATCGTTATCATCAAGTTAATCCACCTAGGCGCCCAACAAAATAAATAATTTAGTCAAAATTGCAGCTCAAATACATATTCTACAGATAATAATAGGAGGCACAGAAAACATAACTTTTAAACCCTTTACTACCATTTACTTGATTTATTTTGGACTTCAATTCTATACTTGGCATCATAAAATGGACGTTCTTTGCAAATGTGAAATTGAACAGGAAAAAAATAAAGAATATCAAATGCACTTTACTTGCTGCTTTTCATCTGTCACTGTAAATCAAGTGTCCTGCTTTTTGAGGGCCTCCTTCCTGCAGTGTGTTTAGCTCTAATATTAATCACACACATCTGAATTTGCTAATCATGGTCTTCAGGATTACTAGAAATTTACAGGTTTGTGTGTTTTAGCAGGTTGGAGCTTTGCAAGATTGGACACACTGAAACTTAAAATGTGTAAAAACACAAAACAGTCCTGCAGTACAGTATAACATACATTTTAACTGAATTTAATCATGAAACAGCTCGTATCACATTGCGCAACTAGTACTACCTCTTCATAAAATCTCTAAAAGGCTCCAGCTGTTCCCACTGATGTGTCTTGCAAGGCCAATGCAACTCGAAACAAAAACAAGATGGCGTTTACCAAACAGAGGACGGGTTTTATTTCAAATTTACCATGGAGACTGAAAGCAGAGTTAACAGATTGTAAATGTTAACAATGTTGAGTCACAGCATTACATTACAGTCATCACAAAGCAGGATTTCTACAGTGAAAAGAAAGCAGCCGAATCCCCCAGTTATATCCTTACAGGACAAGTGAACAGTGCAGCGTACAGAGATCAATGGAAGAACCACATGATCTAAACATGCAGCATGAACTATTTTACAATTTGTTTGATAGCTTAACACAATGCAATAAATGCATCATTATAAGCTTCGTCTTGCATGTCCTATTATCTACACTTTAAAATCAGATCAATGACAATCTAAAACTTGTGACAATTTTTTGTTGCTCAAAATAGAAAAAAAAAACGTTTTAATTACACTTCTCAAAGTAAATGGACATTTTTTTTTAGTCATTAGTGGCATAATTTAATTAACTAAATTGGATGTTAAATATAGCCGAGAACCAATTAGTTAGGAAGAATGAATCTGTAAATTTTTAACAGACAATTTTCTGGAGAATATTAGCCCAGTACACAGTGTATTGGTCCACAACAGATATGCGCCAATGAGACTGAACCATACACCAAAAGGGAAGAAATATAAAACAAATTGCAGCATGTATGAATGAATGAACTTGCATGCAATTCCAAACAGAAAAGGGGAAATCTACTGGAAAATCTAATAAAATAAAAAAAGGAATCATAAAACTACAGTTAAATCTAAGGCACAAGTGCACAGATTTATTGCACTTTTTAAATGAAAATCAATTAATTTCAGCCACCAAATGGCTGAGTTTATATTTTCAAATCACCAAAAAACAAACGAAAAAAAAAAACAGAAAAATAATAGCAGATGGTTTGTTGCTAAAAATGACATGGCTCTACCATTTGGGGTTCTGCAGTCCAACATCTGAACACACAAAGATGCATTTTTCAAGAGGGCTCTCACTGAGCTAGAGACAGTAGAGAAGAACAGACACAAATCATATGAATCAGTCTATGGCTTGGAAGCGGTGTTTTCCCCAGACTTGTCATCGTCTTTGTGCTCTGCGCCTCCATCTCCCATGTCTCCCTCTTCAGCGTTGCCCTGGAACATGTCGTGGGTCCACTTAGGGCTGCCGCTGCCCTTGCGAATAATGAGGGTGCCCCTGCCGCGTGGGTAATTTCCTCTGCCACGCCCCCGAGTGTCCACCCACTTCATCTCCCCTTCCTTGTCCCGGTCGTCGTGCTGCAGTTAGATGAGAGAGATGTCAATTGAAACTCTCCTACTGGCCACCATGCAGCTTATACAGTCCCAAAATTGCTAACTTTTACAGGAAGAGGCTGTCTGAGTGACATGCCAAGCAACTAGGGGTGTAACGATTCGTTTTAACAACGATTCGATTCGTATCACGATTCGTGGTTGTTGATACGATACAAGGACGATATTGGTTCATTTAGAACGATACGATCCGAAACGATTCAGTAACTTGAAATCGATTCAGTAACTTTTTAGCTAAAAATTCAACCAGTGTGACTAAAATAAATACCTGGATACTGGACAGTGCAGGTGAAGTTTCCTAGATTCCTGTTGGTTTCTTGTAAGGGAATCAGGTATCAATTTATTATGGATATAAACAAACAAGTTAACAACAATTAATGGCAAATGCATTCATATTTTATAAACACTTTAGGTTGAATTAACAGGAAGTTAAACTTTTCTGCTCTCATTTTCAATATTCAATACATTTTCAATAAAAGTACAGTAAGTGCAACCAACATTTCAACAGTAGGTTTACTTGCTACTTTCTACTTTTGTTTTTCAACATAAAAATAATACAAATACAAATAAGTATTAATATAAAGTTTTCTCTAAAAATTGTTTCCACACACTGGACCGCAATGGCGGCTTGATAATTTCACGCGCGTCGACTTCTCCTCTGCCATCCGCCATGCTATGTTTTGTTGTCTTTGCGCTGCTGCTGGCGCGTGGCGATGACGTCACATATAGGCAGACTGAATCGAGTAACGTTTAACGCCTTTATCATTAAAAGTGCTAAGAAAAAACATCCATATAAAGTCTGACGTGCTTAAATCCAATGTGTTATTTCCTAGTATCGATACAATCGATCGATTACCTTTTAAAATCATGTTAGATTGATATATGTCGTCCAGAAGGCCAACTTGCCGAGCACAGATCGATGTAGTTGGATCATATGAATATAAATCGATACATCGATGTAGTTGATGAATCGTTACACCCCTACAAGCAACCCACCACCAGCTTTTGTTTTTAACGTGATGTTTACGGGGGCGCGTGTATCTGAGATCAATGTTAGCACACCTGGAAATATTTCCGACTCTTGGGGGTGTATTCAGGGTCCCACTCCTCATCTGGGGGCCGTGGAGGGCCGCCCATATTGGAAGGGTTGTTGTTGTTGTTGTTGCCGCCTGGGTAGTTTCCCCGGATCCATCCTCTTCCTCTCATTCTCGGCTGCAAATAACAAATACAAGAGAAGAGCAGATAAAGTGAGAATAGAGAAGAAACCTCAGAGATACACAGAACAAAAAATTCAAGATCATTGGAACACAAATATAAAAGCTCTAACATGGACAGAATTGTGGAAACCAGACACAAAAATAGAATTTACTGTATAATGTGTCAGACAATCGTCAGATACCCACAGAAACTCAAAAGTCTTTCAAACCCAAATCTAAAATTTTGGAAAAAAAATTACTATTGGACAATAGAACACACTTCTCAAAGTAAATAAACACAATTGTTGTTAGTTTTAATTTACACAGTAAACCAAATTTTTGTTTGATTACATTAAGAAAAAATTTAATTGTTGAAGTCGTTTGCATTCATTTAATTTCCCCCATTTTGATAATACATTTGTATTAAATCATGAAACAAATCCAGAAGAATTAAAATTTCAGAAAAAAATATTATTGCTAGAATTAAAAAAATATTAAATAACTTAATTTAAATAAATCAAACAATGTTATGAATTAAATTGTTAAGGTATGCTTTTTGATTTTTAAACAATTTGTGGGGGAAAAATTTATTTCATAGGGCCCTAAACCCCAATGACCTGCATACCTAGATTTCTTTGTATGCTTATTAATTTTAGCTTAGCATTTAGTACGTTACTATGCTAACATAAGCCTACACTGAAATGTTGTCTAGGCAGCTTTGGAACCAACTGAGGTCTCTCAAAGAAACAAATTACATCTGTAACTCATCAATGATCAATAAGTCATATCAATGTCAGAGAACTGCACAATACTTACAAATCCCCGATCGTAACCCCCATGACCTCTGTCATATCCTCCTCGGTCATATCCTCCTCTGCCCCTCTCATAACCCCTGTCCATGTGGCCCTCATAGTCCCGGGGGCCACGATCCATGGGTCCCGGATACTCCCTTGACCCCAGACGGGCCTTGTTAAAACCCCCTCCTCCCTCCATGTGTTCCTCCGGATGGTACTCTTTCACTCTATACTGACGAGGGGAGGGAGAGGAGGAGGAAGATGAGGAGGAGGAGGAGGGAGAGCGTTCTCGTTTCTTTTTGCTTTTCCTTTAGAATAAATGAGAACAGAGTTAAAAATCCTCCGAATGATGACTGGAAAATATTGAGTCTGCGGTTAATGCATGTTTTGAAATGACATTAGTGAAAAGGTGTAACTTAGTATCTTCTGGGTATTTGTGGTTACAAGAATTGTGATAATACACTGTCTTAAATATGGTGATATATAACTAGATTTGCATTTCTCCAAGGAAAAAAATAAGTGGTAAAGTCAGGCTAAGGTGTTAAGCTGTGCTTTTGTGTGAATTAAATTCTACATCAGAGCCACTTTGCCATCTGTGGGAGCTGTATGAGAATAAACACAATGCAACACCACATTTTGCACAAGACACAAAAAGACCAAATTGCAATTTAAAACGCATGCAAATAAATGTAATAAAACTACAAATCACAATTCAGTATGCCAAAATGACAACATGAAAATTACACTGTGGTCTGTTTGAATTTGAATAATGAGCTTCATATCAAGAAATACGCACCTGCATTTGTACAAAGTCGAACTAATTGAATAGTTCACATAACACTGAAATTATCCACAAAATTTCAACAGATTCTGTATATTTAGCTAAATTAGAACACTGGAATCATAGAATTACAGAAATTTAAATTATACAACATTTAAAATATATTTAAAAAAAAACAGCGCTTCCTCCCAAAAAAAAAAGAAAGTGTTTTATGAATAAAAAGTTCAACTGTAAATGAAAATCGGTAAGTTAAATCAACATTCAATCATAAAATCATTGCAGTTTAGACTAAGAGAAGTTGACTCAGGCTCAAAAATAGATTCCCATTCAAACATTATTCATTATTAAGAATCAAAGAGTTGAACATACTTTGATTTCTTGTGTTTGGAGGATCTGTCAGGGGAGAGTTCATGGCTGGGTGTGCGTGAGCCAGCTGAACTCTTTCCCCCCTCTCGTTTAGGGTCCTTTTTACGGCGCTCAATAGCCAAGCGAAGGTCCAATGAATCGCCCTCATGCCTTTTACCATGACCCTGTAGAGACACAATGTCCAAAATAATGAACATATTTTCTAGAATCATTAGTGTAAACAACTAAAGGTAAGAATTCCTCAATTTCATCTTGAGCTAGCATGTGATTTCAATTAAATGTAAAGCTTAAAAGCACAGTTCATCCAAAAATGAAATTTAACTCATTTACTCTCCATGTGGTTGTTACAAACCCAGTTAACTTGTTTTTTTTGTTTTTTTAAATAAAATATATTTAGCAGAATCTCTTTTAATGAATCTGTTTTCTGAACAATGAAAGTGAAGGTTGACTACTTTGATTGGACTACTTTCACTGCACAAAAGCAGCATGTGGGAGATTCTGATAAACGTCATTTGCACAAAAAAAAAAAACAGATTTCATTTTTGTGTGAACTAACCCTTAAACATTACTTAAATATGAATATATGATTAATAATTCAGGGTTAACCTAGGCACAAGACGACGAGGCTGAGAATATTTGCCTCACACTGAAATACTTATGGCAATGAAAGTCAAAATCCAGCTGAAAACTCCATCTATTGGCCATCTTTAGAAATAACCCAAATTCAGTACTCATTTTATTTAGTCACCCTCTATGACTGAACAGTCTTTCCTGATGTTGTCCAAGTTTTAATGAAACCAATGAAATGTGTGCAAATTTAAGAAGTAATGTGATAGAACATGATATGTTGGACACCCACTGAAAACGTGACAAGACGTCTAATTAACAGGCAAGATTTCATGACAAAACAAAAAACTAAATAAAAAAAATGCACAGATCTCATGAGAAAGCAGCATGCTCCATGCTTTCCCAATGCTGATTAGTACTGAGCCTCACTTTTTTTTGTTTTATAGACACATTTTTTAGATATACTTACTATTGCATTGGTTAGCGGTCCTGTGAAAGGCTTGGACACAGGATCAATTGTCACTTCCTTTTCATTAGCCATTTTGTTTGGGCAAGTATGTACCCACGATTAATCATACGACAAATGCTGGACGGTGAGAGCGTAGTGCTCAGTAATACAAGACTGAGATTGGGGTTCTTGTGCATTAGCATTATACACCTCATAGCACATTTCTGCTGTTTCAGCTGGTACACACATTTGGGCAGGAATTTCAGATTTGAAAACGCTCTGTGTCACCTTGTAGCCGCTCTCTTCGAAATCCTCAAACAGGTGAGAGTGCTTCTTAAAAGCACTGGGAGACACATCGATTCGCCTGTGGAAAATCATGCAAAAAAAGATATATTAAGAGAGGAACAAGGCACCTAACCAAAATAATCCACAAAGCGCTCAGTGACACGAGTGGAACGCGGACCAGAAAACAAATACACCTACCTGTGGATCTCAGGGCTCTTCCTCTGTTTCATCATTTCCATCTCTGCAGCTTTTCTTTGGTATATTCCAAATCGCTCATTCAGAGTCAACCCAGATGATTGGAAATGTTGAGCTACATTCAGAAGGAAAGGACAAAAGTCATTTCTTGCATGGCATCATTTTCAAATGTGAAGCCAAATCTTTGAATTTCACTAAAAAAGAGAAAGGTCCTAGGTTTGCACCCTGAAGCACCTCAAAGCGCAAAATTAAAATGAATGAGTACACAACCACCAGCTTAGTCTGGAATTACCTTTAATATGATGTACTATGGTGACTATATGTTGAGCAAATAGCTCTGAAGGGCTTCTGCGAAGCTGAGCAGACTGAATATGCTGGAAGATCGAGTGAAACTCCTCATGATCTTTTTTACCAGGGTGCAAAGGATCCCGTGACAAACGTCTTTCTTTAGCTAATCCACCTGATGAGCTGAGGAAAAGCAGTGAGAGTCATACACAAGTACCCAAATGTCATAAAAAAAATGTGTTAAATAAAAACAGGAGTAAATGTGATTTCAAATTCATACCTTTCTCCATCTTTAGTGAATGCCTTTATACTGAAATTAAACAGCGGGTCTTTCTTCGCTGATGATTTAGCAGGGGGTGAGGCCTCTCTTCCAGCTGGAAACAGTGGCCTGCCTCTATTCTCTGATACTCTGGATGGCGATGGAGAGGAAGGACTGATCCTGCTCTTTTTCTTTTCTTTCTTCTTGGATGCCTTCTCTTCTTTTTTAGATGCACGCTTCTGACTGCGATAAAGTTCCTCATCCAGTTCCTCCTCAACATCTTCATCCCATTTCCCGAAATGCTCTTCGGTTAAGCCCCGCATTGTGACAAGAGTTTTGTCCTTAAACTTGGATTCTTCCTCAGTCTTCCTGTCTTTCATTTCCTGGCGATACTCTTCTTCTGCATCCAGAAATGGAAGTCCTTTGTCAGTCTTTGAACCATCATAGCCAGGATCAGACGCGTCGAAAACCGCTCTCAACTTGCTGCCACTCTTGTCGCTGTCCGCGTCACCCAAGCTTAAAGTCTCACCCCTGTCATTATCCCTGTCTGATAAGGGCTTGTTCTTTCCTGACAGAAACCTGAGGTGAACAATCACAAGTTAATCAGGTTTTTGTACAACAAAAAGCAGATTGTTTTAGAAAAATGTTTTAATTTCCAACCAGCATAACCTTTAACAGCAAGATAAGAAAGGTTACTTACAACAAACAACAGTTAATACATGCGCAAACTTATGACTCAACTTCTCAGCAATGCAGACACGACTAACCAGGATGGGTTTTTATTCCATACTTACATCATTAAAACTTTATCTCCTAAATTATGGGATTGCAAACAACCTCATAGCACAGGTAAATGCCCATGTGTGACATTTGAGTTTGAAATTGGTTTCCATTATAAGCTCTATTCTTCCAAGGATCTTTGTTGCTGTACAAGGACTAAACACATTTGAGAGAATGATGATTGATTAAAAACTGCCTGGAGGACAAAAGAAAGAGAGGGAATACATCCAAAAACGAAAGCAAAAACATACTTTTTTAAAGCAGTTGAAATGGAGGCTGATTTGTCTTCGGTCTTCAAGTCTTCCTTTGAAAAGAACCCGAAGCCAGTTGCGCTTGGCGTCTTTGCTGGTGGACTTTTACTGGCAGGGCCGATGCTTCGCCACAGTGCGCCACCGTTGCCGGCACCGGAAATGGACACTTTGATCTCTGACGGACCACCAGAAGATGCAGCTTTACGTTTGGGGCTGGCATCATAGTCAGTTAGGCCTTCCCACTTGCTACTGTGTTCCTCTGGGGTGCTTCCTGTAGGCTTCGATGATTCCTTGCTGGTTCCCTTGCTTTCACTTGGTGAACCCCTTTCTTTGCGATCTTTAGAATGGAGTCGTCCAACGCTAGAGTTGCGTCGACGTGGGGATGAGGAACGGGAGGATGAGCTGGAACGCACAGAGGATGATCTATCGGAATGGCGGGAGCGGCTTCGGCTTGCTGATCGTTTCCGTGGCGTGGGACTTGAGCGCCCCCTCCTTGGGCTGTACGAGTGGTCGTACTGCTGCTGCTGGTGGTCTCTATGGCCGTGCCAGTTGTTGGAACGGTAACCATAGTTGCTGCCACCTCTATGATAGTTACCTCGTGGGAAGTAGCCACGCCCTCTGCCCCGGTACTGAAAGGGCCTCCGATAGCCACGGACACCACGGTTATACCCACGATTGCTCTGGTAATCTCTGGAAGGATAGTTCCTCTCCCTGCTGTGGGAACGGGATCTTGATCTAGAGCTAAAGGACAAGAAAGATGGAAAATCAAAAGAACAGATAGAGGAATACAGGAAGATCAGAGAGAGAAAAAGACAAAGAATGCAGTTATGATTCATGAACACTTGATGGCGCTACAGAATCAATATTCACCCAAATGGCACCTTTTTTTTTTTTTTTGCAATGAACAACTTCTTCCCTTGACAGTGTTAAATCACTTCCTGTAAATTTTTTCAACGGATGCTACTCTTACAAGCCCTTTACCACTGACTAAAAGATTATGTCGTGATCTTCATCATGATCTTCTGAAATTACATATGGAAATTTCATTTAAAAGTAACTGCAACTTGAATTCATTACCTTTACTTGGCGATGCATGTTTAGAGCTTAACTACAGGCGCCTAGGTCCAAATTTACCAGACTAAACCATGCATTTGCTAACAAGAAAATGTCTTACCGTTTGTGCTTTTTCATTGGAAAACAGGTTAAGAATAACGTTTACCGACAAGCATATTGACATGCTAAGCCACAAGTAGTGGAAAGAGGTAGTCACGACAAACAAAAGGAAACCGTTCTTAGCCTAACGCACACAGGACATGTACAAAAAACAACAACAAAAAGGGGTGGTCTGTAAAAAAAAGAAAGAAAAAAAAAAAGAGAAAGGCTTAGAGGAGGAGCAACCTACAGGAAACTATGGTATTTTATTTGAATATTCATTCACTTTGGGTCAAGGGGAGGCTAAAGCGCTCAGAAGCAGCTGTTTTCAAACTGAGCTACGACATTATAGCAGTTTAAAATAACCTGATTTCACATTTTAAAAAGCTAATCTAATTAACAGTTTCTTGCAAAGGAATTGGCTGTAATCTGTTGTATTTGTCTACCTGTAGCGACGCTTCCTGGACCTTGAGCGGGAGCGACTCCTGGAGTGAGATCGTGTGTAGGACCGTGATCTAGTCCTGGATCTGGACCGGGACCGAGAAGCAGAATTCGGGGGCTTGGACATTTTTATATTCACAGTATCTGAAAAGGGACATCACATAAACACAAGGATGTCACACTCACACAGTAATGTAGAAATGTGGAGAAAAGTCCCCTAAAAATAAATAAACACAATTAAACCTTTATTACATTAACCCAGACCAAATAAATACAAAAACAGGCCAGCTAAAAAACATGTGATTTACCTGTTTGTAATACACAAAACAGAGATTTAACAATACTTATTTTTTTGTTCACCAAAAAAAAAGAAAAAAGGATATTTTGTCATCATTTAGGCCTACTCACTCACCCTCATGAGGTCACAAACCTGCATCAATTTCTTTCTTCTTTTGAACACAACAGAATATATTTTCCGTGGCGTGGTTAAAAAAAAAAAAACTATGGAAGTCGATAGCTACCAACAACTGTTCAACAGAAGAAATAAATTCATGCAGGGTTGGAACAACATGAGGGTGAGGTAAGGTGTAATCAATACAATTTATCAACCCTCACTTTGTGTTCCAGTCATTTTGACCCGGAGAAGATTTTCTTTTTCCTGTAAATGCGAGTTACTGTTATCACACTGGATTAAAATGTATTTATGTTGCTCACACTGTGTGTAACAACTTCCCCCCCCAAAATGTATCATTTTTGTACTACTTTGGATTTTTTCCCTACCTTGTTAAACTTGTGGTCAAAATAAGCAGCCAAAGTTTTTCAACATAGTACCTACCATTTATAGGCCTAGCTCACAATGATTACCGTTATCCCTCCAGTAATCTACAGCAGTATTGATCATGGTCACCTGAACTAATTCCTGTTTATGGTAACAAACTTCAAACATATGTGCTTTCCTACCGGATACAAATTTACGGTATGTTTTTTTTTTACTTGACCCACTATGGATGAATTCTGTGTACCGTGTGGACCAGATAAATCAAACATTAACAGAAAACAACTCTGAAAGTATGCAACAGATAACAGAACCAAACTCACCCGATGAACCAGAAAGCAGAGAGTGAAACAGATTTCAGATTCTTAAACATGCAAAACAAACACACTTACTTATAATATTGTGAAACTTTTGCAGAAGTCATTTGCAATTAAAGAATGATGCATTCAGCCACTTTATTTGCAATATATACAACACTCTTGTTTTCATTTCTGACCAAAAGAATATATAGCTCACAATCGCTTACACTGGCTGGTTAACTATAACTCTATGAGAGGTTAAGAATCTCAAAGCGCTGCTTTCCCAGACTGTTGCATTTATCTAGTAACATGAGATGCCTTGGTTAACTGATATGCAGCATTATTCTGTAGGACTGAAATCAGGGTGTGTCATATAGCATCAAAGACTTGTATACATAAAGTCTATGGATTTGACAGTCAAATTAGGAACAGGAACAACTGCCAAGCAATTTTCACTCAGTCCTTTGGGGTAAGAGACAGCCCAGACCAACCAGTGCAGCTAGTTTCTAATCTATTCAGGAAATACTACGGGAAAAATAAACAAAAAAAAGACATTTGCACTGATCAAATCATCAGGACAGAGGGCACTCACTGGCTGTGTCTCAAAACCTTGACAGCATTTTAGACTCCAAAGGTACTAGATGGGAAGTTCAATAGCTAAATTTACTAGGTTTAGAGACATCGAGACACCCAAAAATGATAGGCAGCTCACTAGATTGAGACATTATGGAAAACAGTCCTATTCTTCAATTATGTTCAGATGATAAAATCTCAATGCAAAAGCCAAGAAACAGCCATTTTATGAGACGCATTCAAAAACACTTTCGTTTTCACTTCTTTCATGTTAAAGGTGGAAATAAAGAACGAGTTGAGGAAAATAGTCACATTACAACTATAACTACAATTTGATTCGATCATTTACGTTCATACTCATTCAGGATTGATTTAAAATTACAAATTAGGAAATATAATGATAACAAATACTTATCAACGTGTTCAGAATAACAAATACAAAACTAGCTGAACAATAACATCGACATTTACAAGTAAACAATGATGCCCTATGATGCTACCAAAATACAGAATGTTATCAAAAATCCAATTAAATTGCTGCGGTTAGCCATTTTGCTAACACTAGCCCCATTAGCTCATTTCAAACGACTTAAAACGCCAAAAAAGCAGAACTAAAAACAACGAAATAAGACGAAACAGCATTTTTTAGGATAAATATCAACAGAAAATAGCGTTATAGTATTAAAATGAGTTAAAAAAAAACAGACTCACCTGAGGGGATAGTCAGATAAGCACGAGCTCTCTGGCTGAGGCGCGCTGCGCGCACGCGATGGAGAAATAACCTTTATTATACGCCAAACACTGATCGATATACGACTGATTTTAAATATACTGATCTATTTCGCACATATAACCTATATGAGTTCAGTTATGTATGATTTCTAAGTAGTAAAACCGAGAAGTGGCCATTTGGTCTCCTCAGGAAACGCAAGATGCTGCTTCCGAAGCAGCTCAGACCCAGAAGCTTCCTGATCAGCTCATGCGCGCGCACTCAGACACGCCCCTTTTCTGCCATTCTTCCTCTGTTTGCTTTGATAAATGTTTTTCTTTTTCTTGAATATAAATAAAAACTATGAACGTTGACTTCAAACTTGGCATTTGTAGGTTATTTTAATAAGCCTATACTGTTTACCCATCCCGCAATCCCTTTAGAGTTATATTTGAATACAAATAGCTACTATTTTCTCTCTCTTTTTATCAGTTCTAAAAAAATAGCTGCATGTTAATATAATATATGGCCACTTTTATTTCTCTGAGCTCTGCTGCAGCATTTACACATGGTGAAACAGACACAGCGCCTCCATTTCAAACACCTGTTGAAAGCTTCTCCGAGTGACAGCTGTAATCACAGTTCAGAGAAATCTGCCAAACACCAGCCACTATTTCACAGAGAGGAAACACTACAGAGAGTCAGCCTGCATGAGCCAATCTACCTCAGACGTGTCTGCAAAAATACTATTGTTACAGAGGAGTTTCAGGACTTATTGGCCTTTTAAGCCTTCTTAAAATAGCTGTTTTTTTTTTAGCAAATATATTTGATCATACACACACATAAATATGTTATGAATTGTGGGTCTTACTCTGCAACACGTGTTTCCTGAGTCTGTTGTTCCAGGAAGCTAATCTCACTCTCTCACGTTAGTGAAGAAATAAGTAATGATTGAGAAAGGTTATTCGTACTATAGTCTTGGTGCACATGATGTTAAATGATATGCCACTGACAATGACTTCCAATAAGGTAATCCTATTAAAAACATAGAGATAAACATTCTTGTCTGGGTGGTATTAAGACTGCTGGCAGCTGCAGTTGCAAAAATAGGCCAGTGAAAGTTTCTGCTGCAGATCTGCAATGAGTACATCAGAACTAAATCATCATCAATCATATATGTATTTTTAAAATAAATACTACTATATCACACACACACACACACACACATCAAAACTAACATCAAAACTAACTAAATCATACAAATATTTAAAAGTTCTGTAATATTATCAGCATGTATCATATTTTAAATGGCACACTTCAGACGGAATGAAAGATCGCTGCACAGCACAACTCTTGCAATCCTGTCTGTCACATTGGCAAACTGTTTACATTCCCAAACTGATCTAGGGGGTAACTACATTGAGACAGTTTAATGTTAGCTTAATTCATGTCCAATAAAGTCTTTATGTTTGGTGTAGATCCTATTTTGCATCTCATCTGCCTGGGTGCTCATACATGAACACATGCAAAACAATGAACTAGAGAATGAAAGAAAAGTAGCTTTTCCATTTGAAAACCACAAGTAAATATCTATATGTGCACCGCAACCAAATTTAGAGGGAGTTCATAGCATGGGTTAATTTCAATAGAATAACACACTTTCAGTGGAATGTTCTGCTTTCTTCATCTTGTGGTTTTCTGTTCAGTTAAGAACTATTTTTCCATCCTGAAAAAAATCAAGGGTGTGCTGTTTCTTTCTCCCCACGCTCTGCTCAGTAGCACTGCATACAATATCTTAAAGCCTTATTCTCTTTTCTGGGTTTTGTTTTGCATGCATTTGAAAGTGGCATGTTTGACACTGAAGGTACAGCAGGGTGTTGACTTTGTCCATTTCTAGGCCTTTACAGCTGTAGTGATGACACAAGTGTGCAAAAGTAGCTTCACCTCAAAAATGAGCACATTAAATTACTCTCAAACCAATTCAGAAACATTCACAGGAGAAATATGATCAAAACAGAAATAAAAGAAGCCTTACCTCTGTTGTTCAGTAGTAGAGAGAATACAAGAGGAAGCAAAAGTAAATTCAGCCTATCAGAAATGAACAAAGAACTTCCTGTAGCTATTTGAGTGATAGAGCTACATGCTAAGTCATGTCTTGGCTAAATGAATGATACTTTCAGCTCATGCGCAAATGCATTCAGTATATGAAGACAACTTCAGGCGACTTCTACCACTTCAGATTAGATCTGCTATATCCTACCAGTCATTACTGAAAACTCACTTCTTTTTACTGGCTTTTATGTTCACGTTGTAAAATTTTATGCATGTCTTCTGTCTGTTTTTATTTTAGCTATGTTTTATAATGCATTGTAAAGCAGATTGGTCAGCTGCTGCTGTATAAATGGTGCCATATAAATAAACTTTGACTTTGACCATGACTTTGACATAATCCTAATACAGCAACCAAGTAAAGTGTTTATTATTGGTTCGTCCATAAGTAGAACAATATTACTAAAACTAATCACTGTCACCAGGCTCTTATTCAACCATGTACCTTACAATCAGAGGAATTAGCATAAATATATTGTCTATGTAGAACAATATTGTTAAATAAACTATTAAAATGTATCAAGTGATTAAAAAATCTTAAATAAAATTAAATAAAATACAATACAATTAAATAAAAATAAAAAAATTAAAAATTAAAAATTAAAAAACCCCACACATAACATTTAAACAATATAAAAATAACACTCATACTGATGGAAACACTGCATACAATTGCAGGGAACAAATTTGGTCATTGCATCTGATCGACCTTCAACTGCGTCAAACATTCAACAGTCTTTTTACAACAAAATAAATGTTGTCTTTAATGAACTCACTGTGTAAACATTGTGCAAATGTGGAAAAGGTCTGTGAACTGAGTAAATACTTAAATTAAATAAAATTATATAACATATAGTCTTTTACATTTTATATGTATTACATATATAAAATATGTACAATCTCTTTTTCTTATGAATAACAAATGAAATAATTTGCTATTTTGTTAGTTAAGCTTAATGTTTTGCTGTTCTATACTCCACAGTGTTGTCCAGTAGTTCTCTCATGCTTGGCTCACATTAATACTATTTATGACACTGTAAAAATACAATCCACAATAGTAACCAGCCAAAAGAATGCAGACTGAGTCTCTATGTATTCTAGAAGCTCTAAACATTCTAAAACCCAAAGAAAGAGCTGCTTTGGAAACATTATTTATTGCTCGTTTCTGGAAATAATATATTATGGTGCAGCTGCAAGCAGGTATATAAAGCCATTAAACAAAGCAACACAGTGTGAAGCAAATATGTGGCTGATGGGAACATGCTGCAAGACCACATTTAAATAGAGAGGTTGCAAATAATTGCAGGGCACACACATTTATCCACACTTACACACTCAGATACACGCTTATCAACAGCAACCAAAACAGCCCCACAACAAACAACCAGTACATTCTCAGTTGTCTTAACACCTTGCAATGACTCATGGGAAACTGTCTAGTGAGGTTTTATGTTGTCCGTGTGCACCAAGGGTTCATGACACAGCATACTATTTAACAGGCCTTTAAAGGTCAAAGGTTAGATACAAATATGCACTTTGGATCCAGAGCTCTATCAGCCGTCTTGGCCAATTCAGGCTTTGCAATGCAAAGTTGTGTTGTGAGATTACATTAAAACCAGTGTTATTTTAGTACCATTAATGTTTTGAATCGCCTTTTATTTGTATATTTTCAGTTTTCATTTTAATTTTAGTTCATTTTGCCTTTTGTCTTTTTATTTGTTTTCATTAGTTTCTTTTTGATATAATTTTAATTTTAGTTTATTTCAACTTTAGTTTTAGTCATTTTGGTACTTCACCTTATGACCACAAAAGTCATAAATTAGATTTTTTCACTATGCTCAAATTTGACAAGATACCAAAGTCTTCTATCAAAAGTCAAACATTTCAGTAAAAATGTCCAATCTTTGTGTCAGATTTTATTTCCCCAATAATTTCAGGAGAAACATCTACAACAACAAAGTTGAAGCATGACTTCTAAAGTCTCCTGAGCAACATTGGAGCAATGCATTTTTTTACTAGGGGTTATTCAAATCAAATGCAAACCTGAGACCAGTTTTTATGGACACAGGCGGCATGCTCTGTCACTCATTAAGATCCTATTCGTTCCTGTCATGCCAAATGAATTAAAGCCCAGCTGGCAGCATCTATCTTACTCATAACTCACTTTGTATCTGTTATCATCCATCTTAAAATATAGTGCCTGAGCCTCAGACGGTCAGACCATCAGGGCCAAGAACACGTCAGTGTGTGTTGTGATGGTAAAACTTCAGGTGGACACAGCCAGAGTTGGACAAAACAACTGGAGCAGCTTCTTTTCTTTTTTTTGTGTGTAGATAATACAATACGAGCATACTGTTACTATGTTTTCTTCATATGTACACCTAAAAATAATAAAATAAAATGCAGAAAAGTTACACACCTCGCGTCATCCTGGATGAATTCTTCATCAGACCAGATTTGGAGAAATGTAGCATTATATCACTTGCTCACCAATGGATCCTCTGCAGTGAATGGGTGCCGTCAGAATGAGAGCCCAAACAGCTGATAAAAACATCATAATAATCCACACGACTCCAGTCCATCAAATAACATGTTGTGAAGCAAAAAATGCTGCATGTTTGTAATAAACAAATTGTAATAAAATCCATCAATAAAGCATTTTAACTTCAAAAACTCCATAGTCCATAATTCATACCAATGCTTATTCCAGAACAAAATAAGGTCCATTCCAGGTTTCATTCTCACATCAAAATTAGAACTGTTTTGGACTGTTCACTTATAAATTTGATCTGTGCATATTTCTCTCCTGATTCAGACGATGGCTTTTTCATTAAAGAAAGCAATATTATGGACCAAGGACTCATATTTTAGCCCGGAAGTATCGCTTGAATGTTACAAAACACCTTGATGGATTTGTTTCGTTCAAAAACACAGCTTTTTGCATTTTTGGTTAACTAGAACTGGGTGTCCATGCATGCACAGACTCTCAAAGAGAACGAGAGGATATGGAAGTAGTTTGTGAACTTTATACATACAATATGCATAGGAGAAGGACGAGATGAATGCAAATGTACACGAGTTATTATTGCACAGGAGATAAGATATTGTTCAGCAAATGCTGGAAGGCTGAGTTTAGATTCAGCACTGCTCTCTGCTGGCTAAAAATATTCTTTGCACAGAGATGATATACTGTGTAACAATGTTTTTCAGTTAAAAGTTAGTGTGTTAAGCCCTTTTCACATTTCTGGGGTTCTCATAAGTGGACAAAACGTGACCTGACACATAGCCCCTTTCATAAAGATTTATTCCACAGGTCTGTCATAATCAGGCAAATATACATTAATATACAGAATATTGCCCCCTTCTGATGCTCCACACGTTAAATAACGCAATAATTCAAGACACACGTTTTTCTACTTAAAAGAACAGTAACAATACATCATAACAACAACAATAACAATAATAATTAATATCATAATGATAGCCAAACATTGCGTATTTCCAAGTTGCATTTTTCTAAAATTCATCATATAGTGACTCTTTTAAGGTGCACCACATAATCGGCAGGTCACTTTTTAAAGAAATTCAACAATTTTGCACCATGACACACAGTGAAATAGAGACTTTTTGCAAACATCTTATATGTATATAAATGTCTTTTTAAGGTTCTCCTCCACATCTTTCACTTCCTCAAAGTGCTTCCACAGAAATCGTTGGTTTCTGTCTTGCTGTGTTTCTAAAGTTAAAGCAGTCTGTTTGTCGGTTTGGCACACGTCAGGGTGGAAGCAGTGGTAGCGTAAGGCTTCTCTTCTCTTCTCTTCTCTTCTCTTCTCTTCTCTTCTCTTCTCTTCTCTTCTCTTCTCTTCTCTTCTCTTCTCTTCTCTTCTCTTCTCTTCTCTTCTCTTCTCTTCTCTTCTCTTCTCTTCTCTTCTCTTCTCTAAGGCTCTGCTCTCTCACAGGACCTCTGCAGGGAGAACAAGACAGAAACAAACATGCATAAAGAATTTGATTCAGCCTTTAAAGTCAGAAGTAAATGACACTGTCAAGCTCCCAAAAATGACAAAATGTTCCTGCACAAAGCTAGCATATGGCTTCAAAGACAAAGAAATGCAGAAGCCTGGAGATTCTGCAAACTATTTTTTTTAATGAATAACAGATAAATATCAGCTGAATAAAGTCTGGTTGCTTTGGATCAGCTGAAAATGATGACAATTGCCATTTTTAGGTGAACTATCCCATATAATTGCTCATCAATACATTACTGATGAAACTGCAACAGCAGTAAATTTCAATTTTATATGGATAATACTTTCATAAAAATGCTATATTTTACATAATACCAGTACCAAGATATCTGCATGCTTAAGGGAATAAAATGTAAGACATTTGAAAAGATTTTTATTATTATTTAAAAAAGAATAATAAATAAAATAAAATGTTTTTAAAAAGTAAAGCAATTAATAAAATGTATGCTATTTATTCCCTATATTTTATATAGTTATTCACTACATAATATTTACTAAAATATAATCATAGAAAAATTATATAAAGGTAAAAAATCCAAACATTTATATACAAATACTTATTATATGACCTTATATTTTTTATATATTTACTCACTATATATTACTTACTAAAATATAATCATAGAAAAATTACATAATGGTAAAAAATCCATACATTTATATACAGATACTTATTATATGACCTTATATTTTGAAAAATGATCTATAATTAAATGTAAGACCTTTTTAACTCACATTTGAATAAAATCTAATGAATAATAATCTAATGGAATAATTAGTCTAATTTTGTAAAATAAATATATATTAGGAAAAAAAATACATTTATATACAGCTGTACTTTTTTTTAAAAGACCTTACATTTTGAAAAAGTACATCACAGAACATCCAGAGTATTTTGAAATTTTCATTTCAAAAATATGACAGATTTATTTTTTATTTTTTTACAGTAATATGGTCATTAGTCTTGATATTAACAAAATACAATATCTTATCTAATCTAATAATATCCAATATCTTACCTGCCACATGTTGAGGTTTCATAGGCCCCGCCTTCATCATGAACGGTTCCTCTCCCTCAAAGGCCATGATTGAGTCAGCAGGTTGGCCCTGCCCACTGTTTCCACTGCCACTGTGATTGGACAGCTTGATGATCTCTTCAAAGTCTGCTGCCTCTCCATTGGAGGACAGTCCATTCTGATGCCTAGTGGGCTGGACTCCGTTAACGACGGGTGCCGCGTCCCAGGACACAGAGCTGAGCACGAAACATGTATAATTCTCATCAACAACAAAATATGCAAAACATCTCTTAGTACATTTCAAATCATGCCTAATTGCGCAACTTTACCTCATTTTCATGTCTCCTTGTGATTGGTTAAAATTTGTCGCACCACTATGCAGAGTTTCTGACGGATGTTTCTGGATTACTGCAAGACAAGAGAATAACAGTATTATATTTCTCATTTAAACTCATTTAAAATATTTTTTCGACAGAGTAAAGAGTCATTTTTAAGAGTAACATCGCATACACAACACTACAAATCAGTTTTTACCGCTGTCAGAGACTCTGCCGTTCACTTGAGCCGGAGCCTTAACATCTTTCTGCAAAGAAACAAATAAAGCAAGTTCATTTTCCTTTCTCTGTGTGTATGAATTCATTTCAGACTAAATAAAACACAGATGTGTCCCACCTGTCCCCCTGCGTCACTCTTGCGAGTCCTTTTCATGATTTCTTCCAGACGCTAGAAAGGTGAACACAGATGTTAGTCAAACCCACAGGAAAGGAAAATCACTTGAATATCTCATATGTTTCTCCCAGAAAGCAACGAGATTCATTTTTTCTCAATAAAAGCATTTGGAGAGGCTCTCGTTTTACCTTCTTTCTCTCCAGACGCTCCTGTTCCTCCTTCTGGAAGTGTTTCTCTCTCTCTATCCTCTGTCTCTCTGCTTCCTCTCGGGCTTTGGTTTCGGCCTCCTCTCGCTGGAAAAGACACATATGAAACTTCATTACCCATACATCCATTAAACATCTCTAAATTACCCATAAGCCCTATGACATGACACCAAGGGCTGGTACAGAGGCAACATTAGCGTTTTTATCATTAACAAAAACTAAAACTAAAATTAAAACTGTTGAAATTGTTTTCAATAAATGCTGAATATACTAAAAGCTGAAATAAAATATTATTCAAATATTAGAGGAAACATCCCAACTTAAAAAAAAAAACTTGCTACCGAAATATTGCATTTGAGGCTAACAGAATAAGTTCAAGTGCTAAAAACTTCCTAAAAACTAAAATTGGAAAAATTAAAGTTATATAGAAATATAAAAACAAAAATAATAAAAATGACAAAATCACATAAATTATTAAGTTCACTCAAACAAAATGAAAACTAACTTATACTAAAATTTCAACCAAAATTTAAATGAAAACTGAAAATAAATAAATAAATAATAGATAAACTTAATCTTTAGAAATGTTTAAATTGAAGTATTTAATTACTAAAAAAAGAAAGCTATACAGAAATATTTCAAACAAATAAAAAATGACAAAAGCATAGCAAAATGACTAAAATTTACAACTACAACTAAAATTAAAGCTATTTTAAAATATTAATAAATACTTTAATAGTATATCAATAATACTAAAATAGCAATGATCACATCAATAATTGGTTGTATTTTAATTTCACTCCTTTTCCACAAGGGGGAAGCAGCAGCCACAAATTCCCTCTGTTTGATTCATTTTAATATTCCTCACCTAGACACAGTATCTTTCAACTACATATCAAAAAATAGATTGCATATTGAATCATAAGCATTAATGCATTAAAATAGTTTGTTTAATCTCATAGCCTATAAGTGCAGATGTGGCATCAAGTTGATCTGTGTTCTCAGTCACAATTTAGATCTTGAGAAAACCTTTTTGATGCTGCTCAGACACCATAGATGTACTTTGTATGTCCAGAGAGCCACAGACAGACCCATTAGGCCTGTCCTGCATAATCAAATCAGACCAAAACACAGGCTTGGTGTCAGATGGGCTCTGTGTAAAGGACAGCAGATGAGAGTCGCCCGCAGGCTCACGTGACGTCACCGATCTGAACCGCAGGAGACTCAAGCTAATGTCCTTTTGTCTGCCTGTGCCTCGGTGACCTTGAGGCCTTGAAGGTCTTTTGTATTGAAATGATTTTACTGAAGACTGAAGATGGATTTTAATATATTTTGGTAGAAAATCATATATGCCACAAATATATCATTAAAATGAATATTATTAAACCAATTTGAGCCAATTAATAACTAACAGAAGCTTTTCAAAATCCTCCAAAACTTGAGATTAATGGTCTATATTACCCACAAAGCACTGCTCACCTGTCTCTGCAGACGCAGGTTTTCCTCCTGCTCGGCTCGTGCTCTCTCCTGCGCCTCCTTCTCCTCCTGCAAACGCTGCTGCTCTGCCATGAACCGCGCCTCCTCCTCCCTGCGCCTCCTCTCCTCCTCCTCACGTCTGGCGTGCTCCTCACGCAGTGCTCTGAATGAAGATGAGGCAGTGTTAGTGCCACGAGAGATACGAATAGTCACTCTCAGTCAACATCTCGGAAGCAGGGTTATACCGTTAGCTAAAGCTAAACAATGAAAAACGTTTTCGTTACTTAAAATAAAATAAGCATTAACTGAAAATATAAAAACCACTTTATTTCTGCCATTTGCTCAAGCAACATTTCTCATAATATAAATAATGATAAACTATAAAAAACATATTTAAAAAAATGATAAAAATTTTAAAAACAAACTAAAATAAAAATAAAAATAGAAAATATCTAACTAATACAACTAATAAATTCTAAATATTAATAAAAAATCATAATATTAAAACTTAAATTATAAACACAAAATTATAATTTACTAAATCAATGATACTAAAATAACACTGCTCAGAGAAGAACACCTATGGATTATTTATGAGCTGTCTGGTGAACGGAAAAGTTGTGGAAATTATCTTTTACAAAATCATGTAAATCACAGTCTAATGAATTATTAAATCAAAATATAAATTTATATTTAATACCATTTTTTATTTATTATATTTAATAATCATTTATGTAGTTATGATCAGCTCTAAAATATTTCATCTGCAAGAATTTGAAGAGCATCTATCAAATTATTTTAAAAACCCTTATCCAATAATCATAAACAACTGGAAAAGTCATAGAAATTCACTGTCTAAAAACTAGAGAAATTCTATCAACCAGTGTTATTTCAGTATTTATTATAGTTTAGTTTCATATTATAATTTAGCTTAATATTTTGTATTTTAATATATATATATATTTTTATAATTTTACTATGTGCTTTTGTCATTTTTGTTGTTTATATTACGACCCCCCCCCCCCACCACCACCACAATTTTAGTTTTAATTCAGTTTTTATTTATTTCCAGTTAGTATGGTAATTATCTAAATTATCTAGTATGGTAATTTTAGTGCTACAATATACTTTTTTCAGTTAGTTGCAAAGGCAACAAGTTTTTCATCTAATATTAATATTTCATGTAGTTTCAACTTAATAATGATAACTTGATAATAACCCTGAAGTGATCATTTTAAATGTCAATCCAGCAGTATCTTTCTTTCTTTGCAAAAGGGGGCTGGTCATTATGTTGGGTGTGCAAGACCAAAGCAAAGCAGTCTATAACCAACTGACCTGCTCTTCTGCTCCTGCTCTCGTCTCTGCTGCTCCTCCCTCTCTCTCTGCTCACGGGCCTGACGTCTCTTCTCCGCTAGCACACGGGCCGCCTCCTCGGGATCATTGGTCCCAGCCATGGGCTTGGTGATCGGAGGGCCGGGCTCAGGAGAGAGCGATTGGGAAGGTGTGGCTGCTGCATTGGCCGCCTCTGGTGTCTGAGGAGCTACTGTGATTGGTGCAGAGGGAGTGAGGGGCGTGGCCGGAGCAGACGAGACGGTGATGTCAGGAACACTGGGAGCAGCTAAACAATCAAGAAGAGTAAATGCTTACGTTTCGTTCATACATATTAAAGCTGAAAAAAAGTCCTTGAAAACCATTGAGCCGTCATGCTAATTTATCTGAGAGCAAACCGGTCGTCATGACGATCACACTCACTCTTTGTGTCCTTGGGAGGGTCAGCCTGACGGGGCTCCTTGGTTTCCACGGTGACAGCAGCAACGGCGGGGGCCTGCACGCGGGCGGGAGTCTGAGCCCGTTTAGGCCGGGTCTTGGTGCCAGGAGGAGTACGGCCCGCAGATGAGGGTGGTTTGGGGGACACCGCTGGATTGGGGGAGAGGGGGCGACTCCTGGACGTCGCAGGCGATGAATTTCTGTTTTTAGCTCTGATATTTAGGCTAAAAAGAGAAGAGATTTAAGAAAACATCCCAGTATACACTGATTTCAACAAATCTGGAAATCCAGTATTTTGTCTGGATTTCTACTACATTACTTTGTAATAAGCTTTCAATGTAATATGATCTATCTATCATATTACTATTTAGGTTTAATTAATTTTAGCTTTAGTTTAGTTTTAGTTTTTATTTCTTTCCATTTAGTAATTTTAGTGATTTAAATTCAACTAATTTTAGTAAGTTACCAAGTTTTCTTTTATTCAGTTTTAGATTTTTAAATATTCAGTTTTTATTTAATTCTTTATTTATTTCCTTAACCAATTTTCCACTAAAAAAATGTTTTACTTGGGAATAAAAATAACTTAAGATATTTAGTCTTGCTTTCTTGAAAAACTGATCAAAATTAAGTGAGTTTAAGCATAAACCAAGAAAAAATATCTGTCGGCAGGATAAATATATATTTTTATATATATAATTAAAATGTATTTTTCTTAGCACACTGACGCATATTTTTTCTTGTTTAAAGCATAAACATACTTCATTCAATTTTTCAGAGCAAATAAGCAATCAAGACAGGACATGGACTGGCCATAATAAAAGTGCAACCTTAATTCTATAATGGCTAATTTATCACTTTTCCACAAAGCAACTGAGCACAAAGGCTTGAAAAGATCCAACAGCCTGCTAGAAACCCTGCTGAGCTGGATCAGAGCTTCTCTTTGGTCATGAGAGTACAGTAATTTAACCTGCTGCAGCTTAAAGAGCATGTGCTGTGTGTGTGTGTGTGTGTGTGTGTGTGTGTTTGAGAGAAAGAGAGAGAGTCACCTGGCTTCTGTTTTTGTTCTGGTTATAGATTGGGACTGTCTTTTCTTCTCCACTTTTTCTTTAGACAGAGCGCTCTTCTCCTTTTCATTCTCTCGTTCCTTGTCTTTCTTTTCTTTCTTCTTCTTCTCAAACTAAGTAGACACAGTGATGGATCATTTCAAAGTCAAATCAGGACAAACTGGATTTATTGTTATTTACTTCATTTAAAAATTAAATTAATGCTTTCATTCAGTAAGGACACATTAGATATGAAAAGTGACAAAGACATTTATAATGTCTTACAAACAAATAATAACAAAAATATATATATTTTCTCAATATTACTCTTTTTACTACATGTTTTAATCAAATAAATGCAGCCTTGGTGAGCATAAGAAACTTCTTTCAAAAACAATAAAAAAATCAAACCACAACTTTTGAATGTTAGTGCATGTTAGCATTATTATATGAATAACTCTGCATTTGTGAGTGGGTTGTTGTGTGCATGCATTTACCGGTGTAGAGTTGCGTCTCTGCTGGCGTTGTGTGATGTCTGGTGCGCTGGCTGAGACCCTCCAGCGTTCAGCACTGTGCTGGTGAGGATGATGATGGGAGCAGGGCGTCAGAGGAGATACGGACGCAGAGCGGGAACACTGATCTGAGATCAGACAGAGATATGTTTAGAGACACTCACTTGTTGTTGTTGTTCAAAACATATTTTCACATGTAATACTGTGAAATATTACAGTTTTAAATAGCTGTTTTCTAATTAAATACTAGTGCTGGACAACGATGAATCACGATTAATCAACATCCAAAATAAAAGTTTTTGTGTACATAATATATATGTGTGTGTACTGTGTATATTTATTGTGTATATATAAATACATACACATGCATTTATATATTTAAGAAAAATATCTTATGCTTATATATTAAATATATATATATATATATATATATATATATATATAAAATATGAATTATATGAATATAACTGTATACATGTAAATATTTTCTAAATAATGTGTCTTTAGGATAGGACAATATACAACTATTTGAAAATCTGGAATCTGAGGATGCAAAAAAATCTAAATATTGTGAAAATCGCCTTTAAAGTTGTCCAAATGAAGCTCTTAGCAATGCATATTACTAATCAAAAATGAAGTTTTAATATATTTACGGTAGGAAATTTACAAAATATCTTCATGGAACATGATCTTTACTTAATATCCTGATGATTTTTGGCATAAAAGATAAATCTATCATTTTGACCCATACAATGTATTTTTGGCTATTGCTAAATATACCCCAGCGACTTAAGACTGGTTTTGTGGTCCAGGGTCACATATTTCTATTCTGAACAACAAAGAGAAAATTAGCAGCTTTAGCAATTTTCTGAAAATTATGAACTTTCATCTGAGATCCCAAAGAAAGAAAGAAACCGAACGGTCAAGTTCATCAAATAAAAACAATACATACTAAGCTCAAATAGATAAATAGACTCCATTTGGGAATTAAAATAGCTTTATTTTAAACTGAGGCTAATGAAATGTACATAGAATAGACAGAACGTTTTTTCCCCTTGTTTGATTTCAGCAGACAAGATGAGGCCCATTTATGATGTGTGTTTAACTCATTACATGGGTGTGCATGTATTTTGTGGTGAGCATAAGCGTTACCTCAGGCTCCTGACGTGTTGACTGCGTGTGATGTGTAACTCACGGGGGTCGCTGCTGTTCTGGAGGGTGGCAACGCTCCGGCTGCGAGCCAGAAAGGAAAGGGTGGGTGTCATCAACCTCTCCACAATGCGGCTCTCCCACGGGCTCAGACGCAAGCTGCGGGCTGACACAAGAGGGCACTGTTAGCATCGACACATGTGGATACACCGCAGGTCACTAGACAAAGGGCCGAAGCGGCTTGCTGTAACATCCAGTAACAGTGTGTCTGACCAATCAGAGCGGCTGTTACTGCAAGCAGAATCCTCAGGCCCTTCACTGAGTGAGTGATTTCACGACCTGGACATGTTTGAGGACTTCTAATCCACATAACCTACACTATTTGGGAATTTTTTGATTGCTGTACTTATTTACACACATTCACACACTTTATTTGCTCATCTGATCATTGTAACTTCAAAGAAGTTGAAGTTTCAATTTAATTAGTGAATTTAACCAGTACTGTTACTCATGCTGGTTAAATCAAGAATGCAGTAACTAGTAGAGTACAGAGCAATAATATATATATATATATATATACTACCATTCAAAAGTTTGGGGTCAGTAAGAAATTAGTACTTTTATTCAGCGAGGACACATTCAGTTACCATCTTCAAAGAATCTTGAAATATAAAATGTAAAAATATGATCAGTTTTTCATAGAAAACATTTATTTTAAATTGTAATAATATTTTACAGTTTTTACTGTATTTTTGATCAGATAAATTCAATCTTGATGAGCATAAGACATCTTTTAAAAGCATTTAAAAATATAACCCCAAACTTCTAAATGGTGGTGTAGATGGCAAAAAATATGATGAGATAATTTTGAGTTCATACTCAGATCTTTTACAGCAAGGCTGAACATAGTTTGAGATATTATAAACCTCTAAAGGAGACAAATCTGAGGATTTTGCTCTTCATTTGATCTCATTGCTCTCTAGGAGAAACATTTAGATATTTTAGAGACTATTTATACATTTTCTTTCCTATGAATGATTTAATGGCATGTCTAGACGAACAGCACTCTTATAGCAGAATAAACGGTTCATGGGTTCAAAGACGGCTTAAAACTGGTTTTATTGAGGGAATTATGGGATGCTGCTGTGTTAATAATCTGACAGCACATTAAAATGAAGTCTGTGCTGTCACACAGATGACTGAATGACATTTCTCTACAGACACGAAAAAAACAAGTGACGTGACGAAGAAATGAATCTCCCACGCTCCTTTTCTACAAACACACATACGCATACACACTTTCCCACTCAGGCACAAACAGACAGAAACCCACTCTGAATGTCGTATTTCCAATCACACAACATTAAAACAATACTGTGTATAAAAACAGACCCTTGTTTTCTATGTAGCAACAAGGTGGTGCGCCGATCTGACACTTTAGCAACCTGAGAAAATTTACAACACTTCGTGATGGTTGGTCATTGGCTGTTGCTAGGCAACAGCTGCCTTTTTTTTCTCCTCCACTGCGGCAAACTGTGCTGTTGCCCGAACTACTGTAACAGAAGGTTTGATCACGATCTAGGACATATACTCTTTATACTATGTATTTAAAATTAATACAGAATATGGTATTTTTACAGGAAGCTTGATGAAAAAATACACCTCGAACAGGATAAGCTAAAATATGTTTAACCCAAATATTATGTTATATCTCAGCATAAAGTGCACTCTGAGATGAGCGGTCAACTCTAATGACAGGGAAATAAGTACAGACCATGAGCTCCACAGTTACCATGCGGTGCACAATGCCGTTATTATGTTGATTTATACACATCTGCATAGCCACAGTTTTGCTGACTTATCATTGGTACGTTCTGCTGCATGTGGATGTCAGCATTCTAGAAAACCCATTATTTCCTCGGACAGGAAGCTTAAAATGAGGCTATGTTCAGAATACTATTTCTGCATTATAGCATGTATACTGTGCATAACGTGTAAATTATCCATATAGAACATCAGGATGGCACACTAACTTTTGCTATGTAAAGTATAAGCTCACAAAATATTGTGCTCAAACTGATTTCTGGGATGATGAATATTATGATTTCTGACCTCTTGTCTTTAATTTGACAGACAAGAGTGACAGACGCACTCTAATATTTGGGTTGAACTGTTCTGGAACAGTGTTGTAAATACAACTTAACCACTGATTTCTAGTTGTGTCCTCTTTTGGAAGCCCGAACAAAGTACTTTCACTTTCACAACGAAACACAGCGTCTCCAGGACATGGCGCCAGCGGCAACAACAGCGAGAATAATAGTTCTGCCTTCTTTCATTGCGTATACATTTGGGCAGTGTTATGCAAATATTCCCACACCGTGATGTAGACATGTGGGGACGTGTTTGAATGAGCCGTTTTAGAGTCTTAACTTTTATGAAGAATATCTCTTTGGTTTTGAGACTTTAGTCTTTGCAACTTCAGGGATCTTATCTATGCACAAACAGCTTGTAACACTCCAAAGAGAAAGTACAACTTGAAATCGCATCATATGACCCCTTTAAAATAATATTTTACAATATTACTGTTTTACTGTATTTTTCATCAAATAAATGCAGCTTTGGTTAGCATAAGATATTTTCAAAAACACACACACACACAAAAAAGCTAAAAGAATCTCCAGAAGCTGTTAAGTTAATACATTCTGTTAAGTTTCCATCCTTAGCATACAGTTCATAATGAGCAGTAAGTATACAGTAAGCAGTATGCAAGTATTCTATTCTGAACTCAGCCAGATACATTTCACAACATCACTTATTCATATTTATTAACCAACCAATTAAAATGATTAAGATCAAATTAAAGCAGCACATGCTATAATGCACCTCCTAACTTATCAATACATTGTTTCATCACTGATCAACAATCAGCCTTTCAAATCACACACTTAGGTTAAAAACCCACCACCAGCACCACGACCAACACCAAAGACTGAAAATGATGATGGGAACACAAAAATAAGAAAAAATAAATAAAAACAGATATTTCCACCACTTACTGGACCACAGATAAATAGCCATGACAGACTATGATGGAACAATGTGAGCACTGATCAAAAGTGCACGAAAGAAGAGATTACCCACGATGCAACAAAAGAACGAGGGGGTTGTGGGGTAGGGAAATGTGTGAGAATGACCATTGATCACCAGGCACAGGCACAGGCAAGCAGGCCACCAGAAATTAGCAAATCAAAAGTAGTTCATGAGAAAACACAACTGAAGAACCAAAAACCAGACGAAGGTTTGGAGGGAGGGGTTTTTGGAGGTGAAACGCGGGAGCCGCTCCATTCTTACTTCTGCAGGGCGAGTTCCAGAGTGTGGCCGAGGACTTGGACAGCCTGTTGTTAATCACAGGCTCCGTCTGCCGCGGCAGGTTGACCGTGGAGGCCGAGCATCTGCCTGCAGAACGCAACACAGAGAGCAGAGCGTTCATACCGACCCCCTGAGCGACAGTGGGAGGGAGGGAGCGATACTGGTTTTCCCAAAGGAAGGGTCGTGCAGACTCAGAGGGAGAGCTGGAGGAGGTGGGTCACTTTTTCATCAACTTGTAAGATGATTGTACATTTAAGATGTACATTAAATTCCATTGACACCATTTTTATATGATGACTAACTTTTAAAGTACGTGAATACTAACCAAACTAGTACCATTCAAAAGTTTTGGGGTTGATAAGATTTTTTTGTTTTTGTAACAAAGGCTGCATTTATTTGATCAAAAAATCCAGTAAAATTGTGAAATATTATTACAATTTAAAATAACAGGTTAAATACATTTTAAAATAGAATTTATTTCTTCAGTGCAAAGCTGAATTTTCAGCATCATTACTCCAGTCTTCAGTGTCACACGATCCTTCAGAAATCATTCTAATTTGCTGCAAACAAATCATTTATTATTATCCATCTTGAAAACAGTTGCTCTGCTTAATTTTTTGTGGAAACTATTTTGCATTTTTCTAACATTATACATGTTTTACTACCACCTTTGATCAATTTAATGCATTCTTGCTGAATAAAAGTATCAATTTCTCAAAATATTCTTTATGACCCCAAACATTTGAACGGCATTGAATATTTAGACTTTCTAGGTAAATCAGCACTATCCTACTGAAAATACCAGCATTATCACCAGCATGTGTTGTGTTATGGATGATGGTTTCTAGCATGGCATGGCTTCTTAACCAGCTTAACCATAAAAACCCTGTTGGTCATCCATCATTACCAACTCCAAACAGCATGTAGACGTTTCATACTGGTCTGATCTGGTCTTTTCAACAGGGTAAACTGTATAATACATCACTTCCTGTAACACAATGGTCACTGTAGACACATCATCATATAAGGAAAAAGAATAGACTTTTCTTTTTGTCTTAATGTTATAATCAATGTCATACATACAGTAGACACATCAACGCAAAGGGACAGTTCACACACACACACAAAAAAAATTGTGTTATCATTTAAAACCTATATGACTGTCTTTCTTCTGTGTAACACGAAATAATTGTGAAATATCTCAGTGTACAAAGTCTGTTCGGTTACCAACATTCTTCAAAATATCTTAGTTTGTGTTCCACAGAGGACAGCTAGTCATACAGGTTTGGAACGATATAAGGGGGAGTAAATGATGACAGAATTTTCTTTTTTTGGGAGGACTTTCCCTTTAAAATCCCAATATAACATCTCTTTTAAGCTCTTTGGTCAAATAATATAGAAATAAATCACACCTTAACAAGAGATATTATCACAGTCCTCTATCAACATATATCCAACACATATACACCAGACAAAAAATGTTTTTAAAGAATAAAAAACATACAAAAACCAAAGAAAAACAAAAATAAACCATATAAAGAATGCTGATGCCAATGATTAGCAAGTTTTGTGGTGACAAGACTATTGTAAGATGGTTTTCTTCCTTCAAGTTTGATGTCAAGATGAACTTAAAGCGGGTCAACAAAATCAAAACCAGAGGATGATGCCTATTAACCACCTACAGCAGTAAAATCTCAGCACTGAAGACAAACTGACTGCTTTAACTCATATGGACACAGAACAAACACTGCTGAAGTCAACATATAAAGCTTCCAAGCTTATATCAGGGTCTCTTTATGATCCTGAGTATAGTTTTAAAAGGTAATGATAAGTCTAGACTTTAAAGTTGTATAAAGTTAAAACTTACTCTCTCTGCGGGAGGTCTGGTTCAAGCCGCCGGCCCATGACCACCTCTGCTGACGGATCTCAGCCCACGTTTTTTTGGTTGACCTCTTTATGGCAGATTCATACCTCTCCTGCAGAGAAAAAGACAATCATCAGATCACTTGTGTTTCATTTTTTTCATCCTAAGTTTCTGAATCACTTATACTCCTGGTACAGGAATTCATTTGGTAGTTTACTCCAGTCTTCAGTGTCGCATGATCCTTCAGAAATCATTCTAATTTGCTGATTTGCCGATCAAGAAACATTTCCTATTATTATCAGTGTTGAAATTTTGTGCAGACATTTTTTCAGGATTCTTTGATGAATAGAAAGAACTGCATTTATTCAAAATAGAAATATTCTGTGGCATGATAAACGTCTTTAATGTAACTTCTGACCAAGTTAATGCATGCTTGCTGAATATGATGATTTTCTAAAAAAAAAAAAAAAAACTTACCGACCACAAACTTTTGAATGGATATTGTGAATTTTGTATGAATATTGTTTTATAATTTGAAACTTGGTTTTTAATAAGTTTAGCTCGCAAATTATTTATGCATCGAATATTTATAATATATGGACCTTTCTGTGAAATTTTGTCATGCTGTCTCAATGAACATTTTGTTTGCAACTAATAGCACACGGTGTCTCTATACCTTGTTCTTCTCTAGTTTCTGTCTCTGTTTTTCCTCCAGTAGAGATCTTCGTTTCTCCGCCTTCAGTCGCTGTTCCTCTAACTTCCTTCTGCGCTCCTCCAACTGGCTCTCGCGCAAACGCCGTGCCTTCTCCTCCTTCTCCAACCACTGAGCTTTCTTGGCCGCTGAGAGAAACAGAGAGAGTTTTTGAGTGATGCTGCCTGCTGTATCTTATGACATTTTCTGGCAGAGTTCTCATTTCATCTAAATTAATTGTTCACCCAAAAATCATAATTTGCTGACATTTTCTCACTCTCAAACCATCCAAAATGTAGATGAGTATGTTTCTTTATCAGAACAGATTTGGACAAATTCTGACTATTTTTTTTTTTAACTCTTTTGGACTGTTTCTGCTTGTAAACAGTGCTTGATTTGTGCATCTTTCTCCTGATTTAGATGAGACAACTTTTCAATTTAGAAAGCAATAATATTGACAGAGGACTTGTATTTTAGCCAGAAACAAGAGTTTGACATTAATAATGTCTTAATGATGGATTTGTTTTTTTACAAACACACAGCTTGAAGATGTTGGTGGACTGGAATCCTGTGGATTGTTTTGTGGACTATTGTGATGTTTTTATCAGCTTTTTGGACTCTCATTCTGACGGCACCCATTCACTGCAGAAGATCCATTGGTGAACGAGTGATGTAATGCTACATTGCTCCAAATCTAAATTTCTCCAATGAAGAAACAAACTCATCTACATCTTGGATGACATAAGGGTGAGTAAATTGTTCAGCAAATTTTCATCTTTGTCTGTTTAACTATTTGTTTAAGTGTATTTATTCCTTAGGAGAAAAATAGACATAAATAAGACTATAATCATCTCTGACTTATGATTACAGACTTTGGTCTGACCAAATCTGAGCATATTCAAAGGCACTGAGATGTTTTCTGAAAACCTCTAGGAGAGACTAAGGTCTTTTTCTCAAGAAAAACTTCTGAAAAGCAGGAAATCTCATTAATGTCTGGCAGAAACAAATGAGATATTAAAAATGTGAATTTCCTATTTTATAATCAGAACTGATTGTTTTGCATTCATTAAAGTTCATTCCACTGAGAACTGGATTTTTATATTTATAAAATCCAGTGCTTGAGGAAAATGAAACTGCTAATAAAACAGCATTTTTCTCTCATGTGGGTTCAGTCGTTTCACTTCAAAAACAATTAAAAACCAATCAAAGCTCTTTATTTTAAACCCCAAGCACGCTGTGCAGCAGCTGGATGCATTCTGCTCACAGGCCCGATTTAAGGAACACACAAGACATCACACTGTGGAATTTCCTGTTTTTCAGTCCCTCAACCATAACTAAATCTACACACACAGCAGTCCAGATGGGATTTGAGTTGAGCAATACAAACACAGAGGAATTCACAACCTCTGCGTTTGCTTCCATTCACAACATCGCTTTAGATCGCGGGGCGACCCACTGCAATTACTTTAACCTGTTTCATTTCAAAGGCACATCCGCTTTATATCACAGGAAATGCAGTGACTCAATAATGAGATGAGCTGTGACTCAGATAAAAGCTTGTTTGAGAAGCACTACAATTCAAACAAGGCAAAAATCTGAATTGTGAAAATGTGGCTGTGCTGTGTTAATTAATATCTTTTTAGACCATTTGAGTAAAAGAAAGAAGTACCATGGTAATGTTTTGGACATAGCAGGCTACTATAGTAATATCATGGTCTAATATCATATTTCATCCACATATTATATCTCTTTGCCTAATAATGTTCATGTGTTGCGTTACAATTTACATTGCTTTATATTGCCTTACTACATATGATATTACAAAATTTCAGATTCATGAATTCACTTTTAACATTATCTTAAATAGTCTCTTATGTAGACTTTTTAAAACTGTGTAGCATACGTGTAGTTTGTGCACTGAGAAAATCATTTATGTGTAATTCTGACTTTCTCTAAATCCAATTACATAAAATCCTCCAATCCTTTATAAATTATATAACAGTTCTGTTTTATATCCTTCAAAGTAAGATGATCTCAGCCCTCACTTTAAACCACTGGGTCTCAGCTGCAGTGAACCGCTAGCGAGCTAAACAGCGCTTGCTAATCCTATTAGTTTCATACAATATGCTATATGACAGTGAGCCTGTGCTGAAAAATAGATTTTATACTCAATGCAATTCAGTGTAGCAGCAATCTGGCATTACAACGCATGCTTCGTTCGAACAGCTAAGCCAGGTTTATGTCTTTGTATACACAGCATTTGTCAAGCTAAGATATTTCGTCCTAGGCTACAATAAACCCCTTAATGTAAAATCTTCTGCTGTGGGGCAAGGGTGGACTTGTCGAACCGATAAACAGCTGGACAGCCAGAAACTGTGGTTTATCTGTGTCTGTACAGCTGAAAGAGAGCTGATATCCAAGCAGGTTAATCATGCTAATGGAAAACCTAATCACAGCTAATCTGAGAGAGAGAGAGGCATGGCTAAATGAACTGTAATGATGGCTCGTTTTTCACCCAGTGCCTGCAGGGATCTATCAAATAATTAAAAGTGGAGAATATGAGACACATGCATTGATTTATGAAGCCTGGTGCACATGGAAACGCTAAAATATGCATGTATTTCATAATCACTTGTAGCATGGAACGGCCTGCGTTTTTGCAGTACTGCAATAAATGTTAAACAATTTTGTTGTTTTTTATTTGTATTACATAACTAATATAAAATCATATTCCTTAATCATCATGATTCATGAAACTGTGGACAAAGAAATACTGAATCAAACTGGACACAACCAAAGGCAATACAAAAGCACAAGAGCACAGGACATGAAATAAATGGAAACGATCCACTTAATCGAATTATTGATCGCGTGACGTATCTTACCTTGCTCCTGGGTTCGCTGTTCTGCAGCAGTAAACACAAATCACAAGCACATCTGTCAGTCACGTCAGTTTCTACCTTTAAATGATGCTGCTGACTTCACAGAAATATGTCTCGCTGAACATCATTAGAAAGCCGTTGGCCTTGTATTGGCAGTTAAAGTTTGATTACCTAATTACACATAAGAATAGTATATAATTGGGTTAATTATTATTTGGCCTCACACCGACTCTGTAGTCCCAGTATCTTTATATTTATACTGAGATGTTCTTCAGTTGCTACTAGATAAATGTTTTGTGTGGCATAAGCATATCATTAGCTCTACAGGGCTGAACGTGTCCTGGGACAAAAGCTGTGTTTATGAAGTCTCACCCAAATATTTGGCCCGTTCCTCTCGCCGCTTTTTGGCTTGTTTCTGCCGTTGCTCTGAACTCATCTCATCTGTTGAGGAAAAGCAGATAACGCTTTAAAATGTACTTTTCATACCTTTTAAATGACAGTAAAATTTATATTGACGTAAGTATGTCATTTGCAAATGAAATACCATGCAGAAGTATGAAATGCAAATACCATTGATATTCCGATTGATATTTAAGAGAAAAACATCCTTATTTAAAAAGTTAAATATTAATACAAATATTAACAAAAGCAATGGCATGAAAATAAATCTTCCACAAAAGTTGTTTGCACCGCACTCTACCGCCGCTTGATCTTTCATTTAGATGCGTTAATCCATTAAATCACTTATTATACAAGTGTCCTATTGGTGATAAATATAGAATAAAATGAAAAGAAAAGACTCTTTGATGTGAGTGTGAATCATGGTTTTGTATAATGCACACACACACACATAGTAATCTTAAAGGTATAGCAGCAAAAACAGTTCAACAACGTTGTTTGCACCGCGCTCCTCCGTTACTTGATCTTTTTTATTTATTTTGGTTTATATCTCGAAGTTCTGACTTTATAACTTGCAATTGCGAGTTTGTATCACGCAATTCTGAGAAAAAAAAGCCAGAATTGTGAGATAAAAAGTCGCAATTACTTTTGGAATTTTTTATTCAGGGGCAGAAACAGGCTTCCATACTAAGGAATACAGAGGGAATGGAAAAAAATATATAACGATGCTCTAACTAAACTTTGTAAAATGCTACAAAAAGTGTAAAGTATGTCGCTTTTAATCTGATGAGTACTGGATGACACAGTAGGTAAGACATATGCTGAGTAATTTGTCTCTCAAGCTTCTCTTCTTCTTCGTTTCTCTTTCTTGACAAATTAGAGGCTTGTAACTGACATTTTCCATTTTCTTCTCAGCCTCAGGAGTGTATTGATTCAATCAAGATAAGTGTGACTCCAGCTCTTTAACCGCAGAGGTGCTTTAACTCAAGGCATTGAAGAGAAATGTGGTGAGTCAGGTACTATTCTGACCACACAGTCCCATATAAAGAATGCTCATCCAATTAAGACTCATGCATCAGTGTTTCTTCTATCTGTTCTCGTTAAGCGTGTCCTCCTTGTAATGCAATATACAGGCAATGCTTTCTCAACGAATGAAACTGTTGCCATGGCAATCAGTCTGCCCCGCGCCCACCATCAAAAGAACTCGACTAAGCCTTATACACTCGAGACTGTTCGAGAACACTCAGCAAACCTTCCCCAAACACACACAGCCCAAGGTTTGCACGATGCTTTGATGCACGGTCATGCTGGGTTTCAGCGTCTCGCCCTCTTCATGAACAATGCCTTGGCTTGCTGCCACAACCGTCCGATTTAGGATGAATTTAGAAAAGGGTCATTTTAAAGTCAGTCTGATGACATGGATGTTAACATACATGCAGTTTACAATGCTGAGGGTCCAATATGTTTTCTCATTTTCAACCTTTTACTGTACAGGTTTTATCACAAATGTCATGATCATTTTAAACCTAATACTTTACAAAAATTGTATTTTTACATGTTCAAAAAAGAGAATTTACTCTATATTCTAAATGGTTCTTTTAAGTGAGTATATGTGAAAAAGCAACTATAAAACAAAAAAGTCAACCTTTTAGTAACTGATACCAATGCCAGTGAAATCTCACTTTATTAATTAAAATGGTAAATATTAATATGTGCATGAAAAGTAATGGAATAAAAAAAAATACTAATAATAGAAATAATAAATAAATAAATACGAAAATAATATATTTAAAATGTATTAAATAAATCTTAAAAATAGTGTATAAATATAATAAAATATGATAATTATCTATCTATCTATCTATGCATGCTATGGTGGTTATGTGTATAATGTATAATGATAAAAATTCTATAGACAAAATTGATATTCAACACCTGAAGGCTTGTATTGCAGTGTACTGTACCTTTTTTTGTGGGCGGGTTGGGGCTGGATCCAGGTGTGCTGGGTCTCGATTTGATTGGTTCTGTTTTTGAGGGAGGGTCTGTTATGAAGGAGGAGTCTGTGACCGTTGTGTCGTCAGCTTTCAGGATCTCACTGTCCAACTCAATCTCTTTCTGAAGCGTGCCGCTCGTCCCTGGAGGAGATGTGAGAACTGGAGGAGTGAGAGAAACGAAAAAAGAAAATTAAATGACATTAAAATCATAAAGCAGAATTTGCAACTTAGAATCATCATTTGAAAACTAACCAACGATTTAGCAGTGTAAGAGTAAATTGACAGTAATAAAATACTATATATAAAACTGGTAATTTGGCACTAACCACAATCATAATTAATGAGCTTTGCAACACTAACACAGTTATTGAACTGAACTGAATCAACACTAAAATAAACTGAGCTGAATAATGACACTATTGCCTTCTGTACAGCTTATTTATTTATTGGCAGAAAATGTGGGTAAAATGTATAATTTTGTATCTGTATTAAGTTTTTAGTTAATGTTGTGGAATAAATAAACAAACAAACAAACTGATACCTATATCATCTGAAAATAAAAAAAAATAAAAAAACACTAATCATAAAATAATGTTAAAGCTATGGTTACTATGGACAATTTTTGCATTGGATATATATATAAACCAGCCTCATGATTTCAAGCATCATTACCTGGCAACTGAAGTATCATTTTAAGGACTCGTGTGCATAAACACAGAATCTCTAGGACTGTTAATACAGTCATTTGTATGCTCCAGCATGCAGTATCAGATTTTACCCAATGTTTCCTCGCTAACCAAGCATTCAACCTTATTAGCAGAGCATTAGCAACCTGTTCACACTTTACTCACACGTAAAATACATTAAAGACGACATGTGATCTCCCTAACGTGGGATTTTCACATGAGAAACACAGCAGAGATCATTAGACTCTTGTGTATCTCTTTTCTCTGAATATAAAGGTGTGGATGAAGCCAGGAGGAATCAGCACTGTCTGTCACCACACATGCAATAAACGTTGACTATACTCTTCCTAGGCCTTGCTTTTCCAACTTAGTGCTTTCATTAGTTTAATGGAAGTCCTAAACCCTCGCCCATCCTTAACATAATGGATTGAGTGGCTTCTGAAGGATTAACTGAACGCTATGCTGTAGAAATCCATGACTGCAGCCTTTCAGATGAATTTGGATAATGATCATGGCATGAATCTAATTAGATAACAGGATCAGTAGTGACCGCTCATTTAACAGCAGACTAAATATGTTTATTCTCTTCACATCAGATGCAGAAAAGAGCTTCAGACACGCTAAAGGTCCCCTGGAGCAGCGAGACCCTCCGGAGAGGCAAAATGAAGGGCAATTAAAGGGCTGTTGGTTTCAAGCCAACAGCGTCATCTCGGCTTCAAACAGTGTTGGGCAGAGAGAGTTGAAAACTGGCAAAAAGTTATATTTATCTTTAACAAACGCAGCTAGATGCTAGCTATATGAAGAAACCATTTGCAAAAGCATAAAATGCTACACTGTAAAAAATGACCGTGATTTTAACGTTAAAAGACTGTGAAAATACTACAGTAAAAACCTGTTACATGTTAACGGTAAACTCCTGTAAAATTTACAGGAAAAAACGTAAACTGACGTTCCCAGAATTCCATGTGTTGCATTTCAAATTTTGTTTGAATTTGATGTTTTTTCTTAATCAGTTATGTTTATTAGGGTTGTATGTTACATCTAATGTTGTTAAATGAATGTTTATTGCATATTTCAGTTTAATGAGTCTCACCATGATGGTGTTTAAATGACACTGTGCACCTTCTATATATGTTATTATTTAAAAGCTGCTTGTGATGGGCTTTGGTTCATCATGTGACTTTCTCATCACCACCTGCATTTGGTGGTTATCAGTGTATTTCAAAGGTACAAAACAGATTTCAGTACTTCAATACTGAAATTACGGTATTTAACTGTAAATTTAAATTAAAACGGTAAAACCTAAAATGTTGTTACTGTATTTTTTACAGTAGAATTCCAGCAACCACAGCTGCCGTTTTTTTACCGTAAATGTTGCAGATTTTTCGTTTTTACAGTGTACTGTATCACAACAAAATGATCAATGCCAATTATAGTGACACACCAGAATTATAGCCTATATTAGGATTTCCCAAAATGGGGATCATGAGGGAACTCATGAAATATATATTTAGTTTTTTATTTATCTATTTGCATCTATAGATTTCAATTACAATACCTATCTTTAAAAGCTGTAAGTTACACTCCAAGCTTTACAGTTCATAACACTTTTTTCCTGGATGTTGACAGTATTTTCTGATATTTCCCTCTTTTTATATAAAAAACTGACCTTGCCCTGCCTTAATTTATGCAAATTTAGTGTTTAATTAGATAATGCATTATTTACACATTTAAACATTTCATAAAACTTGTAAAATAAAACAATTGTCTTAAAACATAAATAAATATAGTCAATTTCAACGTTCAACAAAAGACACAGATATGATACTAATAGTTTTATTAGTATTTTCAATCAGTTTTTTATTTTTATATTTTCAAGTTTCATTTTAAAGTTTTAGTGATTGTTTTCTGTGTTTTTGTCAGTTTTAGTAGTTTTTTTGTCGTTTTTATGTCTTAATAATATGTCTTTTTATTATTTTTTAATTTGGTTTTAGTTATTTTAATACATCAAGTCAAACTATATTAAAATGAGAAATGTTGTCTTGATATTTAACAAAATAATTAAAAGATTTTATACTTTATTTGATTTCAGTTAGCATATATTTTAAGTAAAAAGATTTTTTATGATAATTTAACTTTTGTTTTTGTTAACTACCCTAATATTCACTAGTCATTAAAAATCTGAAAATTAACCTTGTGTCAATCATAACTACTGTGTCGCACCAAGTTTAAAGCTTTTATCAAAACGTCAATGTTGAGCAGTTGGCCTCTGACCTCACGGGGTAAACATGAGGTCAGCGTGAGTCTAAACATCCTGTTTTGATTAGAGGGCATGTCTGTGTTTCTCCAGTTGTTTCTGAGGTTGATGAGGTTTCTGTCTTTGAATGTGCAGCTGTCGTCTTAGAGCCGACCTCATGACAGGAAGACAAAAAGCCTGACTGCCTACAGACACTACTGCTGTTTAGAAGTGCAAAGAGACAGCCGCTGAGCTTTGTTACTGTAAATATCTCAGAGAAAACCATATGGCAGTAAATAAAGTACACTGTTGGCAATTCAACCCCTTACAAGCATTGAGCCACACATCAAAGGCCAATGATAAATCCCAGCTTCCCCTCTGTACTCTTTTTAAAGGAAGTCAAGTTCCCATGTTCGTTCTGTAAAGGTTAGCAGCAGGCCAGTGTCTCACTGCTGAGACCAACGGGACAAACTGTCTGCGTTAACAAAGAAATGCCATCTGTCCCGAGAAAGACACAGAAGTGTGCAATTTTTCTTCTGCTTAGAAACAGATATGCTCACACTAATCAGATGCTAAATTACTCTAATTTGGAGATGGAATTAATTAGTTCTTCACAGAAGCAATAAAGCATATTAGATGTGAGATACCATAAGCAGACACTAATTTGCTATCAGAACATTACTGTTGCTGAATTATTGAAAATCAATTAATGCACCTCCTGAGGTGGTAATGCCAGCTTAACAGTGCTGTGGTTGGTATGATTAATTATAATGGTTGACGCTGTCTTTAATTACCCATCAGCATGGCAACAGGAACAAATACAAAACCTCCCAAGATGCACTAGGGGAAAATGTAGAAGAGGTCAATACCAAAGTTTTGTGAGCTTGAAAGAGAAAGAAAAACATTGCATGTGATCCAGGGATGATGCAATGTTTGGGCAAAGGGACAAAGAGATAAAAACAGCAGTAAAACCCAAGACTAAAGGATAAAAAAGGGTTTAGGACGTGTCCGGGCAGATTATCTGAGACGCAGCAAGGGAAAACCTCAAGAGACGAGAGGTCTGGAATTTCGGATAAAAGAGAGAACAATCTTCCTGACAAGCTTTGTGCTGCAGTACATTTGGTGTTTCAGAGAAAAGGCCTGGATGAATCTTCTTCCGGATGATTTGGTTTGAGCAGATAGTCCTGTAGCCACAGCAGAGGGCATCTGACCGCAGTCAGCTAAACACGCAGACACCTGCGTTTGAGTATAAAAGTTCACGTGACGGGTTCCGCACCGCAGACACAGATCTGTCAGGTCCATCGCAGCCAGATCGAGTTTCACCTCTAGCTAACAGTAAAAATAGTCCCCACAATCCCTCATCAGCCATAAAAGGAGATGAAAAAATATAGTAGACAAGAAATGCAATGAGAGAAAAGCAGATTTTCTGCAAGCAAAATTCACCACATGATAGGGTGTTGTGGGTGGTTGCCAAGGTGTTGCCATGCAAAAACTAAAACCATTAAAAACAATTTTGTGAAATGTTAAATAAAATATACACATGAAAAACCTAAAACAAACTAAAATTAGAAACGTTTTCTTGCTAACTGAAATTAATAAATTGAAGCTCTAAAATTATTATTAACTAAATAAATAAAATAAAAAAACTTAAATTGCAATATTTATAAAAAAATTGCAATATTAAAAGGCTAATTGCAATATTATAATTATGAAATTAAATTAAAATAATAAATAATAACAATCTAATAAATAAATAAATAAGACCTAAATAGTAAAAAGTATAAAAAAATAAAAAGTAATATAAAAATATTATATTAAATATAAATAATTTTTTAGTCATTTTGTTATGTGCTATTATTGATTTTGTTTAGTGATTGATTTTGTTTTGTTTAGTTGTGGAGTTATTTTTTAATTGTAATTTTATTAAAAATTTTTGTAATAATTTGTTTTATTTCAAATTCAATTTATTTGATTTATTTTGATTTAGTTCAACATTTACATTTTTGTTGAGATTATCATCAAATATTTAGATTTTATTTGAACTTTATTTCAATTAACAAAATGGGTTTATTAGTTTTATATAACAATAGAAAAACTAATATAGACAGAAGTTTGATAACTATTAGATGACGATTATAGGGCTATAAAATGTATAACTCAAGATTCATTTTTAAATTTATGAAAAGCATTTGTGTTTACACTGAAAACAAACACAAAGTGGAGACACTTCTATCCGCTCTTTATGTAATCAGACTCCTATCTAGATGAAAGAATTAGCATATTAAAAAGTTCCTATTTGTGTTTTTTTCTTTGAAAACCCTGATGTGACTTAAATATACAGCTGTAAATACACTCTGTTCTGTGGTTTATGCATTAGCATATGTGCTGGATGAAGGGATTTACAGACACAATGGTGTGAAGTGGGTCAGTGGCACGTCCGTAACAGGTCTGTTGTGTGTCAGCAGCGGAGAGAAGAGCACAAGGCTCAGTGGATCTGGGTTAGTCGGACCTCAGGCATGTGCGGCATGCATCTCTGCAGTCTGTGTGGATGGCAACAGAACACAACATGGCACAGGGCGCCTGAGATTTGCACACACAGGCACATGACCGTAAGCGAGAGCAGCAGCGAAGCTAAACAAGGACACTGAGAGTCTCTCAGAGTGGATATTTCCTACCGTTTACACTTAAAACCACAACCACAAATACCTATTGCTAACAATTTAAGTGTAAGAGTCCACAAGCAAGCAGTAAACTTCATATTATTTTCACATGGGTCATGCAGGGAACTGTGCTATTTGTGCCCTCTTTGTGTCCCAATGACCTACTGCTGCTATAATTAACAAGATGCTGCACCGAGGCACATTTAACATTTGACAGATTTAATGTTTAGTAAATAATGCAAAAGAAATTAACCATTTTATCTGATAATTTTATCAGATAATTTGCATCTACTGTACCACATCAACTAATTTTATTGAAATTAAAATTAAAACTCTACTTTGTAAATAATGGTTTGACCTTTCTGGCATCATATTTAGGGCAGTTACATAATTATAAGTCTTTTCAGACTTGTTCAAACGTGCTTAAACACTTGAACCTCCACAGTTCAACTTTGGATGAAAAAATATTGATTTGTTTTACAGAATTTCTTTTCTTGGCATAAAGTACAAACAATATTGACTGTGATTAATGTGGTGTGATGTGATAATTTTTGCTAGCTGAGGTTATTATTAGCCAATTATTATGACCTTCAACACTGTTTAATTAACTTAAATGTTAAATACGTTTATTTATCAAGGATGCATTAAGTGAAGTGACAGTGAAGACATATATTATAATGTTATAACATTATTCTATTTCAAATAAAAGCTGTTCTTTTGAACTTTCAATTTATCAAATAAGAAAGATGCATTGATGTTTCCACCCAAAAAAAAAAGAAATTAAGAAGCACAACTGTTTTCAACATTTTTTATATAATTTTTAAATATTTTTATTTATTTATTGAGCAGCAAATCAACATATTGGAATGATTTCTGAAGGATCATGTGACATTGAAGACTGTAATAAGGCCTGCTAAAAATTCAGTTTTGCATCACATTAATAAATTACATTTTAAAATAGATTAATATAGAAAAGTTATTTTAACTGGTAATAATATTTCATAATTTTACTGCCAACCCCTGCCAAATCTTTTGAGCTTTTCAACTACAACAAAGCACAAAGTGACTTAATTAGTAATGAAATAATGAAACAGAATACTAAGAATATAGTGGTAAATATTTATGATTACTTTAAGAATAACTTTCCTGAAAATTACAGCAACAAGTAGCACCGTTTCCTGAGAATGACGCAGTTAGAGTTGGAATAAACAGCAGAAACTCTGTATATCTGATGTTTAAAACAAAGCTGAAATACTGTTGTTCCTGCTGCTCTAAAGATCTCAGTGGCCTTGATAAAAAAACAACAACCCGTCAACTTTGAAATCAAAATCTCTGCAGTACATCACTGCTACCTAAACCATAACTCCTGTTTTTACAGAACATCTGTATTATTCTAGAGCTTTTGTCATGTGACAAAGCTAAACACAACTTTTAAGATATCTTTAAATACAAATTTAGTACATTCACATCACTAGAAATACAAAACAGAACAATGAAAAGCAACAGAACTGCATTTTTCTCTTGGGGTTCTTCGGAAGTGTCCGATGGAGTGACAACAATCTGTCTCGCAGATCAACATGCCGGATAAACTGGGTTACCCACATCTGCATTGAGACGCACAGTACGCCAGAGGAGTGCTCGATTCGTCCAAACACCATTAATATTTTCATAACCCTCTGCATCACTCCCACTCACTGAAGTCAGACATTTGCACAAATGGAAACAGTTATATCTTGATATACGGTTGTGAGATAGTAGGGCAAGACTGATTTCACGGCTAAAAGTTGCTCTTCAAACCATACAGCTCATAGCTTAAAAAATGAGGCCCAGTCCAACAACCACACGGCCTGAACGGTTGCCCTGATTACAGACACAACAACATCAATCGTTTCAAACCCCAAAACTGCCTGTAAGCGCTATATTGCATGATGTGGTAATTAGTCACCTACTGACACGCTTCATGATTGTTTGGTGTGTGATTATCGAGATTGATCATTTAGAAATAATCAGCATCAATAAACACTTCAGCTCATTCAGGGCACAATGAGACATTATATTTTATAGGATATATGTGAGAAATTTGAACAGTTTTTTGTATTTTTTTAGCAAACATCTAAAAGCTTCAGATCAGTAAAAATGAGATAAGCCGCATTAAGGGATTTTATCAATCTAAATTAAAGCTGGCCTTTAATGTAGGTTTAATAGAAAGAGCATCCAAATATACATAAGCATGTTTAAACCATGTGTGTGGACATGAAGGATGTCGGCACCGTGACTTTGTTTACATGTGCAGTGACCTACATTTATCCATCCGTATTTTGGCATATGAAATGTCATCGGGAAATCAAATGAAATGTTTTTACTTTCTTATTGCATGTTTCTGAGTGCACTGCTTATTTTTACATTTAAATGTATGCATTTGGCATGCTTTTATCCTAAGTGACCTACATTATCTTTGCTAGTGCCATGCTCCACTGTCTGAGTTATAAGGCTATGTGCATGATTTATGTTTGTCTTTGTAATCCTATAAAGTGAACATAATACAAAAGTGGACTGAAAAGTATGGGTGCCCTCAGAATGAGAGTCTAAACAGCTGATAAAAACATCACAATAATCTGTATGTAATCCACATGACTCCAGTCTATCAATTAACGTCTTGTGAAGCGAAACACTGTGTGTGTTTGTAACATATGTAGGAATTTTTAACTTCAAACTAGTTTCTATCCATAATATTGCTTCCTCCAGTGAAAACGTCATCTCGACTGAATCAGGAGAGAAATATGCACAGATCAAGCACTGGTTACAAGCAAAAACAGGCCAAAAGAGGTCTACACAATTATGTTGGTGGATTTTGATGTGAGAGGACAACAAGCAATTGACTTTTTAATTGGACGAAGAGTTATTATGTATTCGTATTTTAGCCGGAAGCAATGGTTTAATGTTAAAGTTAAGTTTGTTTCTTATACAAACACACAGCCTTTTGTTTCATAAGACGTTAACTGATGGACTGGAGCAGTGTGGATTACTTGTGGATTATTGTGATGTTTTAATCAGCTGTTTGGATTCTCATTCTGACGGCACCCATTCACTGCAGATGATCTATTGGTGAGCAACTGATGTGATGCTAAGTTTCTCCAAATCTGTTCTAATGAAGAAACAAACTCATCTACATCTTGGATAGCCTGAGGGTGAGTAAATTTAGAATAATGAAATAAATACACAAAAAAAATGAAAAAAAAAATGGTATTATCCAAGTTAGTATAATTCTTTTCCCGCAGATTTTACCTTACAACAAAATGTTACTATTCCCTAAGTATATCTCAGACAGCAAAATCATGCAAAATTTTCTCACATAAACCCCCCAAAATGTGAAAATGTATGACAGGAGTGTAGCACAGTGTATCTAGGTTTGTCTGTGTCACGTCTAGCCGTCTCTGTGTGAACTGAAGCAGAAGAGGACGGATATAAATATGTAAAACAGAGCAAACTGATGCAGCCTGCCATTTGAGCTGATCCTGCAGAGAAGTATCAAGGGTGAAGGCTCTCTGACATTTTGCAGTATAAAATGGCTGTCAGAAGTCTTAAAAATGATGAAAACCAGTGAAAAGGAATGTGAATTTAATGGCCTTATGGTAAGATCCCTGAACCGCAGGGGTTTAATCCTGTAAACTTTAAGATGAATAAAGCGAGCAATCCACCTTATCACCAAGAACAAACCACTTAAGAAATATAAAATTACTCCAGACGCACTGTGCAATAAGCTGCTTTTAGACTAACCTACCTGATAAATAAGTGATTGTATAAATGCAGCCAAACAGAGAGAAAAGCTGCATGGTTAGGAGGAAATGCTATGCAATTCCCTGGATTTCCCTGCACGCTCCTTCCATTAGGAGCCACTTGATACTAAGGTCATTTTATGGAGGATGGACGATCTGTGTCCTTGATTAAGCCAAGATGAAAGCAGAAATGACACCACCTAGCCAAGTCACCATGACTCGATATTTAAAACATATAAACCCAAGAGCAGGCAGCGTCCTGTGAAGAGCATGTAATATTACTCTCATCATATGACCGGGTCTATAAATACCTTCAGGTCTGTTCAGACACACTTGGGGGAAAGTGTTAATGTGGCTTCCTCTGGCACATGCTGCAGTGACAGAAGATTCATTCTGAAGGTCAACAGAAGCAGCTGTGAGAGCATCAGGGAAAGAATCCAAGAAAATGTGAGTCATATGACTCATTCCCAGCAGGAAACGCCTTCTGTGATCACAAACGCTCTCTTTCTGCACTACGTCCTAATAGATGTTTCTCTTAGCAATTGCACGGCATCTGTTTTAGATTATATTACGGTTGCTGTTTCTAGATCAGTGTTATGGGGTAATAATGTCGAGCAAAAGGGGTCCAAGCCCGCCTGCGCAGCTGCGGTGCTAATATTAGCAAGCCGGTCCTGTGACCACACTGGAGCGGGACAGGCGACGGACGGGTGTGTGAACACACACACAAGCACATGCTAACGACTGTTTTCATTTTCTGACACACACACATACATACACACACACACACACACCTCTCGTCAAAGCTACACTGATGGCTACAGCTGCTGCATGGGAACCAATTGAGACTTCATATGTCTCAAAATTCACACCACGCAAAGTTCGTACTAAATGCATTAACATACACTAAACAACAGCATCTGACACTAACACACACTGTGTTCAACATATACAAAACAGGGTCAGAAATAAACAGATATATATATATGTATATACCTTTGAATTGATTTTAAGGGCCATTTTTAACATTTACATTTTTAAAACATATTTTTGTAGCCATATTTGTTGCCAATGCCCACTCAAAAATTATTGTTGTTACAAAATCAACATTAAAATGCAAAAGCAGCTGAAAAAAGAGCAGATCTATAGGATTAAAATAAATAAAAAAAAACATTATGAAATATTTTTATATAATAATGATAACTGAAAACAATACAATTTATAAATAATTTATTATTTGTACTAAACTTACTATTATAATAACAATAAATGATGCATAATTTCATGCAAGTAACCCTAAAACAAATCCTAATCCTGATCCTAACCATATAGTAAGTAGGTACGTGTAGTTAATTAATATTACTCAGTACATAAATGTATAATTACACTGTAACAAGGACACCTTAAAATAAAGTGCAACCCAATTGATTAATAAATATTTGTAATAAGATTAATAATAATAATTATAATATGGGCATTATGTTGTTCCAAACAACACGTCATTACTTGGAATCATTAAAATAATTTTTAAGCTTATTGTTTCATTACAGTAAAATACTGTAGGACACTATAATTTAAAAAAATTATCAATATATTAATATTGCGACCAAAATTATTTTGGTCTGAAAAAATACTGCAGGTATATGAGGAACAGAACACATCTTCTTTTCAAAAATATAGTCCAAGCACACTGGAGCCTCAACAACCACACTTTGCTGATTCTTCATACTTCCTGAGACCACCAACCCTATAGCCAAGGAGTCAAAAAATAAACAGAGCCTACAGACAGTTGGAGTAAACTCTAAAAGTTTTCTTCTTTTACAAAGAAGAAACTTCAAGAAAGGCCGAAAGGTTCATATAGCACTTCTTAAGCTTTAAATACCAGCAAGACCTTTAAAAGCTCTTCAACTCCTGCAGAGGTTTAGGAGATTGTCTAATGTGCTTACAGAAACTCCTTAAGTCTGAAAATCTCTTTTAGTCTGCGGAAAGGATGGAAGAAATCACACATATAAAACTATAAATATGAAACCCCAAAACTGTACCAATCGGGTAGTCGGATGGGTCGAGCTGGCAACCTCCGCACCATGAAGTGACACCTTCAATTCAGGGCGTACAAGTTCCTTGTGTTGTGGAAGAAACATGTAACTAGGGGGTGCCTACCCACTGAGAGGCCACCGAGAAGGGCACGGTAGGCTGTATAGCCGCCACGTAGACCCTCAGGATGGAGTGGGTTAACCCTGCGGAGGAACAGGCCTGCACGAACTCCAGAACTGTACCAATCGGGCAGTTGGCTGGGTCGAGCTGGCAACCTCCGCACCGTGAAGTGAAGAGCTTCCACTTCAGGGAGTACAGTTTCCTCGTAGAGGGAGCTCTGGATTGGAGGATGGTCTCAGCAACCTCGGTTGAGAGACCGGAAGCTATGAGCTGTGCCCCCTCGGAGGCCACACCCACAGCTTCCATAACTCCAGGCAGGGGTGAAAGAGCCCAGGGGTGTGAGAGGAGATCCCTCCTGATGGCAATCTCCCATGGAGAGCCCTCGAGGAGAGAAATCAGGTACGAGAACCATACTCGGCCAGGCCAGAACGGTGCTCTCAATAGTAGACTGACCTCGTCCCGGTGCACTCTCACCAGAACTCCCGGGAGCAGAGCGATCAGGGTAAAAGCGTAGAGATGAAGCCTCGGTCAAGTCTGCACTATAGCATCCAGTCCCAGAGGAGCTGGAGGAGTCAGAGAGAACCAGAGGGGACATTGCGAGTTGCAAAGAGGTCCACCTGTGCCTGGCCATATCTGCTTCACCACCTGTCTCGACAGGATGTCTTCTCCCATTGCGCACCAACACACGGTGATCTCTCAGGTCTGGGAGAAGTGTTTCAGTGCTCGAAACACGGCCAGCATCTCCAGGCAATTGAAGTGCTATGTGAGATGGTGACCACTCCAGACCGCGGGCAGGGTGGCCACTCATGACCGCACCCCAACCGGTGAGGGACGCATCAGTCGCTAGCGTTATGTGGCGACACGGAGCTCCCAACACCGGGCCCTGACAAGAATCAAGGTTGTCTCCACATGTCTAAGGCACGTAGGCACTGCCGCATGACCTTGATCATGCAAAGCTACCAATGTAGGGGTCTCATGAACAGCAGGTCAATAGGTATCACATTGGACGCAGCTGCCATCAGACACATCAGTCTCTGAAACTACTTGATGGTGAGTGACTGGCCTTCTCTCACTCTCCTGACTGCCGTGAGGAACGACTCGATCCGAGCAGGAGACATTCGTGCCTGCATCATGGTCGAATCCCCACCACACCAAGATAAGTGGTCCTCTGAAATGGAGAAAGCACACTCTCCTTGGTGTTCAGTTTTAACCCCAAGACTTTCATGTGAGCAAGAACAACATCTCAATATTGAGCCGTCATCTGCTCTGATTGAGTGAGAATCAACCAAACGTTGATGTAATAGAATATGCGGATGCCTTGTAGCCGCAACGGAGCTAACGCGGCATCCACACACTTTGTAAAAGTGCGGGTGAGTGCTAGGCCGAAGGGAAGAACCCGATATTGGTAAGCTTCGCCCCGAAAGCAAACCTCATGAACTTCCTGTGAGTGGGAAGGATGGAGATATGGAAGTCTGCGTCTTTTAGATCGATCGTGACAAACCAGTCCTCAAACTTGATCTGAGATACTTACCTGTTTGAGTTTTGAGCATCTTGAACTTCAGTCTGATGCAGATCTAAAATGGGACGCAACCCTCCATCCTTCTTGGGAACTATAAAGTACCGGCTTTCGTGAGGAGGGACCACCTTGGTGGCCTCCTTCCTCAAGAGAGTACTCTACTTCTTGTTCCATTACCAGAGCCTGCTCGGGGCCCACCAGAGTTGGATTCACCCCATTGAATCGAGGCAGAGGAGAACCAAACTGGATTCTGTAGCCTCTCTCTATAGTATGCAGGACCCATGGAGACACATTTGGCAGTAGTTTCTACGCTGCCAAATAGTCTACTAAGAGAACCAGTCTCTCGAGACTGGCCTCCGGTGCAACTAGCTCGGTGTCCTGGAACGGCCGAACTAGCTGCTCTAGAGACCCCCGAAGGGGTGGCTAGCATCTCATCTCCGCTAAGTTTCTGGCAGAAGAAACTGAGATGTGTGCTCGCTGGAAATCGCTGCGCCCAGGAACACCGTATGTGGCAGGGTTGGCAGGGTTTGGAAATCGCTGTGCCCAAAACACAGGGTTGGCAGATCTCCTGAGGGCACTGATGAGAGACGGGCACCGTGTACCGTGGTGTACGCTGCTCTTCCCCAGAGGGGCCTGCCCTCATAAGTCCTGGGCCATGGGCACCAGGACTGCCTCAGACGAAGTCTCCTATTGAAGCGACTGTCCTTAGACCCGCGTCACCTTCAAAGAAGACCAGACTGGTAGAACCAGAGCCTGCAAGGCAGGACCCAATAAGACACGCTTGGCAGGGGCTCCCACACCGCTAGGTGCCTACTAAGGGAACCAGTCTCTGGAGACTGGCCTCTGGTGTAATCAGAGCGGCTAGCTCGGTATCCTGGAATGGCACACCGAAGGGGTGGCGAGCATCTGAGCTCCGCTACGTTTCCGGGCAGAAGAAACTGAGATGTGTGCTCGCTGGAAATCGCTGCACCCTGGAACACCGTACGTGGCAGGGTTGGCAGACCGATCTCCTGAGGGCACTGAGGAGAGATGGGCACCGTGTGCCACGGTATACGCCGCTCTTCCCCAGAGGGGCCAGCCATCAGAAGTTCTGAGCCATGGGCAGCAGGCTGTTATAGCCGAAGACTATCCAGCGAGAATGACAGTCCGCAGATCCGCCTTCTGCTAGAAGCCTTCGGCCCGGGAGCACCACTCTGACTCCAATATTATGGGGAGTACGAGAAGTGACACTCCCTAAATGAGGAGCTGGAACACGGTCAGACCCCTCAAGTTGACTGCTGACCACCTCAACCTCCTCAGAGGAAGAGAGGTAAAGCATCGTGCTCTCACTCGAGAATGTCCCAAGAGGCTCCTATACACACATATATGTATGTATAGACATATATATATATATATATATATATATACACATCTAACTTCTCCTAGTTAGATGAAATACATCATTTAATTCCTCAAAATTAAATGCAGAAAACAACCAGACGAGTAAACAATGTCTGATATGAAAAGGATTCATAATATGAACGAGAATGACGTAATGCACGCGTCGCCTCTGCAACGCGCGCTGCAACAGCCAGCTCTCACTCAAAGGAGAAAGAACTGCACCGCGGGCTTCCAGCCCCAAGCGAAAGCGCTAGATCTGGGGAATGCAGGTGGAGATAGGGCGAACCCATCTCCAACCCGTCCCCCAGATCCATGTTGCGATCCCTGCGATCTCTCCGAGATCATACGGCGGGGAGATGCACAATCAGCCCCTTATCTCCTCTAGAGCTGACAGCGCGAACTCCGTTTCTATGCAGGATTTACGCTGCTATAATGATATCGTCATTCATAATATGCTAGTGCAAACACTGCTTCACAAAGCTCATCGACATCCTTCACGTCCACCTCCTCGGAGGAAGACAGACGGAGCGTCGAACCCTCTCTCTGAAAAGAAACCGTGAAAAGAAACCGTGGGGCGGGCTTCCGATCCCAGAGAGCGGGTGCTGGATCTGATGGGAAAGAAAGAAGATAGGGGCTCGTCCCTTCTACATTCCTTCCACCTGACCCATCTGCGATTCCCACGAGCGCAGCCGCCACCTCGGTGACTGCCACCGCAAGGAACGCAGGTGAAAGCTCCCTCCTCAAAGAGAACCACACAGACCACACACGGACTGTGTGTATCCTTTTTTCCAGCAGTGAAGAACACATAGCCTGTAATGCGATCTGCTCTAGCCCTTCAAGTGCTATTTTCTCTGCACTTTAGACATAATGGAGCTTATTTCAAGTGACAAACAACACTAAATAAGACTCACAACACAGATCGACAGACACACACAGAGTAGCGGTTGCTGAATGACAAAAGCTGACGCCGGTTCCACCGCATGTGCATTTATGCTTCCTGGTCGATTATGTCACCCGCCCGTGACGTCTCGCCCTTCCATTGGACAGTTTACACACGTGATTCAGAGCGTTGTCACACTGGGGGCATTCCCATAGCGCTTCGACGCAGCTCGAATTCCTGGAAGGGAACTATACAGCTAAGTTCTTGCAAATTCAGTGTCTGGTATCAATTCAGCGCATAAATCATATTAAAAACACATTGTTTCCCATCTATTACTACAATCCAAGATGTTTCCAGGCAGATTTCTAGTTCTCGTTTTTCTCTCATTTTGTTGCTCTTCCGCCCACATAAAACTTCAGATTCAGGCTTCTGGAAACAAACATCTCACATCCAAATGAAATCCTTCCATGCTGCTGCTTCCCTCCTCTCTCGATTCCTTCCTCCTCCCTTTCCTTTTCCGTCTTCCCACACGGTTATGACACACAGCTCTTGCCAAAGATACCTCCAAAAATAGAAGTCATCCTCTCTCATTACTTGGTCTACTTGTATACAATGACATTATGGTGAAAACAGTCACGATTACTCGTGGACTACACAGACTCCCATGATGTTTAAACCACCAAAATCATACAAATGTGGTCATATGCCACAAACAACTATATTTTCCACTGAAAGCAGAAGTGAAAATGGGGTTTCTTGGTTTCTATATTCAAGATTCAAGATTCAAGATTTTTATTTGTCACATACACAGTTATACAGAGTATAACCAGCAGTGAAATGTAAATCAGGTCCGCTCCAAGGACAGTGCAATTATATAGAATACAAAACACCGAATGTACATAAATATTAAGAAAAAGAAGAGTAGAAAAAAATTAAAAGAATAAAATAAAATAAAAGATAAAAAACATAAATATAAATGTGCAGGTCAGTATGTTGTTGACTTAAATAATAATATAAGCAGGAATGTGCAAAAAGAATGTGCAAAAAAGTTGTACAGGGTATTCACATAGAAGCAATACGAGGTAGAAAAGAATATGAATAACTTATTGATATTTACATGGAGTCATGTGATGTTATGACACAGAGTTAGAGTTTAGGGGCCTGATGGCCTGGGGGAAGAAGCTCCTCCTAAGTCTCTCAGTTTTTGCCATCAGGCTACGGAAGCGCTTACCAGATGGAAGCAAAGTGAATAGATGGTTACCAGGGTGATTTGAGTCCTTGAAGATTTTAACAGCTCTATTTTTTCAGCGTTTGAGGTAGATGTCCAGCAGAGAGGGCAGAGCAGACCCTGAGATGCGCTCAACTAAGCGCACAACTCTCTGTAGTGCTTTGCAGTCCTGATTGGAGCTGTTTCCATACCACACTGAGATGCACTGAGTCAATACACTTTCTATGGTCCCTGAATAGAAAGTTTTCAGGATTGCTGGTGAGACCCTGACTTTCCTCAGCTGTCGCAGATGGTACAGTCTTTGCCTGACTTTCTTAACCTGTGTTTGGATGTGTGTAGTCCAAGTCAGGTTCTCGGAGATGTTTACACCGAGGTACTTGAAGCTGCTCACCCTCTCCACAGGGGTCCCACTGATCATAAGAGGAGTGTAGGGCCGCTGCTGTCTCTTCCTAAAGTCCATGATCAGCTCTTTAGTTTTGCTCACATTCAGAGAGAGACAGTTGTCCTGGCACCATGATGTGAGTCTCTCTACCTCGTCCAAGTATGCGGTCTCATCATTGTTGGAAATGAGGCCCAGAACCACAGTATCATCAGCGAATTTGATAATAGATGTGGAGCTACATCTGGAGCATTACATGTGGAGCTCTACATGTGGAGCACTTCTGAAAGCAGAAGTGAAAATGGGGTTTCTTGGTTTCTATATCTATACCTATATTATCTATATTTTTCACAGCAGTTGTATGATTTGCAGATTTAGATGATTAGGAGACTCAAATCACCTCTGGAAGTTTTGTAGGTTATTAGTTTTGTAGGAAAAGGCTTTTAAAGCATGCTTTTTTTTTTTGGGTCATACCAGTCTGTTGGGTAATATTATAATTAAATTCTTAGTTAAAACCTGTCGCAATAATCCCACTCAGTCTGCTGAGCTGGCCACTTTGGCTAGATATCGAAATTTCCAATCCTCCAAGACCTCTTGGAAAAAAAAGCAGGAAATATTTTGTCATTGGCTCTGAGTGTCTGAGAATATCCACGTCATACATTACTAACACAGACAAGAGCCTTTGGCTTGAACAATAACTCTATCCCACAGGAAATAAATGCTTTCTCATCTATGGCCTGGTCTTAAATTCTGCTGAATTGAAGTATATCACCATACTGAAATTGAAAACTGCGAGAATAAAAAACTTCAAAGCAATCAGTATGACGTTATAGCCACAACATTAGCAACTAGTATTGGAAATAAAAGAGTAAAAATAAATAATTTTATTACCTAAAGGTTCTCATATGGCAAAAGGCTCTAAAAAACTCTAGGTTCTTATTGGCATATTTACTCTAAACAAGACAGCAAAATAAAAATAGTGCAAAAAAAAGTTCTATGATATTAGGCAGAATTCTATAGTCTGCAGCATACAAAAAATTGTCTTGCAGTGTGTGAGAGAGAAAACCTGATAGTCTTTCTAGGGAAACAGTGTCCCTTTGAACAAGTTCAGTCTTGGAGAATCTTGGTCCTGCGCCCAAAACACTCACTAGTCACTACAAAGCAATCAATGTTGCTGTACAGAGGATTCTCTGACCTGTCTCTCTCTCACTGGCTCTGAGCCTCAGGCTACAGGACAAGGCCTCCATCAGAGCTGATAATATTGCCACACTGGTGTCCATGACTCAAATGGCCCAAGGTGTGAAACATACAGCTGCCACTGATCTAAAATCAGCGTTGCATTCACAGGATGTGAATAACTGATATAGGAAAAAATGTGGAAGGGACTGAATAAGGTCTTTTTAAAAAGTAGGAATGAGGTTATTAAAGAGCCACAAGAATGGCAGGTCAGATTAATATAACATTAAAGGTGCTTTACAATGTCATCATGATGCTAAGGTGTTCTGGGGGTTTGCTAGGTTGTAGTTTACATGCCCCGGGTCAAGAGAGTTGAGAAGGAAGTTTGTCTTTAATACAGTCATCACATAGGAATGCGTTCACAAGTTTCCTCCTCTTCTGGTGCATTCTGCCAGTTCAAAACAACCTGCTTTAAAACTACAAATACCAAGAGACGTGAATGTTCTCAGACTAAGGCTGATGATACACAGGGCAACTTTTTTTTAGCAATGTTGCTTGGGCAATTTCCCATTGAGAATGGGTCACAAATATCTATCTGGATATTTTAGATCGGTTGTGTCTCACCTGGTTGCCCACTGACGGCAACATTTCCCAAAGTTGCCCGGAAACATTGCTCAAAAAGTTGCCCAGTGTATCATCAGTCTAAGATCTCATAAGATAATGACTAGAGGTTTCCTTAGCATAACAAACACTGATGTAGACATCGCTCTACCTGCAACCACACATCTGGAGGCAGCATTTGACCTTGCCGTTAAAGTTAATTTATTAATGGATTGCATCCTATTTCAGAAGACACTTTCTTTCAAAGCAGCTTACATTGCATTAAAACTAGCCTGAGGTTAAATGCAGTGCTCAAGGACACAATAGCTGTAGATCTTAAATGATGCCTTATGGGATTTGAACCTGCTACCTCTGGGTTTCAACATAGATCTATGAACATTATACTATAGAATGCCTTTCAGATATGATACCATGAAAAATTAATAAAGCAATGTCAAATTTGCACTAAGCATGAGCTGACTTCAGCAGAAGTGTCTGTTTAATGCTGCTCAGAAGTGGCATAAATGCATTTACAAAGCATTTTCATCTTGTTTTAAGGATATTTAGATATTGTTTTACTGGCAAACAATATAAAATACTGATTAAAAACAGCCTGTTTTTGTAGTTTCTTATTGCTAGATCACATTGAGTTCTGTATCATAACATTGCAATAGACGGATTAATCATGATGCAACAACGAAAAATCTGTGGGCTTTCATTTGGTGTTTATTAATAAGGACTTTAATAGACAGGTAGCGGGTAATTAGACATGCGCATAGCTTTTTGCGCACACCGGTATACTGCATTTATATCCATAAAACCTTTTAAAACGCTCGGGTGCTTTTCTCTTGGAAATATAGTAGTGATCAAACAAAACAACTAATATAATGTACGAATCGTGTTAGGTACAACAAATTAAGAGTGTTGACATTAAACGCCACATTTTGCGCACTGAAATGCGAAAACCCGTTATCCAGGTCACGGGCATATGGTCCGTTACTTTTGTTGTTTTCTTTAAGACAGGTGGCACAGAAACCTAAATGAACAAGCTTTAACATAATAATAGGTTTATAATAACATAATAAAATATGCGCACATATTAATACTATAGCAAAATATTCCGCGTCCTTTGACCACCCGTGTGTTTATCCAGGGTTTCATAGACATTTTACACGTATTTTTTAATTCAGTTGTACTTACCTTTGTCTGACAGCATAAGTTTTTCTTCAAAGCTGCTCTCTAGAGCCTTGTTCTCCATTTTGTTCATGGTTTGCAGTCAGTCATTCCATTACAGGGTCCAACGCGTAAAAAAGAGGAACTCCCAGATATGAACACACCCGAATGCAGTGGCCCTTTAAATCTGGTCAATAACAAACAGTTGAGCTCAACTGATAGAATAATATGATCAGTGATTGATTAAATTCGCTATTCCCACTGAAATGTGTGATCGCAGCAGTGAAAACTAAAGATAGAGAAAGAGGGGGGCCCATGTCCGGGGCCCTACCCACCGCACAGCAGCCGCTATCTGAATACAGCGGCTCGATGCGGGACGCTCTCTGCCTATCCACTAGAGCGTACCATTCGCCTGATGGGGGACACCGACGCGCAGATAGCGCATTATTCATGGTTATATACTCTATTTCTGGTTTTATATCTCTAATTTACTTAAATAAATGAAGGATAATTCTGGAGTCTTCTCAGGTGCTGTGAAAGAAAAGGTAGGTTTGTAGGTTTTGGAAGAAAGGCTCCCCCCTCTGGTTTCTAAAAGCTGGATCTGCGGCATCAGGATTGAGGCACAAGGGTACACGTCCTTTATTAATGTGTCCCGCTGGAAAACGGACGTGGATCTCACATTTTAATAATCATCAAATGTACACTATGACCTGGTGGGTATTTAATTCCATAAGTGATTAAACGTTAAATTGTGTGCATTTAGCCGACAAATTTTTAAATAAAAATTCTTATTATTTATTAATATTTTAATTTAATATTAGAAAATACTACTACTAGGCCTACCACTACTACTAAAAGTATTTATTTATTTAAAAAACGCTGATTTAATTGATGAGCTAATATTAATTACAAAAAATATCAATTGTAGACAGGGTTATTGTAGTTAACTAAAACTAAACTGTAAAATAAATTGCTTTACCTGAAATTAGAACATCAACTACAATAATACAACATTTTTATATCAGCTAGTTGCCAACATTTATCATTTTCACTTATTTTAATGATGTACTAAAATAACAAAAACTAAAACTGGGAAAAAACTGTATAGATAGATTGACAGATTAAAAAAAAAAAAAAAATGTTACTAAAATTACTAAACATTTAATTAAAATTAAAATGGAAATGAAAAACACAAAATTCTATATACATATATATATATAAAACATAATAGTAACTCAATGATAAAATAACAGATTGCAGACAATGGTTCAAAAAGTAGCTACAGTTCTCCCCATAAATACGTAACAAAATGAACCATGTCTAAGACCTGAATTATAATAATTGGTACAGTGCCAGTAAAAGACCCTCAGACCCTTATAACTGAGACCACACCAATCTGAGACTGCTGGAAATGTCATTACAGTTCCCACTGGATTGGATCATGTGTAGACCAGTGTGAGTCTGGTCTTATTTAATACTTTAACTGGAGCATTTAAGAGTTGTAATCAGGCCATTACAGCAGCACGAAACCAATCAGCCATCTGGTACCACTGATATAACCCTGCCAACAACACCAAACTAGTGGACCATACCTGCACTAAACCACTTAGATTTGTGTGAATAATCTACATTTCCAAACACAATCACTTAAATGTTTAAAAAACGCAGCTTAAAATCGATTAGCTAAAATACGCATGGGTCAAAACACAGCATGCGCCGCAGTCAGGCGGAGAGTTTCTCAGACTGCTTTCAGTCCCTGCTTGAGGGCATTTGGAGATAAATGTACATCCATCAGTCATGAGTTAAACAATTGAGATCTGTACAGCTCAGAAGCCCGGGGATGTGTATCCGGCGTGATGGCGCACTCATTGCATACCCTTCCTAAAATCATCTCAGTTATGTCTCGTTGCCATGGAGAATGATGCAGATGAGATAAAAAGATGCTTTGTTGAGATGATATAGGTGAGCATGCGGTCAGGTTGGGCCACATTGGACAGCCTTAAACCACAAATAAGCTAGTTTGTTTATGAGCAGATGCTGATGGGTTTTATATTATCTGCTTTGTAAAGATCTCACATCAAAATACTCTTCTAATGTGGTCTGCAAACTGAAAGAAGAGGCAGAACCACAGATAAGAGGTTAGACGTAATATCTGATTGAAGGTATTTTGTGAACTAAGATGCACCATTCATCACTGATAGATCAAGGGCAAATTTGAGGCTTTTTTGAAGCCCAGTTTGAAGAAACTGCTGGCATTTCCTTCAAAACACCTTCACTGAGCTTTAATGTATTTTTATTTAAGGTTTAATTTTAGCCAATTTGCACTTAAAGTAAACTTATTTTGTTTCAGTTACACTGTAAAAAAAAAAAATATTTGAAGTTGTAAATAAAACAAAGATTATTGGAATTATTATTGGAGATGTACAATGACCTTTTTAGACTATGTTGGCCATTAGCTTGATCACAAGAGGCTGGAGCCCTCAAAAACATCACATAATTTTAACAGCTAAGATCAGTTTATGAAATCTGTAAGATATACATATGATAAGCTGTTTTGGACAATGGTGAGGTCAGCATTTGAATATATTCACAGCTGCTGACGGGGGTGGTTGAACAGCTGCAGGGTTTGAGATATCAGCAACAGGCAACATACGGGATGGGTGGACAACATTCTGCATTACTGCACTCTTATTACTCCAAAAATTTAAAAAAAATGTAAAATTCCAAAAACTGTACTGAATTTTTACTGTAAGGCCTCCCATACTGAAAAGATCTAGCACTGAATGAACCAAGATAAAAGGTCCAAAAGAGGTTTTTCGCAATTATGTCATAAAATAACCATTGATGGCTCCCCAAAGAACCTTTTGTGAACAGTTCTAAAGTAAGTAATCACCTAGCATATACCCTAGCAACTGCAAAGCGTCCCACTAAAAACCACTCAGAACACCTTAGTAACCGCATAACAATAACCCAGCAACCACCCAGAACACGCTAGAATCCTGGTGGTGAGTTTTGAGAACATTTATTGTATATATGTATTCATAATTATCATTATAAATTATTTGCATATACACTTCACCATTAAGAAGTTACGATTCAGTAATATATATATATATATATATATATATATATATATATATATTTTCAATTAACACATTTATTCAGCAAGGACGCATTAAACTGATCAAAAGTGATGGCGAAGACATTTATAATGTTACCAAAAAAAATTGTTTCAATCTATTCCTTTCTATTCATCAAAGAATTCTGAAAAAATGCATCATGGGTTTCACAAAAATATTAAGCAGCACAACCGTTTCTAACATTGATAATAACGATAAAAGCTTCTGGAGCAGCAAATCAGCATATTAGAATGATTTCTGAAGGATCATGTGACACTGAAGACTGGAGTGATGATGTTGAAAATTCAGCTTTGCATCACAGGAATAAATTATATTTTTTTATAGTGAAACATAGAAAACAGTTCTATTAAATTGTAATAATATTTCACAATGTTACTATTTTTACTGTATTTTTGAACAAATAAATGCAGCCTTGGTGAGCAATTGTCTATTATATTTTTTAGCCAATAATCAGAATCAGAATCAGAAAGAGCTTTATTGCCAAGTGTGTTTTCACACACAAGGAATTTGTCTTGGTGTTATGAGCTACCAGTACAGAAAGTACAAACATAGTGCAGACAACATATAATTAAGGTGATAAAGAACACTAATGAAGAGAATATACAATGTAACTTCTCATAAATGAATAATCTTTTACATTGTTACATCATAATCTATAAATGTTTAAGCAGGTAAAGCCCATTAATCACCTCAAAACAGCCCTGATGAATAACTTTTATACATAATGTTGAACTTGTCCAGAGGTCATTCAGTGACGCTCCAGAGGACATTTTCATGTCATGACCGTCTGAAATCCCCACATAGATTTTTGCATTGTTCAGATCAGCTCAGACCTCCACACCCTCCTCTAGTCCAGTAACAGCTGCTCCCACCCCGGTATTAAACCACTGACCCAGGATCAGCTGAAGAGTATCAACTGAACCGAGATCTCCCCCAATGAAGGCGGTAGCCCACATTCCCCTCGTCTCCCAAACTCACAGCTGCTCGTGGCCAACCCAAGCTCACCGGCAGAAAGCGAGGCAAGCCCGCCATCAGAAAGTATGGCAAGCCCGCCAGTAGAAGCTCCTCGCAAATGCCCTCCAGTGCCTGCTCCTCGTAAGCGCTCTCCTATGAATCAGCTGGTCCCGTCCAGCTCTCCTGTGTCTCCGCTGGTCCTGTCCAGCTCTCCTGTGTCCCCGCTGGTTCCGTCCAATTCCGCGCTGCCAGAGCGCCTCCAAGAATCCGCGCTGCCAGAGCGCCCCCGAGAGTCCGCGCTTCCAGAGCACCCCCTAGAGTCCGCGCTTCCAGAGCGCCCCCTAGAGTCCGCGCTTCCAAAGCGCCCCCTAGAGTCCACGCTTCCAGAGCGCCCCCTAGAGTCCGCGCTTCCAGAGCGCCCCCTAGAGTCCGCGCTTCCAAAGCGCCCCCTAGAGTCCACGCTTCCAGAGAGCCCCCTAGAGTCCGCGCTTCCAGAGCGCCCCCGAGAGTCAGCGCTGTCAGAGCGCCCCCGAGAGTGCGCGCTGTCCGAGCGCCCTCTAGTGCCCACTCCTCCAGACCGCCCTCTAATGCCCGCTCCTCCTAAGCGTCCTGAAGTGATCATGCTTCCTGAGCGCCCACCGGAGCCCGCTCCTTCAGAGAGGAGCTTCCCCAATAATTTTTTTTGGGGGGGCTATATATCCCTGTCTTGGATAACCATAGTGGCCAGGGGGAAAAAATAGATCCGCCATGGCCGTCCAAGCTCACAGATCCGCCATGGCTCCCCGAGCCTCCAGTCCCGCCATGGCTCCTCGAGTATCCACCTAGCCACTAATTGAGCACACCTGCACGTCATCTGTTCACTCATTAGCCAAGCCTTAAAAACACACACCTCACAGCACTCCAGTGTCCGGTCTCGTTACAACATTACAACCTACTACGTGAATCGTTCCTACGAAGAGGACTACTTCTCTATGCTTATCTCTATGCTTGATACTTACCGTCTTGTCTACTTACCTGCTGTGTTTCATCCCAAGTGTGTCTTCCAGCGATCCCAAGTCTATCAGCTCCTGAGTCTCATCCTGGTCCACTGTGTTGGTGAGGTGTGTGGTTAACTCTTGTTCCGTGTCTCCTGTTTAAAGAGGATTTCCAAGTTTCCATTCCTCCTGATCACTGAAGAATCCGAGAATCATCGCTCACCTGTCTCATTCCATATCCTCAAGTCTGTCGATTAAAAACCTGTTCACGTCACGCCGTCTGTGTCCCTATTCTGTAACAAAAAGCAGCTGTTTTTATGTGAAATATATTCAAAAATATCTGTGTATTGTGATGAACTTCTTGGCTGGCAATATATAAACTGGCAAAAATCATTATATAAAAGTAAATGTAACCAGTGCATTATTGCTCTTAACAACATGAAAGAGAACCCTTGTGTGTGCAAATTTATTACAGATCTGACTGAACACTTACGGTAGAACGGTTCTCTTCACAGGTTCTGGTGGTTGATAGGGGTTATAGGTCCCGGGACCAGGGATGGTGTTTCTCACTGGTGGCTGGATCCGGGAAGTGGTGGATTTAAAACAGGAGTAAGGAACTTGAGGCGTCTTCTGGAGCAAAATGTCACTCACGTTATAGTGGCCTTCAGAACAAGGACAGAGATGGATTCATCAACAGTAATTTCTATTGTTTATATGTTTTTCACAATGATTTGAGTAGATTGAGAGTTTTAAATATGAACATGTGAACAAATAAATTAATATCATCACAACATTTGACTGTAATTAGAACAAGACAAAGTAATGGCACGAGAATATCTCTTCTTTTATAAAGAATATAACACCTCATTTCATTACTGAATTTAAAATATGTACAGTGGTTGTAATTATGTGCACATGCAAACATATATTCACACTCTTGAAAAGCTGACGAAATTCATCAATATTTGTTTTCAAATATATATATATATTTTTTTTTTACCTCACAATTACTCAGAAGTGTTTTAACACTTGGTATTGCAACTAACTTAATATTCTTCATCTAAAACTGGTCAAATATATGAGTTACTCACAGGGAGAGGGTCCTTTAAAGTTGTCTGAGACACTGACATTCCTTCTGGTTTTAGAGCGAAATGCACTTTGAGCAGAAACGGTTGAATTTTTGTCCATGGCACTATAAGACACCTGACAGCAAATAAATAAATAAACTAAAAAATAAAAATAATGAAATCATACACTACCACTCAAAAGTTTGGCGTCAGCACGATTTTTTTTTTCATCAAATCAAGTGACAGTAAAGACATTTATAATGTTACAAAAGATTTATATTTCAACGAATGTTGTTCTTGTGAACTTTCTATTCATTAAAGAATCTTGAGTAAAACATGTATCACTGATTTTTACAAAAATTTTTGTAAACATTCAACACTGATGCAAATAAAAATGTGTCTTGAGCAGCAAACTAGCATATTAGAATGATTTCTGAAGGTCATGTGACACTGAAGACTGGAGTAATGATGCTGCAAATTCAGCTTTGCATCACAGGAATAAATTACATTTTAAATACATTCAAATAGAAAGCAATTATTTTAAATTGTAATAAAATTTCACAACATTACTGACACTGACCATATTTTAAATTAAATATCTTACCAACCCAAAACTTTTTTTTTATTGAATTGTAAGCTTTCACTGTGAGAAATAACAATCGAGATGCATGCTGGGTGATACATACATCATACTGATTTGGTGCAGGATTTTCATTTTTTGGTTTTTCCCTCTTTACTGCAACAGGCAGACGAAACATTCTGGATTCTCCTCTGGTAAAATCGTGTTTGTGAAGTAGAGACGTCTGGAGGTTACAAGCATCAGGTCCTGGGCTTAATCTCCGGAAGCTACAGGGCACACGACCAGCCTTGAGATATGAAACAGTCAGTAATATTATTCATAATAACATATTTCAATGAAGTGCAAAGCAATTAACAGGAAGGGCAAATGTCTAAAGCATAAAAGTGCCTGCAAATGCATTAGTTAATGTAGGCTCTGATCAGGGTCTCACTTTTGAAGCAAAGCTGCCTGTTCCTCTCTTAGAGAATGAAGGACTGCATCCCTCAGCGGGTGCATGTGTGATGTATGAACCAGGCCCTGGATTCTCATTCTAAAATGATAGATAGATAGATAGATAGATAGATAGATAGATAGATAGATAGATAGATAGATAGATAGATAGATAGATAGATAGATAGGAACACCATAAAATCTTATATGCCATAACAAATGAACATAGGAGAGATTATTTGTTAAACTCACCAGGTGATCTTGAAACCTCTTTGACTGCGAAGAAAAGCCTTTCCTCTCTTCATTGCTGATGATGATTGTCTGGTACTTGGTTGGAATAGATGAAGCACATCCCTGAACTACAGAATGAAATACATGACGGCTCTGAATAAGATTAAATACACTTTAGCAGATTTAATGACACTAAAGGCAAATCACTCACATTCATTCAGGCCTTTGTAGAGTTTACCCATGCTTTCCTTTCCTTGAATGTCATGTAGTTTTCTTAGTACAGAGGGAGACCGAAAAAATAAACATTAAAAAGTCTTTATTAATAACCAGTCGGTTTAAACACTGAGAGAAATACCTGTTCTGTTGTTTTCATGCTGTTGCAGGAGTTTGTGTTGGACTGACTTTGTGTTGCCATAGCAACACGTAAACGTAAACTAAGTAAACAAATTATATATATATATACATTAAAAACACTAACATGTATTTACAATTAATATAGATTATATTGTTATGATCCAATCGAGTAAAAGTAACTATATATTTCTATTTAATAAATATATTATTAATGAAATAGTTGCTCTTGCCTTCACATCCCGTTGAAGAATGCATCCCAAAATACGTTTTTACTGATACGTCTTATACAAAAAAAAAAGAAAGTTGCTTTTATAACAAGTACTCTGTCGCCGCTTGGTGGCCACTGGCTATGTATGTGTGTGTAAAATGACAGAAAAGACAAAAAAGCGGTAGAAAGCGCGAGAAACCGGGAGAATTTGTTGTGCGGGAGACGAACGCGCTCCATGTTATTGTTGGCTGAAGGCAAAGAAATTTAATTGGCTAGAACTGGAAAAAACCGCAGGGAGGCGTGGCTTACCTGTTCAAGCCCGCGTTTCATTGGTTAAGGAGGAGGACACGTCACATGGAAACGATCTAAACTTAATGTAAATGCGAAGGAAATCATTAATGATACATTATTACATTATTATTAGGATTTCAGTATGTATTTATCAGGATTTCATTATTATTAATAATAATAATTTCCCTGTCCTAAAGTTCTTTGCTGATAGTAACGTTACCTAAACCGCAAGGACTAATGTACGTTACTGTACGAACGACAACACGTGCAACCCTCTACAGTTAAGGTTTATCACAGTCCTCAGTCGATCGATAAACAGATCCGATCGATAAACCAATCCAAAACTGATAGGGACAACCCTAGCAGCAGTTTTTAATAAATTTTTTGAACTTTAGTGGTTAGAATTCTGCTCTGGCTGCGAAGCGAGCGCCCCCTGTCGGACCGGAGGACATGCGCAGTACTACAGTCAGAGGTCCAGCTTCAGCTGTTCTCGGTCATTGAGCAGCTCAGCTCCATCATGGCGATGCACGCCAAAGCGACTCCACCGCAGATCCCCGACACCCGCCGCGAGCTCTCCGAGCTGGTCAAGAGAAAACAAGAGCTTGCGGTAATTATAAACCTTTCTAAATGTCCAGAACTCTGTTGATGCGCCACCAAATGAGACTGAAATACCCGTATCTGTGTTAGCATAACGTTACTAACACGAGTCTGAAATAAACCGTTACAAATACTTTATATAAAATAAATGCACGAATGTGTGTTGTATTTAAAAATCAAAAAGTCTTAGTTAACCGTAGTTGTACAACATATATCAAAATTATATTCCAATAACTACTGTATAGCTATGCTAACATGCTAACTGTGTTAGCTACTTTTGTTGTGGCGCCTCCTGATGCACAACATATAATTATAAAGCATGAAAAACATGCCTCTTGTGCACAGCTTCGGTTTACAAAATGAACAAAGAAAGTAGAACTGCACAGAAATATGAATATAATTTCATCATATATGCTCAAACTTTTTTGCATTTTTAACAGGAGACTCTGGTGAATCTAGAAAGACAGATTTATGCATTTGAAGGCAGTTACCTGGAGGACACTCAGATGTATGGTAACATCATTCGAGGATGGGACCGCTATCTAACTAATCAAAAGTGAGTGTGATATGACTTCATGTGGTTCACTGATGATGAATCATAAAAACATACAGGTTAACATCAACTGGTCTCCTACTTTAGGAATTCAAACAGCAAGACTGATCGGAGGAATAGGAAATTCAAGGAAGCAGAACGACTTTTCAGCAAGTCCTCCGTCACATCAGTGGCGGTCAGTGTCTTAGAAATATACATACTTCGTGTATAAGAAATAAGATTAGCTAAAGAAATAAAACGGTAAAATCTATATTCAATTGGTTTTGGTGGACTGTCACACAGGCTGTTTGTGCTCTTGGAGGAATTCCTGATCATATGAATGAAAAACGTGAGTAAAATCTCAAGCTGCAATAAATATCTATCAATCATGTATTGTTTTTAAATGTTAAATGGGCTGTATTTTAAAACCTAGTTAGCTGGGAACCACAATTTTGTGCCCCATAGACTCATTTGAGTATTTGAAATCCAGTAAGATGTGTCTACCCAGTATTTCTGGGTATCACCAGTGAAAATGGGTATTGTGAAATAAAAATTGAGATTGAATTGAATCTCAGTGTATTTAGTGGCTTGATATTTTAATTTCTAGTTTGTAAACTTTCCTTTTCTTCTGTTTTCTCAGGCGAACCAGGCAGCGGAACAGAGAGCGACACGTCCCCAGATCTCCAAAACCAGGAAAACGAACCCAGCCAGGAAGACACAGAGGAGGCAGATGGAGCCCTGCAAGACCTGAAACCCCAGAAAGCTGCTTCGTCTTCCACAGGAAGCCACCACAGCAGCCACAAGAAACGCAAGAACAAGAACAGACACAGGTACAGGATATAAGATGGTTCTTTACTTACAACCTCATTCTGGCTGATCCAGTGCTTATTGAAACAGACTGTTATTCGATTGTAAATGATGTAATGTCTTTTGGACACATCTGAATATGGGGGTAGTTGTAAGTTAACATATTCATGGATGGTTACGATAGCTGTGCTTCTTTTCTCAAATGGGAGGGTTTTACTTCAGTTTCACAGTGCTGTGGCTCCTGCTCAGCTCAATTTGCTCTTTCCTCTCATGTGGATCCAGCCTAGAGTCTCTTACTTACTAGAGTCCTGATGTTTGATGCTGTTTTGGTCCACTTTTGTCCGTTTGATTTTGAGAAGATTCTCAGTAACATCCGCGTTTGTATTAGATGGACGAAAGGAAGATTTGAGAAGCTATTTTTCCTTGATTCCGCGCAGAGTATTTACAGCCACTTCTGCATTTATAGATGATTTATGGAAAATTATGGATTAAAAGATTAGATATTAATTTTAAACCCTGTTAATCTTAACCATAAAATTAAATTTCATGATTAAATACTGGCCTGTTTGTCTGCAGTTTTGTTTTTTTAGGAATTGCATAATACATTATTATATATTTTTTCTTAAGAACTAATTTGTATTTTATTGTCATGCAATTTGCTGCCACAATGAATATTTGATGAATGAAATCAAAGTTTATCTTGTGTGGTTTGCCTCTAAAATATGATGAAGAAAATGGCAAAGTAATACATTATAGGCACAATAAAAACAAACTATATTTTAATTAAATTAAGTAATTATATTTGAATAATTTCATGTCTGTTACATATTCTAGCCATTAACAAGTTTGAATTGCTCTTCAAACCCATGTCTTGATCTTTCTGTCTTTCTTCTGGAAACTGATGGTTGCATCCAGGATCACTTCAGATTAAATAAGATGAGCACTAGTTAGGGTCCTATATTTACTAACACACTAGAGAGGATGCATTAGTGTCTGTCCTGTTGTTCATCTAGTGTACTACTGAAGGTATAAACCCACGCATTGACACCCTATTTAGTGGACTGTGTGATTGACGTGCTGCTCAGTGTAGTGCACTAACCTCTGATGCTCTCTTCCTTCCTAACGCTGCCCCCTTCAGCCCTTCTGGCATGTTTGATTATGACTTTGAGTAAGTCTCAATTTTACTTCCTGTTTCTCACTCCCGTGCGTGTCTTCTGTCCGAACTGCGTGGGGGCCGTCCATGTCGTATGGATGAATGCTATGACGCTTGCTTCTACCTGATCATTCGCAGATGTTGCTGCAGTTTGTTTTTTGTTTGGTTTTGCTTGGTTTTACAATTATTTCCAGCTGCATGTTTGTGGAATTCATAGACATGATGGGTTTAGAGTTAGTTGCATGCAGGGTTTTTAACAGGTTCATTTGTTTATATGACTGTGATGGGCCACTTGTTAATGAATGATTTTCCTTACAGATTTGACATGAAGATGAACAAGAAACCCAGAGCAGTAAGTTCAGATGTGCTAAAATATGTTTTGTTTATATATGCAAATGCAAGTTTTATCTATAGAAAGTTTTACTTTTGTTTGTAAGAGACACTATTATGTCGTATCTGTATCCTGAGTGTTTTCTCAGTGTAATTGTTTGATTCTGCAGGATTACTCGGCCTAATAGATCCGGATAATATTCATGCAAACCAAACCTCTTCAGTCAGCTCCAGTTCTCTCCGGTCTAGATCGTATGGATCTTACAATGCATTTCTCCATGTTTGTATTTGCTTCTTTCTCGACTGTAGTGAAGCACTCATGTGATTTTTTTATTTTTATTTTTTTTTTTATTATTCTCTGATGGAATCAGATCCGCCTGTTATTGCATGATATGTACTGCAGACATGAGGTTCCAATTCTGCTCATAATGATGGAATCTTTTTATTTATGATGTTACATGAACGATGTATCAGTAGACCAAACCTTTCCCTCATGCTTTTTGGATATCCCTCACTTTTGTTTTGTAAAACTTGTGTAGCTAATGTAAAAAGTTGGTCATGTCTTTACTTTTTTGTTGTTTTATACCATCTTGTTTTGAATAAAACTGAAATAAGACAATGATTTGTTGTTTGTTGACTACTTCTTGGATTAAAGATTGTAACCTTCCATCTTTGGACTGTAATCATATTACAGGTTTTTAATGGAAGTGGTCTGGTTTAGTCAGGTTTATGTGAAACTGGAAACAGAACTGAATAGAACTAGATTTAATCGTCAAATACTCAAAAGTAATACACCGAAACATAAATTGTATTAATGTATTTCATTGTTTTGTTTGTAAACTTTTAACGTTTCTGTCATTTTCCCACTCGACACAAAGACTAAATAAGCAGGAAATATATATGACCTCGAGGCATAGACACCTGTCACACAATGTTCGGTCTGTTCGTTAGGCAGAGGAATGAAAAATTACTGAATGCAAATATGCATGAGATTAACTAATTTTTTCACAGATATTTTTTTTTTCAAAGAGATATGTTCAAGCTAATTAATATTGTTTGCCTTTAATATAAACAGCAAATTATTTCTGTGATCCCCCCCCCCCCCCCGCTTGTTTAGAAAGGAAATGTTCTCCCACAAAATGTTTACTGTTAATGTTTACCTGTTACACTGACTCAGCATGCCCCATTTACATTAGATTAAACTTGGTCATACAAAATACAGCAGTTTAGTTCAGATTGTGTGTGTGTGTGTGTGTATACACCTACTTAACCATATTTTGGGGACAAATTTGTACTTCGTAAATCCATTGTCACTTAACAGTCCATCGCTGGCTCAAGAAATGCAACTTGAATCTCACAAGGAGAAAGCCATACATCAATCCTATGCAGAGAAGTTCTCTGGGCCCGAGGTCATCTCAGATGTGCTATGGTCAGATGAGTCCACATTTCAGCTTTTTTTTGGGAAAACAGACATTGAGTTCTCTGTGCCAAAGCAAAACGGGACCATTCAGACTTTTATCAACGACATGGGGTACATTAGTGGCCATGGCATGGGGGACTTGGGTGAAGGTACCATTGAACTGAGGCATATATTGGGATAGTAAAGAGACATTCTGTCATTAAAAAGGACATAATTTCCAGGGACATTAATGGTTATTAAAGCAAGACAATGCCAGGCCTCATTCATGTGCAACAACATTGTGGTTTAGACACTGAGTATACTATATATGCTTGACTGGCCTGCCTGTGGTCCAGTAGCCATTATTAGTCCTATAAGGTTAGTAATCAGTTTTTTTCTTTAAGGCTGGTCATCTATATATATATATATATATATATATATATACATACATACATATGTATGTATGAACCTACATCCCCTCCAACTTACGAACCTACATCCCTTCCAGAAGTCTGAGATCTGCTAGTGAGCGACGCCTTGTGGTACCATCACAGAGAGGCTCAAAATCACTCTCCAGAACATTCTCGTTCACCATTCCTGGCTGGTGGAATAATCTTCCCACCCCTATCCGGAACGCCGGATCCCTGGCAATCTTCAAGCAACAACTGAAAACTCATCTCTTTCGGCAGTACTTGACTTCATCCTAAACTCCAAAAAAAACTCTTTCCCTCTATCCCTCTATCCCTCTCCCTCCCTTACTAGATTGCACTTATTTGAACAATGACTGAGACTTGGTGTTACGAGCACTTCTTCTGTCTCTTTCTGATTGCCTCTTCAAGATGAATCGCTTTTTGTATTCCCCAATTGTAAGTTGCTTTGGATAAAAGCGTCTGCCAAATGACTAAATGTAAATGTATACAGGTCCTTCTCAAAAAATTAGCATATTGTGATAAAGTTCATTATTTTCTGTAATGTACTGATAAACATTAAACTTTCATATATTTTAGATTCATTACAACACAACTGAAGTAGTTCAAGCCTTTTATTGTTTTAATATTGATGATTTTGGCATACAGCTCATGAAAACCCAAAATTCCTATCTCAAAAAATTAGCATATCATGAAAAGGTTCTCTAAACGAGCTATTAACCTAATCATCTGAATCAACTAATTAACTCTAAACACCTGCAAAAGATTCCTGAGGCTTTTAAAAACTCCCAGCCTGGTTCATTACTTAAAACCGCAATCATGGGTAAGACTGCCGACCTGACTGCTGTCCAGAAGGCCATCATTGACACCCTCAAGCAAGAGGGTAAGACACAGAAAGAAATTTCTGAACGAATAGGCTGTTCCCAGAGTGCTGTATCAAGGCACCTCAGTGGGAAGTCTGTGGGAAGGAAAAAGTGTGGCAGAAAACGCAGCACAACGAGAAGAGGTGACCGGACCCTGAGGAAGATTGTGGAGAAGGACCGATTCCAGACCTTGGGGGACCTGCGGAAGCAGTGGACTGAGTCTGGAGTAGAAACATCCAGAGCCACCGTGTACAGGCGTGTGCAGGAAATGGGCTACAGGTGCCGCATTCCCCAGGTCAAGCCACTTTTGAACCAGAAACAGCGGCAGAAGCGCCTGACCTGGGCTACAGAGAAGCAGCACTGGACTGTTGCTCAGTGGTCCAAAGTACTTTTTTCGGATGAAAGCAAATTTTGCATGTCATTCGGAAATCAAGGTGCCAGAGTCTGGAGGAAGACTGGGGAGAGGGAAATGCCAAAATGCCTGAAGTCCAGTGTCAAGTACCCACAGTCAGTGATGCTGGTGTTGGTCCACTGTGTTTTATCAAGGGCAGGGTCAATGCAGCTAGCTATCAGGAGATTTTGGAGCACTTCATGCTTCCATCTGTTGAAAAGCTTTATGGAGATGAAGATTTCATTTTTCAGCACGACCTGCTCACAGTGCCAAAACCACTGGTAAATGGTTTACTGACCATGGTATTACTGTGCTCAATTGGCCTGCCAACTCTCCTGACCTGAACCCCATAGAGAATCTGTGGGATATTGTGAAGAGAAAGTTGAGACGCAAGACCCAACACTCTGGATGAGCTTAAGGCCGCTATCGAAGCATCCTGGGCCTCCATAACACCTCAGCAGTGCCACAGGCTGATTGCCTCCATGCCACGCCGCATTGAAGCAGTCATTTCTGCAAAAGGATTCCCGACCAAGTATTGAGTGCATAACTGAACATAATTATTTGAAGGTTGACTTTTTTTTTTTGTATTAAAAACTTTTCTTTTATTGGTCGGATGAAATATGCTAATTTTTTGGGTTTTCATGAGCTGTATGCCAAAATCATCAATATTATAACAATAAAAGGCTTGAACTACTTCAGTTGTAATGAATCTAAAATATATGAAAGTCTAATGTTTATCAGTACATTACAGAAAATAATGAACTTTATCACAATATGCTAATTTTTTGAGAAGGACCTGTGTATATATATTAGTTTGTTACAAAAGAACGTACATTGCTCTAATTTGAATCCAAAAAGTATGACTGTTTGCCCCTGAGTGTTTTCTCAGTGTAATTGTTTGATTCTGCAGGATTACTCGGCCTAATAGATCCGGATAATATTCATGCAAACCAAACCTCTTCAGTCAGCTCCAGTTCTCTCCGGTCTAGATCGTATGGATCTTACAATGCATTTCTCCATGTTTGTATTTGCTTCTTTCTCGACTGTAGTGAAGCACTCATGTGATTTTTTTTTTTTTTTTTTTTTTTTTTTTTTTTTTTATTATTCTCTGATGGAATCAGATCCGCCTGTTATTGCATGATATGTACTGCAGACATGAGGTTCCAATTCTGCTCATAATGATGGAATCTTTTTATTTATGATGTTACATGAACGATGTATCAGTAGACCAAACCTTTCCCTCATGCTTTTTGGATATCCCTCACTTTTGTTTTGTAAAACTTGTGTAGCTAATGTAAAAAGTTGGTCATGTCTTTACTTTTTTGTTGTTTTATACCATCTTGTTTTGAATAAAACTGAAATAAGACAATGATTTGTTGTTTGTTGACTACTTCTTGGATTAAAGATTGTAACCTTCCATCTTTGGACTGTAATCATATTACAGGTTTTTAATGGAAGTGGTCTGGTTTAGTCAGGTTTATGTGAAACTGGAAACAGAACTGAATAGAACTAGATTTAATCGTCAAATACTCAAAAGTAATACACCGAAACACAAATTGTATTAATGTATTTCATTGTTTTGTTTGTAAACTTTAACGTTTCTGTCATTTTCCCACTGGACACAAAGACTAAATAAGCAGGAAATATATATGACCTCGAGGCATAGACACCTGTCACACAATGTTCGGTCTGTTCGTTAGGCAGAGGAATGAAAAATTACTGAATGCAAATATGCATGAGATTAATTTTTTCACAGATATTTTTTTTTTCAAAGAGATATGTTCAAGCTAATTAATATTGTTTGCCTTTAATATAAACAGCAAATTATTTCTGTGATTCCCCCCCGCTTGTTTAGAAAGGAAATGTTCTCCCACAAAATGTTTACTGTTAATGTTTACCTGTTACACTGACTCAGCATGCCCCATTTACATTAGATTAAACTTGGTCATACAAAATACAGCAGTTTAGTTCAGATTGTGTGTGTGTGTGTGTGTGTGTGTATACACCTACTTAACCATATTTTGGGGACAAATTTGTACTTCGTAAATCCATTGTCACTTAACAGTCCATCGCTGGCTCAAGAAATGCAACTTGAATCTCACAAGGAGAAAGCCATACATCAATCCTATGCAGAGAAGTTCTCTGGGCCCGAGGTCATCTCAGATGTGCTATGGTCAGATGAGTCCACATTTCAGCTTTTTTTTGGGAAAACAGACATTGAGTTCTCTGTGCCAAAGCAAAACGGGACCATTCAGACTTTTATCAACGACATGGGGTACATTAGTGGCCATGGCATGGGGGACTTGGGTGAAGGTACCATTGAACTGAGGCATATATTGGGATAGTAAAGAGACATTCTGTCATTAAAAAGGACATAATTTCCAGGGACATTAATGGTTATTAAAGCAAGACAATGCCAGGCCTCATTCATGTGCAACAACATTGTGGTTTAGACACTGAGTATACTATATATGCTTGACTGGCCTGCCTGTGGTCCAGTAGCCATTATTAGTCCTATAAGGTTAGTAATCAGTTTTTTTCTTTAAGGCTGGTCATCTATATATATATATATATATATATATATATATATATATACATACATACATATGTATGTACGAACCTACATCCCCTCCAGAAGTCTGAGATCTGCTAGTGAGCGACGCCTTGTGGTACCATCACAGAGAGGCTCAAAATCACTCTCCAGAACATTCTCGTTCACCATTCCTGGCTGGTGGAATAATCTTCCCACCCCTATCCGGAACGCCGGATCCCTGGCAATCTTCAAGCAACAACTGAAAACTCATCTCTTTCGGCAGTACTTGACTTCATCCTAAACTCCAAAAAAAACTCTTTCCCTCTATCCCTCTCCCTCCCTTACTAGATTGCACTTATTTGAACAATGACTGAGACTTGGTGTTACGAGCACTTCTTCTGTCTCTTTCTGATTGCCTCTTCAAGATGAATCGCTTTTTGTATTCCCCAATTGTAAGTTGCTTTGGATAAAAGCGTCTGCCAAATGACTAAATGTAAATGTATACAGGTCCTTCTCAAAAAATTAGCATATTGTGATAAAGTTCATTATTTTCTGTAATGTACTGATAAACATTAAACTTTCATATATTTTAGATTCATTACAACACAACTGAAGTAGTTCAAGCCTTTTATTGTTTTAATATTGATGATTTTGGCATACAGCTCATGAAAACCCAAAATTCCTATCTCAAAAAATTAGCATATCATGAAAAGGTTCTCTAAACGAGCTATTAACCTAATCATCTGAATCAACTAATTAACTCTAAACACCTGCAAAAGATTCCTGAGGCTTTTAAAAACTCCCAGCCTGGTTCATTACTTAAAACCGCAATCATGGGTAAGACTGCCGACCTGACTGCTGTCCAGAAGGCCATCATTGACACCCTCAAGCAAGAGGGTAAGACACAGAAAGAAATTTCTGAACGAATAGGCTGTTCCCAGAGTGCTGTATCAAGGCACCTCAGTGGGAAGTCTGTGGGAAGGAAAAAGTGTGGCAGAAAACGCAGCACAACGAGAAGAGGTGACCGGACCCTGAGGAAGATTGTGGAGAAGGACCGATTCCAGACCTTGGGGGACCTGCGGAAGCAGTGGACTGAGTCTGGAGTAGAAACATCCAGAGCCACCGTGTACAGGCGTGTGCAGGAAATGGGCTACAGGTGCCGCATTCCCCAGGTCAAGCCACTTTTGAACCAGAAACAGCGGCAGAAGCGCCTGACCTGGGCTACAGAGAAGCAGCACTGGACTGTTGCTCAGTGGTCCAAAGTACTTTTTTCGGATGAAAGCAAATTTTGCATGTCATTCGGAAATCAAGGTGCCAGAGTCTGGAGGAAGACTGGGGAGAGGGAAATGCCAAAATGCCTGAAGTCCAGTGTCAAGTACCCACAGTCAGTGATGCTGGTGTTGGTCCACTGTGTTTTATCAAGGGCAGGGTCAATGCAGCTAGCTATCAGGAGATTTTGGAGCACTTCATGCTTCCATCTGTTGAAAAGCTTTATGGAGATGAAGATTTCATTTTTCAGCACGACCTGCTCACAGTGCCAAAACCACTGGTAAATGGTTTACTGACCATGGTATTACTGTGCTCAATTGGCCTGCCAACTCTCCTGACCTGAACCCCATAGAGAATCTGTGGGATATTGTGAAGAGAAAGTTGAGACGCAAGACCCAACACTCTGGATGAGCTTAAGGCCGCTATCGAAGCATCCTGGGCCTCCATAACACCTCAGCAGTGCCACAGGCTGATTGCCTCCATGCCACGCCGCATTGAAGCAGTCATTTCTGCAAAAGGATTCCCGACCAAGTATTGAGTGCATAACTGAACATAATTATTTGAAGGTTGACTTTTTTTTTGTATTAAAAACACTTTTCTTTTATTGGTCGGATGAAATATGCTAATTTTTTGGGTTTTCATGAGCTGTATGCCAAAATCATCAATATTATAACAATAAAAGGCTTGAACTACTTCAGTTGTAATGAATCTAAAATATATGAAAGTCTAATGTTTATCAGTACATTACAGAAAATAATGAACTTTATCACAATATGCTAATTTTTTGAGAAGGACCTGTGTATATATATTAGTTTGTTACAAAAGAACGTACATTGCTCTAATTTGAATCCAAAAAGTATGACTGTTTGCCCCTGGCTAGCTGTTAATTGGTCAGACTAGTTCTTAAGATTAGTTAAGTATTTTTAAGTACTTCTTCGTGGGCTGATTGAAACATCAGTCCTAATACAAACAGACACACATGAATGCTAAATACCGAATACAGGGATAAATTCAAATACAGGAGGAGCTCTGATATATCTGTAGTTCAGAGAGAGATTCAGAGAAAGTGAAACTAACTTGATCACCCTGCAAACAAGCCTGCACTGGCCCTTTACAGGTCCACTTAGGACTAGCCCAAGGGCCACCAGCGGGCTGCCAGCGCAGGGCCTCTGAGAATTTGCTCATTGGCAAAACATTGTCCCCTTAGTGCTGGCCTTGCACAGGCAGCTCTCACTTAGCCCCCAGGAAGCCCTCACTAGGCCCACACAGGGCCCGCACTATTGATCTACAACAATACATCCGTTTCACTTTAAATACTTTTCAGTTACTATAACCTAAGTCTTTTGGAAAAACAGTTATTATATATCTGAAATGGATGCAGTCACCACATAACATGCCAGTATCATGTCAAATATGTACAGTAGTCAAAGGGATTTCAAATCAATAGATTTATTAAATACAAAATAGAAAACATTAAATTCAGGTTAATACAGCTAATTTAACACTCTGAAAGGGAATACAAATTATCTATACAAAATAATACAATTTAATAAAACATAAAATAAAAAATACCAAATTACTTTGACCTCTGCTGAAAAATGTTTTGATGTGCTAAAGTATTCATTGGCAAAGCTTACTCTTCCCCAGAGGTCTCTCAACTAGTCAGCAGACGGTGGTAGTGCTCCTTTCATCCAACCGCTCTGTCTCTTGAATTCCGCAACCACACCTTTATCTCTCTCGCAACTTGGCTGAAAGGATCATTTTCAATCAGCCTTTGAAAAGCAAATAGGCCTACATCAGGGATCCTAGTCTCATATTTTTTACATTTACACAAGGCTAATTATACAAAAAGTTTAGGACCATTTTACCATTTAGGAGGAAAGACACGCATGAAGCAGATAGCACTGTTTTTTTTATATGCACATATACCCAAAAATGTAAATAGCCTACACAAAGGTACAAAAGAAAAACAAAAAACATAACAAAAGAAAGCAACCAAAGCAATGTAAGATTGTAGGATTTGGTCATGTGAAAGTTGATGTGTGCAAAAGTCTTATCTGTTGTGCATCTATAAAAATGTATGAAAAATGAATTCGCCAAGTCTACGAAACCTCCTCCTATAAAACTATATAATAGCCTATTTTAGAAAAACAACAACAAATAACGGCACAAATAAAGTAATGTTCACCTTTTATTTGTATTTAGCTTTCATACAAACAAGAAATGTGAAATCACTGTCAAATAGACATCTCAGACTCACCTCATTAATATTAATATCTTTAACTTTAAACATACAGTATACCAGTCAAAAGTTTTTGAACAGTGTCAGAATGCTGCCACCACCACTGCCACTAGGGTCTCAAACACCGCCTTCACCAGACGTTGGTTGGCTTGACGCCTGGCAGCTAGACTGAGTTGTAACGTAAACTTTAGCCATAAGGCCCAGGAAAGATTTGCATACAGCAAAGGCAGTCTTCAAGTCCAAGTGATTTTATTTCGACAGCTGTCTCGTCACACGTGTTCACACCAAAAAAAAACATACCATAAAAATCAAACATGCTAAGAGCAGCAAAGCAACACCTGCACACTAATTTCGAGGGACAACCCAACTCGCCCGCCTCCCATCAAACAGATAGCTTACATAACTGCGACATTTGCTTCACCAAATTCTGTGAATGTGAAGAAGACGAAGGAGATTGTTGTTGACTTCAGGAGAGTACACACTCAGCATGCCCCTCTGACCATCAACGGTGCGACTGTGGAGAGAGTGAGCAGCACCAAGTTCCTGGGTGTGCACATCACTGAGGACCTCTCCTGGACTAACAACACTGTAGCACTGGCCAAGAAAGCACAGCAGCGTCTCTACTTCCTCCACAAACTCAGAAGAGCCAGAGCCCCGGCCCCCATCATGTGCACCTTCTACAGAGGCACCATCGAGAGCATCCTAACTAGCTGCATCACTGTGTGGTATGGCGCTTGCAACGCATCCTGCCGCAAGTCACTTCAACGCATAGTGAGAGCAGCTGAGAAGATCGTTGGTGTCTCTCTCCCCTCCCTCCAGGACATTTACAACACCCGTCTCACCCGAAGAGCCCTCCGCATTGCAGGTGATCCCACCCACCCAACACACAGCTTCTTCAGTCTGCTGCCATCAGGGAGGAGACTGCGGAGTCTCCAGGCGAGGACCAGCAGACTGAAGGACAGCTTCATACATCAGGCTGTCAGGAAGCTGAACTCCCTCCCGTCCCTGACCCCCCTCCCCTCTTTCACCCCCATTTAACACAGCAACTCTGACTCTGACATTTCCAACCCTTCAAATGAATCCCCGTGTCCATAAATGGTATAACCATCAATTAAAGGAATTTCGGATATCACATCATCAAAACACTCCCCTACCGAACTCAAGACCACACAGGCAATTCACATTACATCATATCTTACACAATAAACATATGCAAAATAAAAACATATGAAACCTTTAAAGTCTCGTCCCCTTTTATACACAACTACAGGACACCATTTGAACCCTAGACATTGGTTCCTTACACACATCAAATCATAAACATAAACAACAAATTCATAAACACAGTAACACCTTGATCTGATGGTCACGAGATAACCATGACCATCATCACAAACAGCAAGAGTTTTAATGGTTTTTAAAGAATTCTCTTCTGCTCACCAAGCCTGCATTTATTTGATCCAAAATACAGCAAAAAAGGTAAGATTTTCAAATATTTTTACTATTTAAAATAACTGTTTTCTATTTTAAAATGTAATTTATTCCTGTGATTTCAAAGCTGAATTTTTAGCATCATTACTCCAGTCACGTTCCTTCAGAAATCATTCTAATATTCTGATTTGCTGCTCAAAAAACATTTATTATTATGTTGAAAACGGCTGAGATTTTTTTTCAGGTTTCTTTAATGAAGCAGTAGCCAGCATGGCTCACCCGCTGAACACATTGTGCTGTGTCCTGGTTGGGAAATGTGTCATTTCAAGCCCAGTCTAAAGTAAGGATTTTTTTTTCTATTTAAAAGTGTACACTGCTGATGTTTTTTGCAGAGATGTTACATGTATGTATGGCCTATGTTTGGATTGATGCCGAAGAGTCTAAGAGTTTGAGACAGTGTATTTGTAGGCATTTTAGAAGGACAGTTCACAGTATTGGTGAGGTCAGTCACCACATCATGGTCCAGTCTGAATATGGATTTAAAGTTCTTTTCGACATGTGACCATAGTCTGGACTATTTTTGACTGTTCCTGTTTAGAAAGAGTCTGGTGTTTGAGAGCTGTGGTATGTTTTCATTACAAGAGGTTGGATTATTAATTTGCTAGTGTTTGGACATTGATGCACTTAGGGCTGGACAATAATTCAATATCAATATGTATCGTGATATAATTTTTTCAACAATGGTGATATGACACATTTCCGATATTTCGATATAGATTTCCAGTTTTTCCCATACATTGATTTATTTGTGGCGTTTGACTTCTTTGAATAAACATGAGCACTACACGTTTCAAATCAAAACGTGTCTCGGGTGTTTTATATGAATGTATCGCTGAAGGGAACCGACTGTCTTCAGAAAAGTTTCGATGGCATTTTCATTTTATCTGATAAAGTAGCGTTCATGAGCGAAGCTGCTTTGATTACAGTATGGCGGCCATGATTGTTTTCGCGCCAAAGTGACCTTCAGAGGGCGATATATCCCGTTTTGAATGCACCGTGAGTGTCACACAACTCTGACTGAAATTCAATGACGTCAAGGCTGTAATGTGATTGGTTATTAAGGGACACATGATCCGAGTTAGCGTTATGCTTTCTCCAATAGTAAGTAATACAGACCCTCTAATCTCCCTATATAGTAAAATAATCTCCAGCGAAATGCGAAAACTTTTCACACAGGCTTGCATTTCCTGTCTGACGCATTTGCATGCATATGAATGGAAGTCAATGGAACGAAAAGTCTAGTGTGACCGTGCCTTTAGTTGGCACCGCGTGGAGGACTTAATGGAACAAAACCTCATCGCAGACACGTGCAGTGTAAATAAGGGGTTAGAAGTGAGGAATTGTCATATGACAAAGGTAAATTGGCTATATAGATATTTACTATAGTGTTAATTAAGTTGATTACCTAAACATGCTCCACCTGTGCAAAATTGGTTGATTTTCTGAATGTCATCCTCATAAACTTTAATAAAACATCATTTATTGAAATTGAAAGGTGTGATGATCAGTGGGACTGAATTGTTACCTCCTCTATTATGGGCTGCGTTTAAATATGGATAGAGTTTGTCAGTGAAAGACTGACCTGTGAAAGAGTAGATATGAGAGCTGGACTCTACATCATAAAAGGAGACCCGACCCTCCTCATAATCCACAAACACACCGACCTGCTGCGGCTTCACTCTCAGAGACAGAGAAACGGGAGGAGTAGAGTGAGCCTTATATTCATTATTTCTCAGCCTCACAGCCCAGTATCCGTTACTCGGACAAAGTGTGATCGGTCCCTTCCTTTTAATAGATTCTGTGGCCACTCCTATATCCCAATTATTCTTTTTCTTCACCTGCACCTCAAAATAAAACTTCCCTGAGGAGAATGCCTGTTTTCCCAGGACAGCAGGACATCTATTAAATCTCTTTGGGTTGTTTGCTAGGTTCTGCCAAATGTTTCCACATCTCACTTGTTTTCCATCATCAGACAGGATGAGTTTTGGATGAGCTGTATCGGGATCTAGAGTCACATCCACTGAGAAAAAAAACAAAGAAAGAAAGACAAGATAATATGAATCACAACTTCACAATACAGATTTTAAAAAAATATTTAATCCAGTTTTTAACAGATTGTACTTAAATAATGAAACTGTATGAATGTAAACTGGTGTAGTGGAGACAGCACACTGTACCTGCATACTGCTGCATCCACTTCAGCTCTGTAGAGACACATGACAATAAAACATCATCAGATCTTTGAGGTGTTTTTATGTGTGGAATTATAGACCAGCTTTAAGGTTATTGTCAGGTTGATGTTCTTGTTTTGGAAAAGTCTTATCTTTAGTTTCTAACATTATTTCTGTGTTCTAGTTTCCTGATTTTTAGTTCCTGTTAGATGCCTTGGTTTTTCAACCTTCAGCTGTTGTTGGGATACGAGTTGTACACCAGTACGTCTAATCATTATGGCTCACTGATTCTCTTCTAACTCTTAAACTCGTAATGTATATCAATTTGATTTTATTGTAAAACATTTAAAAATATTTTTATTCACCTACTGAACTGATTTGATCTTACATAGCCTATATTCACAAAAGATGATATGGTACTGACTGAATTTATAGATGAAAATGACCTGCCCTCTTCAAGAAGATTTGTGAGGTGCTGATCAACAAAATGATGAGCCTCAAACACATGATCAAATAATGATCTTATTTTAGCTTGAATCAGACTCATTCTTCATTGCTGATATTAAAAGATTATACATAATATGTGTATCTGTACAGTGTATTTTATAAAGCCATACCAGTAATCTGTGCGAGTTTCTCATGCAGAGTTTCCTGCAGTTGAGTCAGAGCTCTCCTCAGAGGCTTCAGAATCTCATGAGTCTTCATACTGATCTCAGGCCAGTTCCTGTTTGTAGAGCTGCACAGGGATGAGTAAGCCTACAGCAGGAGAGAGGAGAAATCCTTCAGCATGGGAGTGTTGGTGTCATGTACTGCATTATTATTGATCAGAGAGATGTTCACTGACCTGTAGGAGGTGGAGGTGATCTTCAGTGTGTGAGAGCTGCTCCAGCTCAGTGTTTCTCATCGTTAGCTCAGAGATCTCCCGCTCCAGGTCTTCAATGAGCTCTTGCTCCTGTTTCTGCTGGTCCTCCATCATCTCCAGCAGTTCAGTCTGACATCTCTCAATGGAGCGGATGAGATCAGCGAAGAGCTCAACACTGGCTGCTTTCTCCTTCTCTGTGTTACTCTGCTCAACCAAGTCAATCAACAAATTTGAATTGGTGTTATCTGCATGCTACACAGTTCATCTTACTGACATTAGTTATATCTCAATTCATGTGTCCAGTAAGTAACCACCAATAATAATAATAACCACTCACTTTTCTGACTTCTGCTGAGTGTTTAATGTCTTGAATCTTCTTGATTCTGTCCTGGATCATCTGTTGCATGTCTTGGAACATCAACTAACAGAGAAAATTTGATTGATAAAACGACATGGGGGTGAGTAAATAATTATATAATTTTATATTTATAAGTGAAGTATTATTTTAACATTGATAGCACTTAGTACTCACCTCTTGTAGAGGAACAGTGTTGTGGTTTTTATGAGCTGCTTCGGTACAGAAAAGACACATAACTGTCTGATCATCTCTACAGAACAGCTCCAGAGGTCTCTCATGTTTCTGACATATATAGTCCTCCAGATTACTCACAGGCTCCATCAGTTTGTGTTTCTTTAGACCTGCCACTTTAAAATGAGGCTGCAGGTGAGTTTCACAGTAAGAGCTCTGACACACCAGACACGACTTCAGGGCTTTCAGCTTTATTTCCTCACAGAAATCACACAGAACTTCAGTTTTTTTCTCAGAACTTTTCTTTTTATATTGATCTATGAGCTCTCGGAGTGTGGTATTAATCTTGAGATCAGGTCTTTGCTTGAATGTTTCTTTACAGTATGGACAGTTGCAGGTCTGGCTGTTGTCCCAGCACTTATTCAGACAGGTCTTGCAGAAGTTGTGTCCACATGGAGTGCTGACTGGATCAGTGAACACATCCAGACATATAGAGCACTGAAGCTCCTCAGTCAGTGGACCTCTGGAGGATGACATGACTGGACAGAGAGTTAGAACACACTTGACTAAATTTATGTTACTTGTGATCCATTAAAATCCATTTGATGTAAAGGCGTCTGCTCAAATGCTTGATATTTTTGGTAGAAAATGTTGCATCAGATGGTAAAGGAAAACAGCTGTGTTGGGCATTTACTGTATGTGCACCCCTTTGTTACTATTTGAAAAGCTTTCATTTGTGTCATTTAAAAGTATTAACTGTGCAAAATATTCATAATAAAAGCTGAGCAGGTTTTATATAATATTTATAGTAGGCTATATAATTTTTCCCATAAGAGAATAGAATAATTTATGCATTAATACATTTTTTCTTTTGTCATTGACTTACACGGAGGACTATTTATACTCCATCTCCTTCCTCTTTTCAGTGTATTCGGTGATGATTCTGCCATTGCTCTTTCCTACTTCAAACCTTTTCAAGAAATAATAATAAGAAAAACATTGCATTTCACAGTATAGATTATGATAAAGTTTTACAGTATTAAAAACATAAGCCCATTTCCTTTTTGTAATAATGAGTGTATTTTGGTCACTGGGTTTATATTAAACCCTGAAGATAAGAGTGTGGAAGAATGTGTGTCATCTCATGCAAGCACTGACAGAGAAGGAAACAGTGTTTATTTTGTGGGTGAAATGTTCCTTAAAAGAACGAATCATTAAACTGATCTATCGGAACTGTTGTTTATACTGAAAGAAAGGTACAATTGAAGGTGCAAGGTACAATCTCTTTTCTCACATTTTATTTTAATATTCTTCCCTCTTATCCTAAAGAAAACATATTGATACAGATGCAGATATTGCTTGACCAAGCATAATTTTAATCTTGTACACATTTTATGTTGATGCTCATCTATATTGCAGGGTTTGTGTTTGGTCTGTCTGTGGGTCTTTTACTTCCTCTTTCTTTAGTCTTTTTTCCATGGCAAAATGACAGAAAAAGCAAACTTTGGTTTACAACCAATCAAATGATACACTATTATAATCAAATTATATACTGTTAAGACAATTCTGATATTATTTCAGTGCAGTAAACACCTCAATATTTGATATGCTTTAACCTGTTTCTATTCTGTTTATTGCAGTTTGACAAACCTGACTAAACCAGAATAATTCCATTAGAAACCTGCTTGGGACCATTTGTCTTATATTTACCACTTACCTGTGAGTCTGTTGTTTAAACGTTAATAATCCATCAATGACTGATAGTTTCAGGTGTCTGTATTGTTCTTCATCAAGTTTCTCTGAACTCCGGTAATGTCAGAGCTCCGCCTGTATTTACACATTTAAACTTATCCCTGTATTTGGTGTGTTGGATTGGGACTGATGTTTCAGCCAATACATATCCAGAGGTGGACAAAGTACATCATTCCATTACTTGAGTGAAAGCAGATACTGCTGGTCACATACTACTCCATTACAAGTCAAAGTTTTAAAGACAGATTTTTACTTAAGTAAATGTACAGAAGTACTAAAAGCACATTTCCTTCTTTATGTCAATGTACTGTTTTATTATTGTCGTATGTAATACTATGGTAAGCAATTTATCATACATTGCGTCTACTGAATATACTGACTTGCTTGTAGTATATCTCTGGAATAAAGAGCTTTTAAAATGAGCCATATATGAGGTGTAACAGGCATTTCAATAAGAATTTTGTGGGCAGTTTTCTTCCTTAGTTTTGATTTGGTTTTACATATTTGTGTTCATAATCATTAAACTAAGCATACATTCCTTAAGAATAAACTAATCAACAAGTGTATCCTTATTGTATGCACTGTATTTATTTGTAATATCTTTAACGCTCCTGTTCAAGCAGCTTTTTAAGACAATGATAACGTACGTTTAGCACCATCACCCAACTATTATTATGAAATTAATTTATTAAAGAATTTCTTCTTTCTCATTTATTTAATTGTGACATGATATTTTCTTGTAATTTTTCTCTCTGTGAATTTAGGTATCAGCAACAGCTAGGTAAAGACAGCTACTCATAATTTCAAATATCATTTCAAAATTAGACTAATTTGGACAGTCATGCGAAAAGAGTGTGGGGGAAATTTAAGGCATTGTGTCAGGGAAAAAAATTTAAATTAATAATGACAGCAATGTCAGCAATGAGTCCCATGGTGGGAGTCGAAGGGCGGAGTTGACTCCGAAAGTCCTGGAGTCGAAAACCTCAGTGCCAATAGAGTGGGGGAACTATGACATCAGAACCCGGAAGAGTAATTTGCCGTGGGTTCCTTTGAGATTTTCTTAAGCTGTTTTATAATGGGGTTTTTCAATTTATGAGTAAAATAAAGCCTGTGGTAAACATAACATAAACATAATTCTTTGGGAAAAACAGTTATTATATATCTGAAATGGATGAAGTCACCACATAACTAATGTCTGTATTGTCAAAAATGTATAGTCAAAGGAATTTCAAATCAATGGATTTTTTAAATACAATAAAATAGAAAATTTAAAGAAATTGTATTTAGAAAATTCAATTCAGGTTAATACAACTACATATAGACAAAAATTTAAATACAAAAAACAAAGCAATGTAAGATTGTAGGATTTTGTCTTGTGAAAGCTGATGTGTGCGAAAGTCTTATCTGTAGTACATCAATGTCTAAACACTGTCCATAGCTGAAGTTGACTGATGGCAAATGAATAATTCAAACTCTTGTAATGAAAACACGCCACAGCTCTCAAACACCAGACTCTTCCTAACCAGGAACAGTCAAAAATAGTCCAGGCTATGATCTGCAAAAAACATCAGCAATGTACACTTTTAAATAAAAAAAAACAAACAAACAAACAACTCCTTTAGACTGGGCTTGAAATGACACATTTCCCAACAAGGACACAGCACAATGTGTTCAGCAGGTGAGCCATGCTGGCTACTGCTGCTTGCTATTGCTAACTCCCTAAGGAAACCTAAAACACCCTAGCACCCCTAGTGGTAAGGAAGAAAACTGCCCACACAATTCTTGTTAACAGGATCATATCTGTTACACCTCAAATAAGGTTCATGAGATCCACTTTCCTGCAGAGTTTAGCTCCAACTGTGATCAAACTCACCCACTTGTGATGTGAAGTCATGCTCAGGTGTGTTTGATCAAGGTTAGAACAAAACTCTGCAGGAAAGTGGATCTTGTGAGCCAGATTTGATGATTCCTGGCCTATATGAAGCAACAGGTTCTGAAAAGGTTTCTTTTGGTTTGATCCATTCCAGTTCAATTGAGTAGTTAAAGAATGGCCAGTCAATGTTGTTTGTATTCTCCTAATTTCATTATGAAGTGAAGTGAAGTGACATTCAGCCAAGTATGGTGACCCATACTCGGAATTCGTGCTCTGCATTTAACCCATCCAACGTGCACACACACAGCAGTGAACACACACACACACCGTGAACACACACCCGGAGCAGTGGGCAGCCATTTATGCTGTAGCGCCCGGGGAGCAGTTGGGGGTTCGGTGCCTTGCTCAAGGGCACCTCAGTCGTGGTATTGAGGGAGGAGAGAGCGCTGGACATTCACTCCCCCCACCTACAATTCCTGCCGGCCGGAGACTCGAACCCGCAACCTTTGGATTACAAGACTCTCTAACCATTAGGCCATGACTTCCCCACACGGCTGACACAGCTGCCTACACAAAACCTGCATGTCAAGTCAAGTAAAGTCACTATTATTTGTATAGTGCTTTCAACAATGCAAATTGTGTCAAAGCAGCTTTACATCAGATTGATATAAAGCCGGGTGGCTTTAAGAAAAGAAAGGTCTTCACTGGGTATCAGTCTCTGGGGCTCATCTAGTTATCCTGGTCTCCGCCGACATTTAGGGCTGTAGAGGTCATCTCTAGGTGCTGATCCACCATCTGATCTGGATACAGTCTGGATCTGGGTGGCTACGGTGACCTCGGAATAAGAAAGAAACAGACTAATATTAGCGTAGATGCCATTCTTCTAACGATGTAACAAGTACATCAGGTGTTTTGGGAAGTGTTCCCGGTTCCGGTTGACCTAATTAATGCAGCCTAACAATCCTTTAACGGATTTGAATTATAGAAATGCGATTAATCTATAATCTATTTTTGCTAGATTATTTAAACATTTTTAATACTTAAGTGAAAATTAAAGTTGTACTTTACTTTCACTTTTAATTAATAATTAATAAAAAATTTGACTCATTATATATTTCAATTAAGTATAATTTGTGAGTACGTTTTACACACCTGTTGCCAAATAATCAAGCTTTTGTGCGTATTTTGATATCTCTATGACAGAAACATCAGTTCCAATACAAACAGACACCAAATACAGGGACGAACTTCAATGTGTAAATACAGGAGGAGCTCTGACATCACTGGAGTTCAGTGAAACAGCAACAACAATACAGAAGCCTGAAACAATCAGCCTCTTTAAACAACAGAATATTTATTGAGCCATTCAAAGACCATTGTGGACACATCTGATACTCACAGGTAAGTGATAGAAATATGAGAGAGATTGTCCTTTACAGGTTTCTAATGGAAATGGAACTGAAATACGTTGAACAGAACCAGGGGCTGTTTGCATAAACTGCTAACTAGTCTAACAAGTTTGTACATTTTGTTTTTCTTTAAGAGCGCTCATGATTTTTGTTTTTCCAAGTCAGTTACACAAAAACATACGTTGGTCTAATATGATACTGGAAAGTAAGATCGATTACCCCTTACTAACTGCTTGTTGGTCATACCAGTAAGACACTCTTAACATGGGTTTATGCAACATGCCCCAGGGTTTAATCATGTCACATAGTCAACTTAAGTTGTTTACTGCACTGAAATGGTATCATATTAGAAGTAAGTCATTTGGTTGGTTGTACAGCAAAGGTTGGTGTTTCTGTCATTTTTTCACATGACATATGACATAGGACATATGACCTTAACTTCGACAAACAAACCTGAACCTGCTACAGCGTAAATTAGGGCTGTCAACTCTCAGGCAATCAGCATGAGGCTCACAAAATTGACATTGTTCTCACACGTTCATTTTCTCACATATTGAAAAACATAAAACAGAAGCAAGAGCACCTCAGTTAAAACTATAATAATAGGGTACTGGCGAAAGTTTCAGGAGTGACTTCAGCCCTTATGTAAATACATGTTTTACTTTCGAAATCATAATGATCGACATATTTAAGCATAATGTGCTGATATTATAATATAATTTGTCCAAACAGAAGTTTGTTAAGCAATGGAAATGCAGACTATACATTAATATTATTTTTGAAATGTTGCTGCAATTATAATGACTTGTAAAACTTGCAATTATCTTATAATACTATTCTTGCTGACATTTTTTTTAAACAAAACAAAACAACCCAACCAGACCCTCCACCTTACCCCCAGGGAAAATTCTCACTCCAGGATGAACATGAAGAAACAGGAAGTATGACTGTCTAAATGCAGACATGCTTAACAAGATTGAATTTTAGTTTTTACCTTGCATCTGTTTATTTTGTGGGAAGACATATTGTCAGAAAATACTTTATTTATGTTTATTGTTTGCATTTAATATAAATAGCAAATGTTTCAGGTGTTTTGTGAGTTTTTTGTTTGAAAAGGAACTTTTCTCCTACAATAAAATGTTTACTACAATGAAATACAAGTAAAACTATTTCATTTAAAATACACTGCAGCTAAAACAAATCTAATTTCAATTAAATGAAATATCCATTTGGTCATTCAAAGTATTTGTCAATTTTGAGGGAAAAGAGTAATTAGTACTTTTCCTGTAATGTAAACAGCAGTTATTAGTTACAATTATTCCGTTTGTTTGTTTGCTGATTATTTATTTATTCATTTATTTCATTATTATAAGGCATAAGGCTTAAGTGAGGAACAATGGCAGAATCTTCCCCAACACCACCATATAGACGAGAAAGGAGAGGGAGTATAGATAATCCTCCATGTAAGTTAATAACCTACTTAATTCTTATGTGCTTATCTTCTTGAAATCAGCCACTCTACATTAAAGCTCTACACATGTTGACTTTACACTATAGTGCATGTTATTATTGTTATAATTTCTCCATCCAGCATTCTTAAATCAGCTTGAAGTTCTGTGTGATTTCTGTGAGGAGACAAAGCTGAAAGCTCTGAAGTCATGTCTGGTGTGTCAGAGCTCTTACTGTGAAACTCACCTGCAGCCTCATTTTAAATTGGCAGGTTTAAGCAAACACAAACTGATGGAGCCTGTGAGAAATCTGGAGGAGTATATATGTCAGAAACACAAGAAACCTCTGGAGCAGTTCTGTAGAGATGATCAGACGTGTTTGTGTATGGAGTGTGCTGTGCAAGACCACATGTACCACGACACTGTTTCTATAGAAGAAGAGAGTGAAAACAAGAAGGTAGATCTTACTAACAAAACCATTTGTAAAGACCTAATCACTTTTTATATTTTGTGAAATAAACGAATCAATTATTATTTTGTGTTGTTCTTTGTCTATAGACTCAACTGATGAAGACACAGAAAAATGCCAAAGAGATGATCCAGGAGAGAGTCAAGAAGATTCAAGACATCAAAAACTCAGCAGAAGTCAGAAAAGTGAGTTCATTCAATAGAAAGTGAATATTTATTTAGTTCTGGTCCTCCAGGACTCCTGATATACAGTCAGCACTGGGTTTTTCACTGTTTTGTATCACTCCGCTTGTCTGTGTTTGTTCAGTCAGACTACCAGCCTTTATGTATGTTTGTGTTTAACATTTTCAAAAAATAAAAACACAATTAAAGTCACCTCCCATAATCAGCTGGTAAAGATTCAAGATTCAAGTTTAGAGAAAAGTTTAATAAAAAAATAATAAAATCTAGGTGCGTAAACACTTGCCAAGGTGACTTGATTATTATAGAGGGTGCCTGAGACAATCACATACCTACCATTGGGGTCTGATTAACATTTTCATAAAGTTAAGTAAAATAATTTTAGATGTGCTTGTTTTCTATTTTCTAAAGTAACTAACATTATACCCATGTGTAGTTTTGTATTATCCATGCTACTAAACAACAGACAGCCAGGAAGCAGGGGAGCAGAAATTAGTTAATCTGGTCTTGCTACCATAAAATGTCATAATCATCTTATGCAGAGATATAGAGTACTCGACTTATGGGTTACTTTACTCAAATGCAATTTCAACAGAATACTTTAACTAAAATGCATTTCCAAAGACAGAACAATAATGTTTCGCTAATTACAATCAGGGATTGAAAAGTACTTACTAGGTTTTTGTACATCATTTTTAGTTCATATAGGCTACTTGTGAATAACAGTAAATAGGAGCAGTTAAGGAAAAACACACTGCAGCCAGCTGAGATGATGGCCCACCTAGCTGGAGAAAGTGGTCAGATTGACACTGAGGAAGGGACATAGGAGGCTAGAGAAAGGGGTCAGGGGCAAACTGAAGACACAATTTTTGTGGTTGGAGCAAATACAGACAAGGCCACTGAACAACACAGACACAAAAAGTCTAAAATGCAAGTTAATTTATAGTAACTTCCTGTTTTATTATTGTATAAAAGCGACACCACAATAGGAGTCGTGCTGTTGGTCTGAATATCCACACGGCTGTGATTAACTGATCACTAAAGAAATAGCACATCTGTTTTCATCAAGACACATGATTTGAGGAATCATTGAGTGTAAACACTGCAGGACCAAGTTTAATTAAGTTTGGTTGAGGGATTTTGAAAACCCTCTAAATAAATGTAGGTATGGGCAATAATAACTCCGATTCTTGCCTTAGCAAACACAGCTAATAATTTGTTGGTTGACTTGGTTGAGCAGAGTAACACAGAGAAGGAGAAAGCAGCCAGTGATGAGATCTTCACTAATCTCATCCGCTCCATTGAGAGATGTCAGACTGAACTGCTGGAGATGATTGAAGAGAGGCAGAAAGCAGCAGAGAAACAGGAGCAAGAGCTCATTGAAGGGCTGGAGCAGGAGATCACTGAGATAGAGACCAGAAACACTGAGCTGGAGCAGCTCTCACACACTGAAGATCACCGCCACCTCCTACAGGTCAGTGAACATCTCTCTGATCAATAATAATGCAGTATATGACACCAACACTCCCATGCTGAAGAATTTCTCCTCTCTCCTGCTGTAGATTTACCCATCCCTGCACAACCCTACAAAAACTAGGAGTTACAGGGACTTGCCGGAGATCAGAATGAAGGCATATGTGAATCAGGAGGCTTTGAGCAGACATCTAACTCAACTGCAGGACATTCTAAAGAACACTCTAAAGAACACTCTACAGAACACTCTACATGAGATACTCACGCAAGCTGGTGCGTCAATACATGATAAGATAAATACACAATGTTGTACACAATTATTTAAATATAACCTTAAATGGGTCATGACACAATAAATCAATTTTTAATGAGAGAGCAGTTAAGTCAAGTGTAGAGAGGTTATCTGATCAAGTCAGACATTTCAGTAGCACTTTTAAACTATATCGTTGGATAATGAAACTGAAGGATTAAGGCCATTATACTTTGGGAGGTTTCATGCCTTTATATGCACAGTCTGGTGGCCGTATTGTCTTTATTTGTTGTTGAATAGGTCACTTCAAACTAAAGTTTTGTTAATGGGTGAAAATCCTCCTTTATTGCCTTTCTTGAGTCCATTACGCATATTTTATTAGACTGTGTCTTGAACTCTTTATTTTTCAGTTGATTCTTATGAAAAAAAAATGTAATGCAGTGAGACCAGATTTAGTTTTAATTTGTTTTAATTTATCAAAGATTAAAAGAATGTTGACGCAAGACCTCCTGAAACTTAAAACCTTTTTTTAAATTTTTTTTATTTAGTTGTTTTATATTTCTCTTTTTTTTCCCCCGCCATGAATATAGCTGTGGTAGCTGGCGTTAAATTATAAACAGCTAATCAATCAATCGATCAGTCTTTACAAAATGTCTGTATTGTGAAGTAGTGATTCATATTCTCTCTGTATTGTGAAGTAGTGATTCATATTCTCTCTGTATTGTGAAGTAGTGATTCATATTCTCTGTTTTCTCAGTGGATGTGACTCTGGATCCTGATACAGCTCATCCTAAACTCATCCTGTCTGCTGATGGAAAACAAGTGAGACATGGAGACTTTAGACAGGAACTCCCAGACAGCCCAAAGAGATTTAATAAAAAGGTCTGTGTCCTGGGAAAGGAGGGATTCTCCTCAGGGAGTTTTTATTTTGAGGTGCAGGTGAAGGGAAAGATTAAATGGACCTTAGGTGTGGCCCAAGAATCCATTAACAGGAAAGGAGATATTTTACAGAGTCCCAGTAATGGATACTGGACTGTTTGGCTGAGAAATGGGAATAAATATGCGGCTCTCTCTAATCCTCTTGTGCCTCTGTCTCTGAGAGGGAAGCCGCAGCGGGTCGGTGTGTTTGTGGATTATGAGGAGGGTCTGGTCTCCTTTTATGATGCAGAGTCCAGCTCTCTTATCTACTCCTACACTGGTCAGACTTTCAAAGGGAAACTCTATCCATATTTTAGCCCTTGCTTTAATGATGGAGGTAAAAACTCAGCCCCACTCATCATCACACCTGTCAATTACAAAACATGAATTTACACCCTGAAATACAATAGAAACACTAGATGAAAATAATGATTTTTATGATTGAAAATCAGGAACCCTTAATAATCTATGTGCTGCTACTCAAGTGAGGAAAGATTTTTTTGTGCCATATTTGTAGAGTTTGGACAAATCAGACACAGATTTATTCATTATATTTAATGAATAATCCAGCAAACCCTCTCATTCAACAAACAATCTGTGAGGGTCTACGTTCCCTTCCTCCGAAAGAGCACCCTAAAGGACTCAGTTACCAGGGAAACCATCTGATAAGTGCACAGTGCAGTAAGAACAGACCCTTCTGAAACCCACTCAATGCCCATAAAAACAGAACTTTCCGCCTTTTACTCATAGACAAACCTTTCTACAGATAAACATGCATCCCAGGACATTGTGTGTATGATTGTGTGAACTATCTTGTATAGTGTCTCTTGCATTGTATTTTGTTGTATGCATGCTTTATGAGTGAAGTACTAGTTAATGTAACCCCACCTATATCATGTCTCCTACCAAATTAATGCTCAATTGAAGACGGACACATTGGTGTACACCACCTCCTCATAGAATGTCATGTGTATTTGTAATTTAATCAAAGTATAGACTGCCAGAGCCATTCGAACCATGCTCTCAGACAAAGGGTCATAAAACCCCCTAATATTTCCAGCTTCCTGCTTGGAAATTAAGCCTTTCTCATTGGTCAAGCCCATCCTGAGAGGTGGGACGCTTCTCTTACTTTAAAAGGCTCACGCACAGGTTCGCTTTCTCTTCTGCTAAATCTTCCGATTGCTGCCCGTGTGGAGCGACTCACGGAGAGCCTGAGCTGGTGTGGGCGCACCCAGCAGGCCCCAACATATAGAGCTAGGCCAGGGAGATTGCTCTTGACCACAAAGAGTCAGACTAATACCACTGGAGTTAGTCCTCACTCAACCCTGGAATTCACCATCATGGAAATGCCCTCGATCAGACATTTCTCTCTCCCCGCTCATGGCAGTCTCTGCATCTTCATTTATGGATAGCGGCCTGCAGTTCCACTGTGGCCCACAGGGCCAGAAGGCCCCATTTTACACCCAGCCATGTGTTGACTTAGGAGACAGGACTCTCTCAACCACAACAGAGTCAAGAACAACGTTGGAGTTTCAAGAGATTGTAACTTCGGCCATCGAATGGAACCATCCAGACCTTCTTCAGAGGCTTCACAAGACTCTCGTTCCACAGCCAAGTGCAAGTATCGTTCCTTTCACCACATAGAGGTTTGTTGTAAGCTGTCGTATACTGTTAGAGACTGATGGTTCTTTCAGATGGTCAACTCAGCCTCATTTCCCCTGTTTCTGTCCGGTTTCATTCATCCAATCTCACTTACCCTTCCCATGTACCATGTATGTGTGATTTGTGTGTGTGTGTGTGTGTGTGTATATATATATATATATATATGTGTGTGTTTGTTTAGTCTAGTTATATGTTTGTGATTTAGTTAATAAAACTTTGTGCACAATACATATGAATATTTGTTTCTGATTCCCTGCTTGCAAGTCAATTTAATGATTTTGATCTTGTTACATGCTCTGAGTAGTACTGTACCTTAAAAAGGGTATTTCTGTTACCCTCCACTGAGCGTTCGCTAGACGACCTGGTCAATTGATTGTACTGTAAATTCTGCTTTATCAAGCTAATTCTATTAACTTATCCAAATATTAGAATTAATTATAAAGAGTTATGATTCATATTCCCCCTTTGAGCTAATTTGCTACATATGTAACAGTCAAAATATAATGCATGTCTTCAAATTTTCACACTTATGTACTTTAACACTTGTTTTTTTTCAACACAATTTTCCCATCTTCTCCTGTGAAATTGCCCATAAAATGTTTACATTAAAATACACCAAACTATGAAAGCTTCGATAAACTGTTATATAAATGTTATTTCAATCATCTCTGTTACAAAATGTTCTGTGATATTACTGTGGTACATCAGAATTACTATCGTAATACATTGACACAGAATTGCGATATTCATATACCACAATATGTATGAGTACAGTGATATGATTATGATGATGTCCAAAAATAAGATATTAGGTTTAGTTGGGTTTATTATCATCAAACAAGAGTTTGGAAGTTGAACAGAACCAGGTTTATTCATGTCAAATACACCATTACTTTAGTTGCACTGAAATGATATCAGAATTTTATTAAAAGTATGTCATTTGACTGGTTAGAAAGCAAAGTTTGGTGTCTTTTTTCATTTTGTCACATAACATAATGACTACATAAAGAGGAAGTAAATGACCTGCTGACAAACACAAACCTGCTACACTGCAGCTGAAAATCACATTTACATTAAACAAGATGAACATATAATATACGCTACCAGTCAAAAGTTTTTGAACAGTAAGATTTTTAAATGGTTTTTTAAAGAAAAAACATTTATTTTGCTCACCAAGCCTGCATTTATTTTGTAATTACAGCAAAATATTTAAAATAACTGTGTTCTATTTGAATATATTTTAAAATGTAATTTATTCCTGTGATTTCAAAGCTGATTTTTTAGCATCATTACTCCAGTCACATGATCCTAAATCATTAATATTCTGATTATCATTCTAATATTCTGATTTGCTTCTCAGAAAACCTTTATTATTATTATTATTATGTTGAAAACAGCTGAGTAGAATGGTTTCAGGTTTCTTTGATGAATAGAAAGTTCAGAAGAACAGCATTTATCTGAAATAGAAATCTGTTTTTACATTATAACAAAACATTATGTCTTTATCATCACTTTCGATCAATTTAAAACAACCTTGCTATAAAAAAGTATTAATTTCTATAATTCTATCATTTTTATACACTCACCTAAAGGATTATTAGGAACACCTGTTCAATTTCTCATTAATGCAATTATCTAATCAACCAATCACATGGCAGTTGCTTCAATGCATTTAGGGGTGTGGTCCTGGTCAAGACAATCTCCTGAACTCCAAACTGAATGTCAGAATGGGAAAGAAAGGTGACTTAAGCAATTTTGAGCGTGGCATGGTTGTTGGTGCCAGACGGGCCGGTCTGAGTATTTCACAATCTGCTCAGTTACTGGGATTTTCACGCACAACCATTTCTAGGGTTTACAAAGAATGCTGTGAAAAGGGAAAAACATCCAGTATGCGGCAGTCCTGTGGGCGAAAATGCCTTGTTGATGCTAGAGGTCAGAGGAGAATGGGCCGACTGATTCAAGCTGATAGAAGAGCAACTTTGACTGAAATAACCACTCGTTACAACCGAGGTATGCAGCAAAGCATTTGTGAAGCCACAACACGCACAACCTTGAGGCGGATGTGCTACAACAGCAGAAGACCCCACCGGGTACCACTCATATCCTCTACAAATAGGAAAAAGAGGCTACAATTTGCACGAGCTCACCAAAATTGGACGGTTGAAGACTGGAAAAATGTTGCCTGGTCTGATGAGTCTCGATTTCTGTTGAGACATTCAGATGGTAGAGTCAGAATTTGGCGTAAACAGAATGAGAACATGGATCCATCATGCCTTGTTACCACTGTGCAGGCTGGTGGTGGTGGTGTAATGGTGTGGGGGATGTTTTCTTGGCACACTTTAGGCCCCTTAGTGCCAATTGGGCATCGTTTAAATGCCACGGCCTACCTGAGCAGTGTTTCTGACCATGTCCATCCCTTTATGACCACCATGTACCCATCCTCTGATGGCTACTTCCAGCAGGATAATGCACCATGTCACAAAGCTCGAATCATTTCAAATTGGTTTCTTGAACATGACAATGAGTTCACTGTAATAAAATGGCCCCCACAGTCACCAGATCTCAACCCAATAGAGCATCTTTGGGATGTGGTGGAACGGGAGCTTCGTGCCCTGGATGTGCATCCCACAAATCTCCATCAACTGCAAGATGCTATCCTATCAATATGGGCCAACATTTCTAAAGAATGCTTTCAGCACCTTGTTGAATCAATGCCACGTAGAATTAAGGCAGTTCTGAAGGCGAAAGGGGGTCAAACACAGTATTAGTATGGTGTTCCTAATAATCCTTTAGGTGAGTGTATATTGATACTAACAAACCTGCTTTTAAAGGGTTTGTTTGATTGATCTTGTGAAATTTCATAATGATAAGATATTGTAAGTTTCCTCAGAAAACAGTAAATCTCTGTTATAAATGTGTCTGTTTTGTTCTGATGATGACACAGAAAGACGTGCAGAAGATGATCCAGAAGATTCAAGACATCAAACATTCAGCAGAAGTCAGAGAAGTGAGTTTAAAATAAATTAAATGAATATTAATTTAAATATTAGTTTATTTCAGTCTGCTTATATGTATTTGTTCCAGTCAGACCATCAGCCTGTGTTTTAGTGCTGGCATTTGCTCAAAAAGATTCATTCAGGAACGAATCGCCTCTATCAAATTATTATCACAGCAATCAGGCCCCCAGTTATTAGCATGATGTAATGTTTTGTAATTGACTGTGACACCGGAAATTTAAATATATGCACTTAATGAAATTTGAGGCATAGCCAAGGAAATATTTTCAGTAAATCACTTTTTACAGCTTACAACTATTTATTATTTATCGTATTTTGTAACACTATTGATGCACAAATGACACACTTACAGCTAATGTTCATTAGGTGGCACTATATACTGTAAACAGATTCATACAGTCATGGAAAACCAGGTAACATTAAGAAATTATAAAATAAATTGTATAATAATGGTGGTTTTAACAGAGATAGCAGGAGAAATGTTTCGTCCGCTGAGGATTAGGACACAAGATATAACCAAAAACCCCAGAGTACAGCTTGATTAGGACCCAGACTCTCTCCTGGGACAAACTAAGGCGCAATTTTCATATTTCTATAAACAGGGTCAACTGCATCTAAGAGGAGAGTCATGAGAAATTTTTAAACTAACATCTACAGATGAATGTTTTTAAAGAAGGTTGGAAAGATTATGTCTGCTCATGTTTTTCATCCTCATATTTTTGTTTCTGGACCTCTTGAGGTAAAATAGGCTATATTTGTACTCTTAAAAATGATATGATTGTCATTGCATTATATAACAAAATATCAAACCAAGCTGCATTTGTTTTAAATAATAAAACAGTAAAATTAGTGTTTTCTAGTGTTTGTGGTTGTTGGATGTTAGTGTTTGGTGTTGATAGTTAATGTGATTCTCTACACCTGCTAGACACTTGTGTGAACTTGAAGGGGTTCATATATCCACTAAAAAACACCGAAACATCAGACGATTAAAAGAAATGTGGAGTTAGTGAAGACAAAAGCATTTGTACAGACAATAGATCTGATATTTTGTATCTAATGAAAAGTCATGAAGGCATTTCTTGGAAAACCTTAATATCACAGACCATCACCTTTTAAGGATCACAGTCTCCATCGGTCCATATTTTCCACTGGATGTGTGTGTGACATTGTTCAAGTGTTGAGCTGCTGGACCACTACACCCACACTAAGCTACCACCTGTACTTCCTACTCTTTGTGCTTCAACTACCTGCGATGAAAAACCTTCTGGCATCAATCATTTTAGAAAATTCCATCCTAATGTTTAGGGCTGTGTGCCCTTATTTGGGAAAAACATTTACCAGAAATTTGGCATCTGGTAAAGGGGCAAAGAGTGAAGTAAAAATAAAAGTTTCACACGAGATTTAAAATCAAGCATAACTAAAAGCAAATATTAGAATTTCCTTCACATGGAGGACTTGTCCGTTGTCGTTAGGAGACAGAAAGTGCAATGTTAGGGTGGCATGATACTGTATATGCCAGATTAGTTGAACCTTTACATCTTCTATCACAGAAATGTACTCACATAAATGCCCCGTACATGAAAATAAAATAAAAAATATTGAAAATTCGTTTCAGACAGTGTATTAATTAGTTACTTAAATCCATGCTTTTTGGAAAACATAATCTGACTGAACCTTAAATGATATTTGAAAGTTCTCATATATATGTTACAAACATCTTTATGACAGGAAATACAACAGCAGGAGCAGTTTTACAGAAGGCATTCATGTGCAAAAATGCATCAAACATCTGTAAAAACCATCAAAAATATTTGTTTGAAAGCAACAAATAGGAATTAATATGTGAATATTTCTTGTGAGAATTATTAAAAGCATGCATTGGTGCATTAAAATAATTCACTGTTTAACCAACAACATATTCTGTCAATATGCATCATTACATGATTCAGTCCTTATTTTAAAAGGCCTGAAGTTTATGCAAACACATGGAAAATTACTCAAATGTAAATTCAAAAGACTAATGACAAAAACAGCATCTCAGGAAACTGAGACTTTGGCATTTACGCATGCTTGGTTCAAATGATTTGAGTTTATAAACTATAAAATGCATCAACCTGATCAAACATGTTCTAGTTTAGAAATTTTTAACACCCAGATTTGGGAGAATGTAACACCAAAACATTAATGTACATCATACATTTCATGTTTAAATGGTTATTTCAGAAATGTGTTTATATTACACAAAGGTCTGTTCACAATCAGCTTTAGCACATTTAAAAGAAGCAGTTGTGGGTTATTTGGCATTGCAGCTTTTGCAGAGAATCTTTGCTCCGTCTGGGAAGAATCCTGCTCCAACCAGAGACACCGAACACTCGGAGCACTTAAAACACGGCTGATGCCACTGACGCTCCTCAAACGAGATGTACTTCCCTTCTCCAAAACCTGAGGAAAAGATTCAGAGGTATTCTTTTGTGATGAGTGGTCTCTTCAATCTCTAAAACACCACGGTCATGATTAAACATTAAATATTTTCTAAAGACTGAAAGGATTACACGATAATAAGTCAGTAAAAAACAGGGCACTGTATTAATATGAATTTTCCATATTGATTATTCATCTGTTTTATTCATATTTTGAAATATTTATTGCATATAGTGTTGTGAGTTAGGGTTAGTTCTCATGGTTACAGATGATCACCTTATAGCTGTGAATTTCACTAACAACATCAAAACTTGCTCAACGGAGTGAAAAAAAGACTAATTTCAGGATATAACGTTTATGAAAAAAAATCTCTGCAAACACAACTTTTTCAGAACTTGCTCTGAGGTTAGTATCACTTTAAGATATTAAAACATATAAACAGTCTAGATATTTGACCCCGTCTTGACTTATAGTTCACGACCCGGTGGATGTTAGACTCTTGGGTTCTCAACTATCAAGCAAAACTATTTCAGACTGTCTCAACATTGTGAAAGAACCATCTGCCTCTAAACACATGACCCTGTTATGTGACAACTGTCTCTTGTTTCTTACAAAGCATTTCTGTTAGCAGCTGTAGGGACTGGTAATGAAGAGCGCTCTTGTTATAAGAGACACACCAACACACACTGACCTGTGATGGGTTTGTCACAGGCAGAGCATTTTTGGGCGTACAGGTTGCCGAAGCACTTCACACAGTATGGATCTTCACCCTGTGTCGTGAAAGGCTGTCCGGCGAGCTGCACTTTACAACCCGTACACAAGAAACATTCTTTATGCCAGGGCTCGTCTCTATATGTAACACCACCCTGAACCAAGATCTGGAAGAGAGAAGATCAATAAAAACACTTTAATTCACTATGATTTAAAGGTTGGCAATGGAATAAACACAATACTCAATATTTAGATTAATATTATAACCATATGCACTCTTTGATATAATGGCTCCAAAAGGGAGTTTTCACAGTGATACCATAGAAGAACCATTTTTTTTAATAGTGTGAAGAACATTTTAATGATCCTTTTTTAAAGGTTCTTCATGGAACCATCAATGCCTTTCTTGACAGTTTTCATCGCACCTGTTTGCAGTGGGCGCAGCGCGGGGCGAATCGTCCCTCGTAACAGGGCACGCAGTAATACTCGCCCTTATCTGGGATGAACGACTGGCCGCCGATGGGCTGCTCACAACCACAACAAACAAAGCATTCCTCGTGCCACACGCAACCTCCATACTCCAGCCGCTTGGACCCTGAGAGATCGAAAGCATTTCATATTAAACTATAAAACAAACTCTTAAACACATTGCCTACATTGAGAATACAATGTCTATATTAAGCAAAGCATTTAACTAATGGGAGCTCTTCAAAACATGTATTTTTGCCCAGTTAACATATCTTAAAATGCTTCGAAACAAGATTAATTTGATAAAACGAGATGAACAAGAAAAAACAAGTTAAAACCAAGTAAAAAATAAAATAAAATATCCATCTCAATTTAAAAGATATTGTTGCAAACATCAGATATTTGTACTGAGAAATAAGTAGCTAAAAATTACAAAAACTACTAAAAGATGAGTCATTCATATTTTAAATATAATATTTTTTAATATTAATGTTTTTCCATTCTCAGAAGTACATTGCAGTGTTGAAATGTTTCTGTTTGAATATGTTGTAAAAAATGTATTTATTCCTGTGAAGCAAAGCTGAATTTTACTCCATTACTGCAGTCTTCAGTTTCACAATATCCTCCAAAAATTATTGTAATATAATGATTTGCTGCTCAAAAACATTTATTATTATCAGTGTTAAAACTATGGAAGCCCATTTCTGCAACAGAAAAAAAAATGTAATTGCAACCTTTTTTTTTAAATCTCACAATTCTGACTTTTTTCACACAATTGTACATTTTCTGCAATTATGTGTTTATATCTCTAATTCTATTTTTTCCTCAGAATTGTATGATATAAAGTCACAATTGTGAGCTCATTAGTGGAAATTGTGAGATGCAATGTTTCAATTCGGAGAAAAAAAGTCAGACTGCGAGATAAATAGAAGCTAAAACAAACTAAAAAGAATCAATATAATAGTAATACTATTATGAAATATTAAAATGAATTTAAAAATACTATACCGTAGTAAAAGTACTAGCATCTAGATTAGACTCAAACATAACAGACACAAACTGAAAGCCATAAAAGTTAAACCTTATTTAATAGCTTTCATATGTTTTAGCTTGTTGCATCATTGCACAATCAGTGAATGTGCCTTTACCTGATTTCCTCTGAAAAACAGCCTCCCCTGTTTATTGACTACAGGTTTTCCTCAAGTGCTTTTAATTGCGTGTGGCTGATCGTGTCCGATAAGTAACTAGCAAGTACAAAGCTAAAGCTACACATGATGTCATGCTACACAACTTTGCGTACACTTGGGCCTGAACTGCCCTAGATCTACAAAAGCCTCCTGTGTGGGAGTTTTGTTTGAGGCGTGCCAAAATCGTAGGCTGGAAATGGCGCAATGGCTGGTATTTCAATAAAAATGCATGTAGAATCTGGAAATATATAAGCTGCAGATGCAACATACAGGTTTAGCGGGGAAACGGTTCACCTGATCTGTGTATAATGACTGAGAATGGGTGTGAAAATGAGCCCAGAGAGGGACTGAGACGGCCGGTCTGTTTTGAACGAGGGAGGAGAGATCTGCCATTTTCAGTTTGTAATTTTATCCTTTTGGAACATTCCCCATCTCTTATTTGTTTCTGAAAAGTTCCAGAGAGACAGAGGCAGGCGGCGGAGTGTAATTATGGGTAACGTAATGCCTGAGTGTTGGCGTTAGACCTGCAGGCGTGTGCACGAGTGTGGCCGGAGGCTGTCTCTCTCAGCTGAGCGTGTCTGTAATCACACTGTCACATCTCTACTGCTGCACCCTGATGCACAATCAAAACTCATTAACTCAGTTTCTGCTTTAATTGCCAGGGTGAGAAACACTTCAACTTCATTTCCTGAAGGATTACATCTGAAAGATTTCATATTTGTTGTGTATATGTTTGTGGTCTTTACATGAAAGACAGTTGTGATGCTTGGGACGTTCACACAATAGCCAAATGTGACCCTGGACCAGAAAACCAGTCTTAAGTGTCAATTTTTAATCTATCTATCTATCTATCTATCTATCTATCTATCTATCTATCTATCTATCTATCTATCTATCTATCTATCTATCTATCTATCTATCTATCTATCTATCTATCTATCTATCTATCTATCTGTCTGTCTGTCTGTCTGTCTGTCTGTCTGTCTGTCTGTCTGTCTGTCTATATGTCTGTCTGTCTGTCTGTCTGTCTATCTGTCTATCTGTCTATATGTCTGTCTGTCTGTCTGTCTGTCTATCTGTCTATCTGTCTATCTATCTATCTGTCTATCTATCTGTCTGACTGTCTGTCTGTCTATCTGTCTATCTGTCTATATGTCTGTCTGTCTGTCTGTCTGTCTGTCTATCTGTCTATATGTCTGTCTGTCTGTCTGTCTATCTGTCTATCTGTCTATATGTCTGTCTGTCTGTCTGTCTGTCTATCTATCTATCTGTCTATTTATCTGTCTATCTGTCTGTCTGTCTGTCTGTCTGTCTGTCTGTCTGTCTATCTATCTATCTATCTATCTATCTATCTATCTATCTATCTATCTATCTATCTATCTATCTATCTATCTATCTATCTGTCTGTCTGTCTGTCTGTCTGTCTGTCTATCTGATATTGTAAGATGTTTTCAGGTTTTTGAATGAAGTCTCGTTATTATATTATTACAATTTAAATAACTGTTTTCTGTTACAATAAATTTTCAAATGTAATTTATTCTTGTAATGCAAAACTGAATTTTCAGCATTATTGCGCCAGTCTTCAGAGTCACATGATCCTTTAGAAATCATTCTAATATACTGATTTGATGATCAAGAAACATTTTTGTTATTATCAATGTTGAAAACTATGGAAGCCCATTTCCGCTACAGAATAATAATAATAATAATGAAAAAATGTAATTGCAACTTTTTTTAAATCACACAATTCTGACTTTTTTACTTACAATTCCAAGTTTATATTTCACAATTCTTTTATTTTCACAGAACTGTGAGTTTATTTCATGCAGTTGCGTGTTTATAGACGTTCTCGCAATTCGGAGTTTATATTTTTTCCCTCAGAATTGTTCGATAAACTCACATTTGCGAGGTCATAAGTTGCAATTCTGAGGAAAAAGTCATAATTGTGAGATGCAAACACACCTTCGTGAGAAAGAAAGTCAGAATTGTGAAATAAAAAGTCGCAATTACTTTTTAAAATCCATGGAAGAAAAAAGCTTACATAGAAAACTTACATATTTTGGTGGAAACTGTGATTTTTTTTTTAAGGATTCTTTGATGAATATACATTTCAAAATCTCACCATTCATTTAAAATAGAAATCTTTTGTAACATTATAAATGTCTTCTCTGTCGCTTTTGGTTAATTTAACATATAGCTGCTGAATAAAACAATTTATTTAGAAAAAAAAAAAAAATCTTACTGACCTCAAACTTTTGAATGGTAGTGTATATAAAACAGCATATGCATGTGTGTTTAGGAACTGTACCTGGCATCACAGTCTTCCTGCAGGCCACACATTTAGATGAAAACTCACTGCAGTAACAGTCGTTACACACCAGGGCGTCTTCCTGACAGGTGAACGGCTCGTCCGCCAGCGAACGTCTACAGCGCGAGCAGCGGAAACAGTGTTCGTGATAATGCCTGTCCTCATAATATAGCTCCTGAAAACAGACAGCACAGCAACATATACATATGTCAGTTCAAATATAAATTACATTAATTATTTAAAGCATGCAATACTTGGTTTATTGAATTTAGTTTAGCGCTTGTAACAGTGCATGAGACTGAAAATCATGGACAGTTGGAGAAAGTAGCCATGGCATGTTGCTTTCAGGATACTAGAACCTGTTAGTCCATAGAAATGTGCATTTTACTCCATTGAATCAGTTACGTCATCAAACTGTGAGTCAAAGGTCCCTGCACAGCTGAACGAAAGGTGAAATGAGTTGACGCAGCTGCTTGTGCAGGAAGTTGAAGCAAAACAGATCTTGCTGTTCTCTGTCATTTCCACTACCATGAAAGGAATAGTTCGAGACCTTTACGTAATAAAAAGACATGCTTTGCTACTGATCCAAGCTCTCAAAGATCAGACGGCCGTTAATACAGAACACAGAACAGAAGCTTCTTGTGTTTTACACACTCAAGGCCTTCCAGTAAAGATGTGAGAAATCACATCTGACCTCACCGTCTCTATGTATACTAGATCTGTTGATGTATGTTGATGAAGTTGATGAAGCTGAATCAAATTAGATTAGATGGAATTCAAATCTGCAGATGACTGATGAAGAAAGATGAAGGAAAACACAGAAAGAGAGCAAGCGAGTATTAGTATTTATGTAGTGTGTATTTCTCCCAGTGGATCTATAACTCAGACAGTGAGCGGTGCGCTTTGGCGTCTGTGGCCTGCTCTGTTTTCATTGGCCATCTGCTTCACTTCTCTGTCGCGCGTGACCGTGACCGTGACCTTGACCAGCTTTGAGGATGCAAATCTATGACGAATGATATGCATCATCTGTAAATGGTGTAGTGAATTTACTTCTCTGTGTGTAAACTCACTCAAGAACAATCATAAAATATATGAACACAAACACTTAATTATAATAAAAGTGGACGGAATGCAATCGATTGTTTAAAAATACCATGGAAGTTTGTGCTGGTATCAGATATAAACCATATGAAAAATACCATGGTAATAAATGATTGCCATAATATTTGCATGGTACTACAAGGCTTTAAACCCATACAAAACGAATTGTGGAGGTTCCATGGTACAGTGATGGTATCACATGTTAATATTATGGTACTTTGAAAACTTAAGTACTGAAATTTATTCATCATTGTACTCCAAGGTAAAAATGCATAATTGTAAATTGTAAATAAAATAAAATATAAAATACCATGTGTATGTATATGTATATATATATATATATATGTGTGTGTGTGTGTGTGTGTATTATAGGTAAAATAATTGTTACTCAAATGTATTAAAAATTTTCAAAATTGTTTGAATATAAATAAATATTAATGAATTAAAATATATATTTATATATTAATTAATGCACACACAAACACACATTATTTAATGTAATATTATATATATATATATATATATATATATATATATATATATATATATATATATATATATATATATATATATAATAAAATGTGTTAATTAATTAGGTAAAATAAATGGTACTCCAAAGGTTCTTATAAATATTATGGATTATTATAAAATTCTAAATGGGTGTGTCTAAACATTAAATAAAAATATGTTTTTATTCATATATATTATTGATACATTTTTTATAAAAATTACAATAATATCTAATATATTCTGTAATATTTTATATAATTATTTAGGTAAAATAATCCAATAATAACCTTTTTTTTTTTAAATATACCATACTAAAATTCATAGCCAAATTCATTCAATTTCTATCATACTGTAATTGAATCCCATAGATGCTGATACCTAAAGCACTCACCCGTGAATTGTGTTCGATGAGCTCTTTGCACTCCTGGCAGGTGTTTGCGTACAGACGGTCGTAACAGGGGACGCAGTGGGGAACGTCATCCACCTGGATGTATTTCCTGCCGTACAGAGACTCCTTACAGCTGTCACAGTCGAACGGCTCTGACATGACGCTCCACTCCTCTCTGACTCATGCAGCACAGTCAACAGATTGAGAAGCACTCTAGGCCTAAAGCAAAACAAGATTTAAAGAAAGTTGTCATTGAGTAATTAGCTGTGAGCTGTGCTAAAGAGAGTCTTGCCACATCAGAAAGTGCCGTGCAATTTATATAGCCTGTAATCAAAGAGGAATCTGTTTTGATTTGTAATCAGCTGTAATTCTTTCATCACAGTAGGCCTGAAGGTTTCTAATTAAATGACCGGTGTAAATTTAAATTAAATAGGCCTACTCTGTGTGTGTCGAGAGAATGAAAGTAAGACAGAGAGCAAGGGAGCCTGCCAAAAGACACACTAGGGATCTGAGTCTAGTCTGTTATCTCTGATTAAACGGATAAGACGGTCATCAGGATCCAGTGGGGAAACAAGTGGTCATTCTATATGTGTGTGTTAAATATGTGATCATAACTGTGTGTGTCCTGGACAGGGCGTGAGAATAAAAAGATTCCCACACTGAAAATGCAACAAATCTCCTCTAACTCCTCTCTACAAACTGAAATGCCATTCACAATCCAATTTAACTTCTGTAATGTGACGCATAATGTGATGCATTTCAGAGCAAAACTGGATATTCAACGAGAAAGCATACAAGGTGGGATGAAGTCAATGCAGAGGCATGTAGTTCAAGATTATGAAAACAAGCATCGTTTTTAGCAACATGCTAAAACATGTATTGATGAACTATTCGGTTTAAGATCACCTGGGATTTTTAAAAGAAAAAGCATTTTTGGATAAAACCATTTAACAAATGCACTAGTCATTTAACCCGCATTTAGTGCGTTAGAAAAATGTCAGTTTTTTTTTTCTCACATATTGAACATTTCAATTCATACGAACATTTTAATGTCAATATTTCAGTATTTAACCAGACATTATCACAAAATAAAATGCTTAAAACTAAACTCTAAAAAATTTATACAATTATGTTAAATTAAATAAAATACGACAATAAAATAATAAAATAAAATTTAAAACGAAAAAAAAAATGAAAATATGCACACTTAAAGCATTTCATTATCTGGTCCAACTTAATTAATAAATAAAATTAAATAAAGATGCACACAATATTTTGTATTAAACCTCTGGCACACAAATACTGTGTTCATTTAATTCTCATATAATGAAATAAATTATACTGATATGAACATTTCAATGTCCATATATATATAATAATTGTGAAATAACAGAATAATGTATTTAACCAGTCGTTATCACAAGATAAGCTTCATTCATCTTACTTCATTTAGTTCCTTTTAACTTTTTATTTTGATTATTTTGGGGGAATCAAGTTCTAATGAAGAAGGTTGAAAACCTAAATGGCCTTTACCATATGATTAAAAACATACGGTAGGAATTCAATATAACAAGTAAATGGCAAACTCAATAAAGTGTGTAGTTTTTCTCTGCCTGCATCAATTGACCCACTGTAATTCCTGCTTTGCTCTGGCATTCTTTGTGGGAGTCTTTCTGATTGTAGAACATGCGGATCTAATGAGATGTAAAACTCCCCAGGGGTAAGAAAACATCAGAACTCCCTTTTATGACAGTGATAGCGCGGTCTCCCCCTCTTTCACATCCTGTTCTCACCCCCAAATGAGCCAACGGCCCTGTAAACTGGAAGTAGTTATGAATCATGCTTACATTCCCCCAAAACCATATTGTTTTTGTTGAGAAATGACGATAGCAGTGCAGTGCAAGACGCTTGATATAAACAACAGAAGATTCCTTCATGAGGATCGAGAGGTTTGGCAGTCAAATGTTTGGACACACTGTCATATTCTTTTCCACATTGTGCAGTACTAGTCAAGACAGCAAAACTAACACACACAAAAATAACACAAATGGAAATATGGGAATTATGTAGTGACCAAACCATGTGGCACAATGGTAAATATTGTATATTAGAACTACTTCTTTATCTAGAGTCCAGCTCTGCTCACTCTGGACATCAACCAACATCATGGGGTGGGATGCTTTTCAAACACTACCGAACTCATTCATTGAATAAAATAAAATAAAATAACTCCCACTTATACCGAACACTACTATGGGAGTTTACATGTATGACACGCACTTAAAGTTCACTATATGGTCCAGCTGATTCATAAATTGCAAAAAAATAAAACAAAATAATCAAATAAGGGGACACTTAATTTCTAGCGATTATCGTCAATTTGATTGCACAGATACTATTTAAACTAAACTGAGCTAGACAATGACATCTCTGGATTCAATTATGAAATGCCTTTAACTGAAAATTTAATGTTTAATCTTATTATTGTACATTACTGACAGTCTATCTTCCAATTTGATACTGTTAAGTGCTTTGACACAATCTGTATTGTTAAAAGCGCTATATAAATAAAGGTGAGAAAAAAAATAAAGATGTACGGAAGCGTATTGCATTCACTTGAGGAAAAAAAATCTACTCTGTTTTTCTGAATTAACGAGTTAATTATCTCAGAATTACGAGATAATTAAGTCATTAATTCAGAAAAACAGAGCAAAAACTTTTTTTTTTCATTAAAAATGATCTCGTAATTCTGAGATAACTCGTTAATTCAGAAAAACAGAGCAAAAACTTTTTTTATGAAAAATTATCTTGTAATTCTGAGATAATTAACTCGTTAATTCAGAAAAACAGAGTAGATTTTTATTTCCTCAAGTGAATGCAATACACTTCCGTAAAGATGTACAAGTCATCCATAATAAAAATAAAAATGCACACTTAAAGCAGTTCTGCTCCAACATCCAGTCCAACACCTCCATAAATAAAGTAAAATAAAAATGTACAAAAATTAAAACAAAAATATAGTAAAATAAACATAAAACACAACAACGAGGGAGTTTACAGGATGCACATTTAAGGCAGTTCACAAACTGGTCCAACTCATACATAATAAAAAATAAATAAATGAATAAAATAAGATAAAAAATAAAAATAAAATGCAAACTTAAAGAGATAGCTCATCCAAAAATGAAAATTCTGTCATTAATTACTCACCCTCATGTCATTTCAAACCCGTGAGATGTACCCGTGTATAGTTTACGCAGAAAGATGAAGGGAATGTGGGAATCATTCCAAGTAGCCCAGTTCTCAGATAATAGGTGACACTTTCCTACTACACTAACATACCAGAGAATGTGTGTCTCGCCATGTTAGACATGTCAGATTTTAACAGACAACATCTCACAAAAGAGTGTCTGTGTGTCTGAGCCATAGTATTACCTTTCACAAAATGACTGAATGGAAAAGACCTGGAAAAATTAACACAGACCTCAACAGATCTCACATTTTCTATTAAAAAAACCCCAGACAAACAAAAAAAAAAAAATTTTTTTTACAAAGCTTCTAGACCAGGGGTCAACAAGTTCGGTCCTGGAGGGCCGGTGTCCCTGCAGAGTTTAACTCCAACCCTAATCAAACACACCTGAAGAAGTGTGGTCTTACTAGGTAGTGTGGAATCAAGGTCTTACTAGGGCTGTGCAATTAATCGAATTCTGCCAATCACTGAACCGGCTTTACTGACGCGGTGCGCATGATAATCGAATTCGATTTAATTGCACAGTCCTATTACTAGGTATACTTGAAACTTCCAGGCAAGTGTGTTGAGGCAAGTTGGAGCTTAACTCTGCAGGACACCGGCCCTCCAGGATGACCCCTGTTCTAGACTTATAGTAGGTCTGGAACTAAAAACTGTTTGAAAATCACTTTGACAGTTTTTACACTACTTTTTCTTAAATATGATTAATTAAATACAAACTGTTTGCAACCAGTCAAACAGTGAATGATAAAAAAAAATAAAAAATCCACATGAAATCAGATCTCATCATTCAGACTGACATGCATTAACAAAAATCTGATTTGAACTGCATTTCAAACCAAGCCACCACACTAATGTTCAATCAACAAAAGCTTGTTTTTGATCACATTTCAGACTAAATGTATCCTCTTTTTCTCATTAACTACCGTATCTTCTAAAGATCAAACGTGATTTTATTCCAAATAATGCTACATAACTTTCTCCATTACCTAAGTCTGCCATCTAAAGCAGAACATCGGTGAAAAACTAATCAAATAAATTCCACAGCATTCCCACATGATTAAACCTGCTTCCACAAGTCGCAGATTAACGACTTTGCATAACAAGTAATATTTTCCAATCCACATGCACACACTTCATCAACAAGACGATCTTAGATTCGTGATGCCGCCCATACAAAAACAGTACAGACTTTCAAAGACCCCATGCAATGGCAAATCCAGGAAACGCGTCTCTGTTCTGGTTCCACCTCATATATTTCCTAAGCCGCAGGTCTCCAAAGAAACACGCTGCTAAATGGTCTGTAAAACCCAAAATTAGAACAACAAGAACTTTCTTTGAATGTGGTTTCCACAGGTATTCAATGTACCGGAGTCCAGCTTATTCAGTGCACCATGTGTTATGAGAAGAAAATATAAATTCTTAATTTTACACAAAATCACTCACACTTATTGAAGCACATAGTACATGTTGTTCAGCAACTGCAAAAGTTTCCAACCCCATTGTTCAGTGTGTGGAAAATTAACCAGCTGGTTAAGTGTGTGCGTGCGCTCTGGTAGTTATTTGTTTGCTGAGGTCTATGTGCCAATGAAATTATTGCTATTGAACACCTGCGGGCCAAATGTCAATGTTATTAAAGCTTTGTTTCATTTTGAAGTCATTCCAAACGAATCCATCCACACATTAAAATGTGTTGTTTGTTGATTTTAAATGTAGCCCAGATTTAGAGTACCACAAAATTGCTTAATGTCCACTTGCGTGTAAACTCGTAGTTAAACTTAACATTTCACATATTTCTGACAGATGTTCAGTCTGTGAGTTTGTAGGTTTGGGAATAAAATGACAAGAACTCATTTTATTAGAATAAACAGCAGGAAAAGTGAGAATGGCAAAATTAAGAATTCTATGTAATTAAGCAAACTATAAATATATATATATATATTCATTTCTTAATAAAATATTTAGAAATACCATAGTTAAAGAGTAAGTATAACTATTAATTCCCATATTTCTGACCAGTTTTATAGCTGAAAAAGTCAGACTGGGAAAATGAGAAAGATTTGGAAGCAAAACGAAGAATTCTGGGAAATGAAGCAAACTGTCATTAAAGCAAAACTAGTGCAGATTAAAGTGCAAATTCCAGTCTGGAGAATAAATACCAATTTGGGGTACGTAAAGACATTTAATTCTGAGTCTAATATCTTGGTTGAGATCTTGGGAGGGTTGTTTACTCTTAAGAACAATGTGTCTTCCTGCCATGGGACGTGTTAGAGCCAACTTCTGCTGTTTAGCAAACAACACAACCATCATATGATGCTTATTAAACATTTAAACACCAGACAGGTTTTATTATGTGAGGAGAAAGGAATGCATTGCTTTCCTTATCCAGTCTTGCATGCATTCTGAAAGTATTCCTCAAAAAGTTTTCTCTCACATCTACACTGATCTTAGACATCATTTGACTAACACAACCATGTGCTAAATATAACGAACTCATGTATTATTATGTATTATCACGCATTATTTTACACTACAAACTAAATAATTGCACAAATCCTTCAACATTAAGAGAAAGATTTGAGACAATCATTTGCAAAATGCATAGCACAGTCACTTAGGGTACATTTCCACAACAATGATGTACTAAAAACTGAAAAGTTTCTCATTTGCGCTTTGCATTTCTCATATCGTTTCATATCTTTTTCCAAAAACGTTCACTTTGAAATGTTTTCAGGCACCCAAAAAAGCCTAATGTCACGTAAATGAAAGGCCAAAATGCAATAAACATTCCCCATTTTTAATTGAACGATTGCTTTTTTCAGTTGTTGGTCACTTTGGATAAATGTCTGCTGAATAAATTTAAATGTAAACCATGTGTTCTTATCTAAAACAATAAAAAACATTGTATAATACAAAAATATAAAAGATTTGAAAAATATAAATATTAAATTATAAACTTAAAAAACCTAAATATAAATTAGAAATGTTGTCTTGGCAACTAACTGAAACTTAAATGTAAAAGTATTACAATTACTAAAAATTTAATTAAATTAAAACTAAATAGAAATATTTATTAAAACAAAAAACGTTAGACTAAATTACAAAAACACAAAACAAAAATTAAAATGAAAATATAAAAATGAAAGCTAATTCAAAACAATAATAAATACTTGAATAATTACAGTGTATATTGGCCGGAGTACATTGGAAACTGCATAAAAATGCCCAGGCAATTATCACACACACTGAAATATTGCAATAAAACTGCAGTTCATATTGTTCTAACACTTTCACTGAAAAAAATGATATATTTTCAAATGAAACAAAATAACAAAAAGATTAAAAAAAAGGAGATAGATACCACATTAGAAGGAGATACCACATGAATTTGCTGTAGCAAAAACACTCCAATTATGGCAAAATTGAAATCAAGCTAAGCCAACATTTCAACCCTCGCGCTGCACTGAAACCATTGCTGATCCATTACCTAATTTGGTGTTCCTAGACAAAAATGAGCAGCTTCTTAAATTGCTGTTAAATCATAAATCTCGTTATTGTACATTATAACCAAATCTTGGATTCAGTCTTTAGAGCATAAGCTCAGATCAATGAGGCCTAAGATCAGTCAATTAAAAAAAAAACAATGCAAAACCTGTACTGGTACAGGCTGGGAAGTCCACAACAAGGTGAAATAAATTGTTATTATACCCTGTGTGAGCAAAGTCAGTAAGGTTTAGTCCAAAGCCATACCATTAACTAGCATTTTCAGGGAAAAGAAAATCCTCTTTTGGTCAAAATAACCGGAACACAACATGAGGTTTAAGTCAATTTAAGTGAATATGTTTAATCAAAATATTTAAGTAGACAAATATAACAAAAAAGTCATGTAAATAGTTGCCTTTGTTGTTATAAAAGATGTCTGAAGAGCTCATTTTTTTATAATGCATTTTGTGTTCACTGGCATGTCTCCAGCTATTGTGTCTGTGCCCTGTACCACCCTGTGGGAATGCCTCTGTGGTCAGGGCCATGGTTGGGTAAGAATTTGATGGTTTCAAAAAGGGCAAACAAAGACATTTTTCTGCCTAAAAATGGCACATTCCACTCTCCGGGCAGAAAAACCAGATGGAGTTCTTAGAAGACCAGCATTTCTGCCAGTTACTCATGGAGAAAGACCAAAAACATGATGTGGTCACAGCCCCCCACCTCCATTTACACCCATCCGTTCAGACCCCATAATAACGTGTTTGCTGGATAAGAGTGGAAACTATTCCATTAAGTGCCAAACTCACTGTACGCCTGGAAGTCACTGGTGACATCATGCACTTAGATGGTGGAAAAATCGAGGCGTGCGAGTGCGGACACCGCAGTTTGCTTGCAGATAGAGAATGAATACCAATGTTAGTCTTAATTACTCTTTTACAAGCCATATTTACCCTGCTCTATAAACAAGCATCATGTTTACCTCACTGGCACCTTCCCATAATGCCATGTTCCATCCATGTCTGCCATTAACGAAACCAAATAAGACAGCTCTTTAAAAAGGTGTTAAAGTTAGCGTTGCAGTATGTAACAGAGCAAAAATTAGGTCAAATACATATTTTACGCACATGTTGTTTGCAAGCATGTGGTCCCATAATACATGCTTAATGAGTTACTGTGGCGGTGATGACGTACTTCTGGACTCTGAACCTTCAAATGACTATGCCATTAAATGATCATTTCCCCTTGGATACCAAAGTATTCACATTGGAAGTCTTTTAGGCATATTTGATTGTGCACTCAATTAGAAATGATAGCCTTAATTCAGCCTTAATTCTTATGTTAATGTCTGTTAAATTATATATCATATTAGACAGACCTTCTAAAAATATAAATCCTCTCATCATTTACTTATGTAGTTCCAAACCTTAAAATATTTTGAAGAATGTTGGTAACCAAACAATTTTGTTTCCCATTGACATCCTTCATATGTTTGTATATATAAGAACCAAAACTGTTTGGTTACCAACATTCTTCAAAATATCTTCTTCTAAGACTTACTTTCTACTGCAGAACATAAATTGTTAATTGTAAAAGATATTTTGAAGAAAATTGGTAACCAAATTGTTTTGGTTCCCATTGGCTTACATTGTATTTTGGTCCATATAATGGAAGCCAATGGGAACCAAAAGTGTTTGGGTACCAAAATTCTTCAAAATATCTTCTTTTGTGTTCTGCATAAAGAATGTTGGATGACAAAACACTGACTTCCAATTATATGGACAAAAACTACAATGGAAGTCAATGGGAATCAAAACTGTTTGGTTACCAGTATTCTTCAAAATACACTATATTGCCAAAAGTATTGGGTCACCCCCTTCTAATGAACATGTTTGACTACTTTAGTCATTTCTATGAGTACAAACCTTAATGTTACAAACCAAAGCTAAAAACAAGTGTGTTATAATTCATGATTTGAGCCTAATAAATGAGAACCTTAAAAAAATAAAACTTCATAAGGACCTGTAATGTCTTCCTAAATGTCTTTCACTTCTAGAGTTCTTCACGGAGTTCCTGGGTAGTTCTTGTAGCATTCATCTGCAAGAAAGTGCATCTAATTTATTAACACTCTGGAGAGGGACAGTCAAATAATTTCCACAAGGTTTTAAACCTCATTAATCAATTCAGATCCAGCGGTTGAAGTTACGGTAAGGTCTATAAATCCTGCCCTTAGTGGAAAGTGCTCTTCTATTCATCATTGAGCACAACTGTGGCTCCATGAATCTTACTCAGAAACAGTGAGTGTCCACAAAACTGCATCCCTCAAATTTATGTGCACCAGCAATGAGCGCCATAATTCCCTTCAGGTCAACAACAGTTTCAGAGCAGTCACTATTTTGGTGGATTGAGTCCCAAAGACCAATGTTTTCAAACACTAAAGCTGATTAACTGATCTGATCCTCACTCTTTGTTCTTTCAAGGGAATATCAAGGTCAGCAGTGGTGCAAAACAAGTTATATTTACATGTAGTGTAACTTAAGACACATTACTCTACTTTGGCAAAACATTGATGGTATCAGATGGGAATACCAGTGTTGTGGTATTTTAATCAAGCTTTTTTTCCCACATTGTTTTAAAGCAACTTTATAATTTTTAATTGTTCTCATTTAGCAGAGTAGAGCTCGGTATAGGATAGTTTTAGGAGAGAAAATGTACATTAATTTGGTAATCATTTAATATGGTGTGTTTAAATATAGCATGGTATGGTTGGTATCACCACAGTGCTGTTTGTAAATCTGGGAATGAGAAAAGACACTGGGGACAAAGAAGTGTGGGCAAATTCAATCTTAATACTGGTGAGAATAGAGAGAGATATAGTGTGTGTGATCTACTGTATTTCGGACAAAAATGCTGCCTTTTTCGCCGAGCCCCTGGGGTGCCATACACACACGCACGGACGCACACACAGTCCAATGAATCTGTCATTGTTTTATAGAAAATGTAAACTGTACTACTTTGAGCCTATTCCAAAGTTACTGTACTGTAGCGGAAATGAACAGCATGAAATCAGTGCTGCTTTAACAAGCTTTTCAAACCAGAGGTCCACAGAATATATATAGTCCATTATATATATATATATATATTAATTAGAAATTAATGACCAGTGAAAAAATTCAGTACTAGTGAATAAGTTTTAGTAAAAAAATTTAATAATAAAAAATGAAAAAAGTAACTAAATGATTAAATAAAATGAACATTTAAATAAATAAATTGAACTTGATCATCTGTAAATACATCAAACACACCTCACGCTTTCCACTGAAACTAATCGACCAGAAAACAATAGCAAGCTTTCCCTATAGACGCTATTAGAAGACATATTATAATTCAGCTTGTAAAACTGAATAATTCTGCTCTTTTCCTATTCTACAGTAAGTTGAGATCTTACCGTGGTGTTGAAACGTCCAGCTGATCTGGCCCTGTGCACAGTGTTTAAAGTCTGTCTGAGAGACTGCAGTTTTTCCCATGAAGCACATCACACGGAGTTGGTCCTCCCACTGGGCAAGACATTTGCACTCTCAGCCCAGCCCACCCACATCTGACACACCAAACATCCAAACCTTCAGCTGCTTTGAGCTGAACATGGACATTTTATGGAAAAACTCTTAAAGCAACACTTAGACATTTTGCTCAAAGACAATATTTGACAGGATTTCTGCAAGTTTCATGAAGCTAAATTTAAGACCAAGTAAAAAATCTTAGGAATAAATTGAATGGAACAATGGTCTCTAATTTTAAATGTCTTGTATTAGCAACAATTCAAAATTTGAACAGTTCCCCATTACTTTAACCTAAAAGCCACACTGCAAAAAGTGATATACTTTATTAGTATGGCTGTCTTTTTATTTATTTTTTGATCAAAAACAAAAGTCTGCCAGTGGGTTTGATATTTACAGATATTTAAAGTTTCTTGTTTTTAGCCTAAACTCCTTTTAAATTGTTCAGTTCCCCAGAAAACAACACTTCATATTTATTTTGCATCTCAAGTAAATCTATCTTGACTTAAGAATATTTAGATAAAAAGGAGGAAGTTTTTTTTTTTTCAATGCATGCTAAATTTTATGCCATAACTTTATGAAATTAAGATTTTTTTCTGTTCTGATTTAAGACGTTTAAAGGCCTAAAATTTGGGATAGACTCCTGCAGAAATCCTCATACGATTTAACAAATGTTGATTTTTAACATATTATAAATTTCTAAAAAAAATTAAAGTTCTAGTAAATTCTGATCAGATTATCTATGCACGGTTCTTTTTTCTTCAATTTTCTTCAGTTTAGTTGTACCTATTTGTACGCTTCAATTTGATGAATCATTATCCTGACAAACAGCGACATCTGGAGGTGAAACGACACACACACACACAGGTGTACAGACCAATGAGACCAGAGCTCAAATGAATATAGCTTTAATTTATCAGCGTGCTCTGAGACAAAATATACCATAAGTAAACAATTCTCATTTTCTTGATATCTTACAAGTAATAATCTTTATAGTTCAATCACAAAAATTAATCTTATTCTTTTACACTTTATTCGAGAAAAAAAAAGGAAAAAAAAAACACTCATACAACAATCATCCTTCAGCACAATCACACTTACAGTGAGTCTGTTGTACACACACTTTCACACACACACACAAGCCCTCATTATATCCATTCAAGAAAGGGGAATTTTTCAGAATTAATAAAATACAGTATCATGTAACAAAAAAAAAAAAAAAGGAAAGAGGGTTATTTTGGACCCTGGGACTTCACATATGAAAATGTAATATCTTTAATAGCTTGTTCAACAATCTTGAGTGTCATTATTCTGTGTTCTCAACATTTTTGCAAGAAGCATTTTATGGCAAAATACACGCTGTTCCCAGATTCATTTCAAATTGAAACTATGAATAATTTGGCGGGAAAAACATACATTCCTGAAGAAGTCTTTGTATGTGATTCTTTTCACTGTAAGGCAGTTCACATAGACATGACTACGTTCACAAATGTCTTTACCCTTTTCTCCATTTATTTTTCCCCTTTTTTAGGTCAGGAGTAAATAACAGCGTCAGCCAACACAATCAACATTAACAAATGGAATCTTAAAGAAGGTTTGGCCTGGGAATTTTGCTACAAAAGGGAGTGAAGATTTGTTTCATGGGTGAATCTAACTCGTCCGGGTAATATTTCACTCCAAAATCAAAAGAAAGAAATAGGAAATATATTGCTTAAAGAAAATTAAACCTATTATTAATTTAAAATTTCACATTGTGTCAATATTTTTTTATAACCTTAAGTACATTTCCCCCAAATTCTTATTACTGCAATGCAACCCCCCCCCCCAAAAAAAAAATCAACCCCCCCCCCCCCTCAAAAAAACCGTGCTTCATTTAAAAAATAAATGAAAAAATTGATTATATTGAATTGTAAGGAATTGCATGGTAACGTTTATACTGATTTAAATACAGTTTTTGTGTTGTAATACAATTAAAATACTGCATTAAAGTAATGACAATCTAGAAAAATTGTGAATAATGGGAACTACAAAAAAATAAAAATAAAAGTAAAATTTTATGACCTATTATGGCAATGAGAATTTGGGTAAAATGTGTTTTATCACAATGCAAACATTTTTAATGCACCTAAAAATAGGCATCATTTAAGCATTTTTATTTGTTTGTGAAACGTTACTTGAACATGTTTTTTTGTAAAATTCACCCTCAAACTTCTGAAAGGTGGAATGTGTCTCAAAACTTGGTGAGCACCCTACCAAGACAGCACTTTTGGCCACCATATACACATAAGGATATAAAAATTATAGGCAGCTCACTAGTTTTGAGACTGTATTTACTATTTAATCATTTCATTGTGCCTCATTATGTTGGCTAAAGTTTTCCCATTTCCCCCATTATAACAGCTGATGCTGCATCTGCACACAATCTCAGTCTCTCTCTCTCACACACACACACACACACACACACATCAAAATATCATAAAAAAGCAGCAATGTAGTCTGTCCTGTATGAGTGTCCTGTTGTGTCTCATGTCCTGGAACAGCAGGTATAAGTAGAGAAACACTCCAGTAATCTCACGTGGACGTTTGCGCACGTTCAGCGCACTAGTGTCACGGTCCTGTGTTCTTAGAGGTCTGTGTGTCCTGGGTTAAACCAGGCCCCTGGGTGTACCGTTCAGCGCTGTGGATTTGAGTCGGGCCAGGCCGTTGCCGCTGCTGCTGGGGGGGCTGCACTGCATTGCCGCTCCTGTCCTCTGGGTGGAGCTGCTCACCTCGAATACCTCGTGGATGGCCTTTCGAAAGCAGTGGAAGTTGTAGTCTATCAAACCTGTGGAAGATAGAGACATGAGCCATGTTTGAAATTGCAAATGAGACATCTTTATGCAAGAAACACTGTGGTGCTTTCATGATTTTATTGGTTAGAGCAGTCTGAAATATCAACTATTCAGCCACTCACATAGCGTGAGACCAACCAACGACAGGACGGGATTGAGAAAGCGTTACAACGATATGTGAACGTTTGAGCTTACTGTATCAAATCTGTATGTGCGTTGATCAGTTGTAAATAAAGAGTTAAAATTTAATCTGAATTTATGAATGATGCTCTCACCTGTCGATCTCTTAATTCACTGAAAAGCTCAGGATGAGCAAGCGACAAATGCTTAAAAAGGTTTGAGGTGTTGCCTCCTGTGGCAACATGATTTATAGCAACGCTTAAGTAACGCTAAGTGTAGTAAAGTCAGTTCCTTCACCTTTGTCATCTGTTTTGTATGCAAAGTAATGCCATATTTCACTTCTAAAGTTCTCCATTTATTAATTTTGGGTGAGTTGATAGAGTTTCATTTGCTTGATCCGTTGCGTTGTTCTGTTGTCACATTTACCGGTTGCGCAGCAATTTGGGAAGCACTGTCACCTACAGGTGCATTTCGCAACTGCAGTGCATGAAATACCGAATTGAGCAAAATTATGATATAGCACCGTTTGAAATATAATAAATACCGTTATTTTTCCAGTACCGGTATACCACGCATCCCTAGTCAGGAAGCTCTCGGATTTCATCAAACATATCTTAGTTTGTGTTCCGATGATGAAAGAAGATCTTACGGGTTTGGAACGACATGAGGGCGAGTAATTAATGACAGAATTTTCATTTGGTGAACTAACTCTTTAATTATGGCATCTGTGGTTCAGTGAAGAACTTTAACATCCATGGAACTTTTCCATTCCACAAAAGTTTCTTTATAGGGAAAAAAAAGATTCTTTAGATTTTTGAAACGTTCTTCACACAGGGTTCTTTTAAGAACTGTTTGCCGAAAGGTTCTTTGGGAGAGCCAATAATGGTTATATGTGGCACTTTACCTTCACACGAGTCAACATAACACGCTGATATTCTATAGCGAATGATCATGTCAAACGTCTGTACCTTTTCTTTCAAAGCTCTCTTCTCTCAAGATGCAGACCAGAGCCAGGAACTTGGTGACCTCCTTCAGGTAAAGCACTGTGGTGTTGTTCAGCTTTATGATGGCCAGAGACTCTTTATCATAAGCGTTACCATTGCTGTCATCTTTTAGGCTAAAAACATTCAATAAATGGGTTAAAAAAATAAAGCTCTAACACATAATAGAAGATACAATATATAATCATCATCTCATATCACGCACTGTCAGCATGATAAAAGGATACAAAATCGAATAAAAAAATAAATAAAATACATTACTTTTCAAAAGTTTTGGGTCAACAAGTTTTTTTTTAATTTTTTTTAGGAAAGTAACATTTGAGGAAAAACATTAAACTGATCAAAACGACTGTTTTCAATATTGATAATAATAAGAAAAGTTTCTTGAGCAGCAAATCAGCATATTAGATTGATTTATGAAGGATCATAATGACAAAACTGAAAATTTAACTTCACATTACAGAAATGAATTACATTTTGAAGTATTATAATACAAAACAAAAATAAGTCGTAATAACATCTCACACTTTTACCTGTTTTAACGGTTTGTTTGCTTGCTTAAATGCAGCCATGATGGGTTTAACAGATGTCTTTCAGAAACAACAACAAAAAAAAAAAAACTTCAACCCCAAACTTTTGAACAGTAGTGAATTTATAGAGCACTGCATCACAGTTTCTCACCCGTAAATACATGAGACGTCAATGACGACATCGATCATATCACAGCAGAGCTCGTATGACTGCATGTCCACTGGAGAGCTGTCCGTGGCGATGTAGATCTTACTGACCACATCGAACAGGAACGCTTTCTCAATCCCAGAATTCTAAAAAGGGAACAATATGGACAAATATGCACTATGAATTTTGACTAGACCATGTACAGTACAAATGGAATCTCGCTCAATTTGCAATCTACAATCGGAGAGAGACATTCCTTAATTTAAAGAGGAAAATAAAGATGAGGATATGCAGCTGTGTACATACAGAAATGAATATGTTGAGGAGGTTTTCCAGAGTGGGCAGTTGAGGGATGAGTTTCTGGACCACCTTACTGAAGGCCTCAAATATGGAGTGATCATAGATGCTGGTGAGATAGAAACTGAAAACAAAGAGAAATATTGCTCACATAACAGTGTCATTTAACACACATTTCATCCAGAAATGCCAGAAAATTAGCTCCAACATATGAGGAATTCAAGCAATTTGCTTAATATATAAAAAAACATTGTTGAAACATTATATGTAAATAATCTAATTTTAATAAACTTATTGAACTTTCATAATGTGACATTTTTAGTATATTAGAATAGTGTAGACTGAGTCTGATTAGGCAGAGAAAAGTAGACTGTGATAATATTGGTAAATATTATTTTTCCTGGCCTAAGACACTTTGATGTTTTGGAGGTGGATAAAAGTTTTGGATTAGCATGAAATATTTGAAAGAAAATACAAATGTTTTCCTAAAACCCACACTGGTGAATATAGCACAATAACATAAGAGATATCTGAATACAAATAAAAAAGGGGAAATATAATATTAAGAGAATGCATTACCAGTGTTATTAGTATTATTACAAATTTTATTTATTTATGGGAAGTCGTGGCCTAATGGTTAGAGAGTCGGACTCGTAATCCAAAGGTTGCGGGTTTGAGTCTCGGGCCGGCAGGGATTGTAGGTGGGGGGAGTGAATGTCCAGCGCTCTCTCCACCCTCAATACCACGACTGAGGTGCCCTTGAGCAAGGCACCGAACCCCCAACTGCTCCCCGGGCGCCGCAGCATAAATGGCTGCCCACTGCTCCGGGAGTGTGTTCACGGTGTGTGTGTGTTCACTGCTGTGTTTGTGCACGTTGGATGGGTTAAATGCAGAGCACGAATTCCGAGTATGGGTCACCATACTTGGCAGTGTCACTTCACTTCACTTACTATTATAGAATTAGCTTTTACTTTTATATTTTATTTCAATTTTAGATTGTTTTGGTATTTTATTGTGCTCATGGTATTTTTATAACATATTTCTATTTAGCTTTAATTTATTTTCAATTCACTTTTAGTAATCCTAGTACTTCAATACATTTATTTCAGTTAGTTTCGCTTATCAATTTTTAAAATCAAATATTTAGATTTTATTTGACTTCAATTCATGAAAAAATTTTTTTTATTTATTTAACAATAACACCACTATTTAGTACACACTCAAACATTACCTGCTGGAACATCGCTGTAGCCCTGCTGAAAGCACAACTCTCTATCTGTTATTAGACTGTATCATGGCTAATTGATCCGGCTTTAGGATCAGTATGACTAACCTGAGGTGAAGCTTTTCCAGACTGGCGTCGGCTAGATCATCGTTAGCCCTCTGATGAATGTCTCTCTGTGTCTCTATCTTATGATCATCTGATAAACCGTCCACCTTGTGTATAAACACCTCGAAATTGATCTCCGGGTTCACCCTGAACGCCCGCGACACCGTCAGATGTAGCCGGCCTAATGCTTCGACATAGTCATCCTACAGAGAGACAGAGAGAGAGAGAGAGAGACCGAGAGACAGAGACAGAGAGAGAGAGAGACCGAGAGACAGAGACAGAGACAGAGAGAGAGAGAGAGAGACCGAGAGACAGAGACAGAGAGAGAGCGAGACAGAGAGAGAGAGAGAGAGAGAGAGAGAGACAGAGAGACAGAGAGACAGAGAGATCCAAACACAATGGTAAGACAGCTGCAAAGTCTTTGCCAGGCATGGAGCCAATTCCCATATCAAAAAAGTAAAAATGAAAGTATGCGTATTAAACAACAATTACTCTCAGAATCCTTATATTTCACTTGTGTCAGCACACCTGAGCATCGATGACGAAAATCAACGCGCCGGTGCCCCTGAAAATCATCTCGTAATCGAATGTAGGGTCGAAAAAGTCCACCTGCCCTGGAAAGTCCCATATGTGAAAGTTTACGAAGGAACTGCCAGAGATATCATCCTTGTAGATCTTGTTGGTGCTCTCCAGGAAGAGCGTCTCGTTTGGGGACATCTTATGAAACACCACCTGAGATTCACAACATTAAATCATAGGTGAACATGCAATACACAAATACAGATATTATAAAACATAACAGATTCATTCCTTATTCACAACCAGGCTTACATCTTAAAGACAACAAGATTTCATCCACTCACATCCAACAGAAAATGAGTTCTAGAGGATGAAGGATTTTAAGCAGCATTAAATGTTACTTAATAACAGGAAATGTTCTTTTGCAATTATAGTTCGAAATGGAACGTGAAGCAATATTTGAAATGCATTTCACTTGGTTATGTCAGCAGAATCAGGAGATGTGTCGATAGTGTCCAAAGCTTTACCATAGTGCTTTTATTGTTAGTGTAGTGCTGTTTCCCAATGGGATCTGACCTTCTGGATGGAGGATTTCCCGCTGCGCCTCAGTCCCATCAGCAGGATTCTGGGTTTACTGTCTGCAGACGGCGAGTTTTCCAGGTTTTCCTGCATCATATCCATGTTTTCCACGCCGTAGCCGAAATCTTTAGGGAAAGAGTCCACCAGGCTTCCGGCTAGCTGCTGCTCGTACTCGATCGACATTATAACCCCGTGTTTAAAGCTTTGAATCCCTCTGATCTGTCTGTGTGGACTCTGCAGGCTCTGATTGAGGGATTGAGGTGGGATCGGTGTGGATTACAGGTTTAGTTTGGATACAGATGAGGAGGTTTCATAGTGGGAAGCGGTTAGCTTGCTGCATGAACACAAACAAACGGGAAGCTGATCATATGACAGGCGCAGAGGGGAACGCCTGCAGGCGAGCGGAAAGGTCTACAGTGTGAGGGAAGCCTCTGAGTGGAGCGGTCTCTCAGATGAGCAACTTCTCGTTTACATTTTCAGGATATATTATATCAGGGGTTTTCAAACCTGCCCTGGAGGACCCCCTGCATGCACATTTTGTCTGTCTCCCTCATCTAACACACCTGAATCCACTCATCAGCTCTTTAGACTGCACGAACTAAATTGTCTAATTAGGGAGACATTCAAAATGTGCAGAGCAAACTTCCTGGGCAGGTTTGAAAACCACTGTATTATATGTATGAAAGACGATTAAATTTTCTATTTTTTTTTTCGTTTTAAAACATTTAATGCCGGCAATTATTCTTTTATTATACGATTGACATTATTATATTATTTTATAAAATAATATGTGATGTTTTTGTATTAAATATATTGAAGAATATGACTGAGTAAATGTATATACATGTAAATAGTTTTAAAATATATACTGCATGTGTGTATTTACATAAACATAATACACAGTGCACAAACAACTTTTTTTGGATGCGATTAATCATTTGACAGCTATGTTATATTATATTATTACACAGCGGATGCTGGAGCCCATCCAACAGGGGGCGCTTATAAACACAAGAATGAGTCACGCGCTTCTTTCTCATTGACCGACTGCAGCAGAAGAAGCATCAGCAGTGTAGACAGGAAGAGCGTTTGTGAGTAAAAACAAGCTTTTGGACTCACATTTTAAAAACATATGATTATTCTACCAGCGTTATATTGGAATAAATGTAACATTTTCTGTGTTGTGAGTTTCATAACGTACGATAATACGCTGTTGACACGTTGATATCAGCTGATCAATTTGAAGATATTTCATTCAAAAACGCCTTTGAAATCAGACCAAAGTAAACACAAATGTTATACAAATATGTCATTTTGAATGAACAAACAATGATTGTTTCGTGAAACTGGAGTAATTTAATAAGGGACGCATTGATTTTGTTTAAATGCTGAAACATTGGACTCTTTGGTTTGTTTTTATGGTTGGATTTTGTAATGCACTCTTGTTTTATTCAGTTTATGGTTACGAATATGTAAAGTATTACACATTTTGGGATTTTATTTTATTTATTTACTTGTACTTGTTTACCGAAGTTAATTCAGTAGTCCTTTTATGTTAGTAGGAACGTGTATTTAAATTAAGATTAAACATTAATTTCTGTCAAACAGAACACTACCGCATTACATTACTGTTTTCATCACTGATACGAAGAACCGTAATTAATAATTTATCAGAATATTAGAATGATTTCTGAAGGTTCATATGAGACTGAAGACTGAATTAATGGTGCCTGAAAATTCAGTTTTGCATCACTGGAATAAATTACAGATTGTAAAATATATGCAATTACAAAACAGTTATTTTAAATTGTAATAGTATTAAAATATTGCTGTTTTTATTGCATTTTTGAGCAAATAAATGCAGTCTTTGTGAGCTTTGTGAAAACGTAAAATAAATGAATTATTACAAACTTTTGGCTGCCTGTGTGTGTGTGTGTGTATATATATATATAATTTTTTATTAATTTAAATGTCTTATTATATTTAATATAAACCTGTTATATTAAAACAATGTTGTTTTGTGGATTGTTTTCCTTCTCTAGAGTTGCTGTATGCAGACATGAGCGTCCCAGACTACATGCAGTGTGCTGAGGACCATCAGACGGTCCTGGTGGTGGTCCAGCCCATGGGCATCGTCCCAGAGGACCAGTTCTTCCGCATCTACAAACGCATCACCAGCGTGAGTCAGGTTAACATACGGGACTCCCAGCGCGTCCTCTTCATCCGGTACCGCCACCATTACCCCCCTGAGAACAATGAGTGGGGTGACTTTCAGACCCACCGCAAAGTGGTGGGTCTCATCTCAGTGACCAGCTGCACCACGGCCAAAGAGTGGGCGCAGACGTCCGACCGGTTCCACGGGCAGAAGGAGGTGTTCGGATCCACGCTGTATGACTCGCGGCTGCTGGTGTTCGGGCTGCAGGGGGAGGTGGCGGAACAGCAGCGGACAGATGTGGCTTTCTACCCCAGCTACGACGACTGTGCTGATGTGGAGAAGCGGGTGGAGGATTTCGTGGAGTCTATATTTATCGTCCTGGAGTCCAAAAGGCTGGACAGAGCAACCGATAAATCTGGCGATAAGCTACAACTGCTCTGTGTGCCGTTTGAGAAGAAGGACTTTGTGGGCTTGGACACAGACAGCAGGTGAGTTTGGGCTCTGAGAATATGTTCATCTATATTGGCAGCCAGAATAATCGGTTATTGGAAAATCCATTAACCATATGTCTGTATCTAGAAAAGGATGGCTCATGAAACTTAAATTAACACTTTATTATTATCTTGCTGAGGCAAGCATCATTATTTGGGATGCATGATATAGAGGTACTATATCGGTTATCAGCTGATATTAAAGCTATTTTTTACATTTATTGTTTGATATTTGGGTATATTAGGCAGCTATTCACTTGTACGTGCTATTTCTATATTCTTACGTTTTCGGTTACCTTTACTATCATCAAAGTTATTTTTGGAAAAACGCTAATATTTTATTACCACTACCAAATGTAATCTTTTGAAAATTTCTTAATGCATGTATTTTTCATACTGTACAATATAATGTTGTGATGCCTAAATTTATTTGTAGCATTTATACTGACTATACTATTTTATTTTTCGTTATTTTTATTTAGACAATGAATTTATCAGCCGAAACCCTTTGACCTAAAATATTTACTTGAAGTTTCACCTGACATTTTAAATATTAATGTTCATATATCTATATTTTTTAAATATAAAATCTCAATAATAAAATATTTTGATTAATGCATTTTTAAGCGTGTTATTTTGAATTAATTTATTTATTTTTAGAGTAATAATTTAACAATAAATTAACATTTATATATAATTTGTGTGGCCAGTAACCAACATCACATTCAACTAAACAAATAAAATAATATATTTTTTTGTGTTTTATACATAGTGTGTGTGTATGTGTATATATATTTATGTATTTTTATATTTTAGCGTACGACAAAATGTTTATATATTTATAGTATAGTCCAATAAATGAATAGATATAATTATAACACAGTCCAATAAATGAATAGATAAAACAATAAAACTAATTATGCACTTTTTATACTGTTATAAGTGTTTTATTTTGAATTTATTTATTTAAAATGTTTATGATTTGAGAAGTTATTTGCTTTTTCCAACTCACAAACCTGCTGCAGTTGATCTGCAGATCATAATTCATCTTAAATGAAGTCTGAATGGACTGTGGTAAATACTGAATGCCCAGGAGTCCCACAATAGGATGGTTTTGCTTGTAGGTCAACCGTGCATGATCTTCTTTCCTGTTTCATGAGTTTTGCCATTTGTTTTTCATGGATGTTGTTTTTCTTCCCTTCTCTTGATTTGCCTTGTTTTATTTGTCTTTCTTCTTTTCTTTCATACTGTCCTGTGAGTTTATTATTGGGTGTGAAAAGGTGAGCCGGTTTAGTTCATTCTTATATGATCAGCCTCTTCCTCTCCCCGTCAGTGACGCAGTGGTTGGACCTCGATTCTCTTGTGTCTCAGTTTAGAGTAGAAAGGTCAAACTTTTTCAGATGAAAGTCAATGTGCAGGAGCGGAAATAGATTTTTGAAACTTTGTGTCCTCATGTCGTCTTTGAGTCATTTTTTTTTTTAAAGGTGAAGTGTGTCAGTTTTTTCTTTCTTGAATAAACCAGTGGCAAACTTCCTGTTTGCTTGACTAATGGTGGATTTGTACTGTTTTGCAGTTCTGTTTGGTTATGCATAAATGACATACTTCACCTTTATGGTGATATTGAATCCGTGTTGGAAACCTGGGAACGATTCTCTGGGTTCTGGTGACTGAAAGGGTCAAGTGTTTAGTCAAGCATACTGTATTTCTTACTCACTATCTCTGTCCGTTTTAACTGCAGAAGTGCGTGGATGTCATTCAGTAATTCATGAGTGATTGCTCGCAAAGCTTTATGCTCATCTCATCTACGGTCGCAGCATGAATTTGAAAATGACATCCATGCATGTATAGAAAACACTCTCTGAATTTAGTTGTGAAGTTCTTGATTGGAAGTTAAAAAAAGATTGTAAATATAGATTATATGTTTATAAAGATTATATTCATTTATATAAAGCAATACTATTACTTATATTTTTAAATACATTTTTGTTTTTATATATATATATATATATATATATATATATATAATAATTTTTATTTTTTTTTGGTAAAGCTGTACAACTAAGCTTGAGGTCTATAGTGTAGGTTTAGGCTAATTGATTATTTATTAAAATAATAATCTTAGTAATATATGTATTTTTATATTTTTTTTTGTTTCTTTCTCGCGCTCCTCTGTCTCTCTATAAAATGACGTATTTGTTTACTGATACATCCTCTCTATGTAAAATTGTAAACTTATAAAAGTAAAGATGAAGAATATTCTCCTGTTTCTCTTCTGCTCTGTCTGGCTCTCACTTGAATAACACTTGACCCTCTTGCACACTCTTATAGGGGTCCTTCCACCAGAGTTTTACCTCCTCATGTTTATAAAATAGAAATCCCTCATTTAAAAAAAAAATGTTTTTTTCATCTCCATGGGATTGACATGAAGTTGCTTTATGTCCCCTTTAGCTAAAATCTCCCTCTCCCAGTTTTGCCTGTGCATCCCCTTCCTTCTACATCAGTATCTTCACCTCCAGCTTCCCTCTCTCTGTCTGTAAATCCTGGGCTACGACAGAAGACCAAGCTTGATGCAAAACCACATCAGCATATTTGTGTTCCATATAAGGAGAGCCAAATGAGACGACATCGATCCACCGCTGATAAAAATAACTTTAATTAAATTTGGCTGACGTCACCTGCACTTGGCTGCGAGCGCGTCTTGCATCGATTAAGCTCTGTGCGTAAATGTTGAATGTTTATCTGACGCCTGTTGCTGCTCCTCTTCCTCAGGCACTACAAGAAACGCTGTCAGGGCCGCATGAGGAAGCACGTCGGGGATCTGTGTCTGCAGGCAGGCATGCTGCAGGACGCCCTTGTACATTATCACATGGCTGTAGAGCTGCTGCGGTCTGTCAATGACTTCCTGTGGCTGGGAGGTAAGATGGTGATTGATCAATAATTCACAGATATACTTTCACACCAAGTCAGTGTTATTTTAATATCGCTGCAATACTTTTATAGTTTTTATTAATATTGTAAAATATATATTTTTAATATTTTCATTTAAATTCAAGTGAGTAATTTTGTTGTTTTTATAAAATGTAGTTTTTGTAATATTGTAATTTATGAATATTTGATTTATTTTAAATTATTATTAATTTATTTAGTTACTAAACTAAAATCAGACATGTTAATAGCTGAAATAGGAAATATATAACATTTTTGTTTATTTTATTCATTTGCATTTTTCTATCTTTTAAGTTTGAAGTTTTTGTATATTTTTGTACATATTTTTTAATTAGTAAATTAATTTTTATTTGAGTTATTTTAGAACATAAAGTTAAAATAAAAGAAAATGAGATGTTAAAAACCTTTTTTAAATTTTATTTAATATAAATTTTCAGGCAACAAGTTTAGACTTAGTTACTATAAAAATCCTGGTGTGATAAAATCACTTATATGCCAGTGCAAAATTATATAAATGTTTTTAAACTCATGTGCTGACCAGCTAACTAAGCTAACAAACCCAGTTAACATTCATCACAATCTCCAACTGTTCAACTCCAAGCAACTGACATTTTCAGTCTTTGCCTAAATGCATCTTGCTTTAAAACCTGCATGGCAGATGTGAGGAATAGTAACAGTGAAATGGTTTGTGTGTTGTTTCTCAGCTGCTTTGGAGGGGTTGTGTTCTGCCTCTGTCATCTTCCATTACCCAGGAGGCACTGCGGGGAAGAGCGGAGCCCGCAAACCTGGCGTCTCCTCTGCTGCCGACGCTGGAAAGAGACACAGACCTGGTCAGTGCAGTCAGACACATCTATAACAACACTTTTTATCCAAACAAACTGTCTGATTTTCTTCATCGTATTTTTGCTTTAATGGCTTGAGAGATTCTGGAGTTCATATTTAATCCTGTTTATCTTTGCTTTTTTTCCCCACACACATACACTGTAAAAAATTCCGTAAAATTTACGGTAAAACCGGCAGCTGTGGTTGCCAGAATTCTACTGTAAAAAATACGGTAACAACATTTTAGGTTTTACTGTTTTAACTTAAAGTTACAGTTAAATACTGTAATTTCATTAACTGATATAATGAAACCTATTAAAGTACTGAAATCTGTTTAGTACATTTTTTTTAAATACACTGATAACCCTGGTAAAACTGATAACTGAAGTCCATCACAAGCAGCTTTTTAGTAGTAACGTATATAGAAAGTGCACCGTGTCATTCACACAAGCACTAAACACCATCATGGTGAGACTCATTGAACAGAAATAAACATTAATTTAACAACATTAGATGTAACGTACAACCCTAAGAAACGTAACTGATAAGAAAAATCTAAGAAGAAACATAAAAAACATCAAAATCAAACTAAATTTGAAATGCAACGCAGGGAATTCTGGGAACGTCAGTTTACAGTTTTCCCTGTAAATTTTACAGGAACTTACCGTTAACCATTTAACAGGTTTTTCCTGTAGCATTTTCTGTTTTTTTTTTTTTTTTTTTACTGTTAAAATCACGGTAATTTTTTACAGCTTTTTTTTTTTTTTTTCCCATGGGACATCCTCACATTTCTTTCTTTTAATATATATTAAAGAAATAAATGTGAGGATCTCCTATGGAAACTGAAATAATGGTTTTATTTCCATCATGAATGAATGTGTAAATGAATAAACCAGTGAAAGAGTGCAATGTCTCTTAAATGATGTGTCTGCAAGTGCTCCGATGTAATTTATTGCTCCTTGATGTTTATTTCTTAAATGAAACTGCATTAGGAGTGAATGGTGAGCTTTTCTCCACTGACAGCAGCAGACGCGTTTAGTCTAAAGCAGACACATGATTATTGCTCAGTCTGTTATGCTGATCTAAAGCAACATAGTCAGTTTTCAATTGATCTATTTATTTTGTACAATTTATTATCATTTTCTTTCTTTCTTTTCATTTTTCTGTATTTTTTTCTTTTCATAATTTTTTCCTTTTTCTTTCCATTTTTCTTCTGTTTTTAAATAATAATAATAATAATAATAATAAATCATATTAATTTGCTCATATTAATCTGTGTAAACCTCACAACTCTGTAACATTGTATTTGAACTAAATAAGCATATCATTCATTTGCATGTTTCATTTGCTAATTAATTCTCTGCGGTAGGGTTTTTGACACAGATTTGCATCTACAGTAGTTCCAAAAAGTATTTGCACACTTAAAATTAATTTCATATTGGTGCATAACAAATGATCAAATCAAATGGCATTTATTTTTCAACAAATAGACACTTTCCAAGTAAAACATTTCACAATAATTGTGTATAATAAATGATAAAAATAGATGCTGTTTAAAAAGAGCTCTCACAGCATTTGTGCAGATGGAGTTTGGTTTGATATTTTAATATCTAATCCAGTGACATTCACATATTTTAAGTATGACTTAAAGGAATAGTTCACAAAAATAAAAGAAAATGAAAAATTAGCTGAACATTTACTCATTCTCAGACCATCCAAGATGTAGATGAGTTTATTTGTTTATGGGAACAGATTTGAAGAAATTTAGCACTGCATCACTTTGTGCACCAGTAAATTCCCTCTGCAGTGAATGGGTGCCGTCAGAATGGGAGTCCAAACAGCTGATAAAAACATAGCAATAATTCACAAGTAATCCACATGACTCTATTAATGAAGCGAAAGCTGTGCGATGAGCCGGAAGTGACAGTTTGAAGTTAAAATGCCTTAATGATGGATTTGTTTCTTACAAACACACAGCTTTTCACCGTACAAGATGTTTTGTTAATATATTCTGAACTAACAGAATGAATCATGTTTTTTTTTTTAAACCGTGCATGCTTCCTCAGCGTCTGTTAATGGTCATTATTTAGAACGAGCCCATCATTTCTCAGTTCTGTCTGCTCGTCCCCACTGCTCTACAGACAGCTTTATCACCATTCAGCAATGTCAGGATCATAACAGACCATTTGTGCCCTGATATGTGCTGTACTAACACTGCTCACCGCTTATGTCCAAGAGTGAACCAGGTTCTCTGTCTCTCCCTCTCTGTTTGTTTATCTGTCCGTCTTCAGGCGCTCAAGAAGTTCTCATTGATCCAGGTACAGTAAAGCAATTGTGTAGCTCAAGATATGGCTCTTGTTCCTGCCCGTTTGTGCACTTGTGATGTAGTTTTAGTTACTTTGTTTTGCTTGTGCATGTGTGCAGGTGTTTGGTGGCCTTTTGTGTTTCTGATCTGACAGCAATGAAAATATCTACAGTGATTTCAGTGCATGGATTTGAATCCTTTCTTTTGATTTCAGCTGGATTTCTAATACTTTTGCCATCATTAGATGGGATATTTGTGTATTTTCTTATTGCTTTTTCAGAATCAGAATTTGTGGTAGTAGTTATCATGTTAATGACTGATTCAAACATCCATTATAAAAATCAGTAGAGCAGATATTGACTGATCAGATTGGTTTATATTTTTGACGATGATTTATTAGTAACTAATGGGTTTGACAGTGATTTAGTTTAGACTTGCAGGATTTTACAATGCAACATCTGCCACTATAGGTCAGTGTTTTGGTTTCATTTGTATTTCTTGTGAAAACTTGTTAAAGATAAGAGATTCAATTTACATAATAAAATAAAAAGATTGAATTGTTTTTAATTGATTTCTCTTTTCTTTAATGCGGTTGGCCAGGTAAAACCAACAGTTCTTGGCCCAAAATACAGATTTCCAAAGTGCAGTTTCTAAATAGTATTTATGAAAAGCCTTTCCAGAAGGTTATTAAAGTTTAATAATAATAAATGATGCACTGATTAATCGTTCCCAATATGAGGGACATGGATTAATAAAGATAACACATTTTTTTTTTCTTTTTTTTCTTTAATAAACATCCCGAGTGTGTAATTATTTTTCTCATTCCTCTAAATATGTTTCTTGATGACTTTCATTTTTAATTTAAGAGATTGCTTGTAGAGTTCCAGCTCTTGTATCAGACAAATGAACTCATTTGCAGCATCTTATATCTCAGAGCTGCATAATACAAACATCTTTAATGCCATTGTGGACTTTAGGCTTTATAGCTTTTAAAAATAAGGTAATGTGTTACCGTGGCATGCAGAGAACAGAATTGGCTTCTTTTTTTTTCTTTCATGGTGCATTTATCATGGTCATTTCTCTTGTCTTCCTGTCCAGGTGCTCTGACGACCAATGGCATCAGTGCAGACACGAGCACGGAGATCGGCCGAGCCAAGAACTGCCTCAGTCAAGAAGACATCATCGAGAAATACAAGGAGGCCATCTCTTACTACGGCAAGGTAATTTCTTGCACACAAAGGACTCTTTCTTTCTTGCACTCTATCTGAGATGCTGTTCTCTGCTGTGGAGGATCAATTTTGTTTTCTGGAAGTTCTATCCATGTTTTATTTTAGTACCATTGAGATACTGTTATAGTTTTATTATTACCGTATTTAGAATCATTTTAATTTAAGTTAAAGTTTAGTCATTTTTGTTGTTTTCATTTTTAGTATATATATAGATATATAGACAATGTCTCTAGTTTTATTAATTTTTATTTCAGTTAGTTAAATCAGGTTAAACTAAATGGTGATCTTTTTTTAAATGTTTTAGTTCAGTGTTGCAATTATTTGATTTAAAAATACAGTAAAGACGGTAATATTGTGAATTATTAAAAATAATTTTCTATTTTAAATTATTCTAAAATATAATTTATTCCTGTGATGCAAAACTGAATTTTCAGCATCATTACTCCCGTCTTCAGTGTCACATGATCCTTCAGAAATCAATCAAATATACTGATCTTCTGCCTAAGAAACATTTATTGTTATTAGCAATTTTGAAAACAGTTGTGCTTCTTAATTTGTAATGTAAATATTTTTGTCAGTATACCTGATTAATAGAAAGTTAAAAAACGGCAGCGTTTACTTGAATTGGAAGTATTTTATTAAAATAAATGTATTTACTGTCAGTTATTAACAAACTGCAAAACAAGAGTTTTAGCTTTAAGATCTGATTTAATGAGGCACATTTAAAGCACCTGTAAAATAACCTTTGCAAACTTTTTAATCATAAAAATTTAATTGTTTATTGAACATGAATATCTGGCCTTTTTAAAAATAATAAGTCTACCAAATTCTTGTATTATAGCAGTTTTACTCCAGTTAAGGGAGTTTTAAGTGCACATCGTTTCGTGCATAACAGCGCTTTTTAACTGTGGTAAAACCACTTTAACATGCAGCTCCTCGTGGCTTTTTGTTTTATTAAACACTGAAAGTTCTGTTTCATTATTCATCAACTCTCACTCTGAGATGGCAAACAGGGCCGGCTTGTTTTAAGTAGGTGTTTTACCTACAATGCCTCTGCTGATGTGCAATGTGCATCTCACAGCAAGTAGCCCTTAGAGATGCCCTTATCTTTTTTCATGGTGCATTTTAAGCTCACTGTTTCTCGTCTTGAGTGAGACTCATGAAAAGTAAAGTGTTCGACCCCAGTCTTGTGAATGAAGCTGCTTATTCAGTCTCTGTTCGTTTCATTGATGTCCAACTGCTCATTTCTGCCACATCAGCTGTTCTGCCAGCAGCCAGCAGGGGACACTGCAGCCTAGTAAATTCTTAGATTTGAACAGAGCACTTTGTGCCATTAGCTATCCACTGCTGAGTTTTGATGTTCAAATATGATGACACATTCTGAACAGAGACACTGACGAGATGGACGTACAGCATGACCTTTCTTTGACCCGCAGATCTTTTTGTTAAATATAGTTCAGTGAGCTTCAATATTGCAAGTTTTTATCTTTATGGTCTCAGAGGCCAAATTTCACAATCTGAAATTATGTGAGTAAACAAAAACATGTGTAGCAGCATGATTGAAATGACTGGGGTCAGCATGATTTTTAACTAAAATTAAAACAAATAATTCCTGAATCCCTATTTTTTTGTGCCCTATATATCTGTTGTGCAATTACAATTTTATTGTATTAAATAATTATTATTGTTTAATAATTACATTTTTTTTCAATGATTACATTTTATTAATCTGACCAGTGTTTTTTAAACTAATATTTTAGTCATTGCACTTCGGTATTGCAAGTTATTATAATCTTTATGGTCTCAGAGGGCAATTTTCACAATCTGATATTATATGTTAACTTGTAAATAAGACAAAACGTATAGCAGAATGATTGAAATATTGGCATGATGGGCCTTTATGGAAATATGTTTTTAAAACCTTACTTATTATTGTATTAAAGAATTTAATAATAAATGTAATTTAATATTATGATTTAATCATGAACAAAACTTTTTTTTATTTAAGGTATTAAAAGTTTAAAAACAAAAATAAAATAAATGTAAAAAAGTTATAAAAATTTAAATCAAAATGAATGAAATTATTTTCTTTTCTTTTTGTAATTTTTAAATTTGATAAAATTGTTATTTATGGTCACAGAGTGCAATTCTCACAATCTGTTATTATGTTGTAACTTGTGAAAAAGCCAAAACACATGCACAAAACCTTTGTGCATTGAAAAAAACATTTCAATAAAATGTATGAATGTTTATTTAAATTTTTTTTTTTTTTTTTTTCTCAAATTAAGCTTGAATTTCTCAGATGGATATGTGTGGGCCTTGCCATGATTAATTACATTCATTTATTTTTTATAGTTATTTTTTAATATAAATAATTAATGCACTAAATTAAGTTTAAATTGACAGCTCATTACTCATAAAAATTCAAAATCTTGTTGTCTGTCTTTCAGTATAAGAGTGCAGGAGTGATTGAGCTGGAGGCCTGCATTAAGGCTGTCAGAGTGTTGGCCATTCAGAAACGAGCCATGGAGGCTTCTGAATTCCTGCAGAACGCCGTTTACATCAATCTAGGCCAGGTGAGGGCTTGCAACAAGTCAGTTTTCAAAGCTGCTCAATTAGGAATGGTCTTTGAGCGTATGTATATGTGTTCAGCTGTCAGAAGAGGAGAAGATCCAGCGTTACAGTGTGCTGTCAGAGCTCTACGAGCTCATCGGCTTCCACCGGAAATCAGCGTTCTTCAAACGCGTCGCAGCCATGCAGTGTGTGGCACCCACCATCCCTGAACCGGGCTGGAAGGCCTGTTACAAACTCCTGCTGGAGACCCTGCCAGGATACAGCCTCTCTCTAGACCCCAAAGACTTCAGCAAAGGTAACACAAGATGTTTCTTCTAGGGCTGGTTAAGTTGTACTATTATAATGATTGTTTTTAAAGCTGTTAAGCCTAAATCTAGATGGGACTTTTAACAAAAATGGTCATTCACAGTCATTGTTTGGTCGATTTTAATGATCATTTGAAGGACAGGGTGTCTGAAGTACCACCAGCGTTAAACACTTTCTAACATTACTGAATGCACTGGCAGTTTTTTTGTTTTGTGTCTTGTAAAGTGGCCTTGATTTTTATAGAACGGTGTTATATAGTGAAATAAAAGTGTTGTATTAAATGTTTATTTTTGTAACTGAATGCACCACATTGTAAAACCGTATACTTTTCTTATGGCCTTATTGTAGTTGATCTGATTGCTTATGTCTGAAAGACAGCAACAGGACAGGACACAAGATAATAAAAGAATAGCAACAATTAAACAAAAGGCAATGTACAAAGCAGCAGAAACACAATATATAATATAGACAACTATGTATGTACAAGTCAAGTATGTGCAAATTAGAAATGAGAAAATATAAAAATAAAATTAGTGAGTGTGGTGAATGGATAATGTATTATAGTTGTGTGTTCCACGTTTATTGTTGAGTGTTCATGAGATGGATTGCCTGAGGGAAGAAACTGTTTCTGTCTCTGGTCGTTCTGGTGCTCAGAGCTCTGTAGCGTCGACCAGACGGTAACAGTTCAAAGAGGGAGCGTGCTGGATGTGAGGGGTCCAGAGTGATTTTAACAGCCCTTTTGCTCACTCTGGATAAGTACAGTTCTTGGAGAGTGGGGAGGGTTGTACCAATATTCGCTCAGCAGTCCGGACTACCCTCCGTAGTCTTCTGAGGTCAGATTTGGTAGCTGAGCTGAACCAGACAGTTATAGAAGTGCAGAGGATGGATTCAATGATGGCAGAGTAGAACTGTTTCGGGAGCTCCTGTGGCAGGTTGAACTTCCTCAGCTGGCGAAGAAAGTACAGCCTCTGCTGGGCCTTCCTGACAATGGAGTCAGTGTGAATATTCCACTTCAGGTCCTGAGAGATAGTGGTGCCCAGGAATCTGAATGACTCCACTGCAGTCACGGTGCTGTTCATGATGGTGAGTGGGGGGAGAGCAGGGGGGTTTCTCCTGAAGTCCACTATCATCTCCACAGTTTTGAGCGTGTTAAGCTCCAGGTTGTTAAGACTGCACCAGACAGCCAGCTCCTTGACCTCCTGTCTGTAAGCAGACTTGTCACCGTCCTGGATGAGGCCGATCAGTGTGGTGTCGTCTGCGAACTTCAGGAGCTTGACAGAGGGGTCTTTAGAGGTGCAGTCGTTGGTGTCGAGGGAGAAGAGCAGTGGGGAGAGAATGCCGCCCTGAGGAGCTCCAGTGCTGATGGTACGAGTGCTGGATGTGAATTTACCAAGCTTTACTAGCTGCTGTCTGTCAGGAAGCTGTTGATCCACTGGCAGACGGAGGTGGGGACGAAGAGCCGGGTTAGTTTATTTTGAAGGGTTTCCGTGACGATGGTGTTACAAGCGGAGCTGAAGTCCACAAACATGATCCTCACATAAGTCCCTGGTCTGTCCAGATGCTCGAGGATGAAGTGCAGTCCCATGTTGACTGCATCATCCACAGACCTGTTTGCTCTGTAGGTAAACTGCAGGGGGTCCAGTGATGTCCTTCAGATAAGCCAAAACCAGTCTTTCAAATGATTTCATGGCTACAGATGTTAGAGCCACAGGTCTGTAGTCATTAAGTCCAGTAATTTTGTGTTTCTTTGGGACGGGGATGATTTTGGAGCGTTTGAAGCATGAGGGGACTTCACACAGCTCCAGTGATCTATTGAAGATCTGTGTGAAGATGGGGGCCAGCTGATCAGCACAGATTTTTAGGCAAGCGGGTGACACACCGTCTGGGCCTGGTGCTTTCCCCCTTTTGTTCTCCCGGAAGACCTGGCACACATCTTCTTCGCTGATTTGAATCGTAGGTGTGGGAGAGGGAGGGGTTGCTGCAGGTGTGAATGGTTGTGTGGGAGGTGTTCAGGGCGGGTGTGGGGTGATCTTTCAAAACAACAATAAAAGTCGTTCAAGTCGTCTGCCAGGTGTTGATTCTCCAGAGTGCTGGGGGATGGTGACTTGTAACTGGTGATGTCCTTCATTCCTATCCACACTGAAGCAGGATCACTGGAAGATAATTTTTTCCTGAGCTTGTCAGAATAATTCCTCTGATCTCCTTTTCCAGTGTGTATTTGGCCTGTTCGGACAAGACTTTATCCCCCTTTCTGTAAGCATCTTCTTTGGCCTGACGGAGCTGGAGTTTGGCAGTGAACCATGGTTTGTCATTGTTGTAGAATAGATGAGTCCTGGCACATATCCTCACAGAAACTGATATATGATGTTACAGTCTCTGTGAGCTCGTCTAGATCGGTGGCAGCGGCTTCAAAAATAGTCCAATCAGTGAGGTCGAAACAGGCTTGTAGATCCCGCTCTGTTTTGTTAGTCCATCTTTTAACAGATCTTAATACAGGCTTTGCAGACTTAAGTTTCTGCCTGTAGGATGGAATAAGATGAACCAAACGGTGATCAGAGAGTCCTAAAGCTGCTCGTGGAACCGAGTGATATACGTTCTTTATCGCTGTGTAACAGTGATCCAATATATTGTCAATATATACTCCAAATTAAAAAGTAATGATTATATTCTGTTTTTTTTGGTTGCATATGATGTTTATATTTATTTGGTCCTATATTTAATTACAAATAGGCACTTTTAAATTGAGACTAATACTTTTTTTTTTTCTTTTTTCCTAAATCATGACAAAATTACAAGAAAACTAGTTATCTCACGATCAAAACAAAATGACTAATGTTTTATTCTGTCTAGTTTTGCTCACCCTGCTCTATTTGTATTACCATCAGGCATTTAAAAAGCCATATCGGTCGACCAGTAGTCTGGAGGAGTGAATAAGGTATCTATTTTGCTTTTGGTTGAAAGGCATTATCCACCTTCATGTCCTCCAGCCTATTTAAGACTGACTCCTGTTGACAATAAACAAAGGAGTAATGTGCATGCGAGTCTGGAATAGAAATGCGGCCTGTGTGCATTATGATGCGAGTGATGTACGTGCTGATGTTTCAAGGTTTTTGAACCTGGGTAATGATGTCATCCCCCTCTCCCATGTTTGCTCTTTTAATTAGGTTAATGCTGTCGTTTTTTTTAATAATGCATGCTATTACTGTGTTTTATATCATGGTTGTCCTCTCGACCCATTTTACCGCTGTTTACTGGCGTCTTTTGCAATACAAGAGCAGAATATGAATAGTCTGAATTGCTCATTTTTCTTTAAATACCTCAGACTCATAAACGGCCTTTGGTTGATTTGTAATCTGCCCAGGTGGCATTGAAGTAACCTTGTCCCTCTTTGTATGCTTACAGAAGAGCGTTGTGGGTTTTGAAGGGATCTTCTCAGGGGTGATGCATATTTCTTTCAGTCTTTGTGTTGGAAAACAGCCTAGAGAAGGAGATCTGACCCTGAGCTGTGATGTCAGACTCTTGAGGTGCATCACTTTAGGGTCCTTAACTATATTCTCTTTAATATGAAATCCTCTCAACCTTCTGCCCGACTCTCACATGCACATGGAATGATAAAGACGTTTAGCTTCAGACACAGCCTGAGGGTCTGCCTATATCGTTCAGAATGCTATGAATTGGAAAGAGAAAATCATTACTATTCTTTAAAGATGACATAAAATGGCATTTGCAATACATTTATACTCCATAATGTGACGCATTACAGAGTGAAACAGAATATTTAGTTTAAGGATGTGTAATATATAATAATACTAGTGCTGTCAAACGATTAATTGCGATTAATCGCATCCAAAATAAGTGTTTATGTATAAATAAATACAAACACATGCATGTATATATTTAGGAAAAATATGTTATGTTTATATATTAAATATATTTATATATAATATAAGAATATAAACACATTGCCACACATTGTTGATTCTGTCGGCAAAATCATTACTTCAAAGGCAGAAACTATTATTATATTTTGATAAAAGATTTGAATAATGTGCACGGATGAATCGGGCACAATAAGACAAACAGCATTTATAAAGAAAATGAATGGAGTCAGTTTTGATTTCACATGGACTTGAAGATTTCGAGTGCCGTCTCAATGCAGACCAAACCGTTCCGTCATTTAGATATATTTACTCTTCTTACATCTTCATTCTTTATTTATTTATGTCAGGCAAAACAGCTGATTTAATGTGCTTTTTGCATTGATTGGGTGATGTCATTGAGAGCAGGAGCAGGTGACGGCCCCTTTGGGTGGGCTGTGGAGACCCCTCGCGTGTGTCCGCTGAAGCTGAAGGGTGACCCTGGCTTACTGAAGCTTCAAGTAAAAGAGAGAAGAGGGCTCAGGTCAATAGAGACACCATGGAGTGCAGAGAGAGAAGAGAAAATGGGTTTTTAATTGGCCTGGGAGTTCTCGAGCTCGGCTCTCTTTACGCACTGAGAGAGCGAATATATCATCAACCTCTGATTGATTGCGTTTAGCTCAACCATTGTGCACAGGGATTTAGAAAGTCCAGTGAAAACACAAAGACTGAACACAGAACTGCAGCAGACCCTGGCCTGGAGAACTGTAAAACGATTCCTGGAGATTCAGCGGCCTGTTCTCACCAGCCGTTATGATCCCTGAACTACAGGGCGATGCATTATTTCTAGTTGAAGAGGGAATGAAGTGGCTGTTTTTAATAAATGGCAGCTAAATGTGCAGCAGCTGTTGTAAATAGTGAAATTTTTATGGGGTAATGTGTTGTGAATGAATGTTGGGTGTGCAGAAAAATCAGCATTGAAAGTGCTTGCTTTTATTGGTCCCAAGTAATGCACTGTATTGCATTTTTAAAAATCTGATTCCCTCCCCCGCCCCAAACTTTAAAAAAAGTGCCGCCTCATGCATGGATATTAATATATATTTGATAATGTTCATATTTTATGCTGTAATTTAATTTGAACTGTAATATATTGCATATATTATATTGTATTATTAATATATGTAACAATGCATGTAATTAATACAATTGTACTAAACTTAACTGTTATTAATATTAAACTAATTTACAAAGAAGATCCCACTTGTATGTCAAGGTAACAGTAAGCTTATATATGTTGCATGTTGTTTTTTTTGTTTTTTTTTAACAGAGGTTGTTTCAATGATCGGATTATGCCAGACTTTTTTAAAAAAATCCGTTTTATCCACACAGACGACATTTACAGCCTGTATTGTCGCCTAATACGTTTCTGATGTTGCAGATACGCTGTAGTGTCTGCTAATAGGTGTCTGGATGCCAAATGTGTATGGAAATTATATGCAGATAAGGATATGTGTAATAAAAAGTTTAGCTTGTTATCCATTTATAGTTGCTTCCAGGAGGAGACGTGTGGGAAATAAAGCTTTTGCATTCACATGTAATATTTCACCAACTGAGTTTTGGGCAGAACCTGGTCTTCGTAGGACGGGTGGTATGCAAATAAGGATGAATGTGCAATGTTGTATGACAGAAAAAAAAAAAAATGCATGTTTATTTAAGCAAATTGCATCCACTTCTCCTCTTGGAAATATGTAGAAATGTACACTTTAAATGTATGTTTAACTAAATATGGCTTAAAATTTTAAAAGAGATGGTTAAGAATCATCATGATTGCTTCTAGTTTGAGCACATTGAATTGTGGGATATACAGTAGTGTCTATACTTCGCATTTGAACAGTGGGTTATGCATGGATCCCACGTGTGTAAACTTTAGTAGTATTGTAGCACTCAATTCCAAACTGTTTTTTGGAGACTGCTGATTTCTGTTTCTTGATTAAAAAGCATCAGTCAGCAGAAATGTTGCAGTTTTTAGATCCTTTGGTTTGGTGTGCAGGCAAACACTTTCTACTGTAAAGCTTAGTGTGGATTTGCATGATTTGAGAGTAAGATGAGTGTAAAGTAGACGGTCATGTGAGCGGCAGAACTGTGTGGAGTGATAAATCCTCGCAATCATTTAAGAGCTGCTGCTACATTCTTCAGGAGCAGCACGGATCAGCTCTCTCTCTCTCTTCAGTGACAGCCGTGCGAATCGCCTGATGGATGAGTTTTGTAACTCAGCTGTTGAATGATGTAATTTAGGACTGTAAATTTTAGGATGCCTTTCTACAGTTTGAGCAGAAAAAGATGCTATGTACAAACAAAACTTGATTGAGTTTGACCTTCCCGTCACGTTATATTTCATCAGTTAAAGGGGACATAAAGAACAAGGTTTTGATGGACAGTTGTTGTCAAGAAGACTTAAAGGTACAGTCAGAAAAACAGCCTTTGAAAATGGTCGTTAAAAACCAAATGATGACTTTTTTTATAAGAAACTTATATGAACTTCATAATATGAACATGAACTTCATGAGGGGGAAAAAAGCTGCAAGAGGGAAGAATAGGCGACACTGAAAACAAATTCAAAATACAGTCTGAAGGTGGAAACGCAAAGGCTCATGTGAAGTAAATCCATCAAAAGTGTTGTTTTGTGTGTGTTAAAGGCTTTCTCCTCCTCTCTGTTTATAGGGACCCATCGTGGGTGGGCGGCAGTACAGTTACGGTTGCTTCATGAGCTGGTTTATGCATCTCGTCGTATGGGGAACCCAGGACTGTCTGTCAGACATCTCTCTTTTCTGCTACAGACCATGCTGGACTTCCTCTCTGACCAGGGTAAGATATGTGGCGAATGCACCAATGCCCTCAAACTTTTATAGCGCTCTTGCCATTTTTTTTTTTTGTCCGTCTTTAGTTCCTTAAAGGAATAGTTCACCTAAAAATGAAGATTTGCTAAAAATGTACTCACCCTCAGGCCATCCAAGATGTAGATGAGTTTGATTCTTCATCAGAACAGTTTGGGGAAATATAGCTTAACATCACTTTCTCCCCAATGGACCCTCTGCAGTGAATGGGTGCCGTGAGAATAAGGGTCCAAACAGCTGATAAAAACATCACAATAATCCACACAACTCCAGTCCATCAGTTAATGTCTTGTGAAGTGAAAAGTCCTCTATCCATAATCAATTTCTTTCTCCAGTGAAAAAGTCGTCTTGTCTGAATCAGGAGAGAAATATGCGCAGATCAGGCAAAAGAAAATAAACGCTGGATGTAGATTCTGTCAGCTCATTTAGACACCCATCATGTATCCAGAGAGATTCAGACAGACAGACGGCACTCATCTAAAAGGCAAGAGATGAAAAGAAAGAGACAGTGAGGATAAAATGTTCACTAGAGTGCGTTTATGTAGATTGATTCTGCTGCGGTGAGGACTTCTTATTGTATTTTCAGGCCTGTATTTTATGGAATCGTCATATTATACTTTCAGTCATTCTCTTTTGAGAGGGTCATCTCTCTCTTTGCACAGTGACTTATTTTCTTCATTCCTTTAGAAGTGTGCGTGCGAATTTTGAATGCAGGGTCGGGGAAGCTACTTTTAAAGTGCAGTTCACCAAGGTATTCAAAGTAAAGAAGTTAAATTGCAGTCAAGTGACGCTTGGCTAACAGTCTCTAACAAAAAGTATGACTGTTTTAAAGCTCCTTAAAAGGGTAATATGTTTAAAAAGACCACACTCATAATACAGTGAAATGTAATATAAAAGATACTTTATAATTATTATTTAATCTATTTTAATTATATTAATTAGTGGTATTTTCTATTTATTAATTAATTAATTATAGTTTAAGTATATTGTAGTGAATGAAATTAATAACTGTTAAATAAACTAATATTAATAACATTAATAATTTTTTGTAATTTAATGAAACAAAAAAAAAACAGTTACAAGACACCATCCCCCAGCGCTCTGGGGAATCAACAACTGGCAGACGATTTGAATGACTTTTACTGTAGGTTTGAAAAAATAACCCACACCCGCCCTGAACACCTCCCCACACAACCATTAACACCTCCAGCAACCCCCCTCTCCCCCACACCTACAATTCAAATCAGTGACGATGACGTGTGCCAGGTCTTCCGGAAGAACAAAAGAAGGAAAGCACCAGGCCCAGATGGTGTGTCACCAGCTTGCCTAAAAACCTGTGCTGATCAGCTGGCCCCCATCTTCACACAGATCTTCAACAGATCACTGGAGCTGTGCGAAGTCCCCTCATGCTTCAAACGCTCCACCATCATCCCCCTCCCAAAGAAACCCAAAAATACTGGACTTAATGACTACAGACCTGTGGCTCTAACATCTGTAGCCATGAAATTCATTGGAAAGCCTGGTTTTGGCTTATCTGAAGGACATCACTGGACCCTTACTGGACCCCCTGAAGTTTGCCTACAGAGCAAACAGGTCTGTGGATGATGCAGTCAACATGGGACTGCACTTCATCCTGCAGCATCTGGACAGACCAGGGACTTATGTGAGGATCCTGTTTGTGGATTTCAGCTCTGCTTTTAACACCATCATCATGGACCCCCTTCAGAATAAACTGACACAGCTCTCCGTCCCCACCTCTGTCTGTCAGTGGATCAACAGCTTCCTCACAGACAGACAGCAGCTAGTAAAGCTTGGTAAATTCACATCCAGCACTCGAACCATCAGCACTGGAGCTCCTCAGGGCTGCGTTCTCTCCCCACTGTTCTTCTCCCTCTACACCAACGACTGCACATCTAAAGACCCCTCTGTCAAGCTCCTGAAGTTTGCAGACGACACCACACTGATCGGCCTCATTCAGGACTGTGACGAGTCTGCTTACAGACAGGAGGTTAAGGAGCTGGCTGTATGCTCCATAAGGCTTAACAACCTGGAACTTAACACGCTCAAAACTGTGGAGATGATCGTGGACTTCAGGAGAAACCCCCCTGATCTCCCCCGACTCACCATCATGGGCAGCACTGAAACAACAGTGGAGTCATTCAGATTCCTGGGCACCACTATCTCTCAGGACCTGAAGTGGGATAATCACATTGAGTCCATTGTGAAAAAGGCCCAGCAGAGGCTGTACTTCCTTGTCCAGCTGATCACTGATCATCCAGATTGAGCAAAAGGGCTGGTAAAATCACTTTGGACCCCTCACATCCAGCACACTCCCTGTTTGAGCTGTTACCGCCTGGTCGACGCTACAGAGCTCTGAGAACCAGTACGACCAGACTCTTACCCCCTTTCCACCAGCAGGAACCAGGTGCTAGTTCAGAGCCAGTGCTATTGCTAATTCTTAGTTGGTTCAACTGGCGAGCCCTTTAAGAACCGGTTGCTTTTCCACAGGCTAGAGAGCCAATACAGAGCCAGGGCTTACGTCACTGAATACGTTTCATGTTTCGATTCACTAGCGAGGCAGCGCCAAACACAACAGACTTGTTCGAGGCGCATCACACCACGCAGACAGATCGATCGATCGGCACACAACCCACTAAAGCACCGCGAGAGCGATCCAAAAGCATAAAGAGCCGTCAGCTTTTCAGTCGCTCCCGCAGAACCCCGATGCCACGCACCGAACGGTCTGCGCAGCGCCGATCCATCCCGGACAAGCCTAAACAAACTATCAACAATGGCGGACGTTGCGTTGCTATTGAGGTTCATGGCTTTGCAAACCTACATCGGCATCCAAACACGGCGAATCAAACGTGTTCGTGTTTAGCTGCTATTTCAAATATGGCGGTCAAAAGTTTCTGTCGTCTTGTTGGCCACGGTAACCCCGCCCCCAGCCCCTGACGTAAGCGGTTCTTCCTTCTAGCCCAGCAATGCTTTGGTGCTACTTACGTTACGAACCGCTTTTACTGGTTTGGGGCTGGTGCTTTGGGTGTCGAAAGACAAAGAACCGGTTTGAAACTAGGCTCTGGCTCCGAACCAGCACTGGAACTGCCTTGGTGGAAAAGGGGTAACAGAAACAGTTTCTTCCCTCAGGCAATCCATCTCATAAACACTTGACAAATAAAACGCGGAACACACAACTCTATTTATTCACCACACTTGCTTGCTTTTTTATTTATCTAATTTTTTTTTATTTCAAATTTGCACACATCAGACCTGTACACACATAATTGTCTATATAATATATTGTGTTTTTGCTGTTTTGTACATTGCCTATTTGTATTCTTAATTATCTGTGTCCTGTTGCTGTCTTTGTTGCACTGTGGAGCTTCTGTCACTACAACAAATTCCTCGTATGTGTAAACATACTTGGCCAATAAAGCTCATTCTGATTCTGAAAAAGAGTGTAAATTTAAAATATTTATTTGACATGTAATAAAGATGTTCACTGTTTTAGGAACAGTATTGATTTAAAATGTGTACCTTTTTTTTTTTTTTTTTTTAAATAGTAATTTTGCTTTTTATCCTACAGTGTTTAAAGGAAGAGCTAGATTTTAATTTAAAAAACTGAACTACTAAAAATGTAGTTGGTCCCTATCATTTAAGTTATGGATATATATGTTACCTGGATTTTCCTGAAAGCCTCCATGTCTTTGAAAAGAGATTGATGTTGTTTTTTTGTTGCTCAGCCATGGTCCACTTCACAGCGTCCTGTCCCCACAGAGTTGTGCTGTAATCCTGTCTGACACACACACACACACACACACACACACACGGTCGGGCCTGCAGCTCTTGGGTATTGAGCTCTGTCAAGCTTATCATTTCCTACCAGACAGAACAAATCCAGAGTTCCCTCTGCTGAGCTCAGGGATTGGTCGAACGCTGTTTTCAACACAACAATGGCTCCCTATGTTCTAATAAAACCCATTTCTGCACTCGTCTCTCCACTGAGAGCCAAACAAATCACTCTTATTTAGTCTAACGAGCAATGTGATCTGTCTTTGGGCATTTAAATGAAATTTCGGGCCTTCTTTCAGTGTTTAAACGGGAGCACGAATGCTTCAAGTTGACACCAGATGTTTGACCAACAAGCATATGATGATATTTTGTAATCTGGCATTAAAATGACTTAAAACTCTTATTAACTCAAATAAGCCTTTCTTTATGCATGTGGCATGTGTGAGAACGAAGGTATTTGCAGGTATTATTTCATTGACATTTCATTTAATAAAAAACAGCCTGAGAGAATGCCGAGATAAACCTTGTAGCCAATTCCTCTTCTTGTGAATGTTTATTAATAAGACTATTTTACCTGCTTTATTCTGCTTCTACATTCTCATTGGATTGAACTTTGTGTCCTCGCCAATGACTAAATGTATAATATTAATCGTGATATTTTCGCCCACTCATGCTCCGTTTAGGTCTGGTTCCCACAATCCTGCATTTTTATGTTGTCAGGTGTCACAAAGTTGTTTATTCTTCTTAGTAATGTCAAAAATGAAGGGAAAATGAACAGTTGCTTACAGGCTTCATTATAAGCTGCGTTTATCTTGTGTTTACGTAAACTACCAGATCGGTTATTGTTGCTCTATAATTTGTGTCTTAAGTCGCTGGGGTATTTTTGTTGCAACAGCCAAAATAAAAACCATTTGTATGGTCAAATTATCCATTTCTCTTTTATGCCAAAAGTAATTAGGATATTAAGTAAAGATCATGTTCCATGAAGATATTTAGTGAATTTCCTACCGTAAATGTATCAAAACTTCATTTTTTTTTTATTAGTAATATGCATTGCTAAGAACTTCATTTAGACAACTTTAAAGGCGATTTTCTCAATATTTAGATTTTTTTTTTTGCACCCTCAGATTCCAGATTTTCAAATAGTTGTATCTCGGCCAAATATTGTCCGATCCTAACAAACCATACATCAATGGAAAGCTGTATAAATGTATAAATCTCAATTTCGAAAAATTGACACTTATGGCTGGTTTTGTGGTCCAGGGTCACATTTGATTTTATATATAATATAGAATTTAGATTTTTTTTAAATAGTTTAAATGAAAGTACTAAATCAGTCACTTGTCAACCCTTATGTTGTTCATTGAGGTATTAATTTATTTATTCTCAAATATTTGTTTTCATAGATGTATTAATTTTAGTTACATTTTATTGATTTTTTAAAACAATTTCATTATTCATACATTTTTGAGAAAAATACATAAAAAAAAATATATATATATAATGCTTGTTTTGTTTTATTTTATTTGTATTGTTTTTTTCTGTATTGTTACAGGCACTTTCCATGAATAAGATATAAAATAAGGCAGAAGAGACCAAAATTAAATATTAAATTAGCTGTTTTATGCAGTAGAGACAAGCTAGTATGGAACTGGTGTGTATGAACTTTGCATAAGAGAAGAAATTAGTTTGATAATTTTTATTCAGCAACTTATTTCTTTCTTTGCTTACACTCATACATTTGTTTTCACAAATGTATTTACATAAATTTAATTTAATTATTTATGGTCATACTTTATTCACTTTTTTATTTATTCTCATACATTTATGAGAAGAAAAGAAACTGAGATTAAAAAAAAAAAAAAAAAAATTGAGGATAATAAAAATCGTTTTGTCCCATAGCTGACAGGAGACTGATCACGTGACCGCTTCACTCCCATTGGTAGTTGTTCTGCATTTGCTTAAAGTTAAACTTTTCTCAGCTTGTTCAAGTAGCTGGAAGTGCCTACATACTGTTAATATTACTAAAACTTACCATTTATTGCTGTAAATGTACAATTCCACATCGTTTTATGGCTGTAAGTCCAGAGGCTTTAGAGAGAGCACTATGGTTTACAGCTTTTTTTTTTTCAATATTAGTCAGATGTTGCTGGTTACATTATATATTGCTTATGGTTTTACTTTCAGGTGATTTATAACATTTTGCATGTTACATATTAATAAGAACTGCTTTAGAACAGCAATTTGTTCATAAATCAGACATCACTACCACAGTGTTGGCTTTACAGAAGTTCCCCCCATCTTTTGAATTGCAGTAAGCATCCCACTGTTGACATGATTGATGTTTGATTAAGGAGAGCTGCTCAGTCCACCTGAATTAAAACTGTGTGCCATCTGAGAGCTGAGCTGAGGAGCGACAGTTTCAGTCAGTCTCCTGCTGCTTCTCGTGATTTTAACGCTGAAAGCATCTGTGCAAAAGAACAGACAGTTCAGTCACATCGCAGTCCGCCCCGTAACACACTACTGTATAATGATTAATGATTTCTTGTTAGCAGCAGTTGTTAGAAACGCCCTCAACACAAAGACACTACAGAATGGAGGAGTCTGATTTAAATGCATCTGCTTAACATTGATCAGTGTCGATCGGGACTCTTGACGGGATAACAGTGCAGGAGACTCACAGAGTTTCTTTTAAGTTAGCACATGAGGGGTGCCGACTTTTTCAGTCCTGACAGAATGATTTTAGAAGAAAAGATGGGGGTGTTTTATTCAAGGCAGCGCTTTGTGTTGAACAATTGCTCTGCCTACGGATAACAGGTGGATGCTTGTTATGAAGTAATTAATGCAGACAGAGAGAAAGAGGTGGATATATTTGCAGATGTGGCAGATACATGCTTCTAGAATCTAGTTGGAAGAACGAATGATGAGCTTCTAGATAAGGGTAGAAAGAAGTTTGTGTGTTTATTTTTCTTAATACTTTTTCTATTTAATTTTTTTTTTTTTATACATACATACATACACACACTTTTGGAGGGCAGTGTGTGTGTGTGTGTGTGTGTATATATATATATATATATATATATATATATATATATATATATATATATATATATATATATACACACACACACACACTGCCCTCCAAAAGTTTGGAAACGCCCTAGAAAAGAGGGGTTTTGGACAATATTGGCTTGAATCCTTTTTAATTTGTGATAATTTTGCACTGATAAGGGACAACACAAACTACGAAAACATATTTTATTACATAAAGTTTATACATAGAAAAAACTAAAATTTTCGATTCATCAAAATATCCACCATTAGCAGCTATTACAGCTCTGCATAATCTGGGCATCTGAGCTGTCAGTTTATTCAGACTTTGACTTTGCAATAAATTGTTGAAGATACAGTATTAAGGTGTTCTGACCCAAAAATCTTTTAAAAACCTGGGCCAAGTTTAAACCAGTAACCAGGCATCACAGCTGGCAAAGGGGCATGTCTGACTTTGACATGTATATATTGCCATTATTATGTTTTATTGCTGGTCTTCAATGATAATGTCAAGTTACTTTAATGTATTTGCACCAAAAAATTATACGGATTTATGCTGATATCGTCCAAAACCACACTTTGCCAGGGGTGTTTCCAAACTTTTGGAGGGCAGTGTGTATGTATGTATGTGTGTGTGTGTGTGTGTGTATATGACAATTTTCCATGCTATTTCTGTATTGTTACAGGCACTTTTCATAAATAAGATACAAAATAAGGCAGAAGAGACCAAAATTAAATATTATATTAGCTGTTTGTATTATGCAGTAGAGACAAGCTGGTATGGAACCGGTTTGTAGATATTGATTATCTTAAACTTGAATAAATTAAAGTTTAAATTTATTTATGCATTTTATTTATTTTAATGAACACTACTCTTCAACAGTTTGGGGTCATTGCAATTAAAAAAAAAATTACACTTCTTATTCAACAAGAACACATTGCATTGTAAAGAAATAACACTGTATCATTTTATAATGTTACAAAAAATCAATTTCAAATAAATGTTGTTCTTTGAAACTTTCTATTCATCAATCCTGAAACAAATTTGTGAACATTTTCCCCAAAAATCTGAAGCAGCGTGACATTGTTTCAACATTGTTAATAATAAAAGAAATGCTTCTTGAGCAGCATATTAGAATGATTTCGGAAGAATCCGAAGAATGCTGAAAATCCAGCTTTGCATCACAGGAATAAATTACATTTTTTGAAAAGTTTTTGTTTTCCTAGTCTAACCAAGTAAGTGTAGGGTACAAGAAAACTGTCACAGTCTGTCATCACTATCCAGTCAAATTTCAGTGGATAAAAACAAGTCCTGCCCTACATTATTATTCCTCTCTTGAATATTTGTTTTCAGTCGTAAAATGTGGCATTACTCAAGTTAAATGTGTTGCGAATGCAGTTTCATTTTAAGTACCTCACTGTACAACATTTTCCCCAAGTTTGGGAGTTTATTTTCAATAAACAGATAGAAATGATGGGTAAAAGACTGAAAGAGCAGCAGAACAGACAGAGTGACGCTGAGGAAAAGAAAGCGATGTTGTCGGCTAATTCGTTTTTTGTCAAGTTTCATTTGCCAGAGCTCACATGTCAGCAGGGTTGTGTTGTCTGCACTCTGCACGGAGCAGTGTGAAATAAGCTATTTGAGGTATGTGTTCGGCTGCTATTTTTGACGACGTTTGTGAAGACAAATCAAGAATGCTTCATTTAGAGAGCTGGCGAACGCACCTGGGAAATTCTCACCGGATGAAAGGTGTAAATTGCAACACAGAGATTCATTTGCAGCTCCGCTCTGATGTCTGTGGTGTTAATTTAGTTTTATTTAGAAGTTAGTAGCACATTTTGTGAATGAATGCGTCTAAATGACCTGGCGAGGCTTTACCTGCAGGAAACTCTGTGTTAAAGAGACACTTTGATTCTGTAAATGTGAATATTAATTGTCCAACTCTAATCTGAAAAAAAAGCAAACACAAGGCATGAAGATAGATATTCTGAACCTTGATTTTATAAACTGAAACTATAAATTATGATTTTCTGTAAAGCTGCTTTGAGTGCAAAATACATATCTCACAGAAATATTGCCTGGTCACATTTCACTGCAAAATGAATAGGAAAACTAGTAATTATATTTAGCATAAAGCATTTTGCATGAGTTTATTTTTAGTTGTTCAAGTGCGGGGGTTCGCCCGATCAGAACCAAACCAGTGCAGATAGATTCGCTGGAGAGTGAATATCAATAATTACCAAAAAAAAGTTGAACTTTCGACTCACTGTTGCAAAGGGACGGCAAAACGTTCGAAAGGGACAGGGCCACTTTTAGTAAAATGCCTATAACTCCTGAACAAAATTATATATATTTGCCAAACTCTGAACGCTTATATAAGACCTCAAGCGGAGGTTACAGGAAAAAAATGGCAGAGATTGACCACTTGGTGGCGCTATAAGAGGGCAAAAACATAAAAATGGCTATAACTAGGCAACCATTTGTCCTATCAACATGAAAATCGCTGTGCACGGTCTTGGTCCAAAGTGCCACAAGTGTCTGGTGACATTTGCATATCTAAAAAAACATGGTCACCATTGGCCAATGAAGTTTGAGCACCTATTAGACCAGGTTAACTCGGTAGGCCTGTTTGACTCACGGCCCCAAAGCTCTGTTAGAAATTTGAAAGAAATCGGCCACTGGAGGGCACGGTTTTCCGTACATACACGCGATATTCGCATCGTATGAAAGACCTCGTCGTTCCGAACAACTTTGCCTCTAGGACCACTGCTGTCAATCAAACTGCTTTTTTAAATGATTGAGATGATGTGAAAATCCACCGCAGTGCAATTCTATGGACTCTCTAGGTCAATAATTATCAAAAACATGTTGAAATTTACCCTTTGGGAAGCTATAACGGGGTCCTTTAGAAAAGGGGCCTGTCCAAATATACCCTAAAACCTAAACAAAAACTCAAAACTTCACAAAACCCACTGAGCACATGCGACAGGTGATTCTAAACAAGCTTGCAAAATCTCAGGGAGATCAGACCACAGCTGGCGCTATAAAAACATAATATTTCTATGGTAAATCACCTGGATTGGCCAAAAATGCCTTTTTGAAAAATTGATTTTGGTCATTACAGGCTTGCTAAATAATATGTAATGTCTTTTTCCTTATGTGCTTAAATACCTAAATCGCTTGAACCACGGTAATCGTTGCTTGCAGCTATATTTGTAAATCAGTAGTCCGAAGAGTAGCAATTATTTTTCTTTGGCAAAATACAATATCTTATTTCATCTTTTGCTTTTGGACCGACCTGTGACCTGGGTACATAGCCCCCCCAAAAAAGATATAAATTAAAAAAACTACTATGATTAGTATTACTATGATTGCTATTACAAAACAAACTTATTTTATTAGAAAAATAAAAATATAGAAATGTATTGATATAACATTTTGGGGCTAATGTCATGCAGACATGTTCTGTGACATTCAGTCATATGCAGTCATGCACATGGACTGAAAATTTGTGTGAATCAAAGTTTGTTCAGACCCTTTAAACTGAATAAAAACCATTGTCCTTCTGGTCTCTGTGGCCCTGAGCTAATCTCACTCTCATACAGCTTTAAACAAACACACTCACAACCTTTACAGCCCCCACAAGCTACACACTCACTAGGTCTCTCTCATGGCCATCATAAAACACACACACACACACGCACCTCACTAAACAACCTCTTTCTCACTTTCAGGCTCTTGTTAAAAGCACCCTTGTCCCTGAAATATTAAGCGCGGCTCTGGGGAGACTGGGAGAGGGAGAGATGTTTGTGACAGCAATTTGAAATGGATTTTAGGGACGATGTACCTGGTGAACGCTTGCAGAATATTTAGTGCTCTTTGCTAAGCCAGGCATAACTATTAGTATTGCTAACAACTGCATAGCAATGTTCTAAAACCATTTATAAGTTGTTAGCAATGCCCAGCTACCACCCAAAACACGCTAGCAACAGACTCTCAGCGCTGTTTAGTGCTCGCGTGACTGAGTGTGCATCTGATTCAACTCTAGTGAGGTTCAAATGAGTCGCGCTGTTTAGTTCCGCTTTTGGTGCATAAACATTATATTGAACATTTATCGAACTCTTCATATCGTTTTATAGAGAAAAATTATATCGCCCAGCCCTATGTGTAGCGATGTGCTTAAAAGCACCCAGAACTCCTTAGCAACTGCATTGAAATACTGCTGCTTTTTTATTACTGTAATCAGTGTTATTTTAGTATTTAGTAATTGTATGTTTTATAGCATTTATTATTTAAAATAGTTTCATTTTTATTTTTGCTTTATATTTTTTTCATTTTTATATTTTAAATGTACACTTTATATTTTTATGATTTGATGTACTTTTGTAATTATCACTTTAAACATTTATATGTAGCTTAAATTTATTTTTATTTTAATAATTGTAGTACTTAAACTTGTTGCCTTGATGACTGACTGTTTAATTTATTTAATTTTGTTTTATTAATTATATTTTATTTTTCTTTATTTTATAGTTTTTTTTAAATACTTAAATTTATTATTTTTTTTTATTTCTCAGATTTTAACAGCTTTTAAGCTTTTTATTTTATTTTCTAAAAATATCCACACATTTAAAAAGATTTGGGTTTGTTTCCATGATATTTTAAGAGGTACATCTAATGGTGCATATGATTGTATGCTTGTTATTTCTATTTTCCTGTGTTCTGTCATCTAAAGTCTCTCCCTCAGGGGCTGAACCCTTTCATTTGATACTTGACTCAAAAATTTCCGGTACATCAAGTTAGTGACCCACGTTTCGTCTCTTCAGAGGCTGTGCAAAGTCAGTAATTATACCCTGATCAGACGGCATGCAATTACATGCAGTTTAAATATGATGCCTTTTTTGAATGAAGACGTTATGAAACAGGACCCAAACATTTCATAAATTGTTTAGGGAGGCACTTTTCCCTCACTGACCCTTTCCCCTCATTCCTGGATGTTGATGGTTTCCATAGCAACAGCCCTTCGCTCTCACATCCGAACGATGCAGACGGCGTTCTGCGGACCTTTGCGATGGACCATAGTAACGTCCAATCTATTCCTCCTCACTGAACTGCTGTAAACAGCAATTTTCTGAGTCAGTTTGCCGTTTCCTCCCAGCTTTGGCAGCTCTCAATTTACAACACTCTTTTAATTATTTTTTTTGCCTGCATTTCTTCCTCTGATTGAGAAGCATTTGTCAGCATGTTGGGTTTAGTTGCTCCTCTGCAGTCAGTAATTTCATCGCAGTGGACTTCAGCGTCCTGCTAATGCATTATTCATAATTTATGTGACCGTTATCTCTGCTTATATCCCGTCAGCAGTCCTCGCATCAACCTGAGCGCTCCAGTTCATCTCTGCAGACAGCCGCAGGCTTTTTACCCCTTAGTCATGTTTTTAGACTTTTTGTTGAGTCTGTGACATTTTCGCATTACACACTTTCTCTCTCTTTTTTTCTGTCCTGACCCATCAAAAACACTTTAGTTAAAATGTTCTGCAAGGAAGAAATAGTTTTTCTTTTTTTTTCTCTTTTCAGAATGCAAAATCAGGGAGTTCTAAAGTATTTTTATAAATTGAGTAAATGTTTTGTACTTTGAGATTTTTTTCCCTTTTACTGCGCTTTCATTTACATCTATATGTATTTATTTCCATATGTTATTATTTTTTATTTAATTATTTTCATGCAATCTGTAGTGTGTTTGAATATGTATATTATGTGCAGACACATATATATATACACACACACACACACACGTGTGTATATATATATATATATATATATATATATATATATATATATATATATATATATATATATATATATATTATATTTTAATTATTTTAATTATTTATATATATATATATATATATATATATATATATATATATATATATATATATATATATAAATTAATATAATTAAAATAATATATTTATTATGAAATATATAGGTTAATATGTATAAATATAGTTATAGCTAATTATGCAAATCAGCCATTGAAAAAAAACATTATTAATTGTATGCGTAAATATATTAAGTAAAGTGAATTGTGTGGTTTTATGGTGAAGCTGTGTTATGTATTTATTTATTTTCATATATTTATTAATTTCAATATAATATGATATATATCCTTATATAAGATTTATAGGTTCACGCGTTTAAATTTATTTATAATTATGCATGTCAGCCATTAAAAAACCTGTTAATATCCATTTTATGTATAAAGAAAAGTCAAAGTAAAATGGCCTGCGAGTGCAGTTTAATGTAATTTATAGTAGTCACAACACACTGGATGGTGTTTAGCTGTTGACTGGTTTTAGCAGCTTTTTGTCCAGATGTTCCTCTGAATTTGAATGAATTTTGATTAGGTCTGTTTTTAAGAAGCGTATCTGCATCAGTGAGCCAAAGATCGTCTGTGAGATTTAGTTTCCTTTGTTCAATAAGAGCTGGCAAACATCCGTGTGAGGTATTTCCTGCTAAATGAATCATTTCACACAAAAGACAGCATTTGATTATTACCAGTGACGTCGTACGAGAAAAATCTCAATGAGCGATTTAACATTTTTTTTTTTTCACCTTGTTAATTGGGGTCACAGGCAAAGGTCACATCAGAAACTGTGAATACCATATGTGTTGGGTTTCTTTCGTTGTAATGTTTTTGATTAATGCTGAGAACCAAGGAAGGAAGTGCTATGAAAATCTTATGATATAACTGAAAGCACATTTTAAAATAACTTTGCCCAGATGCGTGGTGGAGATAAAAAATATGAATTTATACGGTTTCGTATTTTTTTTCTTTTATTTTCACAAAAAAACTAAATTAAATAGCTAGTTAACAGATAATTTCCTCCTTTTGATGGATTTAAAGGAGGACAGTTATTTATCTCCACTACTATGGTTTGAGATTATTGCCAGACCCCTCATCATTTATTAAGAGAAATATTCTCACCTACCCACTTTCTCTCAATCTCACAGACACTTTAGTCTCCATTAGTAAGAACATGACTCACTTTGGCTCTGACTGATCTGACGGCTTTTAATGTCATTTTCTTTTCAAGATCATCTTTTTAACCAAGGAGCACTGATAGAAATCTTCCGTTTCTGCAATGGCCACTTTTGAAACAACTGAAAAAAAGGAAACTGACTGTCATGATAATATTGCATTTTCTTTTTATTGAATTTTACACTTCAAGTATGTAAAATAGAGAACATGAGATCATGATAAGGCACGATGAATTGAACGTATTTGCTGTCTTTTTATGATTTGGCTTCTAGGTTTCTGTAAATAGATCCAGTCAGTTTGAGAGTTCTCCAAGTAGATGGATTCTGAGTGTTTGGTTTTGGTTTTTCCCTGTTGTTATTTGAGTTTAATGTTATATAACTCAATTGTAGGCAGAGATTGTGTCCAACGGAGATCCAGAGATGCACACGGGTCTCTTTCAGAGCTGTCAAACGAACAATGCACATAGAGAGAACATCTATTAAATAGTTGTTTTTAGATCTGAACTGTGTGGTTTGCATGTACGCAAGAACAAAATGTCTCTCTTGCAGTGGGCAATTTAAAGTGTAAAAAAACCCTGCATTCTGACTTTGTTACATATCCATTTTATGATTTTCTTGCATTTAATGGCTTTAATATCATGGCTTTAGATGAACTGAACACCTCTAACCTCATTCGATGTCCTAAAATCACAGAGGATTAGAATTCATTTTTTTGTGGTCCAGTCTCAGAGTCAGACTGGTTTTTGATCTATTGTTCCCTCAACATGAGAGTTGTGAAGGATGTCTATTACATCTCTTGTCATCCTCTCCTTCCCCTTCTTTGCCGTCTCAGATGGCACTTCACCGTGGGCCAGCTGCACCCCTGTGTGAGGAATGAGAAATATCAATGGGACTGATCTTTCTTGGGGTCATGTTAAATTATTAATGGCAGCTATAAGTTAGTTCCACCTTTCCGTCTGCCACAGGGGCCGGCAATCTGCCAGCAACTATTTTATGAAGCTTTCAGTTCCCATCTGTTCAGGGTGCAAAGGATTCCTTTTGTTTGTAGAACAACTAAGCTAATAACAGTAGAAGTAGTAGTAGTGATAATAATAATAATAATATTTTAAATAGAACATTTTGTTTTATTTGTTTTGTTGTTTATTTATATATATATATGTATATGTATATGTATGTATATGTATATATATGTGTGTGTGTGTGTGTGTGTGTGTGTGTATATATATGTGTATGTGTATATATATGTGTATGTGTATATGTATGTGTATGTATGTGTGTGTACGTACATGTATTACATTTTAATTAATATTTATAAAGCCTTTATTTAATTTATTCTTATAATTCTATAATTCTAACATTGTATTTTACATATAAAGTATCAATAATAAACAGTGAAAACTATTAAATTATTCATTATATATTATATTATTTTTTTTTATAAATCATTAAATATTATTATATTATTTACATTTTGTATTTATAATATTTTTAATAATAACAGTAATAACAATAACAAAAACAACCACTATAACATTGTGTTGTTGTTGTTTTTATTAATACAAATTCTTAATACATTTATGTAATGTTATTGCAAAATGTTATGAATATTTTAAAATACAGGTTTATTATTATTATTATTATTATTATTATTATTATTATTATTAAAATTATTAATTATAATTTATATTTTTATATTGTGTATTTATACTTTTTATATTATTATTATTATTAATAATAATAATAATAATAAACAATAGTAATAAATGTAATATTACATAACATTTTGTATTAATATTTTTATTATTGTAAATTGTTAATTAGACACATACGTCATGGTTTTTAATGTTATTAATGAAAAATGTTATGAGATTAAGCTATATTATTAATAACTATTATAAAAACATCTGGCCATGCATTATATTTGTCTTTTCCGTAATGTGTTGGATGCCTGTTGCTCAGTGCAGCAGGGATTCTTTCCGAGCGTTTGGATCTGATTGTGACTGCAGCGGGATCATTGGTTTTATCGGAAAGGATGTGAGGTGTGAATTGATGGCAGAGTGAAGCCGTAAACATTTTTATAGACCGAGCAGTAAGTCAATATGACGCTCACCTATGGAAACAGAGCTTAAAATAGACCGGTCGTTAGCCATGCACGTCTCCCCTCATGATGTAGTGACGCTCCGATTATTGGCCTGGTTAAATTTATATCTTGCTCCGGGCTAGAGACCTGTGAGCGAGGATTGTGGGTAATTTCACCCTTGGGGCTCTCGATGCACTTTAGATGCATTGATGATCTGCTGATTTATGAGGTGTGGTGTTGGCTCTTAAAAACAGTGATGTTTCAGGAAGAATACAAGTCTTGATAGCTCATCCAATCAGATTGTAGAATAATATCCATTTTATAAAACATGTTTTTACAAGAATATTTAACTCATTGTAATTTTTTTTTTTTTAAAGCATTATTTATATAGATTTTATATATAACATTTGTAATAAGGCTAATAATAATAATGCTAACAATAATAATAATATAACAGTAATGCTTATATTACATTTATAATATGCTATAATAATATATAATTAAAATGATATATGTATAAAACTGAATAATATACTACTAATAATAGTAGCAGTAATAATACAAATAATAAAATACTAATAACAGTGTTATTTAAATTGTTTTTTCATTGTTGTTGACTTGTTTTAGTACATTTTATATATATATATAAAATAACATTTTAGTGTTATTTTTTTGTTTATTTCATTTAGAAAATAAAACTATAAATGTATTTATATGTATATTATTATTTATGTTATTAATATTTATGTTTGTCTATTTGTAATTTTTACTTTTTTTAAATAATTTGAGTATGTTGCTGTCACAGAAATAACAATACACGTTCTCTTTCTCTCTCCACAGAGAAGAAAGAAGTGACCCAGAGTCTGGAAAACTACACCTCAAAGTGTCCTGGTGGAATGGAGGTGATCAGCCTCCCTGACGGACTCAAACTTCCTCCTGTTCCCTTCACCAAACTGCCCATCGTCAGGTGAGAGAGCCTTTTGTTTTTGTCCCTGACGCCCTTGTACCAAACACAGTCATAATTTAATTTTGTACAACCGTTCTAGTCCTGGTTGTGGCTTTATGCAGCTTAGCTTCAGTTAATGGTTTTGAGTTGGGAGTGTTATTATGTATCAAACATTCTTCAGACTATTTCAAAATATGTCCGTTTTCCATGAAAACTAAATGTTTTATTGTTTATTTGAACACATTTATCTCTGTGTCCACTCATAGGCTTTTGATGGTGTATTTCCACAGCTCAGTGTCTGAAAAATGACTAATTTGAACTCTAACTTTGGTTTAAAACATCTTTGAAGTTTGCTGGCCTGTGAGCCATAAGAAAGCTGTATGAAAATTAAATACGCAGCTTTCATTTGTTTTGTTCTCCCCAAATTAAACATTTTAATGGGAAGCGCAAAACTTCACATATCCTTTCATCTGTCCCAAGGAAGTTGCTGATGTTCTTTGTGCATAAGAAAGAAAGGCCTATAAATGTGTTTAACAGATGTATTTCATAATCCCACCAGTGGCTAAAGCTCAACATGTTCACTTGATTGAAGTCTCCATTTCTCGATGCGCTCTTCTCCGAAGAGCTTGTTTTTTTATTTTTGAGTTGTTCAGATGCCTTAATTTATTCTTAAAGGGATATTTAATTCTAAAACTTCAGACAAGGAGTTTTTCTCCTGATAGTTATCTCCCTCTACACATGTCATTAACATGCAGTATCTTGCTCGCTGCCTGCTGCCAGAGTTTACACAGAGGGTGAATTTTAAGCGTTTCTTAAAGTTCCATAATGAAATCTTGCCGTTTTGTGAGAGAGGTCGTTGTCTTATAAGAATGAGTAAATGTCAGTGTTAAACTGCCCTGATTGCTGTTCAGAGACGTTGTTGCTCTGGCAACAGTGTTATGAGACATTTAAGCTCTAAAGCCGAGAGGTTCGTTGTTCAGAATCAAGTGAAAGTTCAGAGTCATTTTATTTTTTTGACTCCTCTTGTCCTTTTCTATGACTATCTGAGAACAGGAAGGGTAGAGAGAACTGAGGAGTGCTGAAAGCTGGTCAACGCTTGATTTAGAAACTCAGAAAATACATTATTTTTTTAGAAAGCGCAGTCTTGGTTTTTAATATTCTCTTTCTTATAAATAGCTTCTGTTATATAAAGTGGATTCTGGGATGAAGTAGTTGCTTGCTAGGGTATACCGTTACAATACCGTTCAAAGTTTTGGGGTCAATAATATTTAATACTTTTATTCAGGATGCATTCAATTGATTAGCAAGTATCATTCATAATTTTACTTAATATTTTTATTTCAAATAAATGCTGTTCTTTTGAACTTTCTCTTCATCAAAGCCTAAAAGAAGTATGTCATAGTTTTCTCAAAAACATGAAGCATCTCAACTCTGTCAACATTGATGATAATAAATGTTTATTGAGCAGCAAATCAGCATATTAGAATGTTTTTGAAGGATCACGTGACACTGAAAAGCTTACTCAGTATGTGAAATAGGCCTAACTCTCTCTGTTTTTCATTGATTCTTTAGATCTGTGTCTCTGTTAAACCTGCCGGTGAGTCTGCGTCCTCATAAGGTGAAAGGCCTTCTGGGACAGGGCATGTCCAGCGCCAGCCCATTCATCTACTCTCCGATCACAATCCACAGCAGAGGAGACGAGCGCTCGAAGAAGATCGGTGAGTTGTTTTTCTTCTCAGATCTCTCTTAAACCGCTTCTGTGTGAGTTATTGTTCTCTCTGAGACTTTAATTACGGTATATTAGCATGATCTTTGAGTTTTCACCTCACACACTGTTTATGCGGGCTGGTATTGCTCTGATGGGCTTCGGTAGCGATCTTAATTACTGTTTAAAAGATTCTAAACCACACACACACCATTGTGCTTCCACGTGGTCTGTTTGATTCATGTTTATGACAGGCGCTGTCATTAAGTTGTCTCTTTCCCTGTTGGCAGTCGGAGGTGGCTGGAAGGAGTTGAAGTGTTTTCTGGATCTCTTAAGCAGCATCACATGGCACAGGCTCTATTATTTATAGACTTATTAAGGCAAATAGCAGAACACTTTGCCACATTAAAAAATACTATGGCACTGTAGTTGTTTAAAAACTCAAACCATGTTGACTAGCTGGTACCGAGATGTCATTACAAGCTAAAACTATGATGCTTGATACAGCATATACCATAGTGTTTTATTTATATTCCATGGTACTCAAATGAATGTACAAATGAATGTACAAAAAAGGTGTTTTTTATGCACATTACACCTGTTAGTACTGGTTATTATAATATAATATGGGTTTTGACATTGCCATCCAGAAAACGTGGTTTTTACTTCTTGATACGTTTTTGAAAACTTTCCTATCAACTTTGATGTTAAAGATATATCACTCTAATAATCATTCAATCAATCTTCATGTCAGTAAAATGTCTATTTATAGTTCAAGCTCCTCCAGATTCATATCAAATTCATGGACTGTATCTAATCTCTCACTCTGGGCGTAACTTTTTTGAGTTCTATTGTTTTGTTGTGGATTTTTTGGGTGTATTTTTGGATCGTAGGGGCCCTGAGGAACTGGCAGGAATCTTATGAAGACAGATGGCTGTTCAGTGTGAGGTTGCCCCGACTTTTCAAACAAATCATGTTGTATAAGAGTCAGATGGCTGTTTCCAGCCTGTCTTATTTCATTCTGCCAAAACCCACCAACGTCTGCTGCGAGTGCCCATTTTTATTTATTTTTTCATGTGCTATCCCATGTCCACTTGGATACTCCAATGGTCTCTATTTCACTCTCAATTACGTCAGAGTGCTTAGTCAACTGCCTCCGTCACGGGTCGTGTTTAGTCACAGGTGGGCGGGGAGAATCGACACAGGTGGGCACTTTCCTGAAGACTTCGTCTTTCTGCTGTTGAAGCGAGGTTTAAAGTTGCCTCAATTTCCGGTTGATTACACAAGCACCTAGATGTCAAGAGAGAGTTTTCCAAAGAGGGATGGAGGGAGCAAGAGAAAGAAAGAATGAGGGAATTCACATTCAAAACAATTTTTTTTTTATTTTTTTTATTTAGTTTGACAGGGACATTGTACATTAATAAAAAAATTCCTGTAAATGTACCAGAATTAGCCAAAGACAATGTTTCATCCATAGTCCCTGGACAAGATGTTACAAGTCACACTAAAGAAAATTTGAATAAAAGTACATTTAATAATTACACTATACAATCATACAGTAGTCTATTGAAAACAATATCGGATCAATTAAAAACAATGCTGTAACGCAGTTCGTAGGTCGGGAAGAAGGAGGCGGGAACCGGCAAACATTCAACAATTTAATAACAAAATAAACAAACGTAAAAGTACAGCGGCAGCCCCTCACGGACGACTGCCGCACACAAAACACAAAATAAAATCCAGGCCTGGTCCTCTCTCGTCTTCCACTGTCGTCACTCCTCCTTTTATCCTTCCGGAGCTCCTCCGTGGGACTCGAGACCGGTGAGTGTTGCAGGTGTCGCTCATTATCATTAACTCCACCGGCCTCGCTCCGTTCCCACGGCTCTTGGCCCCGCCCCACTCACCACAAATGCAAACAAAATACAAACAATAATAGGATGGCTAGCAGATATAAGATTCTAGTGCTGACAAATCTGAGTACTGATTAACCAGTTCTTCAATTGAACTTTAAATAAAGCATATGTGTCTAGATCTCTTATAGTTGTCGGAATAGTATTCTTGTATAGCTTTGATAGAAAAAGCAGACTGACTAAATTTACTTAGTCTAAGCGGTATGATACAGTCTCCTCTTAATACGCCTCTTGTAGAGCGATAATCAGTTGTTCTAATACGAACTAACTGAACAAGAGGGGGAGAAGATGATAAACCATAAATAATTTTATACATCAAGCACACATTTGGATATTTAATCATGTTTTCCCAACTTAAAATGTACCGATTTCATAAAATGAGTGATAATGTACCGATAATGAGTGATAATGTACCGATTTCATATCGAAGACTTTAAAATCATTAGAGTCCTTATACAAACATACACTTAGAGTCACTGAACTCGCCTGAGACCAGGTGGTTACACAGTAATTTCATGTGAGAAATAACCATAGACTACATATACATTTTAGCTGCCTCTAATGACATGTAATCTCTAATAAATTTAAAATTATAGAGATTAAACTTAACCTGCTTACAAACCTTTTTAAATAGAGCTTTAAATGTAAGTTTAGAATCAATCAGTATTCCCAGATATTTATATTGACCTGCAGCCTCACACGTAAACATCCAGCTCTTTAATAATACTGTTAGACTTAGAGAAAAACATACATATACTGTTTTGGACACATTTAGTTGTAAGCAATTCTCTTTTAGCCATGCCGACACATTAACCATAGAATTCGTAAATTCATTTGCAACTTGTGTCAGACTATTACCATGTGTATAAATTACTGTATCGTCCGCATACATTTGTATGTTGATGCCAGGACATGAAAGGTGAAAATCATTTATATACATAGCAAAAAGCATTGGACCCAAGATAGATCCTTGCGGAACACCAGTTGATGTACCTAAATCATTGGATAGGTAATTGTGTACTCTAACACACTGAAATCTATCTGATAGATATGACTCTATCCAGTTAAGTGTATGTGATGAGAAATTAAAACAAGATAACTTAGACATAAGGATTCTATGATTAACAGCGTTAAAGGCTTTCTTTAAATCAACGAACATTTAATCATTCTGGTCATTTACATAATTGGGATCATTTCCAATCAGTGTTAAATTAGTGCCATATACTTCCGCTTTCGAGTGCGGCTTCACTGAAATGCCACTTGTTTGACTTTGGCTTAAATGAAACCAATCAGATCCTGCTTTATTTTCTTTTAAAAAATGTCGAAATATTTGCCTTTTCAGTGGCTTTTGCAATTCACACAGCACTGTTTTTATTGTTAGTGCACTGTAAAAAAAAAAAAAAAACGATTTTTCGAAATTGTAAGTAAAACAGATTTTTATACTTCAAAAATGTAATGTCTAATTCAATGTGTTACTTGCCGTTTCTTTGTTATAGTTTGTCAAATTTACCCGCAATATTGTGAGTGAAAATTGTTTCTATACCATTTTTTTTTTCAGTGTAATTTTAACATGATTTTTGCCTGGCTGGTTATAAAACTGGTGAAAAAAAACATAATCTCTAACTGTAATCTTTAACATTAAATATGACTTAGCTCCCTCTCTCCTGCAAATGTGAATGACTCTTATGAGCTGATTCTTTAATGAGTCATTCAGAAAGATTCACAAGATACTAGTTTGAATCAGTCTGATGAATCTTTATAAAGAGCTCACTGACTCTTATGAGCTGATTCTTTAATGAGTCATTCAGAAAGATTCACAAGATACCAGTTTGAATCTGTCTGATGAATGCTTTACTGAATGAACTCACTGAATCAATGTGACTCACTCACTCCAAGTTTTTATTGTGTTCAGTGATGAACGTATCGAAATTAAGCATGTTTTGTGTACTTAAATGGATTAATTCATCCAAAAATAAAAATTGTCATTTAATTTTTTGGTCCATATAATAAAAGGGTATTATAGTAATTTCAAAATATATTTCAATATAAGTCATACAGGTTTGGATCAACACAAGGGTGAGTAAATGATGACAGAATATTTATTTTTGGCTGATCCCATTAAGGTTCTTGAAACTTAAATTAGTATTATTAATGGATGTTGTTCTTGTGAAAATGTGTTAAAGATATGCATTTGAGTGTCTTTCTTTGTAACAAATGCCACAGACTGGACCTGTTACTCTCCAGGAAGCCCGTTTAGAGATTTTCCAGGTCTGATAGGCTGATAACATCTCCTAACATCTGTGTCCAATAACCATTTATTCGCTTTCCATTTGCACACCCGTCTAGTAATCATCAAGTCCTTCCCCTCACAGTTGTGACAGGACGTCACCGCTCTCATATTCCTCCAAAATCGGCAGTCGTGTCTGAAATCCACGAAATCCCGTTTTCCTAGTTTATCAGTTTAAATTATTCATTCCCTTCTTGCTTAATGGCTCCCACGCACTTTGCGGTGTCAAGCGTGGCTTGTAAACGAGCCGCATTATACGATCCTCCTTCTTGTTTGATTGGTACAAGCCCGCTTAATAACTTCCCAGAATGCCACAGGCAGGAGGGGATGTGTCATGCCTGTCTCGGGGTAAGCCGAGCACCCAGGTTAACGTCTCTGAGTCACACACTTTCCCTGACAGAAAAATCTTTGGACCGATGAAAAATGCCACTTGTTTGTTGTTTTGCTGTCAAGGCTCCATTGGTTTGAATATTTTATGTGGCGATGACGCTGCTCTAAATTTGGCCAGGCTGCATGTAATAAGCACCCAGGTAAACACTCCTCGGTTTGATTTGAGAACTGAAAAGAACGTTTGCATTCGTTTTGGATAGTGTGTCTGTTTCTAACTCTGTGGTGTTGATATGTAAGCTAGTTAGTGCGTGTTTGTGCCGAATCAACTATAGATGGTGTTTTCTTTGCTGTTCTGTTGCTCTCTCGTTCTTGCCAGAAAGCAGTCTGACTCTCTCACACACACACACACACACACACACACACACCCACCCACACCAGATGTCTCTGGAGAGAAGACCTTTATCAAAGCGAACAGCCTCCACAAACACACACACACACACACACACACACCGAGGCAGGGATTGCGTGAGGTGCATTTAGTCATTAACTAAATCAAGGTATATGTGCATAATTGTATTTGACTGATTTTTGAAGCATTTGCCTAATTATTTTGAGAAGTTATATTTTGTGTGCCGCTTGAATAGGGATGAGGGAAATAGAAATAAATGATAAATTCTGGTTCCATGAATGATTCAGGAAGAAATATTGGCAACAAAATGCAACTCCTTGGCCAAAATATGAGAGAATTTAATTGAAACAGTTCTTGTAGAAAGTGCAGAAACTTTTTAATGACTTTTCATTGTCTTTTTAGGGGTGGCATAAGTGTAATTCAATAATTGGCCTTCTGTGGAACACAAAATAAGATATTTTGAAAACTATTTTTGCATATAATGAGTCAATAGGGATGTAATGCCATTTTGGACTTAAACCTGGCTTATCAGAATAGCTTGTTTTGTAATATTGATTCCATAAAAAGAACTAGCCCATAAGACTCTTTTAGTTCATGAATGTTTTTGATTTGACGCATAAGAATATATTTGATCCGTAGCGTTTTGTTTGGGAGTTAGAAATGTCTTTGATTCACTAAAATGAACCAGTTATAAAAAAAAATCCATCCATAAGAATAATTTGTTTGGGTATCTGAAATGTTTTTGATTCACTAAAAAATACCAGCTCATGAGATTCACTCACTCAGAAATGCTTTTAAATTAGTAAAATGAAGTGTCTCATTAAAGTCTCTTCTTCAGGTATGTTTTTATTCATTTAATTGTGGCTTGGGTGCTGGAAGGTACTGGTTGCTGTTCATATCATGCTGTAGAATCAGTATTTGTGTGATGATTATTTAGTGTGTTTTACACTCCTGGCTTTGCAAAGAAGTCCTGCTCATATCCCAATGGTCCTGCTTGTACTATAGCACATTGTTTTCTTGCAGTGTTTAAACTCTAAACCCTGTTTACACACCTGTGATTCAATCTTTCAGACAGCCCGCAGCTTTTTGGAGTGAAGCCATGGGTTCAGCCCAACACGAATCTCACACCTTGATCCAAATACAATTTCAGGAAGTTCCATTGGAATCTTCTCAAGCTTTGTCTCTCTAGCGCTTTCCATTTTAGAAAGTTTGACAGCCACCCTCATGAAAGCCGCCCTCACGAAAGCTTCCGTAAATTTCTGGGCGTCTTGGTTCTCTGGACAGAACCGAGAGTGAATCGTTAGCTCTGAGGGACATTTAGAGTTTCGGCCCGTTCTTCTCCTCCTCCTCTACCTCTCTCATTTCTGCCTGTGATCAGATATCAGAGTTAACAGCCGCCTCTGCTCATCTGTCCAGCGCCGTGGCTGCAGACTAACAGAATATTTAATGCTCTATGTTGTGCTTTGCCTTCCACGTCAGATTCTATAACCGAGATTGATGTTTGCTGTAAAATAAAGGGGGTTATATAACAGGAGATGGGTTTTCCTATAATTGCACAGGCGGAGAATAGGTTTCGAGGCCGCCAAGTTCTGCCTGATTCTGTTTGCGTCTTGAATCATAAAACGAGAGCGATGTCTTTCTTGGCTACATAGGAAAGTCTTACCATTACGGAGTGTGTGGAGTTTTGTGAGGTTAGGGATCAAAGTCACAGTGCAAATTGTCTCCTGGAAATGCCATTGATTTTAAATCAAGAGATCATTATTTCTGTAGACTATAGTTCTCGATAAAACCACTAAACATAATCAGGCTTCTTACGTTTATGATGGAACAAATACAATATTTGTATTTAAAGAATTTTGAGACTTATTGTGACTTTTGTAACTAAAGCGGAATTCAGCAACACACACCATACTCACTAAGGGTGCATTTATTTGATAAAAATCACAGTAAAAACAGTCATATTGTGAAATATTATTAGAATTTAAAATAGCTGGTTTGTAATTTATTACACTTAGTAATGTAATATGTAATTTATTCCTGTGATGCAAAGCATTATTAACACTTTATAATACTTAAAACAGACTAGTCAAGATTACTGTCTGGAAGGCCTGGGTCAATTTGCTCTCAAGGTAGATCTTAAAACAGACTTTTCAAGTAGACCCAGGTGTCACATCAAGGTGTATAGATGCCAGTTTTAGTAATGAAAATAATAAAGTTCAGATTTCTTGAAATCATGATACTCTCTGGAGGTGTGTAGTGGTAAACTTTCTTGATTAACTTGATATTGACGGCTGTTTAATTTGGGACTCATTAGATGAAAAAACACATGGCTTGTGGCTGTTTTGATACAGATGAAATATTCATTATCAGAAATGGATGCGGTTGACTCCCTTCAGAGCAGAAAATCAGACTTCATCCGTATCAGAGCAAACTCTCCAGCAGCCCGATGGAAAACCCCAAACACTGTTCAATCTCAGCCCGATCCACAGAGCCAAAGCTCATTTTCTAAATGTATGACGTGTTGTCGTCCCAGTGCGCGTAGAGAAACCATCTGCCTTCAAGCAGCGTCTCCTACAGTGAATATATTTACTCTTATTCCCAGAGAAGAGACCAGCATCCTTCAGGTGTGTGTGAGAGATAGATGAGCCGAAGGGAAGTCTGTAGCTATTTTTGCCCATGCTGGATAGTTATGACTGGATTGACGACTTCTCCCAGACGCAAAAAATATTCACTCATAGCCAATATGAAACTCACAGATTTGATCAAGATTTTGACTGCGTTAACCTGTTGGGATTCAGTCTTGAAACTCTAGTCCACCTTCAGTCTATTAGTTAGAGAGTTTCAAAACTATATGCACTTTTTGATCAATTGACAATAAAGACATTTTATAAAGTTGCTAGAATGATTTCCGAAGGATCATGTGACACTGAAGGCTGGAGTAATGATGCTGAAAATTCAGCTTTGCATTACAGGAATAAATTATATTTTAAAATATATTCAAATAGAAAATATTTTACAATATTGTACTTTTGATCAAATAAATGCAGCCTGGGAAACCATAAAAGCCCCCCCCCCCCCCCCCCCCCCCCCAAAAAAAAGTATATATTTGTATATATATTATACATCTGCCTCCATAAGCATACTGTCGGTAGCATATTTTGAGTGATTTTGTATGGAGTCTCTGATTATACTGCAGAGATCTCTGCTTTGATGCAAGCCAGCGCATCTGAATATTTGATATTCGGTCCAAAAGGAGCTTCTTTGTATGCAAAGGCTGTAAAACTACTGGTTATGAGCCAAACAATTCTTCCCTCATCTCAAGGCTGCTATTAACAAAACACCCCGCCGCAATTTTAAATGGCACATTCACATCATGAAAACAAGCAAGCTGCATTTAAAGATTCCCTGATGCAGTAAAAAGAAAGTTTCTTCATCTAAGGGCCTCACCATTAAAAAAAAAACAAAAACAACAAGTGCAAATGTGTATTTCCTTAATTATTAATCGCATTGAAAAGATTTGTATGCATCTGTATTTCTACTTCTAACCACAAAGGCCATGATATAAAGTGCAGAATGGAATATGACATTTGTGCAATGAAATAATAATTAATCTAAACAGTTGTTTCCCTGTATCAGACAGGCTGTTTCATCACATCATTGGGTGATCTGGGTTTTGTTCATCTACTTTTTCTGGAATACTGTTGTTTGGACATTCTACTTATTGATCATACTGCTTTTTGCATACTATATCTGGGATGTGTGCATATTCAGATCTGACCTATCGTTGCACATTAAACTGGATTGAAGAAAGTACAGTATTTTAAAAAAGAAGCTCATCAGCATATAAAACATAGTGGCAGCAAACGTTTTAGAGTACAACAGGCCTGTGTAATTATCTCTGTGTCATCTAGTGACCTTGTGTTCTCTTCCGAGTTATTCTGAACGATCTGATCTAAACTGTTCCTCTGGTAAAGCTTTAATCTGCTGTCTGGATCTGTTAGCTTGACAGAAACTAACCAAAAAAGAACAGAACGAGTCTAAGAATGTACAAAAAGGTTGTGTGCATGACAATCATGCCATTATTACTTTGATTTTGTAAGAAACAAATTCATCAAGACTTTTTATTTTTTTTACTTCAAACTTGCTTCCAGCTAAAATAGCCTCTATCCATAATATTGCTTTCTCCAGTGGATAAAAAAAAGTTGTCACGTCTGAACCAGGAGAGAAATGAGCAGATCAAGCACTGTTTACAAGTTTTAAGTAAATATGTTGGTGGATTTTGATGTGAGAGGACAACAGAGGAATGAAGAAACTGGAGGAAATGTTTTATGGATTATAGACTCGTATTTTGCCCAGAAACAATTGTTTAAAGTTTAAACGTTTCTTAGTTTTCACTTCTCAAGATGTTAACTGATGGACTGGAGTTGCGTGGATTACTTGTGGATTATTGTGATGTTTTTATCAGCTTTTTGGACTCTCATTCTGACGGCACCCATTCACTGCAGAGAATCCATTGGTGAACCATTGATGTAATGCTACATTTCTCCAAATCTCGTGTTTTCATGCCTTATAGTTGCATTTAGTAGATTAGAGCTGCTTGATTTAATATAGTTTACGTTTTGTGATGATACAAACAGTTAGTATAGTGTTCACTAATGGTTTCTTTTCTTGTTAAATCTCCTGTCTGTTTTTTTACTCCAGGGTTCCATTAATGACAACATGCTTCATAATGCATTTATCATTTGTAATTTGACACATTTGTGAGGGAAACTGAATGTTGAGCTGGATATAATGTAGGATGGGATTTGATTTAGTCCATCACGATTGTGCTTTGTTAGGCTATGATATATCATTGGCTGTTATTACACAGCTGTCTAAAATACTTGATTTTAATCGGTCAGTCTTGGCATTAACAATCCCAATTTTTATTTCATGTTGACTGTTTAGTCTAGCATTTCATGCAGGTTTCCTTCAAGTGAGATGATTTTATCAGCTGTAGCATGTGTTGATCCACCGTGGCTGCTGTCGGCATTATCAGTTCATGAACTCAACCACCCGTGCTGCTTTTGCCTGGTGTAACCTTCTGGAAATAAATACATTAAACTAAAAAAGTACACCGTGTCTGAATGTCATTTCATTCGATATAACATTTGATGATTATTTTGTGGATGTATGAAGTCAGTTCTCCTCGTGTTTTCATTTTCAGCACTAAATGTACTGTTTTATAATTCAAAACCTAGCAAATATCTCTAATCTAATGCATTGACATTTGGACATTTTTAAGCTTCTAAATGTTTTTGGAGGCTGCGGTGTATGTGCATATTTGTACTATATTGACTAGAAGGTGAACTCTTGAGGGGTTCTTGTTCAGCTTTGTGGTTGTTTTGTGGTTCTATGTGGAGTGAGGTGTATCTCACAGGGTAAACTCTTTTTGGAAGAGCCAAAGGGCAGATATCCTCCGGCTCTCAGCATGGACGGATCTCAGAAGCGGTGCAGGTGTCTGGAGTTGTGTGTCTTCCAGCGGAACAGCAGGAGGAGAGAGCTTTATCCTGTCTCCTAAACGGATGGCTATTGTAGGGAGAGAGAGCTATCTCCTCCTCCATTACACACGTAATGAGGCATTAAACACTCTTTAACATCTTTATCAGGACTTTGTCTCAGGCAGCCTCTCGGCCTGATGCTGTTTCAGCGATATGTACAAGCAGTCAAGCTATAGGAATACTTAGAAATTAAAGGGGCCGTATCAGTGGAAAGAGGATTTTTCAGATTTCATACTAGATTTTTTCATATTCATTCATTAATTTGTTTGTTCAGTCGCCACCAAGATGTAGTGCCGTTGCGCTTTGGGTGTCCCGAGTTCGAATCCCGCCTCGTGTACCTTTCCCAAACCCGTCCCCCTCTCTCTCTCTCCCACTCGCTTCCTGTCAGATCTCCACTGTCCTATCAAGAAAAATGCATTTTTATATTCATTCATTCATTCTTATTTAAAAATACATAATTATATAAATAAATGCTAATTAAAATAAATGAAAATACCTTTTATATACGTAATGTTTTAAAATGTATAATTAGTAATTTAAAATGGGTTTATTTAAAATAAATGAATAAAAAATGTAAAAATTAAAATACATTTTAAATAAGTGCATAATGATTTAACATTTTATAATGAATAAACCATTATTTAAAATAATATATTTTTATTGTATAATTTATAATGAATACTTGTCATTTAAAATAAATTTAAAATGAACGGACAAACAAGTAAAAAAATATAATTTATTTGTAATCCTTATGTAAAAAAAAATCTGATACATTTTACAATCTCATTTATTTATTTACTCTAAATTATTATGCATTTAAGTTTGATTTAATGCAATTATTTTTTTAAATGATTAACAAATATGACTAATAGATGATTGCAAGCATAGGTGTTTTTTTTATATTTTAATCTATTTTTAATATCTACTTTTACTAATTAGCAGCACTATAATGTAGGAATTAATGCAATAATTCAATGTTTGTTTATTGGTCGTCTTGATTCATCTATATATCATATTTTGCATACATTTATGTATGAGTAGTAGTATCTCTGTGTGTGTGTGTGTGTGTGTGTTGCATGTGGGTGAACAGCTGCTCATACGAACTGATAATCAGCACTTTCTAACGAGCCAATTCATCTCTCATTAACATTTGTTATGACCTGCAGGAGTTCCCACGCGGGGAGTTCTCACTCTCTCGTGATTTTCAGACTGCGCAAAACTCTCGCTTCCCCAGATCTGCAATGTAGCCACTGGGCTGTTGTCGTAGTGGTCAGGCAGTGTTGCAATTGGGAAGAGAGCCGTGTGAAAAAGGTGCTTGTTAGTGAACAGATGGAGGTTTTCGCAGAAGCCGATTCGGAGACACTGACAGGTGCATCCATCCTGTGTCTTGGGTCCAGGTCCGCATACATCTTCACCTGCCAGATCTCAACACCACTTAGAGCAGTTTATCGCGAGGCCACCCTCAAAAGGGCAAATATTTGACGTGCTTTTGTATATGGGATGGAGCTCTTACACCAGCAGATGTCCACAGCAGACCCACAATCCCTGTTTGCTAAGCTGTAATGGACAGCGACACAGTGTGGGGCCATCCGTATAATGACTGTCAGCCTGCTGGAGACAAACACACACCCAAAACCACAGGTCGTATATAAAGAGACTTTAGCACAGAAGCATCTGATGTAGGCTATAAGGGCTTCTTAATTAGTTTGTTCTGGCAGTTGCATGACCTTGGTCATGTTTGGAATGGCGTATTGGAAGTAGTTTTATTTTGCATACTGTATTTTCTGTATGCCCTACTGCAATTTTCCAAAAAATGACGTTATGTAGAGCACACTGCACTAGGTACTGTATCCCACAATGCAGTGCTGTCAACTTGACCGTCTATTTTTTGCCTGCCATTTTACACAAAACTGTAACAAAGCAAGTTATGCTATTAACATTTCATTGAAATGACCATAATTACAAATTAATATCTTCAGGACTTTGTCTCAGGTGGCCTCATGGCCTGATGATTTAGCAGTTTGTAAATGCAGTCTTTGTTTAGGAAGATTGACAAAACTTAAGGAGCCATATCAATGGAAACAGGAATTTTCCAACTCTTTTGAAGCTTAATGTTGATAGTGTTTTTTATTTATTTATTTAAAATAATTAATGTTTCAAGTTCAAGTTTATTTGTATAGCGCTTTTTATGATACAAATCGTTGCAAAGCAGCTCTACAGGAAATTAAGTTTCCACAATATATTTTTATATTGTAGAACCTTAATATATTTAACTTATGGCAAAATTTGGTAATTCTGTATGTTGTCTGAGCATTGGCATCCTCTGAGGTCCTCTGAGGGGTTGGCATTATCTTTTCTCAGGTGTTCGGTCATCTCGGATCATTTAAGGGTTGGATCCACACTGAAGTTTCTGTAATTCCTAGTTACCACGGGATGTTAATCAGAGAAACAAATAGAGACATAATTAGCGTAGCTGCTGTTCCATCTAAGCAAAATGATTTGTTCAACCCAAGCTAAAGAATAATAATAATGTACATTTGATCAGATATAACTGCAGTACAAGATTATAAGATGCATTATGTGAATGCTTGGCAACCCCCCATGCATATGTATCTTAAAGGCAGGGATACCTGAAAGAGGAATCAAATCGGTATGCCGCGCTGTCTGAAACACGTCTCTATGCTTGTGCGCGCTGTACTGGCACACACCCGAAGCGCGCACAAGCATAGAGACGTGTTTCAGACCGATTTGATCAACTGCGATCCGTTTAAGCCCTAATAACCTATATGACAGATCAGAGCAATCTTTTATTTACTAATTTTAACATGAAATCGTCAAATTGCTACTCTATCAATCGCATACAACGAAACTACAGAATAATTAGAAAAATCATTTACGCACAATAAATAACAGAGCGTTATATCTATTCTCATTTTCCCCCGAACGTTCTCCCGACCCGGTAGGAATTCTTCCACGGCCCGGTAGTGGGTCGCGACCTGGTGGTTGGGGACCTCTGGTCTATAGTATCGAACGCAGCACTAAGATCAAGTAATTCTAGCAATGAGATGCAGCCTTGGTTTGAAGCAAGAAGCAAGTCATTTGTAATTTTAACAAGTGCAGCTTCTGTGCTATGGTGAGGCCTGAAACCTGACTGAAATTCTTCATAGAGATCATTTTTTTGCAAGAAGGAGCACAATTGAGCAGACACAACTTTTTCTAAAATTTTAGACACAAACAGCAGATTTGAAATGGGTCTGGTTTCTTAATAAGAGGCTTAATAACAGCCAACTTGAATGGTTTTATATTTCATTGAATTACCAGTAGGGCATACAGAAATACCTCAAAATTATATTTATATCTCACAATTCTGTTTATACCTCACAATTCTGCATTTATATCTCACAATTCTGCTTTTACATCTCACAATTCTGTTTATATCTCACAGTTATGCGTTTATGTGCATTTATATCTTGTTTTTCTCAGAGAAAAAGTCTGAGCTGCATAATAGTAAACAGTTTGTGTAGCTGCAGAGGTTTGAAGAACATGAAGTTCAGCTGGATGTGAGTCATTCAGGAGAGCTCCTCACTAATGCAGGGCAGCACTGATACAGAATTGATGGTGAATCTCTGCGGAGGTTTCGTTTGGAGAGGTGAGTCAGCTACACTTGAGCAGGGTTTCCTGTCGTCTTCAAGAGCGGTCGTCACAGGAGTGTGTGAGTCACTGCCGAGGGACGTTAATGCAGAGTGTGCTTGTGTTTCCTCTGTACAGAGATCTGGATTGAAGAAGAAAACAAAACATTGCTTTCTGGACTGATAGATGATTGGTCATCACAAGGGCTCTTTCTTTTATTTGTTCTTTGTGGGTGTCTTTTGAACAGCAGAGCTCAGTGAAAAATCGTTGACATTCAGAAGATTCTATTTTATAATAGAAAACAATTACTTTAGATTGTATAATATTTTACAGTATTACTGTTTTACTGGAGCCTAAGTACTGGAGCCTGTTGATACCATGGAAAAAACATTAAAAAGTTAATTGCGGCTAGTTTATCTCAACGTTAATCTCATAGTTTAGACTTTTTTTCTCGCAATTCTGCATTTATATCTCACAATTGTTTATATCTCACAGTTCTGTGTTTGTCTCGCACTTCTGTTTATATCTCACAATGCTGTATTTATATCTCACAATTTTGTTAATCTCAATTCTGCATTTAATCTCAAAATTCTGCATTTATATTTGACAATTCTGTTTGTATCTCACAATTCTGCATTTATATAACACAATTCTGTTTATACCTCACAATTCTGTTTATACCTCACAATTCTGTTTATACCTCACAATTTTGCATTTTTATCTAATAATTCTATTTATATCTCACAATTCTGTGTTTATACCTCACAATTATATTTATCTCACAATTCTGTTTATACCTCACAATTCTGCATTTATATCTCAAAATTTTGCATTTTTATCTCATTCTATTTATACCTCACAATTCTGTGTTTATACCTCACAATTCTATTTATACCTCACAATTCTATTTATACCTCACAATTCTGCATTTAATCTCAAAATTCTGCATTTATATTTCACAATTCTGTTTGTATCTCACAATTCTGCATTTATATAACACAATTCTGCATTTTTATCTCATAATTCAATTTATATCTCACAATTCTGTTTATACCTCACAATTATATTTATATCTCACAATTCTGCATTTATATCTCAAAATTCTGCATTTTTATCTCATAATTCTATTTATACCTCACAATTCTGTTTATACCTCACAATTCTATTTATACCTCACAATTCTGCTTTTACATCTCACAATTCTGTTTATAGCTCACAGTTATGCGTTTGTGCATTTATATCTTGTTTTTCTCAGAAAAAAAGTCAGAATTGTGTGAAGACTGAATTTCAAGATAAAAAGTCCAAATTGTGAGATTTAAAAAGTCACAATGAAATGAAATATTATTAAAATAAATTAATTAAATCATTTAATTTAATTAAATGCACCCTTGGTTAGCATAAGATACCTTTTTTCAAAAAGCATAATAAATAAATAATAATCTTACCGGTCCCAAACTTAAACATTTAGTAGTGGCTGTATATAATTTATTGATATCTATATATATATATATTTCTCTCTCCTCTATCTCCCTTCCACTCCAGTTCCTTGTATGTTTCATGTTATAATATATCATACAGCTTCAAGTCAGTGTCTCCTTTAGGTCCTTGTGTGAAGAGAGCTCTAGTAACTGAGGTGGAAAGTTGAGTTGGAGGGATTTCTTTCTTCTTCACTGCTTCTCTCTACGTGGCATAGAAGATTGTAACAAACTGCCATCTCATGTATCTATCACAAGTAGGGGTGTGCGATATGACGATTTTTGATCGTGGACGATAAAAATGTCTCCACGATCTGCTTTTGAAGAAATATCGTAGTATCGCGCTACCGCGCACATTGTCAAATACAGTTCTGGCGCCGCCGTCTCTATGTACTGTACAACACGACATACAGCAGTAGAGTTACTCAGACAGGACACTGCACTTATTCGCGATCGCAAAAGTACATTATTTGCATACAAGCCTTGCTGGTTAAATGTTTAATTCGCGCGCTGGTCTGACGTGCGCTTGTTCTGAGCGCGTACACCTGAAGCACGCGCACTAAAACGCCTGTCTAACAGCGCCTGATTACTCAACTAAGTTATATTTTGCGCTAATACTGTCAAAACACACAAGGTTTACATACAGACTGAGTTGGTTATCTCTAAAATGAAAGTAAATAGTTAAGAGAGAAACGGATGCGTGCCTGTACTGTATATTAGATGCGTGCAGCTCTTAAAGGGACAGGACACTAAACATGCTGTCGACTGTCATTAAAGGGATAGTTCACCCTAAAATTGAATTTCTGTCATTATTTACTCAGTGGAAAACCAAACAGTTGCTGGTCTACATTGACTTTGATAGTAGGAAAGAAAAATCCTATGGAAGTCACTGAGGACCAGCAACTGTTTGGTTTTCCGCCTTCTTCAAAATAGCATTTATAAATGTTCAGCACAAGAAAGAAACTCATTCCGGTTTAAAACAACTTTTGAGTAAATGATGATATAAAAATACAACATTATGACAGAATTGACAGACAGATGACAGAATATTAATTTGTGGGGGAACTATTCATTTAACGTTAACAAAACAAAACGCAAAAGAGAAAAATCACTCACTATTCTTGACTGAAAAACTTTAATACAGTTGCTTTAGGAATCAGTCTATCTAGTGTTTTATTTTTATATTTGTTCATTCAATTTCATTGAATGCTCTGCTAAATACACCTATTGTACCTGGAAATAAAGCACTGTTATTTTATTTGTATATTATGTGTATTTGTAATGTGTATCTTTGTTCTTATTTTTTAATAAGAAAAATAAAATAATGACAAAGATTTTTTATCTTCACCCACTTTGGCCTAAATATCTGCCATGCATCTTTGTCTTTCTAGTTTGGCTGTAATGCTCAGACAACTTGTAAAACCAAAATAGTAAAACTAACAAAGAATCGGGATAAAAATCGTGAATCGTGATATTTCTATAAAAAATCGTGATATGATATTTTTCCCATATCGCCCACCCCTAATCACAAGTTCACTTGTTTTTACTTTTCCCAATTTTACATTATTTAGTGAGTTCAAGGAAATATTTATGATTTATCCTGCTGCTGATTAAACTGAACCCTTGAGCCAACAAAAAGTTTTCCTTTTCAGATGATTTCACCCAGTCCAAACAAACTGTATGATTAATATTAAGCAACAGTAAAAAAAAGCCTTTTAACTCTGTTTTTATGAGCACCGAGGTAAAATGAATTGCGATGGCTGTTTCATGTTGACCTAAACTGCCAGATTTCAGACTCAGCAGGTGGATTTGTCTGTGTTCTCATCCTCTGGTCTCCATAAGCAGAGCCACAGGGCCTTTGTGTGGCATCCAGCTCAAATGAAATGCTTAAACCGCCTCGTGGGCTTCTCCCTTAAGGGGGATATTACATGTAATTGGCCTGGCCTGGCCCAGCCTGCCCTGTCCCCTTATCATCATTTCAGAGGTCTATGCTGTCTTCTGATGCATTCATCATATGGAAAACCGTCTCCCACACTGGGCTTCATAACATCTATAATAAAGAAGCTCCTTTTTCAACCCTGCTTTAATTTCCCTCAGGGGTGAAGCCTGGCGTTTACTCTGCGTCAGTTCAGTGTTGCCCAACAGTGCATTCACACTGGATTTATGTTCCAGTTTGGAATGGATTATTAGATTCCTGATGGATATAGAAAAATACCGTGTTTGGAAGAGAAAATCCATGATGAGTTGAAGACACTTGAAACTATTTGCCCTAAACTAAAGGGGGTTCTTTAAAGGGAGCAAAGGGGGTGGCCATTACTTCTCTCTCTCTCTCTCGCTTTCTCTCTCACACACATGCACACTTTATTTATTTATTATTAATTTTATTTTTTATTTACCTTTTTCTTTTGACCATTATCTATGAACTTTTATGTACTTGTTTAATTAACTTATTGACATTTTTTATTTTATGTAGTGTTTATTTACATTTCTGATTTACTTTTATTCACATTTATTTACTTTTATGTACTTATTATTTTAGTTTTCATTTATTTACTTTTATTTTTTTACCTTTTATATACTTGATTGGTAATTATTTTTCTTATTTTATTTTTGTTTACTCCATTTATTTATGTACTTTTATTCATCTACATAGTTATTTTAAAATTAATTTTCTTGTTAAATTTTTTTATTTATTTGTGTATTTTACATATCACAGCTTAGTCCTATCACTATCACTTTCTTCTCCCATAAATAATTTCAATATTTCATGCTCATCATTATTTAGGTATTTGGTAAGTAGCTGTGTGGAAAAGCCTGGATAATGTACAAAAATGATCTCTATTTTATTTTATTTTTGTTTGTCTGTCTGTTATATAGTTATTTTTTTTAGAAATTCAACCTCAAAATAATTTGATCTGTTTATTCAAATATATCTTTTTTAAACTCCCCAGCACAGCAAATTAGGCATTTCACAATGACAACCATTTCTTTTTAGCGTGAAATACACAATGAGCTCCAGATTCCTGGAATTTATGAGAAATGTCAACAATGACTGTTTCAGAGGCGACGGACAAGAATAGATACAGTTGGTTTTCATTCTTTGAAAATAATTCATGCGTTCTAAACTCCATATGGCCTTCAGCGGCGGATGATTATTAGTGTGAGACGGGGCTCTGGTTAATTTGAGCATGAAATCTGTGAGCATACTGTAGATAATACAGTGAATATATCTCCTCCCGAGGGAACGAGGGGCCCATTGTTTGGAAACGCTTAATCAGTATCAGACTCCGTCTCTGGATTAATGGAAAAGCTCAGTAGAGTAACTCCAGTCTGCTAGCTTCCAGCTCTGAAGGTTTTACTCAGAAACATAGAGCAAAATTCAGCTGAAGAGAGTCATATAGTGTTCCTGTTGCTTAACTGGTAGCAACCGTAGTGCTTGGAACACCAAGGTCATGAGTTTGATTGTACCCTCAAGTAAAATAAATATTTACAATCGCCGCTGGCTGTTTCATTTGATCAGATTTATAGAGCAGTGTATGCAAGCATATTGATCAGGCCTGTCAACATCAATGAATCATCCTATGTCCTAAGAGCTGAATGCGTTTCATTCTTTATGCATTTATACAGTGCAGCTTTTCATTGATGTGTGTGTGTGTGTGTGTGTGTGTGTGTGTGTGTGTTGCAGATTTCCAGTGGGTGCAGGGCGATGTTTGTGAGGTGCAGTTGATGGTCTATAATCCTATGCCATTTGAGCTGCGGGTCGAAAACATGGTAAGCATACAGTATTTGATTTATAAAATATTTGGTAATATTATGATGTTTTAAAATGAAATAATACATTTATAATTTTATTTGTAATGTGAATTTTGTTTTAAATTGTGTATTTTATTTAATTTTATTTTAATTTGAATGATTTTTGTCTTATTGTAGTTATTGTGTGTATATATAGGCACGGTTAGGCACGTGTGTGTGTGTGTGTGTGTATGTGTGTGTATGTGTGTGTATATATATGTGTATATATATGTGTATATATATATGTATATATATTAGACTATATTGCCAAAAGTATAGGGTCACCCCCTTCTAATGAACAGAAAAAGGCACTAACAAAACTGTGGCAACAAAGATGGAAACATAATTCATGCATTTAAAAATTGTATTTCCATCTCTGTTGCAACAGTTTTGGACGTGTCTAAAATGACAGTACCCTTATTTACAAGTCACTGGTGTTTGGTGATGAGTTTCTGGCTCAAGGTCTGCATTTAAAGTCACACCAGAGGAGTTCAGCTGGGATCAGGACTTGGCTTTCTGTTCTTCCACACTGACTGAATCAATCATGTCTTTTTGAACTGTGCCTTATACACAGAGACACTGTCATGTTAGAATAGAAAAGGGTCCTGTCCAAACTGTTGCTATACAATTAGAAGCGCACAATTCCCTTGAATATCATTGTATGCTTAAACATTAAGATTTGTACTCATAAAAATTACTAAAGTAGTCAAAAATGTTCATGACATATTAGAAGGGGGTGACCCAATACTTTTGACAATATAGTGTGTGTGTGTATTATATATATATATATATATATATATATTAGTGTGTATATACAGGTCCTTTTCAAAAAATTAGCATATTGTGATAAAGTTCATTATTTTCTGTAATGTACTGATAAACATTAGACTTTCATATATTTTAGATTCATTACAACACAACTGAAGTAGTTCAAGCCTTTTATTGTTTTAATATTGATGATTTTGGCATACAGCTCATGAAAACCCAAAATTCCTATCTCAAAAAATTAGCATATTTCATCCGACCAATAAAAGAAAAGTGTTTTTAATACAAAAAAAAAAGTCAACCTTCAAATAATTATGTTCAGTTATGCACTCAATACTTGGTCGGGAATCCTTTTGCAGAAATGACTGCTTCAATGCGGCGTGGCATGGAGGCAATCAGCCTGTGGCACTGCTGAGGTGTTATGGAGGCCCAGGATGCTTCGATAGCGGCCTTAAGCTCATCCAGAGTGTTGGGTCTTGCGTCTCAACTTTCTCTTCACAATATCCCACAGATTCTCTATGGGGTTCAGGTCAGGAGAGTTGGCAGGCCAATTGAGCACAGTAATACCATGGTCAGTAAACCATTTACCAGTGGTTTTGGCACTGTGAGCAGGTGCCAGGTCGTGCTGAAAAATGAAATCATCTCCATAAAGCTTTTCAGCAGATGGAAGCATGAAGTGCTCCAAAATCTCCTGATAGCTAGCTGCATTGACCCTGCCCTTGATAAAACACAGTGGACCAACACCAGCATCACTGACTGTGGGTACTTGACATTGGACTTCAGGCATTTTGGCATTTCCCTCTCCCCAGTCTTCCTCCAGACTCTGGCACCTTGATTTCCAAATGACATGCAAAATTTGCTTTCATCCGAAAAAAGTACTTTGGACCACTGAGCAACAGTCCAGTGCTGCTTCTCTGTAGCCCAGGTCAGGCGCTTCTGCCGCTGTTTCTGGTTCAAAAGTGGCTTGACCTGGGGAATGCGGCACCTGTAGCCCATTTCCTGCACACGCCTGTACATGGTGGCTCTGGATGTTTCTACTCCAGACTCAGTCCACTGCTTCCGCAGGTCCCCCAAGGTCTGGAATCGGTCCTTCTCCACAATCTTCCTCAGGGTCCGGTCACCTCTTCTCGTTGTGCTGCGTTTTCTGCCACACTTTTTCCTTCCCACAGACTTCCCACTGAGGTGCCTTGATACAGCACTCTGGGAACAGCCTATTCGTTCAGAAATTTCTTTCTGTGTCTTACCCTCTTGCTTGAGGGTGTCAATGATGGCCTTCTGGACAGCAGTCAGGTCGGCAGTCTTACCCATGATTGCGGTTTTGAGTAATGAACCAGGCTGGGAGTTTTTAAAAGCCTCAGGAATCTTTTGCAGGTGTTTAGAGTTAATTAGTTGATTCAGATTATTAGGTTAATAGCTCGTTTAGAGAACCTTTTCATGATATGCTAATTTTTTGAGATAGGAATTTTGGGTTTTCATGAGCTGTATGCCAAAATCATAAATATTAAAACAATAAAAGGCTTGAACTACTTCAGTTGTGTTGTAATGAATCTAAAATATATGAAAGTCTAATGTTTATCAGTACATTACAGAAAATAATGAACTTTATCACAATATGCTAATTTTTTGAAAAGGACCTGTGTATGTATGTGTGTGTATATATATATATATATATATATATATATATATATATATATATATATATACGCATGCATACATGCATGCATACATGCATGCATGCATGCATGCATTATATATATGTATGTATGTATGTATGCATGCATGCATACATACATACATACATACATACACACACACATACACACATACACACACATACATACATACATATATATGCCACTGAAATTTCGGCGAGATTCGGTTTAAATGGCAATTGATGATGGATAATCAACAGTAACAACAAGGTCACGCCAGTTGAGGCTCACGCAGCCTGTGTTTGTGAAACAGTTTTCAAACAAATTTCAATGGAGAAATTAAAAAAATGAACACCACTGCACATGGAGGAAACATAAAAATTGAACTTAGTTTTTATATTTATAACATACAGCCTATTAAGCAACATGACTCGACCAATAGAGTGAAGTGTTCCCAGAAACCACGATTGCAAATTTGACATTTTATACTTAAAACGAGTAGTTAATATACATTTTAATTAAACATTTGAATTTATTGAAATGATATATTGTCAACATTGGCTGGTTTTGCTTGATTTGGTTAATGAAAATAGTTCCAAACAAAGATCACAGTAGAATAGGTGCTCATGTCTGTGCAACACACAGAGGTGTTTCGTTACTGAATGATTTGTGTTTTTGAATTTTGAATAATTTGAGTCAATGATTCAGTGGTCCATTCATAAAGACTTGAATGAATCAGCCGTCTGAACGAATTGTTTGAAGGCATGCTTCAATGACTCATTAAGACGGGTTTACTTTCATAGTAGCTTATCTTTGCATTTTTGTCAACATTTCATATTTGTATATATATTTAAAACACCAAGCTCACAAGATTATTTATGATGTTATAATTTTGCAGTGTATGCATTCGTGCTACATTTCATTTACAATGAACTGTCTGTGTAAATGCATCTGAATGCCACTCCATTCACTTCTGTTTCTTCTGCAGTGGAAAGATCAGTTTTGTAGATATTGATTTAATTTGATTGGTAACAGCCCTATATTGTCTTATTATATTAAGTGAAATTATTAATAAAATGTAAGAATTTTATATGAAAGATGATGCATGCATTTAATACGGTTAGGGAAAATTGCCTTTTAATTAGGCCAAAAATGACCTGGAAATCAATATAAATAATTTTGTATGCAGTATTAAGTTATATAAAATGTAATTTCCCAACAACACAATTGTGGCCAGTAAAAATGCTGAGTGGCTAGTAAATTTGGAAAACTGCTAGCCTCAGTGGCTGGCGAGCAAAAAAAGTTAATGTCAAGCCCTTTTTTCAATTTGAATTTTATTTTTGCATTTCATATTTTATTTGATATTGTTTTTTTGTTATTTAATTTTCTTATCTTTTATTCATAATGAAATTTTATATCGTTTTGTATTTTATTTTGTGTGTATCTTTTAGATTTTTATTGTAGTCATTTTTATGTGATGTGTGTAAAATAATACAATTAAATAATAAATAATATAATTTTATTTATAATTTTACTTTTGTTTTTAATTTTTGTAGTTTATTGTTACATTTACATATTTTTATTTTTGTATTTTATTTTAGATTGTTTTTATTTTGTCTTATTGCAGTTATTTTATGAAATATATTTTTCTGTCATTTAAATTATTATCGGCCAAAAAGTATAGCATTTTAAGTTCTTATTGCTGCTCTCAGGAAAAATGCAACTGTACGCACTGACACTTATGCAAATAACATTGCATCCGGAGCATGCCTGTGATGAATGTTGGTAGGCAGCTTTCTTAATTTTTGAACAGAATTATTATTATTTTTTAAATTTTATATTATTTTTTACTTTTTGTAATTAAGCATGAGAAAAACGTTGAGAAAAAGAGAGGGAGTCCATTATACACACTCACATCTTCATCTTCATATAAAAGAGACATTTAGCTCTCTAAGTGCATGTGCTCTTTGCTTTAATTACTTTTGCAAAGATTCAGAAAACCTGTGCTTGACACTTTAATGTCCAAATTACGGCAGAAAACAAGATCTTGCATCAGAACCCTTCAGAGGCTTTATGGTGTTAGTCTTTATGTTGATCGCTTTAAGAAAAGGTTTTATGCATGAGCACTTATTTGAAGCATAAAAAGTGCTATTGATCACTATGGAGATCTCTTTAAAAAGTCGTTGCTTAATTTATATAGGTTATGTCACCATTTATGGCATTTTGCTCTCAGTGAGGGCAGAAAAAATGTCAGGGCATGGAGTGTTCATTGTGTTGCTTTGCGATTTACCCACTGCGCCAAGCAATGAGATTGTAATGCAAATCTCATTGCCGAAAATCTTTTTTTGTTTTCCTCTTTACATATTAACTACACTTTAGAGTTCGACCCAGACAGCTGAAACGAGATGGTGCCGCTTATTTTTGGCTTGAGGGCCATTTAGGCCGTAGAAGGTCACCCCGACCTGCCCATAATGACAGGGGAATAGAGGCAGAAGCACACTGAAAAGATGGGGACGGTTTGTGTGAAATGTGGGAGAGGGGTTACAGTGTCTTCCTCACACTGTAATGGGCCACTCATGTGAGACCCAATTATTAGAATCCAGCCATGTGGAGACGCTCCTAAGAAACCAATGTAATCACGTATCGAATGCTGGCTCATCTAGTGCTGCTTTGTTGTCTTCTCTCTACATAGACAGCTGCCTTCTGAGAGGCTGTTCACATCAGACACATTCTCGTTTTCCATCTCATCTGTTTATTTTTGGTCAATTATAGACATTTAAGCAACCCTGAGGCACCTCAGATTTTATTTTATTTATATATTTCTCTATGTATTTTTGAGGTGCTTTAGATTTTTTGTTTTATTTATTTATTTTTATTTTATATTGTTTTGTTATATTTTGTTTTGTTTTATTTAAATAAATTATCCTCTCCTCTCCCCTCCCCTCCCCTCCTCTCCCCTCCCCTCCCCTGTAGAGACAGATTTTTAGGAGCAATTCAGGGGTGAAGTTCTTTTCTCAAGGGTAGGATAGTGATAGAGCAGGTCTGTGATTATAGTGACTGTTGGACTCAATCTACTGTCTTTATGTTAGCAGCTCAGATCCATAACCATTAGAGCATCATACCCGCAGACTCAGGGCACAGGTGTGTGCTTCAGCTAGAGGTTAAACTCCAATCCAGAAGGGGTTTTTGTCCTTTCTCACCAGGGATGGACTTAACTGTAGATCAGTATTTGTGTTAAAGGAAAAATGATTGCATAGGTGAACTGTGTTCTCCAGACATGCCCAGATCTGCCCCAGATGGGATCAGCATGAGACCCTATAAAACTCCTCTGCCGGTCATAACCTGTGTCAGATGGCAACGCGGATGGTGCCAGGATGAACCAGTGTGACCTTACTGCTGACCTCATGTCAAGCACACTATACAATCCAATGTATCTCAATGTCTGTTTGTTCAGCATCTTCTTGACTACAAGGAATGTATTTTTTTATGCATAATTTTACACACACACACAGACAGACAGAGACGGACAGTGGGAAAAAAAATAAATAAAATTGATCCCCTGCTGATTTTTGTACGTTTGCCCACTGACAAAGAAATGATCAGTCTATAATTTTAATGGTAGTTTATTTGAACAGTGAGAGTGTGGTGGCTCCTGCCGGTGCTGCAAGGAATGATTCTTGGAGTCTTGGGGTTTTGATGCCAGAATTTAGATTTTATTATAAGAGACAACAAAACCGAGAAAACTCTGCAGAAATATTATGAATCTGGGTTTGCACCCTCTTATATACAGTTTTTTTTTTTCTCCCTAAAACGTGTTCAATACATATTCCTATATTGTTACCTTTTTTGGATATGCCTCTAGTCTGCTTTCAGGAAGCGGACAGGAGGCCTCCATTTACTTTAAGTGTCTACATTGTCACAACAGGATGTGCAGTTTCAGCACAGAATGTATGTCTGCACATCCTCTTCTCAAGCTGGCCTCTACACACAGGCAGATACATGTTATAATAGTAGAATAACTTGATACATAAATGGCTATTTTCACATTGATTATACTTGATTAATTTATATTTTGATTAATAAAACTTTTCTACAAGAGACAGAAAAACAAAACAAAAAAATCCAGAAAAACGCATTTCAAAAAAGTTATAAATTGATTTGCATTTTAATGAGTGAAATAAGTATTTGACCCCTTCCCAAAACATGACTTAGTACTTGGTGGCAAAACCTTTGTTTGCAATCACAGAGGTCAGACGTTTCTTGTAGTTGGCCACCTGGTTTGCACACATCTCAGGAGGGATTTTGTCCCACTCCTCTTTGCAGAGCCTCTACAAGTCATTAAGGTTTCGAGCCTGACGTTTGGTAACTCAAACCTTCAGCTCCCTCCACAGATTTTCTATGAGATTAAGGTCTGGAGACTGGCTAGGCCACTCCAGGACCTTAATGTGCTTCTTCTTGAGCCACTCCTTTGTTGCCTTGGCTGTGTGTTTTGGGTCATTGTCATGCTGGAATACCCATCCATGACCCATTTTCAGTGCCCTGACTAACTTCAATGCACTGGCCCTGATGGTACATGGCCCCGTCCATCATCCCTCTTGATGTGGTCCAGTTGTCCTGTCATCTTGGCAGAAAAACACCCCCAAAGCATAATGTTTCCACCTCCATGTTTGATGGTGGGGATGGTGTTGTTGGGGTCATAGGCAGCATTCCTCCTCCTCCAAACACGGCGAGTTGAGTTGATGCCAAAGAGCTCGATTTTGTCTAATCTGACCACAGCACTTTCACCCAGTTCTCCTCTGAATCATTGGCAAACTTCAGACGTGCCTGTACATGTGCTTTCTTGAGCAGGGGGACATTGCTGGCGCTGCAGGATTTCAGTCCTTCATGGTGTAGTGTGTTACCAATTGTTTTCTTGGTGACTATGGTCCCAGCTGACTTGAGATCATTGACAAGATCCTCCCATGTAGTTCTGGACTGATTCCCCACCGTTCTCATGATCATTGAAACTCCACGAGGTGACATCTTGCATGGAGCCCCAGACCGAGGGAGATTGACAGTTATTTTTTGTTTCTTCCATTTGCAAATAATCGCAACAACTGTTGTCACCTTCTCAGCAAGCTGCTTGGCAATGGTCTTGTAGCCCATTCCAGCCTTGTGTAGGTCTACAGTCTTGTCCCTGACATCCTTGGACAGCTCTTTGGTCTTGGCCGTGGTGGAGAGTTTGGAATCTGATTGAATGATTGCTTCTGTGGACCGGTGTCTTTTATACAGGTAACAAGCTGAGGTTAGGAGCATTCCCTTTAAGAGAGTGCTCCTAATCTCAGCTCCTTGCCTGTATAAAAGACACCTGGGAGCCAGAAATCTTGCTGATTGATAGGAGATTAAATATTTATTTCACTCAATAAAATGCAAATCAATTTCTAACTTTTTTGAAATGCGTTTTCTGGATTTTTGTTGTTGTTATTCTGTCTCTCATTATTCAAATAAACCTACCATTAAAATTATAGACTGATAATTTTTTTGCCAGTTGGAAAATGTACAAAATCAGCAGGGGATCAAATGTTTTTTTCCCCCCACTGTGTGTGTGTGTGTGTGTATGTGTGTGTGTGTGTGTGTGTGTGTGTGTGTGTGTGTGCATGTGTGTGTATATATATATGCATGTGTATATGTATGTGTGTATATATACAGGTGCGCAGATGGCACTAGGGACGGGGGGGACATGACCCTCCCAGATTCATAGTGACCCTATCCGTCCCCCTCACTGTCTCTACGAAAGACGACATCAGGGTTTCCGTTATGTACATCAGCCCCTACGCTCCTTAAACGTGCACTAAGCGATTTTTGAAAAACGCTTTTGACCGCAGTGCCTGACCGAGTCCCAAAACACACTTGTAGCCAATCAGCAGTAAGGGGGTGTCTTGCACTGATAAAGAGAAGCGAGCGCTCAATTTGAGTGCAATATTAGCCGAATATTAGCAGATCGACTAGATGGAGAGAGATGTCAGATAAAAAAAAAGAGGAAAATATCAGAGAAACAAAACATTAAAAAGAAGGTTTACGATCAGGCAAGAGGTAAATAGACCCGTGTAAACAGGACCCGTGTAAATATCAGAGCAGCTTTCCAGCAGTGGAGAAAACTCAAGGAGCAGGAAGGTCTCGAATTTGCTTGAGGTTGTGTTATTACTTCTTGTTAGTAACATTGATTTTGCTTTGTTTCACACAACTCGTGTTGGCTTTTGCTTGAATATGCTTGTCATCTTCGCTTGTTTTCGCGTTTATTGTTGCCATGGATGTGTACCTACGTGTGGATGCGGAAATTTCAAAATCGTGATTCCCCCCCCCCCGTATACTGTATATAAATTGTGGGCATCAGAGAGCCGCTATTACGCCTGGCATTAACACTGCTTTTGAATGCACGGTCGCTTTTTAGTTTCACTTTCACTTTCGATATTCACGATGACATGTACTCTGTTACACATTTTACAAGATTAGATTGTCAGTGGTGCTCAGGATCTGAAAATCATTCTCCATCATCCTCAGTCATCTCTCCTTATTCTATTTATGTGGTAAGTGAAATTTGATGTACTGTAATGTAACAGCAATTGTTGTTTGTTGTCCGTGCCTTTCTGAATACAGATTCACGATATGGGCACCCCCCTAACTCAAGACACAACCCCCCCCCCACATATATTTATTACTTAAAAATATTTAATATATATATAAAATAAAAATATAATTAATGCCTTAAGATGCATCTCTCTTTTTCTAATGCCAATTCATGAAACTGCTTTGAAAATATTTATCTTCTAGGTATTAATTTCATTCACTCTTGGTTTAATTAAGTGCCTATGATTATGTTACGGTGCTTTTGAAAATGGCTTTTGTCCATTTTTTTTTTTTTTATAATTTTTGTCTGGTGGAGCAGGGAAAAAAAAAAGACACAAAGAGCAAATATTTCCACAGACTTTTTGTAGCAGCCGATGAAAGTCTGACGTTAGACATCCACACCAGAAAAGAAAAGAACAGATTGTTAGCATTAGATGTCGAGCTAATTAACCTTTTCAAGAAGGAAATGCAAATCAGGTATTTCAAAATACGGCTTATACAATACTGAGACCCTCCACATAATATGAGGTTTTACTTAGTACCTGTAAAGTATTTTAGAGGTTAGTATTTTAGACTACATTAAACGATACATCCTTAATTGCATTACTATATGTCTTTATTGCAAAGCTGCTCAATTGTTCAGGGTCTGAATGAGAGATCTTTGAGTTCATGTTTCTTCTGTCTGTCTGGACAGTGGAGTTGATAAAGTTGCTGTAAGTGATTGCAGATGTTTTACTAACTTCAGTCAGACTTGATTATTGACAGACATTGGATTAGATGGCCATCATCTCTTCAGCCATACACCATCTCTGTAAAACCTCCCCATCCAAAAACATGTCAACAAAGCCAAAAGCTGTGGTTTGCTCATGTTTACACCTCATGTTTATGTGTGTGTCTGTGTGTGAATAGTCTTATTCATCATTTACATTTTATTTTAGTTTATTTATTGTACATTAGTAGCCATTTAGAAATGGAAAAATATTTAAAATAAGTTTTAAATACTTTTTCGGTTTCAAAATTGATCCTAATTACCATATGAATTTAATATATTACTCGTTCATTTCTTATACTGAATGTATTATGTTGATATTTCAGTACATTTTGTATTTGTATTTTTATGTAGGTCATCATGTTAGAAAACAATTAAAAATGGTACCAAAATAATCAAATCAAAGTGAACCAAAATGTGAAATTTCATAATTTAGCAAAGAATCTTGAGCTTAATTGTATTTTCGCCAACCACCCTTAAAAAGACCACTTTATAGAATGTAAATATTATATATTATTTTTTATGTTTTGTATTTGCATTTTTTCTTTGTTACTACTAGGCTTAAAATTCAATTAGTTTTTAATTAAATTATAATTAATTTAAAATTATGTATTTTTTTAACATTAATTTACTATACAATATTACAAAAATGTGTATTTGTTTATGTAAATCTTTAATTGTATTTTTATTATATGTATACAATTATTTTGTTGAATATTTAGTTTGACTCAAATGGAGCTGGAGTAAATGGCTTGAGTAAGCAGCTGGAGTAAAATGGCTTGACGTTAAAGCCCTATGTTATGTTCTCTTTGGATAGATATAAAAGTTTCATGTCACAGAGACATTGGACACAGAGTATATCGGATATCAGGAGAAATGGAAAATTCTTGATTCTTTCCTGTCAAGTCCAGAGTTTAATGGTTTCATTCAGGCTAATATGATAAAAATCCCATAAAGCACATTTGGTGGAGTCTAAATGATGTCTGGAGTATGAATAGAAATCGGGAAAACTCTCCTCGGAGAGCAGCTCGACTTCTCAGGGCACGGTAATAATCGGCCCTCACCTCCACGACGAAGGTGTAAGCGTCTCGTTTTCAATCTGTCTCCATCTCTCGCTCTCATCTGCCGCTGTGATTCTGCTAACGCTGTTTCTTTTCTCTGTAGTGCTGTGAACAAGAGCAATTTTCTCCATGGGTAATGGGGAGAGCATGCTGGGAGTGATTTCATCTCCTCCATATCAGATGGATATCAGGATGATTGATTATGTGATGTTTGGAGTAAAAAAAAAAAAAAAAAAAAAATTGAGAAGAGAAAGAAAACCAAAAAATCTCAAACCATTGGTCTGTCACCAGTTGTTTTTTCATTGGTCTTCTCATTCTGCTTTGTTTCTGCATCTCTTTATTCTCTTGTTACCGTTAACACACACTAAGACACAAACTAGCATAAAAGATCTGTAAAAAACAGACTATTTATGCATTCTGCAAAAAAAGCCTGAATTAAGAAGTCGAAATTGGAAAATTAAAATGCCAAACAACATATTTGCTGCTAGGTTGTTAATATATATGCTTGTTATTTTAGAGTTTTGCTATTTTGCTGTTTCTGGTAAATATATGCATTTTTTAATGTGTTAACAACCGAAATGCTGGCTTGTGAAAATGTCACGTGCTGTTTATGTTAATCGTCACCTTTTTGCTCCGAGGACATTGAATGATTTGTTTTGTGTGCATGTGTTTTATCTTTTAATAACATCCACATGCGTGTGACATTCTGATTCTGTCCTTGAAAAGCTGTTGGTGGCTGCATTTGTTTTATATTTAATCTGCTTTTTAATTGCATTTTTCTCCTTTGGTGAGAAAACACCATAAGTGAGAAAAGGAGAAAAACAAGAAAAAGAGAACAATTTAAACAGCAATACATTGTTATTAACACAATTTACAGAGCTAATAATACAATACAGCCCCCCCCCCCCCCCCACACACACACAGTGTTTAGATTTATTTGTTTATTGTTTTATTGATTTTTTTTGCGTTTGTTTATTTTGAATGAATTTATAAATTTTTTATTTAATGTAAATATTATTTTATTTATTTTAAATATATTTTTTAAATGCTTTGTATACTTTATATTTATGTATATATTTATAAAAAAACAAAAATCAGTTTAATACCAATAAATGAATAATTAATAATTATTATGATTTTTAAATTGATTTTATTTAAAATGTATTTTTATTTATTTTATTTATTTATTTTACATTTAAATCGATTTTTTCTCAATGTTTTTACTTTATTTTTTCTAAATTTTTATATTTGTTATCTATTTATTTATTTATCTTTATTTTAAAAATTTTTGTTTAATACCAATAAATAAAACCATTTAGTAAATAATAATAGTAATAATAATAATAATAATAATAATAATAATTATTATTATTATTATTATTATTATTATTATTATATTGGTATTAAACTGAAAACAAATAAAATTATGATAAATTCTGTCATTAATTGCTCATCCTTGTGTTCTTTCTTACATGGAACACAAAAAGGAGATGTTAAGCAGAGCATTCATGCTGCCATTATGGATAAAACAAATAATTATACTATGTACTGACCGCTGTATTCTCTGTGATTTGTGTTTGTCAGGGTCTGTTGACATCAGGTGTAGATTTTGAGTCTCTTCCTGCCGCTCTGTCTCTGCCAGCGGAGTCTGGCCTCTATCCGGTTACTCTGGTTGGAGTTCCTCGCACCACCGGCAACATTACAATCAGTGGTGAGCTTTACAACACCTTAAATGCATAACATAAAACTGCAATTTAACTTCTTAATTCTAAACTGAAACTGATTATTCAGTGGGAAATAGGACGGGAAATTGATTGGCTCATGAATGTGTATTGTTTTGTTTTTTTCTTATAGTATAATGTGCAGTAAATATTATTTAGTAAATACTGAGTACATTAAATAGGGTGTTAATATTAAATTGTAGGTAAATAGAGTTCAGTTTGACTACATCGGTGCTAAAAAACCAATGGACCAGTGAACGTTCTCTTATAAAACAAGAAACGAGTTTGTACTGAACATTTATTCTGCACCATAATGCTGTAATAATTCAGAAATCAAGTCTGCTTCAAACTGAAAAACAAGTCCAGCATTTCCCTACTTGAATAAACCAGCTAAATATCCTCTCATTAAAATAGGATAAACTCATTGATCCCTGCTTTATAGCCATTCCAGCAGTTCTTAACATCTACAAATCACACGCATGTTTCAAAGGACTTTAATGAGCTCTAATTGCCTTCAGATCATTAGCGTGGTCTGTTATTATGGAACATTTTTAAATCTGATTTTTGCTAATATTGCAGGGTATCACACGTCCGTGTTTGGGGTGAGCAGCGACTGTCTTCTGGAGGGTCTGGTGGGGGTGAAGAGCAGCGGCTGTATGGTGGAGGTGGTGCCGTCGCTCCCACGACTGCAGCTCTGCACATCCTTACCCAGGTTTACACGCTTTCCTTCTTCAGAATATAAAATAAAAATAAATAAAACGGTGATTTAATTAGATCACGTTGTCTTAGGATGTTGTAGTTGCTCTAACCTGCTTGCAAAACCCAGTTTTATGGAGATGTCACTTTGCTCAGTGCTGTCACAAATCAGAGGAAGCGTTCAGGTGGTTATTCTCAGCTCAGACATCATGCCTGATTGCTCATGGAAAAACCCACGGACCGCCTGATGCATATTGCACACAAAAATAAAAAAGTGCTGGCATGGAATCTGTTGTGATTGGCTGGCTGCTGTTGGTGTTGGCAGGTTTTGGGAGTCAGGATTGCAGAGGGTTTATCAGCCTAACAGCTAGCAAAGTTTTGACGCAAACTTCCACAAATTTTGTTAGGTCTTCGAAACATAAAGGATTATTAAGGTAATTGTTTGAATAAGTTACCACAGAGTTTTAAGCCATGTGACAATAGTAATCATTAGTGGTGTCAAACGATTAATCATGATTAATCGCATCCAAAAAAGTTTCTGTTTACATAATATATGAGTGTGTACTGTGTATATTTATTACGTATATATAAATACAAACGCATCAGAATCAGAATGAGCTTTATTGGCCAAGTATGTTTACACATACAAGGAATTTGTTATAGTGACAGAAGCTCCACAGTGCAACAGAAAGACAGCAACAGGACACAGATAATAAAAGAATAATATCCAAATAGGCAATGTACGAAAGAGCAAAAACACAATATATAATATAGACAATTATGTATGTACAGGTCTGATATGTGCAAATTTGAAATGAAAAAAATTAATAAAAAATAAGTGTGGTGAATAGTGTATAGTAGAGTTGTGTGTTCCGGGTTTTATTGTCAAGTGTTCATGAGATGTATTGACTGAGGGAAGAAACTGTTCCTGTGTCTGGTCGTTCTGGTGCTCAGAGCTCTGTAGCGTCGACCAGATGGTAACAGTTCAAAGAGGGAGCGTGCTGGATGTGAGGGGTCCAGAGTGATTTTAACAGCCCTTTTGCTCACTCTGGATAAGTACAACTCTTGGAGAGTGGGGAGGGTTGTACCAATGATTCGCTCAGCAGTCCGGACTACCCTCCGTAGTCTTCTGAGGTCAGATTTGGTAGTTGAGCTGAACCAGACAGTTATAGAAGTGCAGAGGATGGATTCAATGATGGCAGAGTAGGACTGTTTCAGCAGCTCCTGTGGCAGGTTGACCTTCCTCAGCTGGCGAAGGAAGTACAGCCTCTGCTGGACCTTTTTGACAATAGAGTCAGTGTGAATGTCCCACTTCAGGTCCTGGGATATGGTGGTGCCCAGGAATCTGAATGACTCCACTGCAGTCACGGTGCTATTCATGATGGTGAGTGGGGGGAGAGCAGGGGGGTTTCTCCTGAAGTCCACTATCATCTCCACAGTTTTGAGCGTGTTCAGCTCCAGGTTGTTAAGACTGCACCATATAGCCAACTCCTTAACCTCCTGTCTGTAAGCAGACTCGTCATCATCCTGAATGAGGCCGATCAGTGTGGTGTCGTCTGCAAACTTCAGGAGCTTGACAGAGGGGTCTTTAGAGGTGCGGTCGTTGGTGTAGAGGGAGAAGAGCAGTGGGGAGAGTACGCAGCCCTGAGGAGCTCCAGTGCTGAACGTACAGGTGCTCGATGTGAATTTACCAAGCTTTACTAGCTGCTGTCTGTCTGTCAGGAAGCTGTTGATCCACTGACAGACGGAGGTGGGGACGGAGAGCTGTGTCAGTTTATTTTGAAGGGTTTCCGTGATGATGGTGTTAAAAGCGGAGCTGAAGTCCACAAACAGGATCCTCACATAAGTCCCTGGTCTGTCCAGATGCTGCAGGATGAAGTGCAGCCTTGCATGCGCATATTTAAGAAAAATATTATGTTTATATATCAAATATGTTTATATATAATATAAATGTGTACATGTAAACATTTTTAAAATATGTACTGAATGTGTCTGTATTTATGGCAACACTTTAATTCGATAGTCCGCTTTAGACATTCTACTAACAGTAAGTAACTTTTCAACTACATGTCAACTAGCAGTCAGTAGAGTATTAGTAGACTGTCTGCTTAATATCTTCTAACACTTTATTTTGATGGGTCCACAACATACTGAGTATGAGAAATTTTGCAAGTATATGTCAACTTATTCTACTAACCCTAAACCTACCCTACTGAGAGTTAGTAGACGTGTACTTGCAAATCAATGAGAATTAGTTGACATGTAGCTGTCATGTAGCTAAAAAGCTACTTAGTTAGTAGAATGTCTAAAGTGGACTATCAAAATAAAGTGTAACCGTATTTATTAGTGATGCGTGGATGAGCTAAAACGTCACCCGAATCCGCAGCTTCATATAAATTATCCATCCGCCAACCACCCCCAGCAATATTTTTGTCTGATTCAGATAACCGCACCCCACCTGCACCCGATCGTCACATTCAGGGTTCATACGGTCATGAAAAACACGGAAAAGTCATGGAATTTTAAAACAGCAATTTCCCAGCCTGGAAAGTTTTGGAAAAGTCATGAAAATCTATTTCAAAATCCTCTGTATAATAGAATTATGTTTGTTTAATTAGGTCCTGAATTTCATTGCCAGATTGTGCAGGCTATATCGCGTTACTCATTCCCTCAGCTTTAATATGAGGGAATTTACTGCAAAACATTTCAGTATAGCGTGTAGGTTAGATGAGTAAATAAATCCACACAAACCATCAGATCAAATCAGTCATTGAAAACGGCATGAGTGATTCAGCTGTACCGTGTCCTCTCTCTTTGAGTTTCTCTTCACATAGATTAGTATAGATTATTATGTGAATCAAACAACAAAAGACAGAGGAAATCCCTCACTGCTCTTGATTAAATAATGTTTTGTTGGATAACTTTTAATTTGTTAATTTACACTTTATTAAATTTCTGTAGCCTATTTAGAAAATGTAGTTAATATTTGCATCATTAATGATTTGTCTTATCCACCTGCGACCCACCCGCAAATAATCAGAAGGCATTTTTTTTATTACCGACCCACCCGCCCCGCGTATTATCCGCAGCGCCCATGGACGTAACCGCCATCCACGCATCACTAGTATTTATATATACCGAACACTTTGTGTTTGTTTGAGGTGAAGCCGTGCTTATTGTTCCCACTGCTGTCATATTGTGCTGTCATAACCTCCTAGACTCTCAAACCTGCAGGTTTTACTTGATCAACTTGTGTTTTGGGCATTTTTAGTGTATATTTTTTACAGTTTGCCAAAAGTTCACACAGGTGTCCTAGCAGAGTAACCGCAGGTGGAGTTCAACACACCAACATGATCCTCTAACATCTGACCAGAATGTGCCACAATACATTTTTTCTTTGTTTTGAAAGCATGCCTAGGTAGTACAGATGTACCAATTTCATCATATTCTGTTTAAGAGTTGAAGAGCTCCTTACACACAAAAAAAAAACAGGTCACACTTTATATTAGGTGGCCTTAACTATGTACTTACATCAAAAAAAATAAGTACAATGTACTTATTGTGTTCATATTGTATTGCAAAACCCTTTTACTGCTATCGAGGTGGGATATGGGTAAAGTTAGGGACAGGTTTGGTGGTATGGCTAGGTTTAAGGGTGGGTTAAGGTGTAAGGGATGAGTCAACAGCGTAATTATAAATGTACTTACAGAAATTAATTACAGATGTAATTACATATAGGTATTTTTAAAAAATAAGTACAATTGTAAAAACATGTACACAATAAGTGCATAGTAACAAATTATTAATTTAAATGTAAGTACATAGTAGTTAATGCCACCTATAATATAAAATGGGACCAAAAAAACAAAACTATAGTTTAAATCTTCAGAAGACTTTGAGTTATATGGACTACTTCTACACTCCTTATACTTTATTTTTTCATGCTGGTCCAGCTAATGTGCTTGCATGTTCTAGCATAAATCAACAAATTATGAAAAAGACTACTTTTAATTTCAAGGCAGGGTTACAGCCGCTATATTGAGTTATGGTTTCCCCCATTTATCTTTATATGTCTCTTCCCTTCATAATCTCTCTGTCTGTATTCAGCCACAATACAAAACAATTTCTCTTTTGTCCATCTAAATTTTAGCACAAGAACAATTTCACACACTTTTCTACATTCATTACAGCAAATATACTCTCTTTTTCTTCCCCCAACTCTTTTCATCTTTCTTTAATATGGTTTGTTTGAGAAGATTTTGGCAGAAGACTCTGGATGATCCCAAACCACCTAGAGCTAATTACAGTAATTCCTTATAGGCACGCACACACACACACACACACACACACACACAGACATACGTTCACAGCCTTATATTCCATTTGACAGGATTGTCAGTCATTTTAATCATATTTAGCTTTGCAGAGGCTGCAGTAAACATTCATTCTCAAGTACATTAAAAATATTATTCTTCAACTTGAATGAGGCAGTCTGAAATGACAGTCAGAATGAAATTGGTTTGTTTAGTGTGGCTGTGCTGGAATAAAGGTTGGGTCAGAGACATAATAGGAGGGAGGAGACGAAGCACTCATAAAAATGAAAGGGAGAAAGTGTAACTCTAAATATGGTAGTGGTAGAAATGCAAGTTGTCAGTTGCCTTTTTTATAGTCTCTTCTCTCTTGAATGTGCATATGCATTGCATTTACTCTCTTGAAAACTAAAGTTTGTGCGATCAAATTCATGATATCAATGATAAAATGTTGTTGACAGACTTTTTACTGTTCAGAAATTTAATTTTTTTATGACAGGAAAATTTATGCAAATGTTATGTGAATTGATATTTCAGAAAACTACCATGAAGTACTCTTTTCAACTTGGACTTCCACGCTTATTTTTCAGTTTCTTTCACTTTCTTCTGAGCTTCTTAAAGAGGTTTTTAGAGCCAAACAGCAGTCTAAATGCTCTTAGACAAAAACAGCATAGTAAGAAGACATGAAAAATGGATTAACTTAAGCGATTGACTAAAGGTTGTTTAGGCCAGAGTGGAGCAAACACAGGGTTTGAGGGGAAATTGATGGAATAGAACATTGGCAGAGCACTTTTTTTAAATGGACTGTTTATTTTAAGGGTTTTTCTCAAGCCTTATGGTGTTCCCTAATTTTAAATACTTTTATAATGATAAATCCAAAGTTTGCTGCTTGCTTTTGTACATCTCCTTCAGCTAGATGGCATTGCCAGACTAGAGGTGATATAAGACAAGCCACATGAGAAATCACTAAGGCGAAGCCCTAATAAGGCGATTGACTCTTTTAATTGAAAAGCGGTTGTAGAAAAGAAGGTTCCACCTTTCAATTAAAAGAGCCATTGACCTTATTGACATCGCCATGAGCAGGTCTTTACCATAATCCTCTAGGATGTGCATTAGCCGGAACATATGGAAAATATGTTTAGCTTGATTTAAAAAGCAACATTATTATTTTTTTAAAAATAGGTTTTAAATGTCATGATGCATCACATATCTTAAGAAAAACAGCTGAATTGTTGTCAAAGCAATTATTTGTACCCCTAATGACCGTTTAATGATTTAATGCATTGTATTTTTTGTCTTGGTCCAGGTCTGCTCATCTGTCCAGTGAAGACCTGTCCACCAGCGTGTCTCTGCAGCTGTTTAACGGAGAGACGCAGCAGCTGACCATCACCCTGGAGAATATCGGTGCGGAGACGCTGAACACGCTGGAGCTGACGTCTAAAACCCTCAGCACTAAAGGTACACGCAACACACAGTCTAAACCCCGTGCCGCTCTTTATCGAGCGGTAAATGCCGCAGCATTTTTGATGCGGCGCACGTCCTGTAATGGGAGGGAGGTTCAAAGGCTGCACTGATTGTTGCGAGTTCGTAATAGAGTCTGTGCATTAGTCTGATCACTCGAGCCCATCTGAGATTTCCCCATGACTCCACTGTTTTGATGTGCTCTCTCTTTGAATAAAGACGTCTGCTTTTGCGCACCTCTGTCTCTGCGTCTTTGAGGATGGAAAATAAGACCGCGCAGTGCTCTTAGTGGTATTCCACACACATGCAAACATGAAAAGCATTGTCTTTGGACTTTGGTGTGGGTGTGTGTGTGTGTGTGTGTGTGTGTGTGTGTGTTTGTGTGTGTGTGTGTGTCTCCTCTAATCCCAGACTGCTTTCAGTATCAGTGACTGAGCAGGTGGCCTCTACAGGTACAGACACACACACTGTCTTTCCTTTGAAGCTGTTGTGGAAGTGTCCTTTGACTGAGCCGTATGTGTGTGGATTTACTTAGCAGTACTTTAGTGAGGGATTTGTCCCCAGAAAGAGCTAAATTTGACAAAATCTCACTCTAGGGACATTTGTAAACGTCGATAGTTGGAAAAACTCAATTGGATCATGGGGAGAATAATTAACTAGTTGTTCAACAATCAGTCTAATCTTGTACACTTATTTATTCATAGTGTGTTTGTATAGGAATCACAGAAATAAATCACAGGATTAAATTGCCATCACAGGAATAAATTACATTTTAAAATATATTAAAATGGGGGGGGGGGGGGTGGTAACATTTTCACAATAATACTGTGTTTTTACTGTAGTTTTGCAGCTTTGAGCTGCATATACAATACTTTTTTTTAATGCAACTTGATAATAATGCTCTGTTCTGTTTATTTATGTTTTACTTTTTTAAATAAACACCCCATATGAAGTTTGTCAAATTTGGAGTCAGGTAAGCTTGAAACAGAGTTTGACTAGAGTTTAATAAATTCTACAAACAAGTTGCTTTTTGGAGAAGTTTTGCACATGCAAAGTCAGGCTGAGGTTTTGATTAGGGAAAATTTGTAATAATTATAGGTGGCTGGATTTAAAGGGGTCATGAACTGAGAAACCAAAATTAACTTGATCTTTTGACATAGAAGATTGTACTATTAAAAACATCCTGTAACCTCTTGTTCTTAAACCCACTCTTGCAGGCTTTGCACTTGACCACTTGATTACTTATATGATGTATTTCCTGTATTCGGCCCAAGTGTTCAAGTGAGGATGAAGACCACAAGTGTGTGTAGAACTTTTCATTACCTGATGGGACACACTTATAGTGTTGTAAAAATGCAAGTGTTTATGTAGCTTTATTTTTATTTTAAATACTTCTGTTCAGTAGTCTCTATAACAAGACACGATTTAATTTGTGGTGCTTCTAATTAAGTGATGAAAAGCGGTTGCGAATGTTGTACACTATAAATATCACCACGACTCATCTTTGCACAAATAAAATGTGCAACACTTTGTTTTTCTACCAAATTATATGTAATGATATCTAATTATTTTATTAACATTTAACTTCCATTGGAAAGGTTTTTGTGACCTCTTGTGAAATCTCAGCAAAAATCTCACAATTTATTCCAAAACATGATGCATGATAGGATACACACTAAGCCTCGAATAGCTTATAGGATTTAGTGTGTGTTAAGGGTGCAGCACTTTGGCGTTTCGAAGACCTGGGACAGTCTTGTGCACTTACTTCCTGTCGCACGTAAGCGCTCTCAAGTGGCCAAGACTGCAAGTGTGGGTATTTGAACAAGGCATAAGTTTCAGAATTTAAAACTTTGTTGTTAGTCTAAAAACAGTTTATATTGAAGCCGGTCTGCCATAACGATAGCTTTTGGAATGTTCTACTCTGGTGAGATAAGCACCGCTTCTGTAGAAGATCAGAGCCTGCTTCTACATCGCTGCCTGTTTAGCCCCACCCACCGTTTCATGCGCATAGTGTAAATAATGAGAGGCGAAGCGCAGGCCTATACAGAAACCAAGTGATAATGATGGCTCTGAAGGCAACAAGACGCTCTGCAGTGCCAAGTTGTGGAAAAACAGTGTTTGCGTTGCCTTCCTTCTTATCCCAAAGTTAGTAAAGCGTGAATGAACATTATTTTTAATAAAGATTGAGACCGTGTCAGTAAGAACTTGGCCACCTATTCAAACAGAGTGTTCAGATGAGATGGGTCAGAAAATAGCATATTGCTTCTAAATTGTTTTTTTTTATGTAAAAATCTTCATAACATTATAAATGGACCTCAGAGAACATCATTACAAAAAAAAAGGTTGTTCATGACCCCTTTAAAAGCTAAATCTTTTCTGCAGAGAATCTCAAATATGACTGCCACTCTGTTGCTATGTTGATTGGTTTCCAGTGTGGTGTTTAGTTGTTGCTAAGTTGTTAGTGGGTTTAAGCATGTTATGTGGTTGCCAGGGTGTTCTGGGTGGTTGCTTGGTGGTTGCGTAAAAAAGACTCCACTCTCATATTTCTTTGATATTCTGTTGTCTAAATCTAACTCGGGATCCTCCTGCAGTTTACATCTGTTAGAGTTTTCGGTTTTATTTATTGCCTGGCAGGTGAGTATAGTACAACAAGCCACACTCTGGAGTTTAATAGTTAACTTTTAAGGTTTGTTCAAATCACTGAACTAAAATATGAGCAATAGTAATAGCGATGCTTGACTTGGTAAATATCACTAATAAATAAAGCCACCCGAATTTAAGAAATATTTATGAGAGGAATGATTTAGAATTTTACTGTAATGTTTTATGCAAGGTGGCTTGTTAAGCTTGAGTGGTTCTGTCTGATGGGACATGATTTCTGAAATAAGAAAATAACCAATGTCTCTTCAGACATCCTATTTGGGTTTCTCTACATCCAGAAAAAGAAAAAGCATCAGTTTACTGTTGAAACTCAGACAGAATTATTTTCCAAATGTAGTAAATGATTGCATTGTCATGTTCCTGTTAGTCTCACAGAGCTGATTTTTTTGACTATTGACGGGTCTAGTCCACTTTGCAGATTATTCTGGCCAAGAATCACCTGTTTTGAGTTTTAATTGTTTAAATCAAATGCATTTGTTCACACCTGGCAAAACCTGCAAAACGCACCTGTGTGGTTTGCCATGAGTCTAGAAATGCAATTGAACTGCATTTTGTTGGTTATTAATGTTGAAAGATATGGATTGGATGCATCCCTATAGAGGTTTACTCACTCAATTGAATATTGCATGGCATGATTTTTCAAAACATGCGAGTTCACACACACATTTGTTTGCGTATCTTCTCTACTCTTGGGCATTTCGACTCTCAAAAGAGAGAGCAAGAGAGAGAGACGCAAAGAGATGATCTCCTGAAGGCTGCAGTAGAACTATAAATATCATGTCTAGTTTCCTACTAACTGTTGACATGGCCAAAGGAAAAGAAACCAGGAGAGAGAAAGAATATCCATGAATCGTGTCCCATTTGGATCTGGAAATGCCAAAGCGCTTGCCGTCTCTGCTGTGCATAAACCAGGATCTCCAGACACTAACTAGCTCACCTGTCTGTTTCACATCTTGGGTTTTATAACTAAACCCAAAGTATTAACTAAAAATACTTTGTATCTAAGGATGCAGGAATTTCACTTGGTTTATTTCACATGGTTTAATATAATTAAAAATGGACTATTTTACACAGTATTTGTATGTGTTATATATTTGTTAATTACTGTATCTTTTCATTAGCCTAACAACATCTTTAGAGGCTCAAAAACTCATTTCAGTCAAAAGTAAGGGAAACGATAGAGGGATGGAGAAGTAGAAGCGGATGTAGACAGGAAATGAGAAGCTAGGAGCTGCTGTGGTTTAATTGAAGAAGGTAGTTCTGGGCACAACGACCATAATTGAATTCTCATAGGTCACTTCAGCCCTGCATGCTTACAGTAGTTTTTATGTTTCTTTCTATTCTCGCTCTTTCTTTTACTCTCGTATTGCCAGAGCAAATTGTCCCCGTGGCAAATGACCCTCATGTGGAAATCAAAGTGATTCTTTATTGCGCCATGAAGCTAATGATGTTTTCTTCCTTGATGAGTCGACAGGTCTGGACCTGTGGGCTCATCAACAGCCACCAAACACAAGTCTCAAACATCCACAGTTATAATGTCCTGTCTGCTTTTTGGACTCATTACAGAACAACTCTCCAAAAAAAACCTCTCCAGTGGGCAGCACATAAAGCCTTTTAGGGTGTTTTGATGTATATTTTTGTGTTTGGTTTTGACACTCTTTTGGTCTGAAAATGTCTCTTACCTGCAGTACAGAGTCGTTCACATGCAGGTGCCAAACTTGCTAAAGTTTGTGAATGAACTGTTCGATTGAATTATGAACTGATTTAGACTGAACAGCTAATTGAAGCAGTTTTACAGAGGGAGTCAGCGCATGGGTGAACTGACAAAATGATTCAGATTCAGCCGTGAATTGATTTAAAGTGCCAACAAATATCAGACATAACCATGATCCAATTCTGACTGTATCATGATCTGATTCAGTCTGAATTGTGATCTGATTTGGAATCTTGAACTGATTTGGGCTGAACAGCAAAGTGATTCAGGCAGAATAATGAATCTATTTGGACTAAATCGTAAACTGGTTTGGACTGAATCATGAACAATTCAGAATGGCTGGGAATCACAGGTAGTTTCAGACTGAACCATGAAACGGTTAGGGCTGAAACACAAACAAATTCACAGTGGTTTGGTATAAGTCACGAACGGATTCAAAATGAATTGCAAACTGATTAAGGCTAATTCAAGAACCAATTCGGGCAGAATCAGGAATCGGACTGGACCACAAACTGATTGGACTGAATCATGAACGATTCAGAATGAACCACAGACTGATTCAGCTGCAATCACAATTAGTTTTAGACTGAACCATGAAACGATTAGGGCTAAACCACAAACTAATTCACATTTAAAGTGAATCACAAACCGATTCAGACTTATTTGCTTACTCGTCTGAAAAATTCACTGAAAAGAACCGACTTAAAAGAAATCGCTAGTTCAGTTTCTAAACAGCCGGCAGAAAATACCACACACCAGATCTGATTTCTGAAATATTTCCAGGAAAAATGTGATGTGAAAATGCCCTTAGAGTCTGTCTTTCACCTGACATGTTTAGTGAGTGGATCTGTCCATGTTCTCACTGCTTAAGAGAGGGCCACTGTGACAGAAACCATCAGACTCGGCAGCTTCTGGACTCGTCTTTACCACATTTCTTTCTCCCTCACCTTCTCTCTTGTTTCTCCGTCATCTAGTGAGTCTCTACAGGTAATTGAGCGCTCAACAGCAACCCAAGCTTGTTTCCCAGGCAGCCTGAAGGCTTAGGGACACACACGTTCTCGCTTTCCTCCGTCGCAGGTAGAGCCAGAAACGGGCGCTGTATTTGACATTGAATATAGCTGAACAGAAAGCTGAGGAATGAGATATGGGGATGGACCGCATCCTGTGCCGCCCACAGCAATCTTTATTTATGCCACCTGATACAGAAACCTCCATACCTGCACCCATATGCAGCGCCGCCGCTATATTTCACCCCTGACAGCATGTTCCAAATGAAAAATGATATTTCTCAAGTTTTTGTAGTGTTGAAAGAAAACATTTTCCCCGTCTTTGAGGATTGCACTGGCATTTTCTTTTGTTAGTTAACTTCAGTAATTACTTCCGCGGGAGTTTTCCTGTTTCAGCTGAGTTCTGGCCTCAAAACTCATAACCTGATTTAGCTTTCTACATTGTCCTGTCTTCCTACACGTATCAAAACAGCAGCGCGGGATGCAATCATAAATCCCACTGTCAAACTTTATCTTCCATAAGCTCAGCATGCAGTCAGTCTCTCTGGGACGGGCCTATCTGCAGTGTGATGTGATGCAGCTTGACTGAAGTTCATTCCACTCTGGTGCAGACACAAGGACGTGCACTTCAGTTCCATTTTTAGCCGTCCCTGTTATGATTGGCGTTCTGTCGTGCTGTCAAAATCACGGGCCTGTTGACCTGCTGTGTGTGCGGTCGAGACCTGGCGTCGGTGAGCAGATCTGTGAATCACCTGCAGTTTTGTCTCTTTCCATCTCGATGATGTTCAGACACAATACTGCTCTTTTGGTAGTTTCCTGTGTTCTTGCCTCCTGTTGATTTCATTTCCAGGTGTCTTCTGCTGTTTTCTATTGAGAATGCTGCAGTATTTGTGTTTTGCTTCATCTTAACCTCTGCTTAATTTTTAGATTGGAAACTTTTTTTTTTTTTTTTTTTTTTCAAGCCAGGCAAAAAGAATATTAATGGTAATGCTTTCTAAGTTTCAGTCAGTTAACAGTGGTTAATGCATTAGGTCATGAACTAACAGAGAAATAAACAGATCTGTTTGTTTGTTTTAGTTATGCATTTACACATGCATTTGTTGATTTAATTGATGCATGTATTCATGCATCTTTTTTAATTTATGCATTTATTGTTTTGGGTTAATTAATAAATAATGTCTTATTCATAACTAACAGTGAACTGTTTAGTTAGTTATTCATTTAGATATGCACTTATTTATACATTTACAGTGCACATTGATTTATGCATTTACAATGTTAATTTGTTGATGCATGTATTCATTTAATTTTTGTGTTTATTAATTTACGCATTATGCACATGCATTCATTTACTTATGCATGTAGTTATGCATTTATGCATGCATTTGTTGATTTATTGATGCATGTATTTCATATATTTTTAATTTATGCATTTATTAATCTGGGTTAATGTTTATTTATACATTTTCTACTATTGTTAATGCATGCTTTTTTATAATGCATGGACTTGTTTTTATTAGCTTTTGCATTATCTTTTGTTAAACTGAACCTTATTATCGAACCTAAAATATTACCATTTACACTGCAGTATGTACTAAGCTATATGCTTGGACTTGCATGAAAGTGTGAACTAGTGCACCTTATTGTCCTCTTAAGTATGCACTCTGATTAATATTTCCTTATGCACACACTTATTCGCTATAGATTAGTATAAATTGTATTATCCCTAGAATATGCACTAGATCGAATATGAATATAGGGTCACTCATAGTATCCCCTGAATTATACTGGTGTTTTAATTATAGCATCTAGTATCCTATTGAGTATGCCCTAGAATACTAGTTAAATTATGCACTAAAATGAATTATATGATCACCTTAAGGACGCACTAGTATTACAACTATAGTGTTTCTTAATCTTTAAGGCTGAAAGTATTTACTGGTAGGGAAGTGGAGAAAAGTGGAGTTTTGATCATTTTGTAATAAGTGACAACACAAACTATGAAAACATTTAATAATGAAAATGAATTGAGAATATAGTAAAACACTGCAGCTGTTTCTAAAGCATCTCAAAACAGTGTTCTGATTGGTTGTTTACTAAGTAAAGCTATTAATGTGTGCTGATCCAATAATCTTCAAAAACAAATCCTGGGTCACATTTAATCCAGTAATCAGGCATCACAGTCTGATTGTGATGTGTATAGATGAAAATTTTTTAGTAATCTAAATTAAAATCAGTATTAATGCTCAGTATTATTGCTAAAATTACGCCAGGATTTATGCTGATATTGTCTAAAAGCCCACTTTGCCTAGGGCACTGACAAACTTTTAGAGGGCACTGTATACTTCTAGTGCATAAAGTTTGCTAAAGTGAACCAGGTGAGTGCCATCAGCATTCAGCCACAATTTTATTTTATTTATTTTAGTAACTTAGCAGTTTAACTATATATCCGCAAGCAGAATTGTAGAAAACGCTAAAACGTTTCCCGTGTTTACGTGCTATAATCGGGTCCCCTGTGCATCTACCATCCCAGAAATCGTGAAAAAGTATACCCCAGTAAATTGTTTGGCAAGTCTTTCTCTGCAAGCTTGTGAAAAAAAAATAGCCGCTCTTATTTCGCTCCCACCATGACATAGAAAGGGGATCTTATTATAATATTGCCGCCCCTTAATCTGCACGTTTCCACCCACGGCTCCGACATTGTGTTTTCGCAAGCGACAATGGTGTACCGGTTCTAAAGCTATGGCGAACGTTCGAGCAAAGCATGCTAACTGTTCTGTCTTTGGCTGCACTGATGAGCACAGAACACTATTTAGAGTCCCAGCATCAGAGGAGACGAGAGCAGTGCATTTATTTATTTATTTAGACCACCACAAATACTCCAGACATGTACTTTTACAATACTCCGGGTTGTACTTTTATTTCTGCACTACATTCAGTTCCCCGGTGAAATGCTGGGTCATGATTGAGGCTGTAGATCAGATGGCAGCTCTCTGTGGGCTGAAGGAAGCTTTGAACGCTGCATGCCCCTCTAGCTCCTGCCAGCACTCTTAATTAAAACAGATTGCTAGACGCTTCAGTTAGCGTAAACGCTACTACTCTTCTGGCTAGCCTAAATTCCCTGCAGCATCAGGATGCTGACTAATGTTTTAGGGATTTTTGAAGTTCTTACATTGCAGAGTTCGTTTTATACTGACGGTCAATTTTTTTTAAATAATTGAAATTTTTTTTTTTAATAATAGATTGAATTATACTTTTTTTCAGTATTGATTGATAAATAGAATAACAGCATTTATTTGAAATATAAATCATTATAAACATTAAAAATGCCACTTTTGATCAATTTAGTGCATTCTTGCTGAATCAAAGTATTTATTTATTTTTTAATGTTACTCCAAACTTTCGAATGGTAATGCATCATGGTTTCCACAAATATATTAAGCAGCGCAACCGTTTTCAACATTGATATTAATAAGACATCTTTCACCAAATTTCTGAAGGATCACGTGACACTGAAGACTGGAGTAATGTTAGAAAACATTTATTTTAAATTGTAATAATATTTCACAATATAGTGGTTTTTACTGTAGTTTTTAATCAAATAAATGAAACCTTGGTGAGCATATAAGGCTTTGAACATTACAAAATCTTAATTATTCTGATTTCTGACTTTCACATAACCTAGGGTTAAATATATTCTCAAAAGCACAAATAGCACACTGCCTTCCAGTTGCCAGCTTTGATACCATCCAAGAATAAAAAATTATCAGTTTAGGCTGCATTTACATACAATTGAGGCCCTGTGGTTCTCCCATGTCTAATCACTAATTGCAATATGTCAAGTTTCAATATGGGAGTGCACGAATGCGTGTTTTCATTGTTGGCAAAACTAATCCTCTAACCGCTACACCACCCCGCAGTGCACTACAGAAATGGTACGGAGCGCTGTAAAGGCTTTAGAAGACTCTGGAGTGTTTCGAAAGACTCTGAAAGGATTCCAGAAGAGCCCGGGGAGCTTTTCTGTGCACTCTCCATCCATGCGCATACACAGATTTTCTTGTAATAACTCTTCTGTGCAATGCACGCGCTGCCTTCAGGGGCTCAACCAGCATGTAGCGGTGGATGGTCCAATTAGTGCCTCTAATTACCCAGCAGTACTGTAATACATGGGAACAGAGCTACTGTTAGGATAAAAAGCTCTCACTGTTCTTATTGTTATTGTGGTCTAAGTGCTTTCATAATCTTAGCCGAATGGACAGAAGCCATTACAGTCACGACTATCGTCAGAATATCGCTTCTGGTTCATATTCATCCGTGTTTTCTGAGGATAAAACGGCATTTATCATCAAGTCGTGACCCCCTGAGATGTGGAGGCTTTGCTAACTGAATTTGTAACATATATTTTATGTTTCTTCAGGATGGTTCAGGCTATTTTTACTACTGGAATGCGTAAGAAAGTCTTCTGAAGCAGTGACGTCCATGTTTTAAATGTCACCCCTGATATTTTTTGATGCTGCCTGCTTTTTCCTCCTAGACCAATCAAAGTTATTTTACTGAAGTACAGTTCTTGGTTTTATGATGATATTGTGTCTGATTGCTTGATCTATCTTTTTTATTGAGACTATAAAATAGAGGAAAATTATCACAGCATTAATGTGTAATAATGCAAGACAGCAGAAGAATTTATTGTTAAATCATACGTTGTGTATATAAAAAGGAGCAATAAGTTTACCAGAGAATACTACTCATTTAACCAGTTTGTGTGGTGACAAAACATTTCTTATTTGTTTTAGTAATTTTCAAACCATTTTATTTTATCTAGTTTAGTTAAGTTTTATTTTTAATGTTTATATTTTATTCTATTTTTTACTTGTTGTTTTATTTTATAAATTAATTTGTTGTATTCATTTTTTTTCATTTGGTTTCATTTATTAATTTTTTTTATATTTATATTTGAGTTTTTATTTTATGTATAATTTGTACAATTTAATTTAATTTAAACAATATTTCTCTGAAATTTTGAAAGCCCTTCCTTTGCGATAGTCCAAGAATGAAATATCTGTTATAATGTGAATCCTTCTCATTCTGAAGTTAAAAGCTTCGTCTTTTGGAAGCGAAAAACAATTTGTCGTGCCCAACATTTTTTTTTTTTTAAACAAGATGCCAAGTACTATTGGCAAAGTCCAAAATTTCCTGGAGAACTTGAAGTCAGTGGGAGATTTTCAAACATACCAAGAAGCTCTAGAATATTTGTACAAGGATTTTGAAATTCTTGGAAAGATTCTGTTGATCTCCAGAGACGTGTGAGAGGTTCTGGATGGAGAGGATTTGGATTTCTGATGTTCGTGGGTGGTTTTGGATAAAGGCCAGTAACGGATGTAGAAAGAGCAGATTGCAGCTAAAGGATGGAGGCCCACAAGGAGCAGCCAAGGTCACCATGAAGTCCGAATCACACACACCGAATGTGCCGTCAGGTTCAGATTGGTGGGTGTTGGCTGCAGCACCTTTGAAACCCTCTCTCACTCACACACAGCGGTTGTTTTGGCTTGTCTGCAGCATGGTCTCCTGTAGCCCGCACAAGCAAACAATGAATAAAATATGAGCAGAGAGCACTCTGATGAGACCTCGGTGTACAAACACACGCACGCTACAGTTTCTCCCTCGGCCAACAGAGGGCAGAGATATCAGCGGGCAAATGGTGCATACTGAAACTCAGTTGTCAAAACGAAAAGTAAACAGATTTGATTTATTATTATTATTATTATTATTGATCTATTTATGTATTATTATTATTATTATTATTATTATTATTTAGTTTTTATATAATTGTTATTGTATTGTATTTTTATTTATTTTATAAATATAATGTTAACTAGTTAATACTCTAAATCCCTCGTGAGAAAAAAAAAAAAACAACTCAGTTTTGCTTCCGTATTCAAAACATTGGTTGTTAAAATTGAATTTCATGCTGCAAAAATATTTTTTTTTTTTTTTTTTGGAAGTAGAAAAGGAAAATTGGTCCAGATAGAGCTTGAAAGTTTAAAAACAAAATGTGAAGTCTTGATGTTTGAAGGTTTTATTCATGATGGATGGATGGATAGATGGAGAGAGATAGAGAGATGGATGGATACTTAAAGTTGTGTAGATTATATAATATATGCTAAAAACATAGGAGTGAAATTGCTAAAAAAATACCTGATTCTGTCTGTGTCGCTCCGTGATTCATTTTTCCATCTCTGTGTACTCAATCTGTACGCACCACACAATTTATCACTCGACATATGGAAATGCATTTTTGACATCTCTCTCTGTCTCTCTCTCTGCAGCTATCAGTCTTCTACCTGTCTCTCTCTCTGACTCCAGATGGTATTCGGTGTTGGCCTGGCTGCGTCTTTTTTTTTAACATATAGATGTATAATTTATGACCTTGGTCGTCGCAGTCTGTTTGATATCAGGCTGTGATTGAAGGATGTCAGATTACATCAGCTGCCAGACTTTTTTGAAGTTAGCGATGATGCTTTTCCCTTTGACGATGACATTTGCCGTGTACGACATATGGTGCAATATTAGGCAATGAAACAGTTTTATAACTAAAGGCCATTTGAACAAACCCCTCACCCCAAGTACCAATGAATTCTGATTAGACCTCAGATTTTCACCATATAGTCTTACTGTACATTAAAAGAGTGGCTTAAGCTTGAAGTCTGTTGGGCTCTTTTGACCACCCCAGAACACCCTAGCAACAAGGTGGAACACCATAGCAACTGTTTACAGCTCCTTCAAAACTGCATAGCAATTCCCTGGCATTCATCCGTAGCATTCTTGTTGTGTTGGTGACTTTTGCACAAGCAAACCCCTATTCACATTAAATATGTATAAGTTTTGTATATGTATGTGATTCTGTATTATATCGAGGAGTGCATCGGAAGCGTCAAACTGTGTCCAGCTCTCCGTGAGAATCTCATGGCTGAAGCAGTGACCTTTCACTGTCTAACCAGGCAGACACTTGTTTAGCTCAGGGCTTTGGGGTTGTCCTCTGTGTGCATGCTTGTTGCTTTTCGTGTCTTTCTGCTTTTCTATACCAGAGAGTTTTTTCTTTCCAGTACAATGGGCAATGTTCAAATGAGTGCACACACTTGCACTCACAGCATGACTCTGGATTTGCATTTTCTAAAGGAAATGACAGCACTTGCAAAGCAGCAAAACAAATAAATAATGTTTTATTGTGTTATTTTATGTTTTTTTTTAGACAGATATTGGATGTTGTGGTCTTAGACCTTAACTAGTGCTATCTTTTGATGAAATGTTTAAGTATGACATATTTTAAAAAAAATCTGAAATATTACTGGAACTAAAACAATAATAGTTGTTGTTGTTGTTGTTGTTTTCTATAATTTTTTTTATTTATTTATTAAAATTACAACTTTAATTTTTTATTTTATTTATTTTATATTTTAATCTTATTTTATTTTTATATTAAATATTTTCAGAAATGTCCCGTCAGAAATGTGTACAATTTATATAAAGTAAATATTTAGTTAAATTTGTTTAATTTAAATATTATTTGAACTAAAATTATATTATTTATATTATTTTTATATTGTTTTATATAATTAATTAATGATTTTTAATTCTCAATTACTACAACTAATTTATTTATTTATTTTTTCCCTTTAGACTTTCCATTGTTTCCACCATTTACTTAAAATTAAAATAAATAATTAAAATAAAATAAGAAAAATAAATAAAATTTAAATAAAAAAATACTGGATTTACTAGCGAGTAGTTTGTAAGGTTGTCCTACTAAAAGAGCTTTTCAAGTGCTGCAAATGTCAAAATTTCTTGAGCACATCTGTAGATTATGCTTTGTTTAAAGAGTGATGTCTTTATCCAAAGCGTAAAATATTTTATTTGAATTTTAATGCTTTGGGATTTTATGAGCTTCCACTTTGTGGCAGAATAAATAGCGTGATTTAAAATTGCCAGGCATGAAAAGTATAAATATTAACTTGACCCACTCACCATCACTTTTTAAAAGGCAAACATTGTCAATGCAATCCATTTGGAGATTTTCACACTTTAAGATTACATTTATTATAAAGTGTTTACAATAGATGGCACACCTAAGGCTGAAATTATCACACAGGCTTTGAATGGAGTCTGTGGAAGTGGTTTGGGCTGAATTAATTTCAGAGGTGTTTGGAGAGGAAGATGAATGAGAAGAGGAGGAATCTGAATCCAGCGCAGGAGCTGTAGAGTCATTCTCATGCTGGAGGTGTAAGGAAGATAAAGGCAGTGTATCAGAGAGAGGACGTTGTTGCGGTAATAATGTGTTATTCAGTTTTCTTCATGCTGATGGAGGATTATTATCATCCTCCATGTGTCTCTCACACACTCTCCTGCTCTTTTCACAGTGTTTTATATTTGCTTCTCTCTGTAGTGAGATGTGATCTGAGTGCTATTATCAAAGTTTTACCTTAGACTGACAGTGAAGAAACATCTGAATAATTTGTGAAATCGTGCTCAGTGTTGTTGGTTTATCTTTCCCTGCTGGAGGGACACTGTGTCTATGACTGCTTCAGTCCAGAACTTGATTTAAAGCCCTCGGTATCTTCAGAGTCATATGGCTGTAGATCTGTGTTCAGGTCGACACAAGCAGCTTTAATTAGATCATTTTAACAAGCATAACCCTGTATCTGTGTGTCATACTAATATAAATCTGTCTAAATATTCTTTATAAACATTCTGCTTCTTATTTCCGTTATTCAGTCTGTTGTTCTTTCTATCTACAATATACTATATTGTTCTTATTTTTTGTCATTCGTTCTATCTGATGTTCTATCGGTCTTTCTCTGGTTATAACATTCTGTTGTTCTTTTTACAGTTATGGACAAAAATATTGGCACCCTTGGTAAATATGATCAAAGAAGGCTGTGGAAATTAATCTGCATTGTTTATCCTTTTGATCTTTTATTTGAAAAATTCTCAAAAATCTAACCTTTCATTGGATAAGAAGACTTTAAAATGGGGGGAAATATCATTATGAAATAAATGTGTTTCTCTATCTATCCATTTATCTGTTTGTGATTAAATAAGGTTTTCATCCCATTTTTAATCAATTTTAATCAGTCCAGTAGCAAAAACAGACATTTAATTGTGAAAGTGTGAGAGAGAGAGTTGAAAATAGTCATGGAAAACTCAATTAAATACCTCGGCTAAGATTATATGTGCACTTAATGTTTTTATGTCACCGATGCCTGTTGAATGAACACAAAGTAATTCAAGTTTCCAATTACTGTATGTTTTCAGTACAGAAGCCACAAATTTGGCCACAAAATGTTACAAATCTCTAGAAATGTGCTGGTCAGTGTCTCGTTTCTCACCTGTTTAACGCATGAGGCAGCAGAAGTCATTGCCATCGGCAACTCTGTGTCACCTAGCAACGGAGTTTCAATCCCGGCCGTACCATGGTGAATTATGGTCACCGCTCAGCTGTTTATAAAGCCGACTCACCCATCTACACACTGTTTTTAGCATTCACTCGCACAGAATTATGAATTATTGAATATTTGTGTCCCCAACAAATTAGTGCGGAGAGCTTGAGATGTGGGCCTCCCTCCTTTTCTTCCTCTCCTCGGCTTTTGAGTTTGATGGCATTTGATTGTAATTTTGAATAATTTAATGGTACACAGAGGCTATTTTCAGACTGTAGTATATATGAAATGTATATTTAATATCTCACGTTTTTTTTTTTTTTTTCCTTATTGAAAGTCTCAACTTTTGAATATCTTTCAAAGATTCATTGCCTTGGAAGCGCTCATCTTGGCAGCTTGGGAACAAAAAGCAAGTGTGACTGTTTTTCTGTTTGGTGACTCACAGAAACTGGGAGATAAACATAAAAAAAGGTTGAAAAAGATTCCCGTAAATCGTGTAAAGCTAGCCAATCTGAGATTATGATTTTGGAAAGCTCCATTATTATGCGCAATATGCTTCAGATGATTCATGTACGGTCTGTCAACACGCCGCCTGAAACAGAGACCATATGAAATTGCTGTTTATATGCTAATATGTTTGGGAAATTAAAATTAAATCTAGATAAAAACACTAGAAAATAAATCCATGCTCTATTTTTTGTTTTTAACTTCGTTCCATGGGTTCTGTAGCCTAATTAGCAGCATGCTAATTGTAAATTTTGCCTTTTGCAGAGACTTTGGAGATTAAACTCATGGTTTGAGATCCCCAGGCTCCAAAAAAACAGATTGTAGCGTTGGCAGGCATGCGCGTTCGGGGTGGATGTAGTCTGCTGTCCTGATCCGTTCAGGACCGCTGCCAGGAAGAAGCCCTCCAGGATGACGGCTCGCAGGCCCGGGGGCGCGTTGTTGTGGAACAGGGTTTAACATCTGTCTGGGTTGTTTATTTCCATCCGTGTTGTTCTGAAGAGAAGATCACTGCTCTCGAGAGACAGCTGGAATAGATAAGCGCTAGGGGAAAAGCAGACATTGAGAAGTAAAATGCTAAAACAGCAGTGTGAGTTCAGTCCAGTTTGTCAGTGGAACTGTTACCATAACTGTTTTTTTTTTGTTTTTTTAAATCAGCAAAAGCAGTGGAGGAAAAATTCAGAAGTGTACATGTAGATGGTTGTTTGATTTATCCGAAATCTTATTCTCTATACTCTATACTATTATAGATTTTGTAATGTTTTTAAAAGAAGCCTTTTATGTTCACCAAGGCTGCATTTGTTTGAGCAGAAATACAATAAAAACAGTAATTTTGTGAAATATTATTACAGTTCAAAATAACTGTTTATTTGAATAAAATGCAATTTATTCCTGTGATGCAAATCTGAATTTTCAGCATCATTACTCCAGTCTTCAGTGTTACATGATCCTTCACAAATCATCGTAATATGCTGATTTGCTGATCAGTAAACATTTATTATTATGATTAACAATGTTGAAAACAGTTTGTGCTGTTTATAGGTTTACAATATATTTCCACAAATATAATATTTTGCATATCCATATTTTTTGGAAACTACCCCCCCCCCCCCCAAATAAAAATAAAAATAAATAATAATTTAAGAAGCCTTCCATATCCACCGTTTTCTTGAACATGGAAGCAAGCCTATGGGCGAGAATTTATTAGTGAATAACAAGAGGAATAACAACGTGCAGTAAACGGTAAAACTGTAAAAAGTTCAGTAAACGGTAAAACTGTAAAACGTGCAGTAAACGGTTAAACTGTAAAAAGTTCAGTAAACGGCAAAAGAGGAATAACAACGTGCAGTAAACGGTAAACCTGTAAAACGTGCAGTAAACGGTAAAACGTGCAGTAAACGGTAAAACTGTAAAACGTGCAGTAAACGGTAAAACTGTAAAAAGTTCAGTAAACGGTAAAACTGCACTTCAAACCAGTGTGTTCATAATTAAGATGATACATTAAAATAATATGGTAAGACAGTAATTTTCAATATCAAGCAGCAAAACTGTTTTGTACAGCTAAAAAAAGCTGGACGCGGATGACACCGAAAGCTAGACCCATAGAATTTACAAATGGCTGTGCCCATTTTTACGGGAAGAAAAAGATGATAGTTCAAATAGAGCGATCCTTTATATTCTGTGCGTGTTCAGAGATATTTAAGGTTTCCCAGCCCTTAAATTGTGATTTAAATGGTGGTTCTTGTCCAGAAAAAGCTGTAGTGTCATGTTGAAAATCAAACATCTGACTTCAGACATTCTTTTGTGACTAAATCAAGGTTTTGGGTTTGTAAACCCGCGTTCAGACTGAATTTTATGACTGCTCATAGACACCAGAGGTTATCAATCGTGAAAATAGGCATCTGTTTTGCTCAGAAATGGTCAAACCTTTCATCAGGCCTCAGACAAACAGGTGGCAGGTGTTAATACGAGTCAGCGGGTTGATTTTGAAGTGTTTTCCTCATGAATGTCTGATGACTGTCATTGTAATACAGCATCTTGTTCATGCGTTCTTCAGTCTTTCTTGTGGAAATGAAAATCAAAGCTGTGATTCGTAAGGATCATGCGCCTGTAGGGGAGACGCTAATTTAAACTTTCACAGACATGTTGCACTCATTTGACTTCGTTATTTGGCCTCTGTCTATTATTCATCTTCAGTGAGGTTTGGGAGCTGTTAGCATCTGAATGAAGCTTTGAACAGCCGTTTCTTCTGTCTTCACACAGAGAGACGACGACATGAACAGAGAGCGAGTTTGTAAGATTCTCGTTACGCACCGGGATCAAACTCTCAATTGCATTTCTCCTTAGGCAACAATGTTGTGCAGTTTCCGTAAAATATGGAGAGAAGGTCAACAACACCTGAACTAAATACTCCAGTGGAGATACATTCCATGGTACTGAATGATTACTATAGTCATGTATAATGCATGGCTCTTCAGTGAATACCTCTGTATTATATGTCCAAAAAGTTTTCATTTCATTTTCAGGGTTCATTTCCCATTGCTGGTTCATCCAAATACCTGCTGGGGATTTATGCACTTTACTTCACATGATTATTATTTTTTTTATTTTTTATTTTTTTTTTGGTCTAGTTTTAATATTTGATTTTAAGATTTACATTTGTTTTGATATTATTTTTATTTTATTTTCATTTCATTTTTTTTTCTGCATTTTGATTGTCATCATTTTGGATTTATATTTAGAGATCAGATTTGCTGTTAAATCAGACACTTCATTTGAAGTATACCATATAAGAAACTATTTGCCAAGTGCAGAGAGTGTGAGGAGTTTCTCTCGGTGCAGTTGATCAAAACATATCTGAATTCAGAGCTTTTGATCTAGGTTTTCTTAATGTTATTTGTGGTATTTTTTTTTTTCTTATTTTCTGTGATGGGTTTCTTCTCATAGGTTTGCATCACCAAAGTTTTATAAATTTGCAGTTTACCAGGGTGAATAATTTAATACCAGTTTTCGAGTTGTTTGGATAGTTAGAAAAAAAGAGAGTTGACTCACATACTGTAATAAAGGGAATTTTTGAGAGAAATTGAATTATATAGATTGTTATACAGCAGGGGTCTTCAGTAGGGAGTCTATGACAGTATTGCAGTGGCTCCACCAATTAACCAAACAAAAATTCAATAATATATGATTTTAAAGTGCAAATCATGCCTTTACATATGATGTGGTTATATGGTACTTTTGTAGTAGCTGCTGTGGTTTGATTCAGAGGTTGGACTACTGTTTACTGTTTAATGGACTACTGTTTTTGTGCAGCTATATGCATATGCAAGAAAAAGATCGATCAATTATGTGCATCCTAATTTTGGTGTACAGATCTATTAATTATGCATGACAATGCATGTACAAATATTTAATATAAAAACAAAATCATGCATGCAATGTCTCAAATACACCTTTTTATATATATATATATATATATATATATATATATATATATGTATGTATGTGTTTTTAAATTCTAATAATAATGATAATAATAATAAAGATTTTAGTTTTTTCTCATATTTTTAAAACTAAGAATTGTAATTCTTTTTTTTATCATTAGTTTAAAAATCCTTGTTTGTCACTGACGTTTGCAGATCATTTAATTCCTTAGTGCTGTAATTCAATCTTTCCCTTTTTCTGTCTTACAGAGAAGCTGTTTGGTAAGTTCTTGACCTGGGACCTGCAGGATGCTCTGTCCCACCTGCCTCTGAAATCCGGTCAATCCGTCTCCATCCCTGTCAACATAAGCGCCAAACTGGACTTCTCTGGCCAGGAGAACTTGCTACACGACCTGAACGACGGTAAACATCCACATGACACGCAAAAACAACATCATTAGGGTCCGTTCTGGTTTGTCCCATCCAATTTACGCTCAATTTCTGAGAGTGCATCACCGGAACCATCGCACTATAATCAAGACTGGCTTGATTGCTCTCTGATAGATAGAAAGGCAGTATTCACTTTGCCCTGTTATGGTAGATCTGATCCAAGCGAGGTGATTTGAAATGGTGTCCGTACCCTCTCATTTCACATTCAACAGAGACATCAGCCGTCTCTTTCCTGTATTACCCCCTCTCCGTCCCCTCTGCCCTCTCTTATATCCTCTCTGGATTCATATCTATTTCCTCTTCACGTCTTGTTCCTTTTGTCTGTTTCCTGGTTATATTACACTTATACCTTCTTTCTTCCTGTCTAACCTCTTGTTTTGCCTCTCAAGCGCACTGAAAAGGAGAAAGCACCATTATCACAGTTGTTTCTACTAATATATATACATATATATATTTGAAAGAAATGTTAAAACTTTTATTTATCAGGGATGCATGAAATTGATTGAAAATGACAGTGAAAGTGACAAACTTTCTATTCAACAAAAAAAAATTATATTACAAAAATGTTAACCTGTTTCAACATTGATAATAAGAAACATTTCTTGAGCAAATCAGTATATTACAAGGATTTCTGAAGGATCATGTGACACTGAAGATTGGAGTAATGATGCTGAAAATGTATAAATAAATAAATAATTGTATAAATAATAAAAAAGTAAAAATATAAATAAGTAAATGTATAAATATAAAATAAAAAAGATTATGAAATGCATGACAAAATGTTAAAAGTAATGAAAAATAATAAAATAAATATAAAATAAAATGTGAAATCAATAAAAATAATAAATCTGAAAATTTAATATTATGAAATATCTAATGTTAAACTATATTTGAAATGTATTCAATTCATATTTTAAAATCCACATAGAAAACAGTTTTCTATTTAAAATGGGGATAATATTATTGTTTTTACTGTATTTTTGATCAAATAAGTGCAGCCTTCGTGAGCAGAAGAAAAAAAATCATAAACTGATGTGGCCTGTCATGATAATATTTCAGGTTTTTGAGTCATTTTTACAAATTTGATTCAGTAAATGGTCTTTCTTTAGAAAAAAGATCAAATGAAAATTTGGTTCTGTATCAACTCAAACATTTCTCATCCAATTCTACCAAGATCAAATGATCTGAACTGCTCTCCAAATCAGCTGTTTAGATGTTCATTCTCACTGAATGTCAACAGTTGACTATTTTTTTAATATTTTTAAGGAATTCGAGAAGAACTCTTGCAATAAAGTATAAAATGTCAGTAAAAATTAGCAACTTCTTTTGAGCCCTAAAGAGCACTATCTGAGAATGGGAAATGTCCTCCAGGTCTGTTTGTACGCACATGTAAATATTAATGAGACACGAGAAGAGCAGACTGTAGCAGACGAGTAGTGGTGTGCGTCTGTCTGCTGCTTTTCTGCTTGAATTACAAACAGGTGCGCAATGAACAGCCTCCTTCCTCTCTCTCTCCTGGGTCTCTCCTCAGACGCTGCTAAAATGTTTTAATTATTGTTGAAATAATAATTTTCTCTGAATTAGGCCGATAAGACAGCTTAAAGCCTGTCCTATTAGCGCAGCATGTAGAGGGCAGTGAATTGTAAACACTGCTGATGTTATCGCAGGTTCTAATACATTATTGCTGTTATTTAGCAGTACTATTAGCACTGTTTGCTATTGGTCCGAAGTTAAACCGTCAAAGTTACTGAACTCAAAACTGCCTGAAGCTCGGACTCCCCCCGAAAGGGGAGTCACGAGGTTTCCACGGTGATGAGTGTCTCTAGAGCACCGAAGGTAAAGAGAAGAACTCGCCTTTTGGGTGTGAGAGAAGTTTTATCTGACCCTGTAACACCTGTAACAGTTTGACCAATAACAAGGCACATAGTTTCAGCGGGAAAGTGTTTCTTTGTCTCACTTGACACCTCATTTGCATGTATTATGACTGTACTGCTCGATCGGTGTAATTCTAGTTATAGTATGATGCGTTTCACGAGGTCACAGTGTACATCATTGTTTGAGAAATAAAGAGCAGATCATTTTGATATCAAGAAAGATATCTAGAATATATTAAACCAGAGATACATTCATACACCCTGAATATGAGTGTTTAGAGATTACTAATACAAATAACGAGTGGTCACTAGGCTAATATAATAAGGAAACATACAAACAACACATGCCTATACCTGGTACCTTTGTAACTGATTAATTATGGTCTAAATAAAGGAAATCTCTATGCGTGTTGTACTTGTGGAGGTAATCCACTGGTCAGCCAGGCCGCTGGTGTCTGGTATCAAGGGTCATTTAGTTCTCTGGAATATGTTTGAAGTCCCATGGAGAGAACAGATCTGTCGTTCTAACGTCTTTTTGACAGTGGGGGCAACCATTGGCAATTTAGCACCCATATAAAGGTCGGATGTCGGGCCAGGTCTGTGAATTATATGCAAATGTCAAAAGGCTAAAAGGGGTCTCTTAAGACATAAAGTCCCAATGACCATCAAGGATCATAAGCAGATGTTACACTGGCCTATTTGAATTACGCAAATCCAAGGGGAAAATTTAGGTTCTCCTAAAAGGGGAAGATTTAGGGTCTCCCAGTCGTTTTCTGTCAAAATAAAAGCCCTACGGTTTAATGCTTGAAAGCAAAGACATTAAGACAACCATAAATATTAGTATTGGAGATTTACTTTTATTCAGTAAAAGAACTAGTCTTATTCTTATTTTCTTGAAATGCTCTTTTTTTTTTTTTTTTTTTTTTTTTTTTACGGTACAGTGGCATTATTACAATAATTAACTTTTGAAAGCAAATAAATTAAGACATTCACCGATGGTGTGAGGACCCTATTGGAATTGCTCTGTTTATTATTATTATTCTTCTCCAAAGTGAATCGCATTTTTGAGGCCCCTAAACATGCTCCAAATCTCATGAAACTGTGCACACGGGTCAGAACAGGCGAAATGTACATCTGATATGGGTTTCAGAAGTGGGTGTGGCAAAATAGCTCGATAGCGCCACCTATAAAATTTCAAAAGAGTGTGCCTTGAGCTACGTTTTACGTACATGCACGAAAATCAGTACACACGTGTAACACACCATTACCTACAAAAAAGTATCTTGGAACAAAATCCAAAACCCAACAGGAAGTACGTTATTTTGAATTTCCTGTATGATTTTTGAGCAGTTTTTGCAATTTCCAGGCCTCGTACTTTGATGAACTCCTCCTACAGTTTTAATCAGATCGTATTCAAATTTGCTGCGTGTAATGATAAGGCCTCTGTGATTCTGAATTTCAAAGATCTTGAGTTTTCGTCAAGGGGCGTGTCCCTGACGGCCTGACAAAGTTTGATGTTTTGCCATGAAACAGGAAGTTGCTGTAACTCAGGCAAGCAATGTCCGATCTGCCCCAAACTTCACGTTTGATAGGATTTACCCATACCCATGCCCATATTCAGTTACAGTCACAGCGCCACCTGCTGGCAACAGGAAGTGACATGTTTAACACTGTCATGGATTCCTAGGAGCATATCAAAAAGTGTTAAATAGGCTGGCAACATGCTACAAACATACTAAAACATGCTAGCAACACTTAGCTAAGTGCTAAAGCATGCTGTTAACCCTCTGGGGTCTGAGGGTGTTTTGGGGGCCTGGAGAAGTTTTGACACCCTGATATTTGTGCTTTTTTCAGTTACTTATAAACATATAAATGGCTAAAGTCTAATGACACTGTAAACAGCACAAAGTGGGCTACAATAATATGGTTGCAGCATTTATGTACATGATTGTGTTTTTGAGAAAGCAACGTTTATGTGTGGTTAGTGAAAAACTAAAATTTTGAAGTCACTGAAAGAAGGCCATAAAAAACATACAGAAAATTTGTTTACAAGACTTTTGAGAACTGGATCTTGTAGTCTAGAGTTTTTGCTTCAAAATAATGTGAAAATCGTCTTGTTTTCTTGCTCATAGAAAACAGTATATTGATTTAAATTTTCGAAGTCACTTTTTGAGTAAAAAGGATCTATGCGAGAAGGTGCCAACCTTCACATTCACACCTGAGAAGACAAAGGCCCTCATAATGATCTGCATAATGAGCCATTCAGTCAGGTAAGTGACTAAGAGGGAATAGTTACAAGAAAGAATATGAGGAAAAAATTAATTTATGTAATTTTTGTTAGTAGTTTATTCAGAATATATTTAGCTATCACACAAAATAACTTGAAATTCACTTACAAGTGCAGAACATTTTATTAGGAACAATCAAAGCTGACTTTTTAGCATCATTACTCCAGTCACACAATCCTTCAGAAGTCATTCTAATATTTATAATTTGCTACTCAAAATAATTTGCTACTCAAAAAAAAAAAAAAAAATTACACATATACACACACACACATATATATATATATATATGTGTGTATATGTGTAATTTTTTTTTTTTTTTTTTTTTATTGAATAGAAAGTTCAGAAGAACAGCATCGTTTGTAACATGATGTCTTTATCATCACTTGTGTGCTAAATAAAAGTTTTAATTCATATATATATACTGACTCCAAGCTTTTGAACCCGGCATTTTCATAGTGTATATTGTTTATGTGCTCTGAAGAAAAAAAACACACAAAAAAAACACATTTTGAAATTCTGGGTTATTTCTCTCAGCAGATCTTCTTCCAGAAACAGAAAGTAGCCGGGATGAACTTGTTTGTGGATGTTTGAATGTGAAAGGCGCGAACGGTGGGTGGGCGTGATCTCATTAGGTATGAGTTGAGACGGGAAAACTAGACATTGCGTTGGTTTCATACAGATTACTTTAACAGAATATTTGTTTTGGACGTGACTTCATTTAAAAGTATACATTTCAAGCTGTCTATACATATATTTCTCATGTATTTGAGGCGAGTATTAGTGGAGATCCATGTTGTTTTATTTACGTGTCTGTGAAGAGAGGTGACCGAGACAGAGCCGGTGTTACAGTTTAACTGGTTTCCGTGTTATCTGGTGACCAACTTCCTGGTTGGTCCTTCGCTCCAGATGTGATGGGACGATTGCAGCAGATTCGCCGATTCTGAAAGCACAAACTGATGTGATCTTAAGCTGTCTAATAACACTTGCTCATTACACGATTTTGGTATTCTTGTAATGATTACAAATTAATGTTATGATCGCCCGTAGCGGCTGAATTACGGGAATAAAAAAAAAATGTCTGTTTGGCATGGGTTTCGAACACGCCCAAAAATAGTTGTGCTGGAAGACACCAGTAATGAACGCACTGAGCTACCGAGCTGCATTTTTCTCTATACACTGACTTTGCCCCAAATGGGTCTATGTAGAGGGATTGCTTTTCCTTTGGATAAACAACCTTGACAATGCAATACCACATATGGAGAAAAAAAAATAAATAAATAATAATAATTTATCTTAAGGAATAGTTGATCTTAGGATGCTCTGAGGAACCTACAATGAGTGTCCAGTGGTGGTTTATACACAAGGCTCCAATTAGCACATCATATTCCAGTGGATCCAGCTACAATAAAGCAGGTGACTGTCAAGATATAGACCTTTCCACATGGTCAATAAAGTCTTTGCCACATGGAGGCCATTTGATACGAGTCTACTACAAAACCTCTTTTGGAGTCTGTGGTGTACTGTTTCACCAAACTGGTGAGGTACGCATTTATTATCTAAAAACAGTAGTACATTAGTAGTCATCTTTATGTATACTTCTAGCAACACAAACCCATTGGCTAATAAGGAAACACAACAACCTACCTCAGTTTCTAGCTCCTTCCCAGGTGCAAGATGATCCCTCAAATTTCTAGAAATTTTTTTGTAGGGCCCCATCTTGCTCCACAAAACCCCCTGTTTTTTCCCAGCCCAGATAGCCTCTACCACTACAAAAAAAAAATATACAATTCAATTTATTTAATCAATTTTTAAAAGGTTAAAAAAATTAAAAGAAAAGAAAAAAAACTTACACCTTTCTGAGGCATCAGTTGGAGACTGTGTGGAACAAGAAGAAAACTTTAATGTTATTTAGTGCAGAATTTCAGGGAAACCTTTTACATAGCATATATTGGACTTACATAAGAGTGCTGCAGAGACGTGCTTGTTGGTGGGGTCTCTTGAGGCTCAGGGCATGTAGGTGTGGTCTATTGAGGCTCAGGGCATGTAGGTGGGGTCTCTTTAGGCTCAGGGCATGTAGGTTGGGTCTTTTCAGGCTCTACAGGGAATGTAGGAGGACACTGAACAGAAATGACCATGGTAGCGACAGTTTTAGGCCATTTGTGCGGCAACCTTGGCTCTGGCTCGATGTAGCAGGTAAGGTGGTTCACATTTACCTTCAGCGTGGCCTTTCCTTTTTCAGAAACTAGGTCCACACTTTTACCTTCAATGTTAACTATTGTAAAAGGGCCTAGCATGGCACTTCCCATTTTTCCTCCCTTTCGCTGTTCTTCGCGAACATTTTTGCGCAAAACTTTGTCTCCAACTTCAAATCTGTCCTCCTCCCCCTGCAGAGCTTTCCTCTTCCTCACCTTTTCTCTAACCTTTTCTACATTCTCCAAGACCACTTTGCACACTTTTGGCAGATCTTGGAGGCCAGTAGTCAAGGCTTTCGATGTCACTGTTCTCTCCACCATTTCATCATTTACCTGAAACATAAAACACAAATATCAGCTACATCTACTGAATCTTTAACTGCTGATAAAACTAATATTAGGAATCTCTAAGAACCCACCTCATAGAACTTCTGAAGGGTATCTTGCCTCCCGGCCAAACATGAGATAGTAAGGAGAGAACTGTGTTGTGAGCTGCTTTTTGGTCCTAAGTGCAAATAAGGTTGCCTTCAGGTGTGTGTCCCAGCTCTCAGCATTTGAACCCATCAACTTTGTTAGAACTCTGAAAGGTAATTATTCGTTTTATCCTTGTTACTATACAGTATCTGTTAAGGTTATGCAGCTATAAACAATCCAGGTCAGCATTATACCTTTAGATGCTTCCATTCATTTTCTCCACAAGGCCATTGGTTTGTGGGTGGTATGGAGAGCACAAGTTCCATTTAATACCCGACCTTTGACAAAGGTCAAAATTAGTCTGTGAAGATAAGTGTACAGTAGGGTTGGGCATCGTTTTGATTTGAACGATTCTGATTCCGATTCCGATTCTTCCTTTCGATCTCGGTTCTTTTCGATTCTCAATTCCGATTCTTTGTGGGCTGGAGTCAAAACATGTCACAGGCTCATTTGATTTCACAGAGGATAATTTTATTTTGATTCAATATGAGTTTTAGTTTTAGGAGCTGCAGCCCATGTAGGAGAAAATTACCACATATGCGGTAACTTTTCTGTGGCACTCTTCCACTTTCTCCGCTGGCATTTTCCCCTGCTTTGCTGCCAATGGAGTTTCACAACGAGTCTCCACCGGTTTAGCATTAGCAGCAGTAATATTAGGACTGCTACTAGCGTGGGCAATTTGCATAACGCTACATTCATCTACGAGGGAAAAAAAATATATTTCAGTAACGTTGTTGTTCACCAAATTTGGTCAAGCGCTTTATTGTTGTCACTTATCTGATTGTTGTGACGAGGTAACGTTACTAACGTTGGTTAGCGCAGGGTTGCCCAAGGAGGACGAGACAGTGGACCTGCGCAGCACGTCAAACACGCTACACTCCTTAATTTGTACATCATGTAGGTGTTTCGTCATATTCGTAGTGCATCCTCCCGTGCAAGATATAATTTTGTCACATGTGTTGCACTGTGCCGACCCAGGCTTTTTTAGTGTGAAATAAAGCCACACTTTTGAGCGCCGCTTACCGTGCTCCATAGCTGCAACTGAATAAGCGCGCGGCAAGCACTTCCGGAAATACGGTGGCCACAATGGAAACCAAAACTTGCGCGTTTGGAACCGATGATCGGAATCGAAAACAAATTTTAGAAACAATTCCAATGGCATCGTTATTTTTTTAACGGTTCCAAGTTGGAACCGGTTCTCGATGCCCAACCCTAGTGTACAGTATACTGAAAAATGAGAATTACCTTTTTTTTTTTTTAAGACCCAGAGCACATTAGGTAACAAAAATGTTTGACAAACTCTTTGCCTTGGTCTGTCAAAATCCTTTTTGGAGCTCCAAATTTATAGAAAAAAATCTAAAATGCAGTCAGACACTTGCAGTTTTTGATTTCAGTGGGTAGGCCTCTATACACTTAGTAAAATAATCAATCATAACACAAATGTATTGATTCCCCTGCTTGGTTGGAGTCAATTTCCCAACCAAATCCATTCCCACCAGTTCCAGAGGCTCTGTGATCTGGGAAAAAAATATGGTGTATAGAAGGACAATATAGAAGGACTCAAATTTTGGAACACTACTGTCATTGGATATACTCACCTCTATCGGGATGTAGGCCTTCTTCTCCTTCAATGTAGACCTTCTGGCCTGGCATTCAGGGCACTTGGCTATCTACAAAATGTAATGTTCTGTGTTAAGTACATTCTAGCGATTTAGTGATTTTTATTTAAAATAATGAGCCACAAATGAGTAGGCAAGAATAAAACTCACCCATTTGCGGATGTCCTCTTCCATGCCAGGCCAGTAGAATCTGGAGCTGATGGCATCTCAAGTTTTTTCCATGCCACAATGACCCCCCTGATCACTGGCATGGAGGCTAACAAAAATATAATTTGCCTCCTCTGGCTCAGATGACCACTTTGGCCAAATGTTCACCTCGCCTACGCCTCTGACATATATAGTTAAGCAGGCCATCTGATATAGAATAGACAAAGGCTAAGGTAATTATTTGCTGTACTTGTGCCCCTAAAATGGCAATTTTAAGGCTTACCTTTCACTATATAGCTTTCAGCTCTTCTTTTAATGATGAACTTATCCAGTTTGGAACATCCAGGAGGATATGTTCCATGGAGAAGACTTTTACAGGATCCATCTACTCACAATCACGTTCTCTCACTAAATCACCACAACTCGCTACACAAAGTTGGGTGAAAAAGTGAAATATATAGGCTTGTCAATTGACTGATTAATTTTTGTTTTGATAATATGGAGCATCTGTGGACTTGTCATTTGGACAGAATGAAACTGGTAGCTTAACGGTTTTAACGAGGACACATTTCCTTAATGATTACCACTTAGCCTGCTATGATTATAGAAAGCTGATTTGAACACAAGCAACTTTTCAAGGTTTGCAAGGCCTTTTTAAATAAACTGCCATTTTATTAGGACTGTAACATGTCATTAAAGTTTAATAAAGTAGTTACATTTTCTGACATCCTGACAGAGGATTTCAACAGATGTTGAAACAAAGAGATGCGGTTGGCCTTTTTAGTGTGTGATGTAGACTTCATAACATTGGCAATGAACTGCAAAAATAGATGTATGCAGCATTTCTCTTTGAGTAACAACAATGTTTAATAATAATAGGTAGCATTACTTTTCTGTAAAGTGTAATTTACTTTGTTTAAAGAACTTATTTTTCTGTTTGTATGGTTGAGATTGTATGTATCTGAATTGGAATCCACTAGACACTAAGCACAATTTACAAAACTTTGTCATTACAGACCCACATGCAAAGACCAACATAGTTTTGATTAAAACAAGAACCCAGATGGCCATTCCCATTACAACCATTAAAGCTCATGAAACTTTGCTGTTGTTTTTGTTCATATTTTTCAGCTGAATTTTGATAATGTTCATATTTCATATATTTTTTATTAAACAAATTTGATGAGATACAAGATATTTCACAAATGAACATGGGCACATTGGCTTTAAAGTGCAACATGCAGTCTTCCCAGATTTATAGCACCTGTGAACTATGGTTTCACAGGGAATGTGTTGGCCAGTGCTTTCCTTTAAAAAAAACTGTTCTGACACCAATGTAATAGTAAAATCACATGTAAAAATCAATCACATTTGTTTACATTTTCTTTTGTAGCACAGAATTCTTAAATACATTTTTTAAAAATCTTCAATTCTTTAAGTTATTTACCCATTTCTTTTTTCATACTAAGAGGTTGCATGGGGAAAATGTCCCACAAAACATCTGTGTTGCTTTAGAATTGCTCACAATTATTAGACATTTCTAAAATCTAATTCAACCACTTGAAGTGTACCATTGAGGAAGACTTCCTTTGTCCTGCTTGTGTGTAGTGTGTGTGTGTGTGTGTGTGTGTGTGTGTGTGTGTATTGTAAACCTGTGAAAAGTGCTATAAAGGTATAATTTGAATAGTTTTTCACCTTTATTTATATAGCGCTTTATAAAATGCTGATTGTCAAAGCAGCTTTACAGTGTCAACAGGAAAATAGAGGACAACATCAGTCATTTTCCAGCTAAAGTCAGTTCATTGATGATTTAAAACATTGTAAAAGTGTATGTGGGTAGCCTGCCAGTGTAAGAATGTGTTTTGCCAATGATCCACTGGATCGCAACATAGAACTAGACTTAAACTTCGGGGTGTTGTTATGCAATAACAGTGTTTACATTAATGGGATTCGTTGTGACGATGTGCAATTTTTCTGATCGTATGATCAAATCATAATCATTCAGCAGCATTAGAAGTGCTTTGTCTGGAGAATGACGTTACCTTATTGTGACAGTAAAACTAGATTTTGGCTAGCAAACAGGTCACAAGTTAACACAGGCACATTTCCTTGATTCAGCCATGCTGCATAATGTTACGCCGATTGTAAATTTTTTTTAATTCCCATAATTCAGCCGCTACGGGCGATCATACCATTAATTTGTAATCATTACAAGAATAGCAAAATCGTGTAATGAGCAAGTGTTATTAGACAGCTTAAGATCACATCAGTTTGTGCTTTCAGAATCGGCGAATCTGCTGCGGTCGTCCCATCACATCTGGAGCGACGGACCTGAACCAGGAAGTTGGTCACCAGATAATACGGAAATTAGGGAAACCGTAACACTGGCGGAGAACGCACCCTGTTTATTTTCTCCCGGTGCGGGCTTCGACCCCAGGGCAGTGAAACAGGAAGTTGCAGTGTTCAATCACCCTCAAATTTAACAAGTTTGATAAGAGTCCTGTCCTGAACACATCTATATACCCATATTCGGTTATAGTCATAGCGCCACCTGCTGGCAACAGGAAGTGGCATGTTTAACACTGTAATGGACTCCTAGGAGCATATTAAAAAGTGAGCAAGTGTTAAACAGGCTGGGAACATGCTACAAACTTCCTAAAACATTTTAGTAACACTTGGCTAAGTGCTAAAGCACTAATGCAGTGAAACAGGAAGTTGATGTAACTCAGACATGCAGTGTCCAATCTGCCCGAAACGTAACATGTTTGATGAGAGTCCTGTCCTGAACACACCTACAGGCTCACATTCAGTTACAGTTATAGCGCCACCTACTGGCAACAGGAAGTGGCATGTTTAACACTGTGATGCACTATTAGCAACACAGTAAAATATGACATTGTGTGCTAAACATGTTAGAAACATTCTCAAACATGCTAGCAACACTTACTAAGTGCTAATGCATGCTATTAATACTATGAAAAAGGAAATTGTTGTAACTCATACATACAATGCCCAATCTGCCCCAAACTTCACACGTTTTCTAAGAGTCCTGGCCTGAGCACATCTAAAGGCCAATATTCAGTTATATTTATAGCGCCACCTGCTGGCAACAGGAAAGGACTTGTTTCATTGTTTCAATAATTAATTAAAAATTGTATTAATTATTGAAATGAAAATAATTATAATAGTTGTTGTTATTATTATTATTATTATTATTAATAGGTACTTATTCTTTATTTTACAGTAGTCGTACAGTAGTATAATAAATTACACTTTAATTACAAGTATTGCAATAAATATCTTTGATTTAATGTTTATAATTTAAATAAGAATACTTTGTGCATTATTTTTTTATTAAATATTTCATTTGAATAGTTTTTATTTTACAGTGCAATAGTGTTATTACTATAATTTACTGTTTGAAAGCAAAGAAATTAAGACAGCCATATTTATTATTGTTATTATTATTATTATTTTTACAGTGATATTTCAGTAGTATACTGTAGTACTGTTACAGCTGTAATAAGTTTATTTATTTATTTTCTTTTAGAATTTAAATAAATACTGATTATTATTATTATTATTATTATTATTATTATTGATCAGGGAAAACCGGTTTTCTCCATTTTCTTTTTGGTCCTCAGCTGATCACATGCCTGCAACATTTATTTTCTTAGTAATTATTTTTAGAGGTTCAATGAGTAAATTAGTTGTTAACCAGCTGATTAATCAATTCAATACGTGAATGAGTTGTCAGACTGATTCAGTTGATCAGAGTGAGTTTAATCAAACTGATTCATTAAAAAGAATCGGCTTATGGAAAGCATTTGTTAGTTGAACACACCGTACATTTCCTTTCTGTTCCCTTCTGCTCGTTTTTGTCTCTATCGCTCTCTGAGCGTCTGTCTCCATCTCTCCTGTCAGCATAACTCAGGCTGTGATGGCGGTGATGTCATCGCTGTGATGCAATGCTCTGTCTGTCTCTCAGGAGGCCGTTGGGTTCAGTCCGTACGTGAGTTTCTTTAACATGCCGCGCGCTTTCGTTCATTCATCCGTCCTCTATAAATCGTCTCCCCGTCAGAGAGCGGCAGAGCGCGAGGGCCAGACAGTCGGACTAAACACATCAGTCCCTGAATGTTAAAATGTCAGCGCAAGAACAACATAATGAGAGAGGAGAGCGGCTCCATTAAACCGGGCGGCTCCCCCCGCTGAGAGCCCGCTGGAGGTAAGCGTTTACCCTTCATGCGGGACATCAGCCGGCCGCAGAGCCCGGTGCGGATGATGTCACGCCGCCTCATAGGGATGAACTTGCTAGCCTCGTTGGGTAACGTCTGGTAATCGCCGAGCACCGTGTTTTCCAATGCGACCTGCTGAGTTTTACTTAAGCAGAGAAGTAAATGACGTCTGTTAGGCATAAGCTGTTCAGGATGTTCATTACATGGATCATTTGAGCTGATATTGAGCTCCTAGACTTTTTTATTTCTTTTGTCTACTTTGAAAAGATAAAAATCAAATTATGGCAGAAAAGCCAGATGCCAAAAATAGTCTCGTCTTGCTTGGCAACTTGTTTTGTGCTTTTTTATTTATTTTATTTTTTTATTTTGGACACTAACTTTTAAAGGCACTATGTAAAATAATAATTTATTGTTATTGTAATTATTATTATTATTATTATTATTATTAGATATTAATTAAATCTTTAAAGGTTATATATAAATATATTTCTGTATTTTAATATTAAAGTATTTTATTTTTTATAGTATTAAAATATTATTTAAAAAATATTATTAAATCATTTAATGTACTATATGAAAATAATGCTTTATGCATTTTAATAATAATAAATTATTTAATGTTTTTATATTAATATTATTAATATTATGTGTGTTAAAAACCTTTATGACCTGTATTATTATTATTAGTAGTAGTAGTAGTATAAAATTAGTGCTGTCAATCGATTTAAAAAAATGTAATCGCGTTAATCACAGTCCTGGACTGTGATGAATCACGATTAATCGCAAATTTAAAATACTAGGATTTGCCTGTAAATGTGTTGAAATAAAGGAATGCATGACAAACTAGTTTATTACATAATCCTTATTCTTTTGTTTTTATTCAGCTGTTATCAGCCTTTATACTGCCAATAAAACGTTTACCAAGCCACATCGCTTCAATCCCATCACACATTTACCCAACTATTATCAAAAGTATTTCTAAATAAATACAAAACATTTTCTTGCGACCTTACATGAAGTATTATGATAAAATGCATTATGAAGAAGAATTGGACCTGTTCTGCAGGTGCATTAGAGCTAACATTAGCATCATGCTACATAAAACAATTTATGAGATTAATAGTACACTTTTACTCAGAAATCATTTTAAACCACCATCGAGTGTTTGTAAAGACTTCCTTTTGCGATCACATGTGTACACATACACTTTGGGCGGCCACAGTACATTATAAAAGTAGCCCAAAAAACCGCAACCCACGGCTCTTTCCCGCGACTGTATTTTCAAAATAGCCCAATTGTGCAGGGAAACCGCAACCTTGGCAACACTGGTTCACTGTACCCTTATTAAATATGAGTATACATCTCTTTCTCTCTCTCTCTCGGACAAACTCGCTCTTTCTCTCCGCATTCGCTTCACTTTTGTCGAGGCCCGGCGCCTCAAAATCACACAATCCCTGCGTCCCAATGTGCATACTATACACCCTATCTGGCCTAAATAGTATTGAAAATTACTAATATCACGTAGAATTTAGGATGGATCGTGTGCACATTGGGACGCAGGCAATGATTACCTTCTGCGCTGCGATGACGGCAAGAAGTTTGCATTAAAATATTAACCCGTTAACATTTTTAGATTAATTGAATGCTTTACCATTAATTGAATGCTTTTACCAAAATTTTTTTTATAAAATATAAATATTTATTTTTATAATATTTTTTATTTTATTTTGTTTATTATTATTATGATTAAAATAGGCACATATATTAATTTTAATTGAAAAAATAATTTTATATTTGAGTCAAAATGTATCTTTTCTCTTAGTTTATACATGTACACATCTTAGCTCTGCCCTCTTCTGCTTGTGTGGCACTCTTAACTCCGCCGCCTCATACCTCATGTCACTCTGTTTGCTCTGACCTGGTGTCTGGGCGTCTGATTCTTGTAAAGTTAGCAGCAGACATTACGACATATTGTGTGAGACACTCTTGAGGGAAAGTGATGTCATTTCAGAGGCCGTGGGACTCGTAATGAGGACCGTAACTTCTCTGTGTGCCGAGTGATTGAACACCCTCTCCTTCCCTTTCAGAGCCCACGGGTGGTAAAACACAAATACTGACCAGATCTGTCCTTATGTGAGCTGTTGTGTACGACTCTTTTACCGAGCAGCAGAGAGGCAGCGTTTGAAAGATGACTGAAAATCACATTTTGTTCTACAGACATTCATTTCTGTTTGAATAGTGATGAGCCACATTTTCGTACATGCACCTTTCACCTGCCGTCTCTTCTGCTCTTCCTTCTCTGTGGTTTGTCAGAATCCATCCGAGTGTATTGGAGCATCTGCATGAGATACGGAGAGAAATCTGTGCATGGCAAACGCTGCAATTTACCCTCATTATTTTCCCTCAGACAGAGCCAAAGCAGGTCAAACCCAGAAATGTCACCGCTGCAGAAAAACCTTCAATTAGAGCAATGGCTTTGTGTGGCAAACAATGCAGCATCCGTGCTTGTTTATTTATTTATTCATTTTTTAAGACAGAGACACTACCTTTAAACATTTTTTATTATCATTATTATTATTATTATTATTACAAAATATTATGATTATTATTCTTGAACCTTTAGAAGCATTATATAAATTACATTTATTTTAAATATTTTTTTATTTTATATTGTTAATTTAAATTATTTATTTTAAATAGTTTATTCATTTAATTGCATTTCAACATTTTGACAACAATCTGACATGATACAGGATAATTAATGAGAATAAATTAGATTTTGTTTTGGCCTTTAAAATGTGAATGAGGAACGTGTTTAAGTATTTTGATTTCATATTGACTTTAATAAAACAAGCATATGAAGACGTGTAAGCATTTTTGGGTGATGCAAATATTTTAACAAATCTTTTGAATTTAATGATTTTGAAATGACTCGAAGGAATAAATCGCACTTTCCAACTGCAACACCATTTATTGTACAAAAATTTAAATTAGACATTTAAAACATCTGTGTTAATAATTACAAAATTGGCACGCTCTGTAAGAAACTTAATGTCCTAGTAAAATGGGGTAATGAGGTATCATAACAATTTTGGTTCATGTTTATATAACCAGCAAAATCATTACAGATATATCTTGAATATTTCATATTCAGCCCAGCCCTATGCAACTAATGTCGTACATTTGAGGAATTGTGTTCCTTAGGTTTGTGTTTTATGTTCTTGCAGGCTTGTAGAACATTTAAGTCTGTGTTGATGAAAGTCTCATTCATCATATTTATGTCCCGTTTCTAAAAATAACCAAGAATGGTTCTCGCTTGAATGAATTTGTGTGTGTGTTTATAAGTTTATGGCGTTATTCGTATGCGCTGGAGAGATAAAATATTATGTTCCAGAGAGCCACTGCGGTACACACACTACATGGCCTTATTTATAACCAAGTTTTTCCACCTCATCATATTTCAGACTGTCACGTTATGGATTTTAATTTTTATTTCGAGTGCTAAACGCCAGACAAACAGATGTGCTGAGAGATAGAAAGGCGGATGGAGAGAGGGATGCAGAGCGAAGCGTTTGAGCGATGTTCACGTCCTCTAAATGTGAGGAATTATAGCTGTATAATAGCGTCCTCTCCTCGCATAAGTCACAGAAGATACTGATCTCTCTTTCCTCTCGCGCTGTTTCTCAGGCCTCTGGCCGCTGTGTTCATGTGTGCCGTATGTCTAATATATGTTGTTGTGTGCTTTCAGATGGTATCAGTGTAACAGGTCTGCCCGTCTCCAGCCCGCTGCGGCAGGTCCTAAAGCCACGCACTGAAAATAAACCAGTCGGCACTGACGCCAGCAAGAACGAATTCAGTCACGTCAAGGTATGAATTCTGTCCTTGAGCTAAACACTTTATTTTTATTTTTTTGCTAATGCTCTGCTCTAGAGCCGTAGTGGACTTGATTGCTGTAGAACACTTGTTAGTGCACTAACTGGGAACTAACTAATTTATAGAGTTGTAACTTTTTAGTTTTAGTTACTTTTTCTTATTTGTAAGTCGCTTTGGACAAAAGCGTCTGCTAAATGACAAAAGTAAGTAAGTAAAGTAAACTGGGTGTTATGCTCTTCTAATGGTTACTTGGGTTCTAATTATGACATCACACTGGAAAGCTCCGCCCACATTCAGGTCTCATTGTGAATCAGTCGTATACATATTCTCTGTGCTGAGCATATCATATTTTTTTCTGATTGGCCTTTATTTGTTGAATCGTGTTTTTTCCTGCATTGAAGTTGTAAAACTGGATTGTTTCTCCCTTACTTCAGTCTATAGTGAGCAGGGCTATCTTTAATTTGGTCTCTCTGTCCATGTTGCTGATGTTTGTGTGTCTCTGTCCATGGTGCTGAAGTCCATTAGCCCTAATAATTTTTGCAGAAGTCAGATTTGAGTTGACCTGTTGGTGAGATCTCAGTTAATATGAGCTTAACTTTATTCTTTGTTATTGAGCAGATAGAGATGTTCTTTTCTAAGTAAGCCATTGTTCATTTCTCAGTATATAAAGGGCAAGAATCCCACTTGCAGTCATGTTTGTGAATATATACATTGAGACTGCTGCTGGATGAAGACAATTGTTTTGTATACATTTTATTTTTTGTTTGTTTAAACAAAATAAATATTAATTTATTTAGATTTTATTTAGATTTAATGGTATTTTAAAATAGTATTTATTTATATTTTTTGTTTTGCTTTATTAATATTTATATTATAATTTATTTTATATAGTGCCTGCCAGTGGAAGTGATATAATAAATCCAATTTGTACTTTATTTATATTTAACTTTTTTAATTAACTTTTTTTTATTTTATTAAATTTGTATTTTTATTTATTTTTTTAGTGCTGTCAAACGATTAATCACGATTAATCTCATACAAAATAAACATTTTTGTTTACAAAATGAGTGTGTACTGTGTATATTTATGTATAAATAAATACAAACACATGCATGTATATATTTAAGAAAAATATTTTGTTTATAAATTATATATATATATATATATATATATATATATATATATATATATATATATATATATATATATATATATAATATAATAATATAAATATATACATGTAAATGTGTGTGTGTGTGTGTATTTATATATACATAATAAATCAACAGTACACACACATATATTATGTAAACAAAAACTTTTATTTTGAATGCGACTAATCGCGATTAATCGTTTGACAGCACTAATAGAAAATACTGCTCAGGGGTAGTGCTATAATAAATTCAATATGTAATGGAGGAATGGACCATCATCTGAAGGATTGTTCACACAGGTCATTGGTCATTAATTTTCAAAGTTTCTGGCAACCTGAGTGCACTGCAAAAACTATTTTCTTTGTATTGTAAAACAAGCAAGATGACATATGATAATAAATCTTTCTAAGAGAGAGCTCTAACTAAAGTTAATGAGATTTATGCTTAAACTGCACAGCAAAGACAAAATAAACCCCATTAGCAAATTTTTTTTGTTTTCCTTGTTTAAAGTCTAAACTAATTTCCGCTTCAGGATGCTAATTTTAAGACGCAAGAAAACGAATTTGCTGTTGAATTAAATTACATATGATTTTTACCAACAGTAGACCCCATTTGTGATCAGATTTTTAAAAGCTATTCACAGCTGTGCAGCACACCAGCAACACCGGGACGTCCAGCCTCAGGAACGCCCAGTAGCTACCCGCCATCCTCCAGCGGCAGAATCACTGTCAGTGTGAACAGGGCATGACACTGACAATCCATCTACCTCCATCCCTCCCGTCATCACTGCATAATTCAGTGCCATTTTCGGCAGAAAGAAAGTGTTTGAGGACACTGGGTGAGAGAATACAGATGCATCCTGAATGGAAACGAGATGAACAGGGAAGCTAGAGTAAGTAATGAGAGGAGGAAGTGTTGAGTGACAGGACACATCAACGCTGCAGGATATATTCCAGCCTGAGACATTCTGAGTGTTTGAATCCAGACGAGCTGAAGGTAAACATTCTGCCGCCTGACTGACAGAGTCCGACTGAGACTCACAACAGGACGTGTCTTTACTCACTTCGCTTCTCATAACCCTATCAGCACTGTCCAACTGAGAGAGAGGGTGACAGTGTCCTGGCCTTCACTATCTCCAAACCCCCAAACGGCTTAGCAGTGAAGAGAAGAAGTCTCCATCTCAGCTGTTTCCAGTGCAGTCTTTCTTTCTTTTTTGTCCTGGCAGGGACTGAGGAGTGATAAAGGAGACAGAGAGAATCCGGTCTGCTCTGCTGGGCAGGCCGAGCACAATAAGAGATGGGATTGAAGCTGTTGGAGAGGGAAGATTAGGGTCAGATACCTGAGAGAGAGAGAGAGTTTGTGTGCTTATGTGTGCTCAAGAGGAGAGATGATTTGCTGCTCAAGAAACATGGCTTATTACTATCAATGTTGAAAATAGTTGGCACGTAATATTTTTGTGGAAAATGTGATGATACTTTGTTTCAGGATTCTTTGATTAATAGAAAATAAAAATGGACAGCATTATTTAAAATAGAAATTAGGGATGCACGATATTTATCGGACAGATAAATTATCGACCGATATGAGAGAAAATGACGTCATTTTTATTGCTCCGATAAATATATTAAATCCGATAACTAGATCCGATAAAGTATGCTTGCTGGTAAATCAATCAATCAGTCTGATTTATTTGAGATTCATCTTCTTTCCGAGTGCAAGTGATTGCAGCTTTAAACTTCAGTGACTGTCAGCATGTGTTGTGCTCATTACGTCATCATTTGCGATCATGTCTTCGCTGGTCTGGAAGTTTTTCTCGGTGGCAGAGGAGGACAATGCCATTGCTATTTCCAACGCATGTTCAGCAAGGTTTCCGAAAGGAGGAAAAAAGGCATCAAGTAGGGTTGTGACAGTGAGGAAATTTTCCCACTGGTTAATCGATGTGTGTCAACACCTTACCGGTATCACCTCGGTGGATGGGGGGTGGACGTCGTTTGAGTCTTCTCTTTTTTCCTCGCTTTCCTTCGGTTTTAAATAGCTTGTAAAAGCACCGTGCGTATTTTTTCACTTTTAAATTAAATTAACGGCAATTCGGCAATTCGGCAATTCAATTCAAGCAACAACAAAATACAACATAGAACATATAGCTAACTTTTATTAACAAAACGAATAAAAATACACCATGCTATATGCCTAATATAAAATAACAGATAACTTACAAATTTTAAATATGCATGGTTGGCCTATACAAAACTGAAAATCAGTAAAGACTGAGGAACAAATAATTATAAAATGTAGAACGTTTATTAGTGAGATGGAAAGTTTTGAGGCACGGACTGCATACACCTTGATGTAAAATAATGGGGAAAATATCACAGTTTAAATAAAATAAAAATCAGCAAATACTGTGGAACCAAATAGGCTAAATGAGAAACGAATTTTTAAAAAAATAAATAAATAAATAGACTTTCCAATATCACTTTAGATAAATGGCAGGTCAACAGGCTTTTCAAAATCCAAAAATATTTTTAAAACAGGCGCTTTTACATTTCGTTTTGAAACTCTTCTGTCATCGTCTTGTCTTTTTCACCTCACTCTTGTCAGTCAGCTCGACTCACTCTCCTCAGGTGATAAATGAAATCTGATCTGTGATGCACGACTGTCGTTCGTTTGGTGTGCTGCATTGAGCAGCCGCGTTCAGTTTTAATTGTAGTGTCTGTTCTCTAACTGAACTAAAGGATTTTTATTACTATTAAAAAAATCTAAATGACAGTGAGGGACGGTGCTGCGGTGGTCAAGTGATAACCGGTGTTGCGACTTAACAACCTTGGTATGAGGATGCACTTTATTTTTGTTGAGCATGCACTTTTGTTTTTCATTTTTTTCGAGGCTGACAAATGTCAATGCAATGTATTTGAAAACACGTGACTTAAAGACGGTGTTGTGCAAGTTACTTCCAAACTGTAATACATTACAGATTACTTGTTACTGTTATTTAAAAGTAATACATCATTCTGAACTGTAAAGGGTCTACTTTTATTTGTGTGCACTCACAATATCAACAAAACGTCCTTTTATCTTGAACAGGAGCGCTTCACAAAAATGAGCCAAAATACATGCCTCACAGACATGATAAATATATCTAAAGAAAGCTTTAAATTGCTACTTAACGAAATAAATAAAAACAAAAACTATTTAATACAATTGTTATCCGTGAAGATGCACTTCTCTCTAAAGGCGCGTCTAACCAGGAGATGGTGAATCCTTACTATTTCCCGCGGACACATTCATGGTAATTACTTTTGCTGGGGCTTTTGCTTTATTGTGTGTATTTGAACGCAGAACTCTTCTGCTGTGCTGACGGCTCGCTGCTGCATGTCGCTGCTGCACGGACTCATGTTGTTTCCACCAGCGCGGCATTTTTTTTTCATCAATAATTGATGATGTCTAAAATATAAAGATAAGGAGAACCCTAAAACAGGCCCGATGCCCGGCCCGTGTCTGAACTATGACGTTAATATTGGCCCGAAGCCCAGCCCTAGGGACATAAAGTAGGAGCCCGACTTTAAATTAAATAAAAAAATAATAATAATAATAATTGGGGGCTAAAAGTGTGTTGTAATGCAAGCGTTACTGAACATGTACCGAGTTAAATATTACTGAAAATTGATTAGTAATGCCTTACACTACTGCTTTACAGCAAAAAGTAATACGTTACTGTAATGCATTACTTTTGTAATGCCTTACTCCCAACACTGCTTAAAGACTATATAACTTTCTCATCCTCGTGCACTAAAAACGTTGAATAGATGCATTTCTTTATGCTTGAAATATTTGAATATAAATTAGTTGTTAATGAGTTGTTAATTGCAGATAAACCATAGTTCTGTCATAATTCTGTTAAACCATTTCTGTTACAAAGTATTGTGGTGCCTTACACAAAAAATAAAAAACATTTGAAGAGTCAGGACTGATGTTTGCTATAGTTAGGCCAGAGCTACTAAAATATCAGTTTAATCAGTGAATCTTAGATTTTGTATTCTCCTGGGTGCACAAACTGAAGATTATATGAAAATTCTAATATAAAAATATGAATTTATCGGTATCGGCATCAGCCATGAGAAGGCCTTAATTATCGGTTATCGGTATCGGTTAAAATTTTTCATATCGTGCATCCCTAATAGAAATCTTTTTTGTAACATTACATGCCTTTTATTGTCACTTTTGATCAGTTGTATGTATTAAAAGTATTAATTTATTTTAAAAAGATCTTACTAACCCTAAATGTTTGAACAGTAGGGTATGCTTAATCTGTTTGTTTTTTTCACATATTGAGAAATTAACAGAATTATTGTTACACTTATTTTTGTTGAAATGTGTTTCTTCCACCTTGAGCACTTTTGTCAAAATGTTTTTTATAACAGTTAGGGGGATTTTGAATGTCACACAAAGACAAGTTGTATTTATTTATTTTTAAATTATTTTAGAAATGTATTTTGTGTAAATTTTATAATTCTACCAAAATTCTTTTAAACTGAAAATCTGATAAAATATTCTTTTTTTACATTTAAAACAAATGTAAACAAACTGATCTAAACATATAGAAATGATCTCAACAAATAAAACTGATCTAATTTAAGCAAATAGTTAATCATAAATCATTTCAGTTTTTAATTTCTGAAATGATTTTATATAATTTATCAAAATTATGATTGGCTGACACCTCTAATAATATTTTAATATTGCTAATACTAATATAGTTTTTATACTCGTTTACCAAAAATACAACAGTGTCAGTGAAGAGCTTGAGATAAAGTTTGAGACGTGATGTGTGAAGAAGACAAATGAAACTAAATATAATTTGTGAACAGAATATTTTATTCTGTCTCAGAAAAGTGTGAAAGTAGTATTTAATTGGGTGTATTTAGGATGCATGAATTTGAAATTACAAAGATACAAGATTGAAGATACAAGCTTTGAAATTATCCTCAGCAAGACAAATGAGTTGACCAGAAAAAAAGTTAAAAATGACAAAAGTACCCATAGTTGAAGAAACACCATTGAACAGATCTGATCATCTTATCGTGTATTTTCTTTAAAGCCATATGAGGTGTTGCATTCGCAAAAATAGCTGTTGGATCCAATTTCAGAAGTGCCAAAACTGGGTTTGGCTTGTTCTAGCACAAATAATAATGTACAACCTCCAAATTCAGATTGTATCAGAAGTGATTTAAAGGGATTGTTCACCCAAAAATGAAAATGAAAATTTGCTGAAAATGTAATCACCCTCAGGTCATCCAAGATGAATTTGTTCGTTCTTTGGAACAGATTTTGATAAATTAAGCTTTGTATCACTTGCTCTCCAATGGATCCTCTGCAGTGAATGGGTGCCGTCAGAATGAGAGTCCAAACAGATGATAAAAACATCACAAGTAATACCAGTAATCCACAAGCTACGCATTTCTAATAAATCTATGATCAAGACGATTTTAACTTCAAGTGATGTTTCCGACTAAAAGACATATCTATCCATAATATTGCTTTCTCCAGTGAAAAAAGTTGTCTCGTCTCAATCAGGAAAGAAATATTCACAGATTGAGCACCTTTTTTTTATTTATTTTTTTATTATGGATTATGTATGATAGTTTGGCCAGAAGTGACAGTTTAAAGTTAAAACACCTTAATGATGGATTTGTTTATCATAAACATGCAGCTTTTCACTTCACAAGACATTAATAGATGGACTGGAGTGGTGTGGATTACTTATGCATTGTGTTGTTTTTATCATCTGTTTGGACTCTCATTCTGACGGCACCCATTCATTGCAGAGGATTCATTGGTGAGCAAGTGATGGTAATGATGAATTTGTTCAGATGAAGAAATGACTCGTTGAACTGTTCCTTTGATTTGTTGGAAAGTGTAGTTTGATTCACTGTTTTACTCAAGGTTGTATCCCTTTAGTTTTAGTATCAAAACACAAGCTGTACAGAATGCCACATGAAATCTGTCTGCTGTCATCGCAAGATATGCGAAGAATGCACGCTGCTCGCCAAGGGCAATTTCTTCGAAGACAAACAGCAGTGATTCAGTGGATTTCGATACAGTTGGAATATGTCATTCACAAACTTCTTCACATTCACTGCTCACTGGATGTTTGTTCATTGATTCTTTTGGCTGAATTGATGGTGCTTTACAGCTAAGGATGCTGTGCGCTTGCTCTGTTTAACATAAATGAATCATGTTAAACATGAAATGAATCGTATCCCATTTCCAAGTTAAACTCTTAACACACTTTCCTCCATTCATTTTCCTCCGTCTGTATTTTCCCGAAAATGTTTCGAAATTTAAAAAAAAAAACAGCACAAGCAATTTTGTCATTGTTTCTTCGGCCAGACGGTGAAGAAGCATTTTAATAATGTCTCAGATGGTGCTGGAGGGAGAGCGAATCGATACGAGATCTGATGTGAGTTCAGTTCAGTAGATTGACTGGTTTTCTGCCGGTATGGAAACGGATCATCACATGTGACCTCTGACGGCTCCTGCGTGTGAATGCGTACTTTTATGGCACAATGTGCTCGTGACAGATCCCGCCGGGCACAAACTCTTAAATTAAGCTGTTTGGTTTTGACACGCTCCACTGCGTTTGTGAGTTTGCAGTCATATAAGCACACACACGCATAGTATATTTCATCATTTAGCTTCGTGATTAGTTTGTTTACTTGTTTTGTGCATGTAAAGGAAATGAAAAGCACTCTTTTTCCCATCAGCGGCTGATATCCAGAGCTGCTTTACTGAAGATGAGCAGGAACGTTAAAAGTAAATGATCATCAGGGTTTATGAAGTCTGACATGCAGCTTTGGCTATCTGTCTTCACACAGCTAGATGCTGCTTTTTTACTTTAGCATCTTGTTGTGGCAGGTTTGATTACTTCTGATTAAATAACCCATAATGCAGGATCTAGGTGTTCATCTCTATGCACAGATGTAGCGTGTTAATTCAGAAATCACATACATTTTTCTTTCTTAAAGTATAAACAAAGTCGTACATTAATGATATGAATGAGAACACATACTTGTTCTCCTTCCCTTCAGGCCGGTGTGTCTTTAAATTAAAGCTTTAAAGACCAAACACATTAGTGATGTGAGGAGATATTTTGACCACAGACTCCAGATATGAGTCACACAGCACCGGGAGGCTTTCCAGCACTGTGTAGCAATACTTTGGGTCCCTAGAAGTGAGCTAATTTTGTCATACAGACCCCAAACTTATGAACAGCAGTGTACATCAAAAATCAGGGAGTATTTGTTTCCCTGTAAAATAAGCCTTATAAAGAAAGAAAGAAGTACACTCTCCCACCTATTTTCCTCTTATCCTGCAGCTCTCATACTCATTGGGTCCAGTTTGAGGTGATTCACTCTCACTGTGTGGGTCTGAGAGGGGCAGGTGGGGCATCAAGAGGCTCAAGGGGCAGTTAAATGCTATGAAGAGGCAAATGATGTGATCACTTAGTGAAGACTGGAGCGACGGAACCCAGCGAGAGAGGGAAGATCCGTATCAGCAGCTGGAGTCATGCCCGAGTGTGTGTCTGGCAGCTCATCTGTGAGATGATGTATGGCAGTTATTCTGTAGCTCTGACTACCGTGTAAGCACTTTCAGCAGCCAACCGCAGGGAAACACACACTTACACACACACACACACACACACAGGGGCGCGTACAAGATGATGCACTATGCTTCAACTTTCTATCAATAGCGCAAAAAATTGTGCATTTGGCGTGAGTCTATGTGTATGCGCTTTGACTTCAAAACCCTTAGTAATCAAAACCCGTAGTGGACCAGATTAGAAAATAAAGCATGTTTACAGTGAGATTGAATGCACATTTATTTAGCAGTTACACATGAATGCAACTTACCAGGACAGATACTCATAAACAAGATATGACCTTTACAAATGAAAGGAGATGAAAATAAGATTTAAATTTAAAAATGAATATGAAATCTAAACTGACCCTGTTAACATTCTTAACAAACAACTCTGGTCTGGTCTTATTGTGCATGATTTATCAGTCTATAACGTAATAAATATATAATCTGTCAAAGGAAAATAATAATATATAGTTGGTATAATTTAAAATATTGAAATATAATGAAATAATAGGAGGAGACCCCGGGGAAGACATAGGACACGCTGGAGAGACTATGTCTCCCGGCTGGCCTGGGAACGCCTCGGTGTCCCCCCGGAAGAGCTGGAGGAAGTGTCTAGGGAGAGAGAAGTCTGGGCATCCCTGCTTAGACTGCTGCCCCCGCGACCCGTCCCCGGATAAGCGGAAGAAGATGGATGGATGAAATAATATTATCACAATCCTACCAAATCTTCTACAACCCGAATTCTGGAAATGTTGGGACTTTTTTAAAATTTGAATAAAATGAAAACTAAAAGACTTTCAAATCACATGAGCCAATATTTTATTTCACGATAGAACATAGATAACATAACATAAATGTTTAAACTGAGAAATTTTACAATTTTATGCACAAAATGAGCTCATTTCAAATTTGATGCCTGCTACAGGTCTCAAAATAGTTGGGACCAGGGCATGTTTACCATGGTTTAGACGTCTGGGCATCAAGGTTATGAGTTTCTGGAGATTTGGTGTTGGAATTTGGTCCCATTCTTGCCTGATATAGGTTTCCAGCTGCTGGAGAGTTCATGGTCATCTTTGATGTATTTTTTGTTTAATGATGCACCAAATGTTCTTCCTATACGTTAAAGTTCTGCATTGCAGGCAGGCCAGTTCAGCACCCAGACTCTTCTACTATGAAGCCATGCTGTTGTAATAGCTGCAGTATGTGGTTTTGCATTGTCCTGCTGAAATACACGTCATCTGGAGGGGAGCATATGTTGCCCTAAAACCTTTATATACCTTTCAGCATTCATAGTGCCTTCCAAAACATGCAAGCTGTCCATACCGTATGCACTTATGCACCCCATACCATCAGAAATGCTGGCTTTTGAACTGAACGCTAATAACATGCTGAAATGTCTCCCTCCTCTTTAGCCTGGAGGACACGGCATTCATGATTTCCAACAAGAATGTCAAATTTGGACTCGTCTGACTATAGAACCCTTTCCCACTTTGAAACAGTCCATTTTAAATGAGCCTTGGCCCACAGGACACGACGGCGCTTCTGGACCATGTTCACATATGGCTTCCTTTTTGCATGATAGAGCTTTAGTTGGCATCTGCGGATGACACGGCGGATTATGTTTACCGACAGTGGTTTCTGGAAGTATTCCTGGGCCTATTAGTAATGTCAATGACAGAATCATGCCGATGAGTGATGCAGTGTCATCTGAGGGCCCAAAGACCACGGACATTCAACAAAGGTCTTCGGCCTTGTCCCTTACGCACAGGGATTTCTACAGTTTCTCTGAATCTTTTGATGATGTTATGCACTGTAGATGATGAGATTTGCAAAGCCTTTGCAATTTGACATTGAGGAACGTTGTTTTTAAAGTATTCCACAATCTTTTTACGCCCTCTTTCACAGATTGGAGAGCCTCTGCCCATCTTTACTTCTGAGAGACTCTCTTAAGACATCCCTTTTATAGCTAATCATGTTACAGTCCTGATGTAAATTAATTAATTAGTTGCTAGGTGTTCCCCCAGCTGAATCTTTTCAAAATGTCTTGATTTTTCAGCCCTTTGTTAGCCCCGTGCCAACTTTTTTGAAACCTGTGGCAGGCATCAAATTTGAAATGAGCTCATTCAGTGGATAAAATTGTGTTGTTAATGTTGCATGTTCTCAATTTTCTCTAAAATACTTTATAGCAGTGGTTCTCAAACCTGTCCTGGAGTAGCCGCAGCCTTGCAGATTTTGTATGTCTCCCTCATCTATCACACCTGATTCAACTCATCAGCTTATTAGTTGAGACTGCAAGAACTGAAGTGGGTGTGTCAGATATATGGGGGTACTTCATGGAGAGGTTTGAAAACCACTGCTTTAAGCCCGAAACACACTGCATTATTTTCGGCTGTCCCAGATGAAAGACCGCCTTCGTGAAGCAATCGTGGCGATTTCTGGTTGGCCACGATTGTTTCACGATGCCAATCTTTCATCTGGGACATCTGAAAATCGTGCAGTGTGTATTGCTTTGCTTTATCGTTGAATCCATTAATATTTGTTAATATAATGTTTTCAACATTTATCAATCTTGGCTATATTTACTTTCTACTAGTTAACTGAACAAGAGTTGACCCGATAACAGGGCATGTTTTCACAATGACATCTGCCATTAACAATTTTTCAGAGGCTTGTTGAGTTTAACTTGTTGAGTTTAACAAATTTAAGCAAAAAAATAAAAATAAAAAATATTGTCTAGGCCAATATATTAGTCACAATATTGTAATAAATTATAAAAATATAAAACATATGACATTATATGAAATTGTATCTAACTGTGTATAGATGTTTGTAGTAAAAGAAAAGCCCATTTTGACAGTCAGATACACACTCATGCTACTGCAGCTGTTTCTTGGGAATTGAGTGGTTTTTCCTCTTCAATAATCAGATGGTGAGAGTACAGCCTCTTCATAAACCCAAGAGTGTCTCTGATATCTGTTAAACACCATCAGCTTAACCAATCTAGGGCCAAAGGACAGAGCCATGAATCACTACTGAAAACATAAGCATTTATATATATATATATAAAATTAACTACATTTTCAACTTTGTCATAGGCACTAGCATTCAAAAGTTTGGGGTTGGCAAGTAAATTTTCTTTTTAACTATTCTTATTATTAATTATTTTATGAAGTCTCTTACGCAAGATTTTTTTTAATTTTTTTTTGTCTCTTATGCTCACCAATGATAAAGTAGTGTAACTTGGAGTGATTTACGTTGAATGTATTTTTAATGACAATAAAACCCACCAGAAAGTGTACTGTGTGAACGGGCCCAAATTAAAATTTGTCATGGAATCATCATTGCCCACTTATCATGCATGTTACTGTTCTCATTTTTAATGATTTATCCGTGCATCCATGTAATTTTTTTTTGACTTTTGAAGTCTTTACTCAGAAGATCACTGTTTATGATCCAATCAACAACCCATAGATTAAATCAAGTCCTGTCACTTCACTTGGAAAAGTTCACTTGGAAATCCATCACAACATATAGCAGGTTGCAGCGTCTGTTTCATGCTGACGTCACGATTTATGTTTGAAGGTTTATTATCAGCATTAGTACTAGTGATGCTTTCCTTTACAAACACCACTCAGTATAAACATTAATTTCAGCTGTAAAAAAAAAAAAAACATTGTCTGTTCATTAGGTCTTGAAATAAGAGTTTGCTGTACTATGAAAACATACTGTTTTAATGTAAGCCCAAAAATTGCTTTCCACTAATGAATGACATCTGAATTTATAATTTATGATTATGATTTGATGTCACATGTGGTAATATGTAAGAATGCTGTTTAGCGTTGCCTTAAATCACATTAACAAAAAACACACAGCTTGCTTTTAAAAGTCAAAGAAAAAAAAACTTTATAAAAAAATTTAACTATGCCTACTCGCATTTCTGGTTTAACCAATCAAGAGACGGAAGGCCATTTAAGACAGACGTTAAATAAAAACTAAAAGCGGCAGGTCTGAAAATAAACTCTGCCGAGACTCTGAGCGCACCATCTGCGTCTCCATGGAAATGCTAGCAACACTGCGCAGTGCTGCAGTGTGTGTGTGTGTGTGTACACGGTTTTGTTTAGGACTAGTTTTAAAGGGTTCCGTGTGTTAGAAAGTGCACACCCAGTTATGTATTTGTGTTTATTTGTTTGTTTCAACTTTAAGTGCCTACAGTGGTACAAAGCATACACTTGTATCTTAGCAACTGGTGAGTGTGGCATTTTCATAGTTTTATATGGGTGGCATCGGCCCTCAAGAAACGAAACGCACACATACACACAGTCACCTAGCTGTCTGAATGAAGACATGCCATAGACAACTAAATAGTTGTAATTACTACATACTGTCTCTGTCTTGTAGATCACTATGAGTGGGTTTTACTGCATTTTTGTTTGTGTGTATACATTTGTTTGTGTTTTGAGTGTCTATGTAAGTGTGGCGGAGCACTGCTTGATCTGTAGAAACACTGAAACAAAATCACATTTGGAGTCCTGAATGTGAATTTGCATGCTGAATTGGATTTAATAAGATAAAAAATTGCATATCTTGAAATTGAAATTGCTAGGAAAAGAACTATTGAGTTGCACCCAATAGAAAACATACAGCATGATCAGTGTAGTTAGATTCACAATGAATGATGATTATGAGCTGATTCTTTTAATGAATTATTAAAAATGTATTATTTTAATATAATTATTTTAAATGTAATTTTTAATGGTAGTATATAGAGTGATGGATATACGAAGAGTTCATTTGCAAAAACATATAACAATTTTCAAAAATCAGCTTTTTTCATTGTGCTTTCCAATTCATCTCAAACTGCTGTTGGGATATTTTGATTAGGTAAAAAATACTAGCTAACACAAAACACAATAAAAACATGATAATAAAAAAAGCATGATTTTTGAACAGAGTTATCGGTTTTTGCTAATAAACACTTCATATATACACTCACCTAAAGGATTATTAGGAACACCTGTTCAATTTCTCATTAATGCAATTATCTAATCAACCAATCACATGGCAGTTGCTTCAATGCATTTAGGGGTGTGGTCCTGGTCAAGACAATCTCTGAACTCCAAACTGAATGTCAGAATGGGAAAGAAAGGTGATTTAAGCAATTTTGAGAGTGGCATGGTTGTTGGTGCCAGACGGGCCGGTCTGAGTATTACACAATCTGCTCAGTTACTGGGATTTTCACGCACAACCATTTCTAGGGTTTACAAAGAATGGTGTGAAAAGGGAAAAACATCCAGTATGCGGCAGTCCTGTGGGCGAAAATGCCTTGTTGATGCTAGAGGTCAGAGGAGAATGGGCCAACTGATTCAAGCTGATAGAAGAGCAACTTTGACTGAAATAACCACTCGTTACACTCGGTATGCAGCAAAGCATTTGTGAAGCCACAACACGCACAACCTTGAGGCGGATGTGCTACAACAGCAGAAGACCCCACCGGGTACCACTCATATCCTCTACAAATAGGAAAAAGAGGCTACAATTTGCACAAGCTCACCAAAATTGGACGGTTGAAGACTGGAAAAATGTTGCCTGGTCTGATGAGTCTCGATTTCTGTTGAGACATTCAGATGGTAGAGTCAGAATTTGGCGTAAACAGAATGAGAACATGGATCCATCATGCCTTGTTACCACTGTGCAGGCTGGTGGTGGTGGTGTAATGGTGTGGAGGATGTTTTCTTGGCACACTTTAGGCCCCTTAGTGCCAATTGGGCATCGTTTAAATGCCACGGCCTACCTGAGCATTGTTTCTGACCATGTCCATCCCTTTATGACCACCATGTACCCATCCTCTGATGGCTACTTCCAGCAGGATAATGCACCATGTCACAAAGCTCGAATCATTTCAAATTGGTTTCTTGAACATGACAATGAGTTCACTGTACTAAAATGGCCCCCACAGTCACCAGATCTCAACCCAATGGAGCATCTTTGGGATGTGGTGGAACGGGAGCTTCGTGCCCTGGATGTGCATCCCACAAATCTCCATCAACTGCAAGATGCTATCCTATCAATATGGGCCAACATTTCTATCCTTGTTGAATCAATGCCACGTAGAATTAAGGCAGTTCTGAAGGCGAAAGGGGGTCAAACACAGTATTAGTATGGTGTTCCTAATAATCCTTTAGGTGAGTGTATACTGTAGCTGATTGTGGCTTTGGGTGTATTTTATGCCGTGTGTGTCTCAGTCCATGTGTGTAATCTGGCCAACCAGACTGAACAGCTTTCCATATGCTTACACACACACAATCAGTCATGCGTGTGTGTGATTTGATGGATGGCTCAGTCTGGCTTGTTTGTGTTTTACATGGATGCCAGCGTGTGTGTGTTGTGCTTGAACAGCTGGTTTCTAGTTTGTTAGAATGTGTGTAGGATAGCAGACTGTCACTGAGACACAGGTTTGAATGTGCTTGGTTTGCTTCATCACTATTATTATTGCTCAATGTTAGGGTTAACATTTGAAACCCTTGTTTGAAACAGCTAATGTCCTGTTCACACACCACCGAACTGTAGACTTAAGAAGTTTTAGACTTAAGGAGTTTTATTTAGAAATTCATATTGTGTTGGTAAGCGTGCAAAATTCGGCATTATTTTTTTTCTTTTTATTCAGCAAGGATAAAAAGCAACAGTAAATAATTTTATAATGCTACAAAAGATTTCTATTTCAAATAAATGCTGCTTTTTTAAAATGTCTAATCATTAGAATCCTGAAAAAGCAGCAAATAAGCATATGATCTCTGAAGCGTGTTGGCCCAGTATTGCACAACACAACGGAAACGAAACACAACGAAACAAGTTGCTATACAACGGAAACAAGCCGCAACACAATGAAAACAAGCCGCAACACAACAAAATTAGCACAACACAATGGAAACAAGCTGCAACACAATGAAAACAAGCCACAACACAATAAAATTAGCACAACACAATGGAATCAAGCAGCAACATAATAAAAACGATCCACACCACCACAAAATTAGCACAACACAACGTAAATAAGCCGCAACACAACGAAAACAAGCCACAACACAACAAAATTAGCACAACACAACAGAAACAAGTCGCAAAACAACGGAAACAAGCTGCAACACAACGAAATTAGCACAACACAACGGAAACAAGCCGCAACAACGAAAACAAGCCGCAACAAAACGGAAACGAGCCACAACACAATAAAATTAGCACAACACAACGGAAACGAGCCACAACACAATAAAATTAGCACAACACAATGGAATCAAGCAGCAACATAATAAAAACGAGCCACAACACCACAAAATTAGCACAACACAACGTAAATAAGCCGCAACACAGCGAAAACAAGCCACAACATAACAAAATTAGCACAACACAACAGAAACAAGTCGCAAAACAACGGAAACAAGCCGCAACACAACAAAATTAGCACAACACAACGGAAACAAGCTGCAACACAATGAAATTAGCACATCACAACGAAAACAAGCCGCAACAAAACGGAAACGAGCCACAACACAATAAAATTAGCACAACACAACGGAAACGAGCCACAACACAATAAAATTAGCACAACACAATGGAATCAAGCAGCAACATAATAAAAACGAGCCACAACACCACAAAATTAGCACAACACAACGGAAATAAGCCGCAACACATGAAAACAAGCCACAGCATAACAAAATTAGCACAACACAACAGAAACAAGTTGCAAAACAACGGAAACAAGCCGCAACACAACGAAATTAGCACAACACAACGGAAACAAGCCGCAACACAATGAAATTAGCACATCACAACGAAAACAAGCCGCAACGAAATTAGTCCTATGCATTGTGTTGTGGTGATTTCATTGTGTTGTGCACTACTGGTTCACCATACTGAAGGATAATGTGACACTGAAGACTGGAGTAATGATGCTGAAAATTTGTGTATTGTATGCATCCACATTGGTCACTGGTCACTGACATTAGAAATCGGCAGCTTGAATTGACACTGAATTTCTTCTGGTAAACCTTCGTGTATTTGTGTTTGTGTGTGTGTCAGGGTAACCTGATGCCATAGAGACCCTGCTTTTACAACATAAAGGTCACTAGAGACCAGTGTTGATAAACACATCTGATAACCTGCTGTTATCAGGATCTGACCACATGCACAAACCCACACACACACACACACACACACACACGTTTGTTCAGGTTATCTGAGAAATAGGCTGTAAAGACGTGAGTATTCACTTCTTTTCAGTCATTCGTACACGCACTGTATCCATAATATGCTGTCTTTTTCTTCAGAGCAGCTTAGTATGTCTAGAGATGTAGAGTAACTGACATTTTAGGCTGACATCGAGATGGCTGTGACAGTCAGAGACTGACAGCTCTTTCAGCACAGTGCTGGAGGTTTTACTGTTATTTAAGCACCTCCTGTTGTGTTTTCCTTGTATGTTGCATATTTATGCTTCTCAAATCATAATTAGTCCTTCTCCTGCTCTACACTAGTCTTGTAGATCGGTCTATCCATACTGCAACCATCATTTGATTGAGATGTAGCAACATGAGTTCTTTTTTAAAGGCATTTTTAGACTATTTAAATTTTTAGAAAATGACAACATTGTTTACATTTTCTTCATTTGTTCCTTCATTTTTCATTTGAGTTTTTTTTTTTTTTTTCATTTATTCATTTGTTCTTTCATTTTGTTTGTTTGTTCATTGGTAAATTAATTCAGTTGTAGTTTAAATCATTTTTGTAGGAATATTAATGGGTTTGTTAGTTCATTAATTTGTTTGTCCATGCATTTTATATATACAGTGGTGTGAAAAAGTGTTGGCCCCCTTCCTGATTTTTTAAAAAATTTTTGCATGTTTGTCACACTGTTTCAGATCATCAAACAGATTTAAATATTAATCAAAGATAACACAAGTAAACACAACATGCAGTTTTTGAATGAAGTTTTTTATTATGAAGGGAAAACAAAATCCAAACCCACATGGCCCTGTGTGAAAAAGTGCTTGCCCCCTAAACCTAATAACTGGTTGGGCCACCCTTAGCAGCAACAACTGCAATCAAGCATTTGCGATAACTAACTAACAATGAGTCTGTTACAGCGCTGTGGAGGAATTTTTGCCCACTCATCTTGGCAGAATTGTTGTAATTCAGCCACATTGGAGGGTTCTCGAGCATGAACCGCCTTTTTAAGGTCATGCCACAGCATCTCAATAGGATTCAGGTCAGGACTTTGACTAGGCCACTCCAAAGTCTTCATTTTGTTTTTCTTCAGCCATTCAGAGGTGGATTTGCTGGTGTGTTTTGGATCATTGTCCTGCTGCAGAACCCAAGTTCGCTTCAGCTTGAGGTCATGAACAGATGGCCGGATATTTTCCTTCAGGATTTTTTGGTAGACAGCTTAATTCATGGTTCCATTTATCACAGCAAGTCTTCCAGGTCCTGAAGCAGCAAAACAGCCCCAGACCATCACACTACCACCACCATATTTTACTGTTGGTATGATGTTCTTTTTCTGAAATGCTGTGTTACTTTTATGCCAGATGTAATGGGACACACACCTTACAAAAAGTTCAACTTTTGTCTCGTCAGTCCACAGAGTATATTCCCAAAAGTCTTGGGGATCATCAAGATGTTTTCTGGCAAAACTGAGATGAGCCTTTATGCTCTTTTTGCTCAGCAGCGGTTTTCGTCTTGGAATTCTGCCATGCAGGCCATTTTTGCCCAGTCTCTTTCTTATGGTGGAGTCATGAACACTGACCTTAACTGAGGCAAGTGAGGCCTGCAGTTCTTTAGATGTTGTTGTGGATGAGTCGTCGCTGCGCTCTTGGGGTAATTTTGGTTGTATTTTGGGTAATTAACTCCTGGGAAGGTTCACCACTGTTCCATGTTTTCTCCATTTGTGGATAATGGCTCTCACTGTGGTTCGCTGGAGTCCCAAAGCTTTAGAAATGGCTTTATAACCTTTTCCAGACTGATAGATCTCAATTACTTTCTCATTTGTTCCTGAATTTCTTTGGATCTCAACATGATGTGTAGCTTTTGAGGATCTTTTGGTCTACTTCACTTTGTCAAGCAGGTCCTATTTAAGTGATTTGTTGATTGCGAACAGGTGTGGCAGTAATCAGGCCTGGGTGTTGAGGAATTGAACTCAGGTTTGATAAACCACAGTTGTGTTTTAACAGGGGGGGTGGGGGGCAAACACTTTTTCACACGGGGCCATGTGGGTTTGGATTTTGTTTTCCCTTCATAAAAAAAACCCTTCATTTATAAACTGCATGTTGTGTTTACTTGTGTTATCTTTGATTAATATTTAAATTTGTTTGATCTGAAACATTAAAGTGTGACAAACATGCAAACAAATAAAAAATCAGGAAGGGGGCCAACACTTTTTCACACCACTGTATATGAATAAACAAATACATGGACAAACAAATTAATGAACTAACAAACCCATTAATAAATTCCTACAAAAATTATTTAAACTACAACATGGCGTGGACTACTTCTCTACCCCGCTCTCTGTATCCAGTCTATTAACTCTTTAACTTTCTCTTTTATCTCAGTTTAGTTCAGTTTCAATTCAGTGCTGCTTTATTAGCATGGCTATTGGAGTCCAATATTGCAAAAGCATTAAGGATCCTTTCGCTCGCTCTCTCTCTTTCTCTGTAGTAATGGTCTGTAAAGAGCATGTAAATGAAAATGTCAGAGATCTTTATGAAGTGTATTGGATTTCACATCCTCCTCTTGTAAGCCGTGAAACTCTGGGGTCTTAATAACAGTTAGGACATTACTGAGGGGCAGCAGGCGTTTCAGACGGGTTAAACGAACGTCTGCGTTTGCATGAGAAGAATATTTCTGCGGTTAATATTGCAGTGGTGCAGCAGTGATATTAGGCCGTTTGAAAGCTTTTGACAGTCTGAGGTGATTCTGCAGTGATCACCTTCACGCTCCCGCTGGAGCTCTTCAACATTCATCCGTTTCAGCCCGAAGGTCTTTGCTGTGTGTTTATGAAACCTGAAGATCTCATTTCACACAAGATTTTGTTTTAGTACATTCTGTTTCATTTAGTCTGCCTGCATCTTATTCCAGCCATTCACATTTACAGTATGTTAGTTAGTTCATTCATTTGCTTGTTCATTATTCTTTCCTCATGTGTTGATGCCTTTTATTGAATGTAGTTATTTTTCATTCATCATTTCATTCATTCATTAACTTTTTGTTTGTTGATTCTTTTTAGTTTATTTGTTAATTCATTCAGTTGTTAAAAATTATTTCTTTAACCTCTTCTCAAGCCCCCCCCGCCCCCCCCCCCCCCATTTTGGCATGGGGACATGACATATCTAAAATAAAAAGGTATTTCTAACTAGATACATAATCAGCATATGTTCACAAAGCTGACACTTGACACTCTACTGTTCAAGACATAGAATTACTCAGACTGTTATGAATATGAAGATATATAAGCTCAAACATAAAACTATAACATATTTTTATATTATATTCTTAAATGTTAATTGAGTTTATATCACTCATTTATTTATTTGTTAATTTATGCATCTGCTTTTTTTGTTCATTAATTTTTCTTTTGTGCATTAATTTATTTATTCATTAGTTCATTTATTGGTACGTTCATTAGATTGAATAAATTTGTATGTATTACATATTTTATGTATTTTTAGAATTCCTTTTATTGGTTTGTTCATTTCATTCTTTCTTTCATTCATTCATTCTTCGATTTATTGAATTCAGTATTTTTTCAGTTTGTTGATCCACTCATTTAGTTTATCATTCATTCACTTGTTTGCTTGTTTGTTCGTTCATTCATTTGTTTGTTCTTTCATTCATTGTCCTTTATTCATTTGTACATTCATTGGTTTTGTCATTTGTACATTCATTATAACCATTATTTTATTAATCTATTCATTCATTAATTTTGTTTGTTGAATGATTTATTCATTCATTTGTTAGTTATATTGTTTCGATAATTTTTGTTGGTCATCTATTTGTTCATTAGTTCATTTTTTCAATTCTGCATTCATTTGCTTATTTGATGGTTCTTTCATCAGTTTGTTCATTAATTTGTACATTTCATTTGTTTTTAAATAATTCATTAATTTATTTCTTCATTAGTTCATTCAGCGTCAGTATAGATACTTTCGAGTGATCATAAAGCAGGCTATTAAATTCACTGAGTGTCAGCACATCTTTCTCTTTCTCAAACACACACTTTATGGTTTGTTCTATCTTTAGCTCTCTGTGTGATTGAAATAGCATCTCTCCGGAGGCCGGCAACTCTCAGCGAACACACACACACACACTCAGTAGAGCGTAGCGATTGGACGGGGTGAGGTTTCACACAACAGGAGGGTGAATGTGGATCACTCCAGTGGGCCCTGCAGGAAAACCCTACAAACCCAAATACACACACACACTCGCTTGTCGTCTTCTCTCTCTAGAAAGCATCACACACACACACTCTTTTTCTGTTCTCTCAGAGCCAGAGGTCTGCGCAGGGCGCGTGAGACGGGAGGCCGTCAGAATAATGAGGCCAATGAGATCTGTCTTCCCTATAGATCTCTTCCTTTCTATCTTTGTTCTCGTTCTGTAGTTTTATTGCCTCCTCATCCTCTCAAACTCAGAAGTGATGCTGTCGGCCCCTCATTTAAGAAAATTAAGAAGATCAAGCCCTGCTGGAAAACATCTGCCGCTCGCATCTTTCTCACCCTGAGATTGTGATGTTCCTGTTTCACATCTCATATATATGGACATGAATCTGTGAAAATATCCCCTATAAATGGTTATTTTTACACACAAATTTGTATTTGTTCCTTCATTATACTCTGGACTGTCCTGTCCTCTAAAAAAGCTCACCGTAGGCAAATTTGATCAAAAATACAGTAAAAACAGATATTATGAAATATTACCATTTAAAATAGCTGTTTTCTATTTTAATATATTGAAGCATTTGATGCACAATAAATCCTTCTTATTATTATCAGTGTTAAAGCAGTTGTGCTCCTTAATATTTTTGTGGAAACTTTTTTCCCATAATTCATTTAATAAAGTTTTTAAATATAAATATATATTTTGTAACATCATAAATGTCTTCACTGTCACTTTTGATCCATTTAATGTATCTATAGAGAATAAAAGTATTAATTTATTAAAAAAAAAATCTGCTGACCCTGAACATTTTATTAATTCATTTGTTTATTCATTAGTGTCTTTACAATAGCCTATTGTTTTGTTGGTTTGTTTATTTTGTTCAGTAGATGTTTGTTCATTTGTTAATATGATCAGTAATTTGTTACCTACATAGTGCTGCTTGTCTTTAATTTTGTGCGTTTGCTTATTTGTTCATCTCTTATTTGATTTACTCATTCATTTCTTTATTTCTTCATTCATCTGTATATTTATGCATGCATTCCTACACAGCTCTTGGATTTTTGTGAGATGCTGTAGTTTGAGGTTCACATGTTTTGTTTGAGACACGCATTGCGTGTATGTAAGTTCTGTTTTGCCCCTTCAGAGAGTGTGATTTAGATTTTCCCAGGCCTAAACTTCACGTATAACATCCATGTTTACATCACCTGTTTTAGTGGGATGTTCTTGGTCAGGTTATGTTATAAAGTGGACCAGAATCCAATCCTTGAGCAGTCTGAAGGTGCATCTGCATGAAAGCAGTTTTCTGTTTTGATGGGTCTTGCACACAGATTACACTTCTGAACTGCATTTGCATGATGAGATGGCACTCTATTTTAAACCGTTTGCTCTGGTGAGGTCTGGTAAGACGAGGCAAGATGAGTGACAGTGATGATGGAATTTTAAAAGGTTTCGCTGTTGCTTTTTAAGCAGGAAATGCACTTTAACCATTTAAATAATGTTTACATGATGCTCCCCCTTTTAAGTAGATTACAGAGATTACAGAGGCATGGGGAAAATGGGAAAGTTTGTTCTGGAAGAATCTGCTGTTCTGGCAATATGCAGCGATGCAGAGAAGGCCAAGATGACACACACACACACATTCTCTCAGCCCCCGGACTGACTCAGCTTGTCCTCCTCTTTCTGCATTCACTCCATTCACTCGTTCATTACCAGAGCTTTGTTTTTTCATCCTATTTTTAATCTTTTGTACTTTATTTTCTGCAAATATTTATCTTCTTTGTAGTCATCACCATGGGATAAAAAAAAAGTTGCACATTTTTTCTTGCAATTCTGAGTTTATATCTCACACTTCTGACTTTTTTGCAAGAGAAATCTCTGGAATTGTGAGATATAAAAAAAAAAGTCTGAAATTAAAAAAAGAGAGAAAAAAAAAGTTAGTTTTATTTTTTGTTCCGTGGTGGAGAAATAGCAGAATAGTGGTGTGTAAACTCCAAATTCTGAAGGAAAAAGTCAGAATTGTGAGGTAAAAGATCACAGTTAGCTTTTCCTTATTTAATATTATTCATTATTGTGAACTCAGAATTGTGAGAAAAAGCCAGAATTGTATATCTCACAATTCTGACTTTTTTTGTGAGATAAAATAATTGCATATTTGATATAAAATATGAATTGTAAGATATAAACTCAGAATAGCAAGAAAAAAGGCAGAAATGAGAGAAGTCTCAATTACCTATTATTTTTTTTTTTATTCCAAGACAGAAAAAACATAATTGCAAGATGTAAACTCAGAATTGAGATATAAATCAGATTTGCAAGAAAAAAAATTCAAAATTGTAAGATGAGTTTATAAATTTATTTAGAGTTCTTCTGAATTCTGTCCTTTGTACCAGCAATGAAAATAAGCATTTTTTTCCACAATTTATTTACCCTACAAACTGGACTTTCCTTCATTTGTGGAACATACAGGTACAGCTCAAAAAAGTAGAATATCATGAAAAAGGTCAATATTTGTCACTCATTTCAGAAAGTGAAACCCATATATTATATAGATTCATTACACACAGAGTGAAATATTTCGAGCCTTTATTTCTTGAAATTTTGATTATGGTTTACAGATAATGAAAATCCAAAATTCAGTTTCTCAGAAAATTAGAATATTAGATAAGATCAATAAAAAAAGATATTTTAAACAGAAATGTCACGCTTCTGAAAAGTATGGTCATTTCTATGCACTCAATACTTGGTTGGGCCTCCTTTTGCATGAATTACTGCATCAATGCGGCATGGCATGGAGGCAATCAGCCTGTGGCACTGCTCAGGTGTGATGGAAGCCCATGTTGCTTTGATAGCGTCCTTCAGGTCGTCTGCATTTTTAGGTCTGGTGTCTCTCATCTTCCTCTTGACTATACCACACAGATTCTCTATGGGGTTCAGGTCAGGCGAGTTTGCTGGCCAATCAAGCACAGTAACACCATGGTCATTGAACCAGCTTTTTGTACCTTTGGCAGTGTGGGCAGGTGCCAAGTCCTGCTGGAAAATGAAATCAGCATCTCCATAAAGCTTGTCAGCAGAAGGAAGCATGAAGTGCTTTAAAATTTCCTGGTGGATGGCTGCGTTGACTGCGGACTTCAGAAAACCCAGTGGACCAACACCAGCAGATGACATGGCAGCCCAAATCATCACTGACTGTGGAAACTTCACACTGGACTTCAAGCAACATGGATTCTGTGCCTCTCCACTCTTCCTTCAGACTCTGGGACCTTGATTTCCAAATGAAATGCAAAATTTACTTTCATCTGAAAAGAGGACTTTGGACCACTGAGCAACAGTCCAGTTCTTTTTCTCTTTAACCCAGGTAAGACGCTTCTGACGTTGCCTCTGGTTCAGAAGTGGCTTGGTAGCCCTTTTCCTGAAGATGTCTGAGTGTGGTGACTCTTGATACACTGACTCCAGCTTCAGTCCAGTCCTTGTGAAGCTCTCCCAAGTGTTTGAATCAGCTTTGCTTAACAGTATTCTCAAGCTTGCGGTCATCCCTTTGTTGCACCTTTTCCTACCCAAATTCTTCCTTCCAGTCAACTTTGCATTTAATATGCTTTGATACAGCACTCTGTAAACAGCCACACCTTTCAGTAATGACCCTCTGTGACTTACCCTCTTTGTGGAGGGCGTCAATGTTCGTCTTCTGGATCATTGCCAAGTCAGCAGTCTTCACCATTATTGTGGTTTCAAAGAACAAGAGATACCCTGAATTTATAGTGTAGGGATGGTCATTAATTGAAACTCAAATGTAAATATTCTAATATTTTGAAATACTGATTTTTGACTGTAAGCTCTAATCATCAAAATTAAAACAAAACTTTTGAAATGTTTCACTTTACATGTAATGAATCTAAAATATATGAAAGTTTCACTTTTTGAAATAAGTTACAAGACAAAATTTACTTTTTCAGGATATTCTAATTGTTTGAGTTGTAAAGTAAGAATTTCAGAGCTGGTTTTGTTCCATACAGCTGAAGCAGAGAGTGACCAGTGGCTTTCAAGCACCATAAAGGACAAAAAAGTACCATAAAAGTACCAAACAGTAAATATATCTTATGCACGACACTTCAAGTCTTTTGAAGTCATATAACATCTTATTTTGGTCTCTCATACAAAGCTATCAAATGACTGAGGGCAGGACACAAGATACATGGACTACTGATACGGTGCTTTTATGGTGCTTTCATGTTATTCTTGGAGATTGACTGCCTCTACATGCTTTCATGGTATGAAAAAGACCAGTGTGAAGAGTTTAGAATGATGTGAGCAATGAGTAAACAATAACTCTTTTCTATTTTGGATGAACTGATCCTTTAATGTTCCTGTTAAAGGTCATGTGATCATAAGAAGCCACTCAGGGTTTATGATTGTGTGTCACTGATTTGCTTTCTTCAGTTGTAAATGAATTGGTCTGTGTTTCCATGATTCTGGTCTGTTTCAGTGATGTGTTTTTTCCCCCTCTCTCTCTGTCTGTCTTTCTGTAGACGCTGGAGGCTGTGTTGACCTTTAAATACAGCGGAGGAGCCGGTCAAGTTGAGGGCTACTACCGCGAGCTCAGTCTGGGGGTCAGAGTGGATGTTGAACCTTCAGTTTTCTTCACACGAGTCAGCACTTTACCTGCCACCAGGTATCAAACAATACATTTACTCCATACTCAAGAGGCAAGCCTCTGCCTGCAACATGTCTTAAACACACCATATTTAGCTCTTTGTTGCATTTTTTTTAAAGGACAGTTATATTATTACCCAGGGTTTCTTGTGATTTAGTGTATTTTTTTTCTACAATTAAAGGAACAGTTCACTCAAAAATAAAAATTCTGTCATTAATTACTCACCCTTATTTTGTTCCAAACCCATAAGACCTTCATTCCTCTTCAGAACACAAATCAAGATATTTTTGATGAAATCCGAGAGCTTCCTGCCCCTGACAGAGAGGATGACTAGCAATTTTTTGCTCAGCCTTACTTATTTGATCCAGAATATACAGATGGTGAACAAAGAGAGATGGACGTTCTACGTTACAACGCAGAACCACATGCATACGTCAAACTCTCGTTAACGCGTGTCAATAATGACTGATATGGAAGAGAAGAAATTGTTGAATAAAGTCTATATTTTTGTTGTCTTCGTGCACACAAAGTATTTTCATAGCTTCATAAAATTAAGGTTGAACTACTGATGTCTCATAGACTATTTTAATGATGTCCTTACTACTTTTCTGGGCCTTGACCTTGTCAGTTGTGTTACGGTTTATGGAGGGTCAGAAAGCTGTTGGATTTCATCAAAAATATCTTAATTTGTGTTCCGAAGATGAAGGTCTTGCGGTTTTGGAACGACATGAGGGTGAGAAATTAATGACATAATTTTCATTTTTGCGTGAACTTTCCTTTTAAGAACACTTTTTTTGCAATTCAAAATTACTTCATTTTAAATGCAACCTCATGTTTTTAATTGTGAAATCATATATGCATCTGTTACACTTATTGGCATATTTTAAATACTTAACTAACTTAATTTGAAATCTAACTTAAACAAAATTTGGACATTTTGCTTCTTTGTGCAGTTGCAAAAATAGTGTTTTTAACTGTAAAATCATATATTCATGTGTTCATCCACTTATAGGCATAGTTTGCACTGTAATATAATGTAAGGGAAACAGGTCAATTTAGCTCAAAGGTAATCATTTATGATTTTATAGGGAATTTGAACAGACTCACTGTTTGACGGCTGATCACTGAGTCGGCCAGCGATTCAGTGGACGAGCCGTACGGAATCAACTCTGCACTGGATATTAAAATTAAAGCATTATTAAATAGCACAGTAACAAGATCGGCAGTTTAAGACATTAACTTGTAAGCACAAAACACAAGATACTTCTCTATATTGTTACTCAGGGCTTCTTGCAAAAAAAATAAATTGCAATTGAAACTGACTTGTATGCATGTATGTATAAACATGGGGGTGTGGATTTTTCGATTATTTTTAAGTCTCAAAAAGTTTGAAAGTTTAGCTATTGATACCGTGATGCTGTTGTTTTTAGTGTAAAGCAATAAAGAAACCTGACATTTCAACACCACCAGAGCACTCTGAAACCACTCTGAATCCATTTAGGTAGTTTACAGCATGACATACTGTACAAACACACTGTCCTGTAATGGTAATGAGTGCTCAGTTACATTATTAAGGGCGAGGTCTCATCTGCTGAATGAATACAGCCACACAGGTCATTTGTGACGAAGCCGCTCTGCTCTAGTCGACCTGAACTCTGATGTTTAGTGTGATACAGCAGAGGTGGCTATGAATGACTGCTGCTGAGATGGAGAGAGGGATAGACTGATGGAGATGGATGGAGAGAGAGAGAGACTGATCACACCTTAGTAATGACCACTTGAAGTGACTCATTAGCTGTAATAATATCTACTGTCTCAGTCATCTTGATCATCCATCATTTCTGTCAGATGGATCGGCTGCTCATACACACTCCGTTTCTCTCTACAGCACTCTGCATTTATCAGTAAATCAGCTGTTTAATAATAGTCTGGATTATCCAGTAAGAAGCTCATTTTTGAGAAGCTATGCAGAAAGATATTTTTAATACGTCTTATTCAAATGTTAGGGGTTTGATTAATTTTAGCAAGTCAGTTTGTTCTATGGCTCATTTTATGTGCCATTTTATCTTTTTTAAGCTAAATAAATATTATAATAACATTAAAGTAGCTGAATATTACTGTTTATCACTGTTTTTTATTAGGTATATTTGCTGTAAAAAAAAAATATTTCCTTGGTTTATAGCAATGTATATTAAAATGATGATAATAATAATAACCAACAACAATACAAACAATAAATATGATCAAATGTAACTGAAATAATATCATTTTAGTTAAATAGTTAAATATTGTGTTTAGATATTTTGTTAAAATAAATATTAAAATGTGACTATTTCTAGTTTTATTATTATTATTATGATTATACTGTTTTTAAAACAGTGTTGTAAATTAGTCTTTTTTTGTTAGTCACATTTAGTGTCAGTTTATGAATTTTTAAACATCTTTTATTCAGTAATCTTTAACTGTAAAGTAACTTATAGGTGTATATATATACAGTATATTATATAAATGGCTTGACTGTCAGTGTAGTTGTGCTGCTGTAAATTATGAGCAGATTTTAGCTTGGCTGCAGTTTGAAAGTAGCTTCCTCAGCACTGCTCTGTGTGCCTCATACTGAACTTTATTTATTCAAGCAATGGCTGTAAACCTCAAATTATGATTAGCTCATTCTTCCACACGAGGCCAAGAAAGTTTAATTCGGCAAACTGGACACTGGCCAAGAACAACAGCGGCACATAGAAATGCAAAGTCCTGCTTGTGGTGAATGGGTGTGAAATATTCAGCAGTCTGTTAGTGGATGTGTTTCTCTGATGGCTTCAGGCGCTCTAAGAATAGCAGCACTAAATGTGGACACACCTCATTACATCCCTGCGAGGACAACAGGTTTAGAAAAGGAGTGTGTAGTGTCTTTATTCTTATAAAAATCCCAAAAAGGTGTTATAGGGTTAAGGTTAGACTATAGGAGTTATAATTATGAGCCAAAGAATGTGTGTGTGTGTGTGTGTGTTAATCTTGATTTCTATACATTATTATATTACTACAATAACTTTAAATGATTCGTAAAATAATAATAATAATAGTTATTATTATAAATAATATTGCTGCTATTGTTATTATTATTATTGAATATTTTTTTTAAAACTTAACATTTTAATGCAACAATTGTTGATTATTTGATTTATTATTCAATTATATTTTTATGGGTGTGTATATATATATATATATATATATATATATATATATATATATATATATATATATATATATATATATATATATATATATATATATATAATTTCTTAAAAGACAATATTGTGTAATTATATTAATATTTTTATTCAATAATAATAATTTTTATTTCCTGTTTATTAATTGTTGTATTTATGTATCTTATTTTTTTTTTTAAGAATTTTAAGTCTAACATACAGTACATTATGTTCTTGATTTATACAAATATATTGTATATGTATATTGGAGTTTTCCTAAAAAAATAAAATAAAATAAAAATAACAAGAACCACGTGTGAATTTTAACAGCCTAAAGGCTTATTGCTTCAATATATATATATATATATATATATATATATATATATATATTTTTTTTTTTTTTTAACACACTTTTGTTCATAAACTTGGTTACTCTATTCGTGAATATACCTTGAAGAGTTAATTGAAATTCAGTGTTTTATGAGGCATTTTATATTCCTTCTATAGAATTCCTTCTATAACACATCATATATGTATTCAGTCCAGGCTTGATAAGAACGGGAAGCGTTTACACACGTACACACTCAGACACGCTAATGTTCACAGCCTCTTGAAAGATCCACTCGAGCACGGTGCAGTTCTTCAGCTCACTACCTCTGAGGAGATGAAATAATGTTCCTGAGATGAAAATCTTCTAGACATTTTTGAGCGGTGGGTCCAGACAAATGGCCCATCGTCGGCTCTGAATAATGCAGGCAGAGTAAAGGTTCGTTCCACACCACAGATCTGATGAATACTCATTGGTCTGCCTGGATTATTTCTCTTTAAAGCTCCTTAAAGATGCGGGAGGATGCTTTCCTAACACGTAAAGCGGCCTGTGACTAATGTCTATGTGTCTCATTCACACCCACACCTCTTATGTGTGGACAAATGTACAGCGTGTGTGTGTGTGTGTGTGACCAAGTAAATTCAACAGGATGTTGTAAAAAGCAACAGTTTAATTACTAAATTCAGAGACCATTAACACGCCCACAACTCACACTTCGCCATTGCTTTTAGACACACTTAACACACAAATAATACTGGAAGACCATTAAATGAAAAACAACCTGTCTTAAAAAAGCTTTTATCTCTGGTGTGGTGTGAGCGGATGTAGTGAGACGAGGAACTCTGGAGGAAAGAAAACATTCAAATGCCAAATAAAAGAAAGCTACAGTCTTCATGACATTTTATCTTCCACAAATTCAGTGCTTTAAAGGATTGTTTGGGGTTCAATGCAGCTTAAACATGTGCATTAATTCACTTATAATGGAAGCATATTGGACGAAGCATTCAGGATGATTCAAAGCAGAAACGCGCAACTCATATTAATATTAAATTGGTAACTAGTTAAGAAGATGAAGTAGTAGTAATTGATAATAGATGGCAATATAATAAATTTATGAAAATCTGTTATTGTTTACATTTTTTTGATATTCTTTGTAGTAAGTAAATGTGTATGAAATATATTATTGTTGTAGTAATATATTATAATTCCATTTAAATAAAAATGTATATACAGTGGTGTGAAAGTGTTGGCCCCCTTCCTGATTTTTCATTTTATTGCATGTTTGTCACACTTTAATGTTTCAGATCATCAAACAAATTTAAATATTAATCAAAGATAACACAATAAACACCCCCCCCCCCACCCCCCGTTAAAATATAACTGTGGTTTATCACACCTGAGTTCAGTTTCTCTAGCCACACCCAGGCCTGATTACTGCCACACCTGTTCGCAATCAACAAATCACTTAAATAGGACCTGCCTGACAAAGTGAAGTAGACCAAAAGATCCTCAAAAGCTACACCATGTTGAGATCCAAAGAAATTCAGGAACAAATTTGAAAGTAATTGAGATCTATCAGTCTGGAAAAGGTTATAAAGCCATTTCTAAAGCTTTGGGACTCCAGCGAACCACAGTGAGAGCCATTATCCACAAATGGAGAAAACATGGAACGGTGGTGAACCTTCCCAGGAGTGGCCGGCTGACCAAAATTACCCCAAGAGCGCAGCGACGACTCATCCAAGAGGTCACAAAAGACCCCACAACAACATCTAAAGAACTGCAGGCCTCACTTGCCTCAGTTAAGGACAGTGTTCATGACTCCACCATAAGAAAGAGACTGGGCAAAAATGGCCTGCATGGCAGAGTTCCAAGACGAAAACCGCTGCTGAGCAAAAAGAACATAAAGGCTCGTCTCAGTTTTGCCAGAAAACATCTTGATGATCCCCAAGACTTTTGGGAAAATACTCTGTGGACTGACGAGACAAAAATTTAACTTTTTGGAAGGTGTGTGTCCCATTACATCTGGCGTAAAAGTAACAGCATTTCAGAAAAAGAACATCATACCAACAGTAAAATATGGTGGTGGTAGTGTGATGGTCTGGGGCTGTTTTGCTGCTTCAGGACCTGGAAGACTTGCTGTGATAAATGGAACCATGAATTCAGCTGTCTACCAAAAAATCCTGAAGGACAATGTCCGGCCATCTGTTCGTGACCTCAAGCTGAAGCGAACTTGGGTTCTGCAGCAGGACAATGATCCAAAACACACCAGCAAATCCACCTCTGAATTTACATTTACATTTATGCATTTAGCAGACGCTTTTATCCAAAGTGACTTACATTGCATTCAAGTTACAGTTTTTTTTTTTTTTTCTACATTTTATCAACTCTGAAGAATGTATATACTGAATGGCTGAAGAAAAACCAAATGAAGACTTTGGAGTGGCCTAGTCAAAGTCCTGACCTGAATCCTATTGAGATGCTGTGGCATGACCTTAAAAAGGCTGTTTATGCTTGCGAACCCTCCAATGTGGCTGAATTACAACAATTCTGCCAAGATGAGTGGGCCAACATTTTTCCACAGCGCTGTAACAGACTCATTGTAAGTTATCGCAAACGCTTGATTGCAGTTGTTGCTGCTAAGGGTGGCCCAACCAGTTATTAGGTTTAGGGGCAAGCACTTTTTCACACAGGGCCATGTGGGTTTGGATTTAGTTTTCCCTTCATAATAAAAAACTTCATTCAAAAACTGCATGTTGTGTTTACTTGTGTTATCTTTGATTTAATATTTAAATTTATTTGATGATCTGAAATATTAAAGTGTGACAAACATGCAAAAAAAAAAAATATATATAAAATTTTCATTATAAGTTTTTACTTATATTGTTGCTTTCATGTAGCTCAAACAATAGATGACACTCACAAAGTCAAGGTCATGGGTTCGATTCACAGGGAATGACTGCATCGGATATTACTTTACACAGCCAGTGTTAGCAATTCTTTGACATTCAGTCAACAGGTATAATCTTCTTGTGGCTGTGCTGTCAAAATGGTGTGTACATTATTTTTTGCATTTATTGTACAGCGTCTTTCTCCACAGACTTCTACTGTAAGTGCATTACATGTTTATTTGTAAAGCACTTTTCACAATCCATGCTATTTCGAAGCAGCTTTGCAGAAAATCTCGCTTTATTGTCTTGAAACCTCTAGTGAGCAACCAAAAGCGAATGGGCTGAACAAAAAATGTTTATTTCAAAGAAAGATTATGATTGCAAGCCATTTTTTCTTTCTTTTAATGAGATGCAGAATGTGAATTAAGACAGTAAATGGGGTCAAATTCAGGATGTGTTTAACTTGAAACGTTCCTCTGTGTTTTCCGTCGGTGACGTCATTGGACTCCGCTGCGGGAAAACTTTAGGCATCTGCTCACGAGTTGAGAGAGATTGATGGAGAGCGAGAGAATGAGGGAATGCTCGGTGTTGAGTAAGCATTGGTTGGCATTCGCTCTCAATTTCTCTCTGCTATTTAAAACTTGGCAGCATCTCTTGTAATGATTCATTCCCTACTGATCACTAAGAAATGAGAGAGAGAGATACTGTATGTCTTGACTGTTCTCCTTGTGTGTTGACACACAGCGGCCATCATATCATTCGAATCCGTGACTAATGTTATAAGCAGACTTTGGGAAGAAAACACAAGCAGGGTGGAATTTGATTTGTGTGTATTGTGTTACTGTGGTGGGTTTAAGAATTTGTTTCCATAAATAAAGATGCAGGTAACACACACACACATACACACACAAAGCTTTCACTACATGAAAGAGATGCTAACCTTTGATGTTTGAACAGAAGATGACAAGTACATCTGCATGACCTCTTGTGCCCATCTGGTTTGGTGTGTGTGTGTGTGTATACTTTTATTTGTGTGCTTGTATCAGTAGTATAAACTAATGTCAGAATTAATATCAAAACTATTTAAATCAAGCACATTTTGTAGATATAATAAAATGTTATGTTTATATTTGAAGTGTCATGCTCACCAAGTGTGTATTTAAAAAAAATCCAGTAAAAAATAAATAGTTTGAAATACTTTCTTTTTTTTTTCTGATACATTTTCTTTTTTTCAGGATTCTTTGATTAGTTCAGAAGAGAAGCATTTATTTGGAAAAAATAAATGTGAAGTTTTTTTTTCATTGAATAGATGTTTATTTCTACCATAAAAATATTGCTTTTTAACAGTAGTGTATATTGCATGAAATGTTTTTTACATAAAAATAATACAAATAATTACAATGAAGTAATTACAAAAAATACAATAACAATTCTATATATTCTAAATATCGTTCATTAAAAACTTGAAAAAAGTTTGTCCAGTGCAATATGATTTCTTTGCCCTAACTAACTGTGACACAGACAAGTGAACCTTAGCAAAACCTTTTCCCTGCTGAGTTGTGCTAACCCCACCCACAATGAAATCTCATTGGTCTAAAGTCTGCTGCTGCAGTTGTGCACATTTACAAGTTTTACTTGATTTTTTCTTTGAATGAGGACAGAGAGATTGCTATTCAGACTTTAATAATTAAATGAAGTGTGAGTTCTGTACTTCATTAATGCTTCCTCGGTTTGTTTTTCTCCATGTTTCTGCAGTACTCGTCAATGTCATCTACTGCTGGATGTGTTCAACTCTACAGAACATGAGCTCACGCTGTCTGCCAAGAACAACCAGGACCTGGTACTGCACGCCAGCGAGTGTCAGAGGTACACACACACACACACTCTCACACAGACTCCTCCTTGACTGGCGTGATGTAACGCCGTCTGTCTGGCTGATTGAAGTCTATAGACTGTCAGACGGCATTACCTGACCCTCTCCTCCACTGACAGCTCTCCATTTCATGAAAGTTACTCTCATGAACCAGAGCTGCAGCAGGTCACACTTTCTGACTTTCATAGAGCTTCGGAGAGACACACACACACACACACACACGCTTGCAGTGTATGCGTATACGTCACAGCAGGTTTTTGATGTGTCTCTCTGAAATTGCCTTTAGGGTCTTTTTTTGAAGATCTGCAGAGAAATGCAATCTTAAGGAGGCAGGATTCACCACATGACATGCTTTTGTTTGAAGGAACGAAAGATAAAACGTAAATGTTTTATTCCCCGCCTGACTTAAGTGTTTAACATGAGAAAAATCATTATTAAAATTTGACTGTCATTTTTTAATTTGTTTCCTCTTTTGGAAGCTGATAATTTATGAACAGAAAATGTTATCATGTCATTTATTAAAGGGATAGTTCACCCAAAAATCAACATTCAGCCATCATTTGCTTACATCATTTTGAACCCGTATGATATTTATTTTGTGAAATACTGAAAAATGCTCTCAATGCTGCAGCTCCCAAATCACATTTGCATATTCAAACTTGCCATTTGTGATTGGTGGAGACACTCAGATGGTATTTTGTGACATCTTTGAAAATGCTAAATTAGATTTGAGAAATATAAAGGAAAGCAAGAGATAGGTACTTTTTTCTATATATAATTTTATTTAAATTTCATGTTTCAGGTAATTTGTTTATATAATAATACCTGTTCCCACATTTTGGAAAATAATTTGTTGTGCAAAATAAACACTAGCCAAGCAAGTGTGAGATAAAATTAGTTTACGTTATTAAAATAAAAAAATAAAAAAACCAGAAATGACATTTCATATATTTCTATTTCAAATAAATGCTCTTCTTTTGAACTTTCTATTCATCAAAGATTCCTGAAAAAATGTATCAGTTTCCATAAAATATAAACAGTTTTCAACACTAATAATAAGAAAGGTTTCTTGAGCAAAAATATTAGCATATCATAATAATTTCTGAAGAATCATGTGACACTAAAGACTGGAGTAATGATGCTGAGAGACTTTTCAAAACATTTTAAAAAAAAAAACCTTACAAAACTTTTGAAGCTAAATGCATTTTCTTGCGTTTTCCAACATTTTTAATGGTTCATTTTCTTGATTCCCTGTTGATTTTGAACCCTGTGTCACTGCTGCAGCACACACTTTCCTTTCTCTCTTTCCTGTCCTGTCCTGTCCACCAAAAGCATAAAGATCCCATCGAGTTGGAAATGTAGCCACCGTGAAGTACTTCATAGGCTTGTATTGGCTTGCAGAGCTGCCTTTTGCCCTTCTGACGCCCTGCGGGTGACGTCCCCTTCCCCCGATCACCTCCATGGATCACCTGATTAATGACTCGATCGGGAAACGTGCTGCTTTGGCCGATACCTGAATCAGAAATAATTGATGAACAGATTACAGAGTTCCAGAAGCTGTGGGGCAATTGATTCTGGAGGATGAAATATAAACGACTACATGCTGATCGATGTGTGTGTGTGTATGTATGTACTGGTTATCGATCTCGTGGAAGACTAAATCGGGTCTCCCCCCTTTAATGGCACTGTGTGTGTTATGCGTTAATGTGTAGTTCTTCACACTGATTCTTTCTATCTTTTCTCATAACAGGAGTTGTGTCATCTTGTGGTGGTTCTGTGTCTTTTCCCCTGCCTCGTTCTGTCGTTCTGTATGATGAATGCTTTCAGGGAGAGGTTTTTTAAAGGACGACACTATCCTCGCTGCATACCAATCATTCCTGTCAGTCATCCGCAGGCCGTTGGCGTGACAATGAGGTGTCCAGCGGTGCGAGGGCTCACCTTCACTAATCGATTTCTCTGAGCCTTAGATCTCTTTCTGTTTGAGAGAGATTGTTTCTGTAAGAGCTGAATATGCTGGAGTTTCTTTGGGTGAAGTGCTATTGTATTTAAGATTGGGATGAGATCTTGAACCCTTTGGTGCATTTTGTGTTTCTGCACTGTTCAAGGGCCCATTCTGCTTTTAAAACAACATAACATCAAAATTTATCCAATTATTTCATCAAGATTTTTTCTTGGTTTATTGTGAATTCTATTCTATTCTATTCTATTCTATTCTATTCTATTCTATTCTATTCAGCAGTGGATAAACCATAAACCTTTGACCTCAGCTTTTCCATCTATATTTTTCCATCAATATAAACAAACATAAACAAAATATAGATCAAGCATGTAGGGAGATTAAATTATTTATTTTGTTTTGGAAAAAATAAGAATAAAAAAAAACATTATTATAAAGACATATCTCCCAATTCCCAAATATTGTTCCTCTTTTTTACTGCACATTTTTATATGCCATCATATTTGAGCGAATAACTAATTCATTTCATAAAGTTCATAAACTTTTAATAAGTTTATATTGAGCTGGACTGGTGGAAGTCAAGCCTGTCTGTGTTCAGTCAGCTTTAATTGGGCAGATTTGTCAGAAGGTTTGAAGAGAGTAGGATATGATGTGCCATTTTTTATATAAATCTATTTTTTTTTTATCTAATTAAAAATAATACCTTAAGAAGCTAAGTGAACAAATAACATTCATTTACTAATGTAATAAATTAAGATATCTAGATATCACAAAACTAATTTGGCAAGAGAGATATAAATACTGTACTAGATTACAGAATATTACTTTACAGGAAATAATCTGAAATATAATTAGAACTATTAGTTTTATTTCTCTTTAAGTCTTGGTTATTATTTCTCCCTGCCTTGAGGTCAACTTATATATATATATATATATATATATATATATATATATATATATATATATATATATATATATATATATATATATATATATATATATATATATATATATATATATATATATGTATATGTGTATGTATGTATGTATGTATATATGTTGTCCTCAAGGCAGGGAGAAATAATAACCAAGACTTAAAGAGAAATAAAACTAATAGTTCTAATTATATTTCAGATTATTTCCTGTAAAGTAATATTCTGTAATCTAGTACAGTATTTATATCTCTCTTGCCAAATTAGTTTTGTGATATCTAGATATCTTAATTTATTACATTAGTAAATGAATGTTATTTTTTCACTTAGCTTCTTAAGGTATTAGTTTTAGATTTGATCTACTATAATTTCATTTCATTTATAATTTCATTTTATTAAGATGTTGGATGAGCTATTAGATGTTGGATTATGATCTGAGAAACTGTCAGATTGAATAGATTTTAATGTTCTCCTCTTTAATAAGAAGCATGAGTGTTTTTTAGCTTGAGAAATTATAAATTAAAACACTATGAAGTTAATGTTAGCAATGTTTTAATTTTTTTTCAAGTAAGCAATGATCATGCAGCATATTTATTTAAATAATCTGAGTATGTGTACAATTTAACAATTTACCGATTTTCATGGAACCACATTGAGATCCTTAGATATTTCTAACTGAATGATATAGGGCCTTAAAAAACTGATTTTGAAGTGATATTAAGATATCTTTAATGCATCTTAAGTTACAGGCATGCAGACATTGGGGAAAGAATATGAGAAGTACTTTTTCCCATTTCTGAACTGTCTTCTATTATTATATTGGTATTATAATACAACATGGATTGCTAAAGTCAACAGTTTCTACTAATGGACCTACCAATTTCTGTGTTAAAATAATATAATGATGCCGCCAACTTTAAGTCAGTTATTTGGCTCCAAATCTCTGGTGAAAATAATAATTTTGACCCGTCTACAAAATAGTGCTTTAATATGCATCCAGCCATTAAAAATGTTGGCTTTCTTCTTCATTTATGTATTTCTTTCACCTAAAAAAAAAAAGTTGGCTGTGGAGCTCTGGTAACACTAAATGATTGTGTTAGAAAAACCAGCAGGCTGCTTCATGACAGTCACAGTGAGTGTGTTTGTGATGACATCATACGTGTGCATGCTTATTTGAACTGCCAGTCACTCATTCACACACACACACACCATTAAGGGCACTGAACTTGTGACACATTGTGCATTTTGAGTTTTTGCACTCTTTCCACCTCTGTCGTGAAGTGTGTGCGCTCCGCTCAACTTCATTACCCACATAATTTAAACAAAAGCCTGTTGCTGTAGCAACAAGCCTCTAAGTGCTTCCTCCATGATGAAGGGCCACTTTTCCCTTTTTACTCTGTGTGTGTGTGTGTGTGTGTGTGTGTGTGTGTGTGTGTGTGTGTGTGTGCGTGCGTGTGCGTGCATCTCAAGTCTCAAGATGTAACTGAATATTTCTACTGTAGCTTTGTTTCAAAACCTAAGATGTCTATATAGGCAATATTTAAAGGCATCGTGGAAAATAAATCCAACAGACAGTAAAGTGAGTACAATTATGCTGCCTACTAAGAAACCTTGTTTAGGCCATTGCTAAGGCAGCATTGCATGCATTCATCAAAGAGATTGCAATCCCAAAATGTGCAGCAAGCTTAGTGAAAAGAAATCCAAGATGACAGATAAAATAAGGGACAAAAATGTTGAAGATTTGGGTATAATATTATATAAAACTAGAATGAATGAATAGCTGGCTCTGCAGAGTCCACTCCTGGATGTCTATAGCTATTTTTAAATTAAATAATAAATAAATAATTTTGTTCAGTGTGTGTGTGTGTATATATATAATGTATATACACTGAACAAAATTATAAACGCAACACTTTTGTTTTTGCCCCCATTTTTCATGAGCTGAACTCAAAGATCTAAGACTTTTTCGATGTACACAAAAGGCCTGTTTCTCTCATATTGTTCACAAATCTGTCTAAATCTGTCTTAGTGAGCACTTCTCCTTTGCCAAGATAATCCATCCACCTCACAGGTGTGGCATATCAAGATGCTGATTAGACAGCATGATTACTGCACAGGTGTGCCTTAGGCTGGCCACAATAAAAGGCCTCTCTAAAATGTGCAGTTTTATCACACAGCACAATGCCACAGATGTCACAAGTTTTGAGGGAGCGTTCAGTTGGCATGCTGACTGCAGGAATGTCCACCAGAGCTGTTGCCCATGAATTGAATGTTCATTTCTCTACCTTAAGCCGTCTCCAAAGACGTTTCAGAGAAATTGACAGTACATCCAATCGTCCTCATCGGGGTCTCGACCTGACTGCAGTTCGTCGTCGTAACCGACTTGAGTGGGCAAATGCTCACATTCGATGGCGTCTGGCACTTCTGGATGAATCCCGGTTTTCACTGTAGAGGGCAGATGGCAGACAGTGTGTATGGCGTCGTGTGGGTGAGTGGTTTGCTGATGTCAACGTTGTGGATCGAGTGGCCCATGGTGGCGGTGGGGTCCTAGTATGGGCAGGCGTATGTTATGGACAATGAACACAGGTGCATTTTATTAATGGCATTTTGAATGCACAGAGATACCGTGACGAGATCCTGAGGCCCATTGTTGTGCCATTCATCCACGACCATCACCTAATGTTGCAGCATGATAATTCACGGCCCCATGTTGCAAGGATCTGTACACAATTCCTGGAAGCTGAAAACATCCCAGTTCTTGCATGGCCAGCATACTCACTGAACCCATTGAGCATGTTTGGGATGCTCTGGATCAGCGTATACGACAGCGTGTTCCAGTTCCTGCCAATATCCAGCAACTTCGCACAGCCATTGAAGAGGAGTGGACCAACATTCCACAGGCCACAATCAACAACCTGATCAAGTATATGCGATGGAGATGCGTTGCCCTGCGTGAGGCAAATGGTGGTCATACCAGATACTGACTTTTTTTCGGACCCCCTAGACATTTTAGAGAGGCCTTTTATTGTGGCCAGCCTAAGGCACACCTGTGCAGTAATCATGCTGTCTAATCAGCATCTTGATATGCCACATCTGTGAGGTGGATGGATTATCTCGGCAAAGAAGTGCTCACTAACACAGATTTAGACAGATTTGTGAACAACATTTGAGAGAAATAGACCTTTTGTGTACATAGTAAAAGTCTTAGATCTTTGAGTTCAGCTCATGAAGAATGGGGACAAAAACAAAATCTATATATATAATTTTTTTTAAATGATCATTTTTAATAAATTAAATCATTTTTCAAAAAAAGTTATATCACAATTAAAAAATATAAATTTTTATGCTTATTAGCACATCACTGTAGAGAAACATAAACACATAATTTTTAATTTGTGAGAATGGACTCTTGCAGACGGAGGGATTTAATAACCTGTCATCTTTTCTGTGGGCTCATCTGAGGGATTGTGTGGTTTTGAATGTATAAAATTATCATTTCAATTGAATGACACAGTGAGTTAATGTGAAGTTGAGATACTGGGTGGGGTGATGCGGCGCTTCTATGGCGCAGTGATGCTGTGTGTGCCGGGGAGGCGGTCTATTAATAGCTCAGTGTTTCTGCTGTGGAGTCACGGGAGGGAACACACACGTGAGCTAAATATAACCCTCTCTCTCTCGCTCTCCTCTCTGAATAGACAGTCAGTGACACTTTCCAACTGCAGCAAAATGCCTTGATCGCATAAATGCTGTATATGTAGCTTTTTCTTCCTGAATACATATAATGAATAGATGGATATACAGATCAAATATTTATTCAATATATATTGAAAATTGATAAAACTGAAATTGATGTACTGCTGTAATTGCATGAAAGAAATCATGCAAACTGTTTTAAAATGCAGCTACAGTGCATGCATATAAATGGCTAGTGTCCCACAGATTGCATGTCTTTAACCATTTAATTCATTTTCGCTATTTTCAAGCATAGGAAAGTGTGTGTGTTTGTGTGTGTGTGTGTGTGTATATGAGTGAGTGAGTGTGTGTGATTTTTGTCCTTCAACCATTAGAGGTCTGATTCAGTTGTGCTTTGTCTTCTCTCTCACTCTAATTTTTGTTTTTCCTTTGTAGTGCTCATGCATAGAATGATAACACCCTCTGTCTGACTGAGTCCAGATGCATTGATACTGACAGCTAATGATGAAGAGCAGGGATGTCTGTGTTTGTTTCTTTGCAGCTGCAAGTGTGTATTGTTTCAGTTTTTACCTTTGCATATTTTGTACATCAATGATGAAAAATGTAAAAAACAAACAAAAAAAAAGCATTAAAATGCTGTATTATTCTTCATATGATAGTAAGATGGACACGTTTAAAAAAAAAAAAAACATCTTTGTATATTAGGTTAAAAAATCAGGTCATATATTTTTAGAAAAAAATCTTAATTGTCCTAAATACAAATTTCATTTTATTTATGCAAAGTGTCATTTTAAATATAATTTTACATTACATTTCTGTGGAACATTAACTTTAGGCATGAGTCACACTGGTTCACTTGACGTCCAACTGACTAATTGGTTAGTGAGATTGACTAGTTTATTTATTTCTTTTTTAAGTTTAATATTTTTAGTGGCGGTGTTTTAATTGGCCTGCTGACAGTGTGCTCTGTATGCTAACTGAAACATTAGCTGTTAACTGACAGGCAGTTTTCATGATAAAACTTTCTCTGAGAAGCATCATCTTTAAATTCACCAGTTTAAATTTGGTTTATTGTTAAAATAGTAACTGCTGAATTGAGTTTTCTCAGTGGGGTGTCTATAAGAGGATCTTTCTGTCTTTCTCGTTCTCTGTTGTGAGATGAACCTCACATCTCAAATCTCTATGCGTTGGATTTTTTTCTCTCTCTCATTTCTGTGAGTTTTTCTGAGCGGTTCATGTTTAGCGGTGAGACATTTGTTTGGAGTTTGAGTGAGTTCTCTTATGAGATTCCAGATTGCAGATCACTTCTCAGACATCACATTTATCAGTCCATCATGTCTCCGCGTCTCTTTTCACCTGTGTGTTGTTTTACAGGATCAGTTTACACGCAAATCAGATCTCATTTACTGCCGTCCATCAGTGTCAAGCTCAAGACACCTGCAGCCTCTTCACTGACATTAACCTCTCTTATAAACATCAGCTGACTAAACATCATGAATGACTGCATTAAACAGAGTGGAGGGAACTAAAAGGACTAGGTAGGAGGAAGGAAAAAAATGAAAGAAGGCAGACAAAAAGAAGAACTAAAAGAAATTCAAGAAGAGAACAGAGGAAGAAAGGAAGGAATAATGGTAGGAAGGAAGATGGGAAAGAGGAAGGATGGAAGGTAGAACAGAAAGAGGAATGATGAAAAGAAGAACAGCAAAGGACAGATGGAAGGTAGAAGTACAGAGGAAGGAAATATAGAAGGAAGGAATGAAGGTAGAACAGAAAGATGAACAAAGGAAGAAAGAACCGAGAAAATGATGGAAGGAATGAAGAACTAAAAAGGATGAGGAAAAAAAAAAGAAAAAAATGATGGAAGAATGGAAAAAGCAAGGAGGAACAAAAAGGAAATGAAGAGCAAAGAGGGAACGAAGGAAGGAAGAAAGGAAAAACAAAAAAAGGAAGAAAGAATGAAAAGGGGAAGGAAGATAAATCAAAAAAGGGAAAGTAGCTATATCGAAAAAGGAAAGAAAGACAAACAGAAAATTAAGGAAGGAAGAGCAAAATGAAAGAATGGAGAAACAAAGGAAGGTAAAAACAAAAGAAGGAAGAACAAAAAAAATGAAGGATGAACAAAAAGTAGGACGAAGGAAAAAAGGAAGGATAGTAGAAAGGAAAAGGGGAGCAAGGTAGAGCAGAGAAATGAAGGAAATTAGAATTATAGAAGGAAGGAAGAAAGGAAGGAAGGACAAAACAAGAAAGGAAGGTAGAATGAAAAACAGGTAGAAAGTAAAGCAAGGAAGGTAGCGCAAAAGGAAGGAAGGAAGAATGGAAAGAAAGGTAGCTAGATGAAAGAAAGTAAGGAACATTGAACAAAATTAAGGACTGAAGAATGGAAGGAATAAAAAATAAGATAGAAAGACAAGAAGCACAAAAACAGATAACCAAACTCTTAAATGGTAGAATGAAAGAATGAACTGAAATAAGTGGCAAAGCAAACAAATGAAACGAAACAGATCTGTAGAACACTACAATAAAACACTGGCAGAGCGAAATAATGAAACTGTAAAAGAACAGGCAACTAAAATAAACCTAAAGAATGACAAAGATAAGCAAAATAATGTCAGTGACAAAAAAAACAACAGAACAAACAAAGGAAAGCAAGCAAGCAGCAGAGTTTAGAGGAAGCAGTAGATGGAGCTTCACGGCTCTCTGACGCTTCAGTGTCAGGAGTCCAGCCTCAAGAAGAGCGGGAAATAATTATTCTGTCCTGCACGCCGGCCAGAACGCCACATGCTGTTTGTGTTTTCCTTAGTGTGTGTGTGATGAATTATGTATCAGAGTCTGCAGGGATCTCGGCCTGTTGTCTTCTCTTCTGTGGACTGGATGGATGGATGAATGAAGGGAGGATGTGTGCAGTCAGATCTCTCCATTAGCACTGTTTGCTCAGCCAAGCTTCACTATTACTCTTGTAGTTTTACAAAATCTGTATTCGCAAGTCACATGCCTCAATGTGCTCAGAGAAGAAAATATCAGTCAATAAAGTCTATCCATCTGTCTCTCTCTCTCTCTCTCTCTCTCTCTCTCTCTCTCTCTCTCTCTCTCTCTCTCTTTTTTTTCTTTTCTTTTCTTTATACATCCATCTATTCTTTTATCCGTTTATTTTTTTATCCATCCATCCAAACTAAATTGTAATTATTTTATTTTATTTATCCTTCCATCTATCCTTCTAATTATTTTATTTTATCCATCCTTCTATCCTTATATGTATTTATTTTATCTATCCTTCCATCCATCCATCCAAACTAAACTGTAATTCATTTATTTGAACTTATTTTTATTTTTTTTATCTATCCTTTAATCTATCCTTATATTTACTTATGTTATGTCATCCCTCCTTATGCATTTAATTTATTTGATGTATCTTCTATGATTTTCGTTTTTATTTTTTTCTATCATTCCATATATCCAACCAAACTAAATGATGATGTATTTTATTTGTCCTCAGCATATGGCATGAAAATACTGGGGAAGTCGTGGCCTAATGGTTAGAGAGTCGGACTTGTAATCCAAAGGTTGCGGGTTCGAGTCTCGGGCCAGCAGGGATTGTAAGTGGAGGGAGTGAATGTCCAGCGCTCTCTCCACCCTCAATACCACGACTGAGGTGCTCTTGAGCAAGTGTGTGTGTGTGTGTGTGTTTCGTTGTTTGTTTCTTTGTTTATTTTTTAATATACTGTAGCTGTAGACATTTTATTGTGGCCTCTGTTAACATGTGCCAGCAATTAGAAACCACTTTCAGTCACTTAGCAACACTCTAGTAAGCCTCTGGAACTCCCTAGAATGTTGTTGAGTGTTGCACATGTGAGCACCTCTCGAGTGTTCTTCAAAAATATGTAAAACCTTAGTGTATTCTTTTGCATTCTAACTGTCATCTTTATCATTTCCACTCCACACGCTCAAGCGACTGATGTCGTGCTCTCTTGTGAGGTCACAGCTTACATCGCAGCATATTTTCCGTCTGGTATCTGTAGATTTTCTCTTCTCCAGAGATGCTGCGATCTGACTCCAGGCCTGAGAGCGTCTCCCAACAGCCCCCCAGAGGGTCTTATCTCCTTCATTAATCCATCCCTCTATCGCTCTTTCTGTCTCTCCCGCTTTGTCTTTCTCTCAGCTCGCTGATAACGCAGAACATGGAAATGTCATGGATATTTTATTGGCGTTTCTATGAGCCTGAATTGGTTTTGTGAGCTTGTGCACATGTCCTTGGCATTTTTTGTGTACCGTTTCTGACAAGCCTTTTATGATGATGGATTTTGTTGTCGGTTTCTGAACATTGTGTATACAAATGAAATCTGATGTTTGAAGGATTTATTTCTGAGCATGTAGACCTCTGAAACAAATGGATATTTCCTGTGGATCTGAATGACAGCACTTCACTTGACCTTTGTGTGATTCTGTGTTTGTGCAGGATGGCCATTCAGGTGGATAAGTTTGATTTTGACAGCATGCCCGTGACGGACCATGATGCACTGCGACTGGCTACAGTACGCCAGCAGGAAGAGAAGAGACAGCAGGTCCAGGGAGGACTCATCAACAGCAAGCTGGACATCCACTGGACCATCATATCCTTTACTAAAGCCAGCTGTCCTGATAACACTATCCCTAACTCTTTCTTCTTGACACTACAGTGAAACTGAGAACACCAGAGTAATTTGAGTCACTCAACTTAATAAAGCAGTGTTTTTAAGGGAGTTAAATTATTACGAAAATACCTTAATAATGTTAAAATCACTGAAATACACAGTCTTGCCCTACACAGGCTCGTTGAAAATTCATGCTTCTATCTAGATTTCTGCTAAACACAAAAGAAGTACCTATTCATATGAATTGTTGAAGTTTCCAGTTGAAATGAACACTAGAGGCAGTAAAACTGACAACTTTTGTTTAGTATGATTTATAGCGCCAGACTTTTAAGAGACTAATTTCGCACAATTCATTGCACAATATTGTGTTTTAAACAATTTTACATGCTGTGACAATTGAAAATTTATACTTTTGAATGTTAGTGTCACACATACAGCTTCATACGTCTATGGGCTTTCTAACTCAGTAGGTTTGCTTTTGCCGACAGTCACCGGACTTTTGAATTCTGAACCGCCACAATACATACCAGAAACAACGCAGCAATATGGGTTTGTACCAGCATAATAAAAACTTGTCAGGGTCACGTATTGAACACACATTTTACCACCACTCACTGGACATTTCACTTTGAAGCTGCCGCGAAACGTGCAGTAAAATGCATAATATCGGTGCTCCACAAATACCACCTGAAACACGTATTTCCAATGAGCCTGGTTTGGTCTTGCCTGGCATATTGATTTTTTTTTTACTGTAAAATGATTACAGAATCTTATACATAATATATAATATTTAGTTATTTTTCTTTTTAGTAGTTTTTACAATCCATATTATTCCAAAGTAGGTCTAAAATGGTATCATCAACAATATGATAAATTATACAGATGTTTACAGAATTAAATGTACTGTAAAGACTATAATAAACCGTTATCTGTATATTTCATTAGCCTAAACATAGGCTGATTTTATTTTATTTCACCAAGAAACTCTCTAGAATACCCTTGCATGGTGGAAGCAAAGCATAATAAACAATACAGATATTTCATAATTACATAATAGTTATAATTAATCATACAATATTAATAGCAAATTAATAAATAATAAACAGTTATTTGGCTATATATTGTAAGTAATATAGTTCATTAGACTAACTGTAGGATGATTATTTTAAAAAAGTAAAAAAAAAAAGTAATTTTATTTTACTCTTTTATATTATTTTATTTACGTGTTTTAGGACCATTTTATTTTGTCATAGTTCATACAGAAAAAAATGGTTTTAAATGGTTATTTATTTGTTTAAAACTTTTAGTTTTATAATGAACAATAAGCCATGTCAGTCTGTGTTGAATTCACCTTAGTTAGGCATTATTAGTGCCTTAACTGTAGGCTCATCCAATCAGATTTTAGCCAAAGCTGTCTGTTTTATGAATCAGATGTTTTCAGATGGTAGTTTTTTTGTTGCTGTTCTACATTTTTGGAGCTTTGGAGTATGTAGGTGATGTAATGTGTTACGGATGTTACGTGTGTCCCAGCTGTGAGGATGACCATCTGACAGCATCTGTTTCTAACAGCTGGAAATACTGGAGGAGACACTTTACACTGAGCTTGATGCACTGACATATGGCTCAAACTTATGGCGCTTGTGTGTGTGTGTGTGTGTGTGTGCGCACAGTACATGTACTTAGCTATAGTTTGAGGACAAATTTGTCCTAAGAAGTGAATCTGACAGAACCTCCCTTTGGGCACATATGAAGATGTCCTCAACTGAAAAGAAAAAATGTTATATAAATAATATCTTTACAAGTAGTTTAGGTCTCAGATTTGCCTTTAGTAATTATAATTTGCTTTATGCTGAAATCCTTAGAAATCTATGGTGTAGTTATGAAAATGGCTTGAGGCTTCTATCCACCAAACTGCCAAAATCCCAGCGGCCAATCAGACGCTCAGGTTTCTTACGCATCATCCAGTGGCGTTCATCATCTCCTGTTTATTTCAGGAGACTGACACCCTGACACGAGCTCTGAACGTCCCTCATTTTAATAGCGTTTAAACGCCCCCATGATCGCAAGCACTTGTTCTCTTCACAAGTCGCTTGCCACTGCGGAGGCTCAATGACACTTACAAAATAGTAAACACATAAAGTAATAAATAATCAAGAGATACAGTCCCAAGCGGCAATGTGCATGGCATCAGCATGACTGATTGGATGTGTAAAAACATAGGTGTTCTTGGACGGGTAAATTCACAATGATATGAAGAGAAAGATGGGAACAGATGAGGTTTGTGTTCAGAGCCGGCCTGCCCAAGTTCATACTGAGCCTGCGGTTCAGAGATGCCATCATTCCAGTTAACCAACCATAAACACAAATATATCTGTGTGTGACCACACTGGATATATTATAAAGAGAGATGTCTCTGTATAGTCTGTCAATAATTACTGAAACGTGAGGTCACTTACTAGCGTTCGTGTCATGTGAATCCTTTTATTTGTCTCACTCAGGCCATCCAAGATGTAGATGTGTTTGTTCCGTCATCTGAACAAAAATGTAGTATTGCATCACTTGCTTAGCAGTGGTTCCTCTGCATTGAATGGGTGCCATCAGAATGAGAGTCCAAACAGCTGATAAAAACATCACAATAAATTGTTGGCGTCTATAGCCTTGTGGGGAGCGCACCTTCATACAGTGTCGTGGTGCTACGGGCGTCCCGAGTTTGAAGACCTTTCCTGATCCCACTCCCCTCTCTTGCTCCCACTTCACTTCCTGTCAGCTCTGATCTGTCCTAATAAAGGCAAAAAGTAAATCTTAAAAAAAAACATCACGATAATCCACATGACTACAGTCCATCAATTAACATTTTTATTTATTACAATCTTTAAGGCTTTTAACTGTAAACTATAGTTTCTGGCTAAAATACCAGTTCATATTGTTTAGAATGTAGTTTAGAATCATTTTTGCTTGTAAACAGTGCTTGATCTGTGCATATTTCTCTCCTGATTCAGACAAGATGACTTTTTCACTGGAGAAGGCAATATTATGGATTATGGATGTCTTGATGGAATTGTTTCTTAAAACATTGCAGTTTTTTGCTTCATAAGACATTAATTGATGGACTGGAGCAGTGTGGATTACTTGTGGATTATTGTGATGTTTTTATCAGCTGTTTGGACTCTCGTTCTGATGGCACCCATTCACTGCAAAGGATCCATTGGAGAGCAAGTGATGCAATGCTATATTTCTCCAAATCTATACTTATGCAAAAACAAAATCATGCACTCCTTGAATAGCCAAAGGGTGAGTAAATTTTCGGTTTTTGTCAACTATTAGTCAAATAGATTTTTATTATTATTGCTGTCCATATCTGGCAATAGGAATCTCTTCCTCTCTGCCAGATCCCAGCGCACACTTGCATGGTTCAGTTGAGAAGAAGGCCATCTCTCAGAGTCAGCGCAGCGCTCAGCATCATTACACAGCTCGCTTCTGATAGCATCGCTGCTGTTACGTAATGAGCTTTTGTTCTCAAAACTGTTATTAGTGTTGCTGTGTGCAAATATTTCACCTCCGTCTACACACTCATCATCTCCATGCACACTGCTTGGCTAATTTAACGCAGAAAACACAGAGTGGCATTATTGTTCTGAACGCTTCCAGGAAAAACATGATAAAGGTCAGTAGGGTAGAGAATCATAGGGCGTTCTGATCAAATGTGCATCGGTTTTCAGTATAGCAGTTTTGGGTGATAGGCCACGTTTTCCTTGACCAAATGTGCACTCGTCCCTTCAGCGTCATGGGGAGGCCAGCGTGGAGGGCGTCCTCAACCAGCTCATACTAGAACATCTGCAGCTGGCTCCTCTACAGTGGGGTAAGAACACTCTCCTCTCTCCATCCCCGGCTTCATGAATACAGATATTCAAATATATTCACACTCAGAGGTTATTTGTCTCCAGCGGTGGATGTAGGACTGGTCTCTGTTCATGTTTCTTATTTGCATTTGTAATCGAGGAGAAATGTCCCTCACCGTGTGTGTTGGAGGCCATTTGTGCAGGACAAGGTTTTTGTGTTCTTTGTGCTGTTTTATAATTGTTGGTTTATGTAGGCATGCATTAGATGGACATGTTTTATGGTTTTCATTAGAGCTGATTTTTAAAGTGATTTTTAAAATGTTTCTTAAAATGCTTACTCTCTTTTTTTGTTGTTATTTTTTGAAGCCATATATGTGAATGACCCCTTTTCCACCAAAAAACTACTTTTGAGAACATATTTTAGTGTAATTTAATGCAGTTTTTATGCCATTACAAGCTGATTTGATGTCATGGTCACAACTTGTTTTAATATATAACACAAAAAAATCATATCAGGCAGTTATCACATGAAACACAGTAAGAAAGGTACTTCAGCTTGTCACTGGGGCAGTAATCTCAGTAGTGAACACATTTGCGCCTTACCTAATTTGGTAAAAAAAATAGGGTGAAAGAAAGAAAATTTGCATTATATGTATGTATATATGTATGAAAAATTATTAGAACAAGTGAAATGGTGTATATTTATATAAAAAAAAAATTGGGACCTGTGATACTTTTTTTAAAAAGTTAAAAAGGACAGTGTTTATTCAAAATAGAAATTTTGTGTTACATTATACACTACTATTCAAAAGTTTGGGGTTAGTACATTTTTTCTTTATTTTTTTAAAATAAATTAATATTTTTATTCAGCAAGGATGTGTTCAATGGATAAAAAGTGATAGTGCTGTTCTTTTTAACTTTTTATTCATCAAAGAAAAAAGTATCAGGTAAAAAAAATTAAATAAATCTAAGCAGCACAATTTCCAACACTGATAATAAATGAGTATATTAGGATGATTTGTGAATGATCATGTGACCCTAAAGACTGGAGTAATGGCTGATGAAAATTCAGTGCTGCATCACAGAAATCAATAATTTTTTTTAAAGTATATTAAAATAGGAAACCAAAATTTTAAATTGCAGTAATAATTCACAATATTGTCGTTTTATTCTGTATTTTTGATCAAATAAATACAGCCTTGGATGAGCATAAGCAACTCCATTAAAAACATTAAAGATCCCAAACCTTTGAATGGCAGTGTATATATCACACAACATAGTTTAAATTTTTTTTAAGGTAAACAGTGAATGGTTTTGAACAAGTACAGAAGTGCAAATGTGCTATATTGTGTGATATTAAGGTAGACAGGTTATAAAGTTTTTATCTAGATGTTTTGCAGTTTGAGCGGTTTTAAAAACTCTACAATACTGTTTCTTGATACAAGAACAGAGGCAGATGCAGAGCCACTGTTTCCAGTCCTCTCTTTTCTGTTAAAACTGAGTTAGATTGGAAAGTGAAAAGTGTATGTGCGAGCACTGTGTGGATTCTCTGCAAAGAATCACGGGAGTTGGAGCGGCATGTCTTGGCCCTGGATCATCTGTAGGTTCCTCTGTGACAGCATGTGTGATGTAACCCGCTCTTTCTCTGTCTGTCTCTCCATGGCACTCAGAGATCAAAGCTCAAACTTGTGTCTATATTTATCTGTAAGCACCGTCTCTGCTTCTGGATCTGCAGTCGTGCCTCTTCACTTTTCTTCTCGTTGTCTGGGGGTCAGCAGCCATTCATAACACATCACACGATCATGTTTATTCAAGCCTGCGGACCTGCATAACATTAATGCATATTTATGAGCTCATAAATGTTGGAGGACTCATCTGAGATGACCAGACCGTGACATGAAACATGTTTCATATCACACAGTGATCGTCTCTTCTGCCTTTATCAGTGTTACGCTTGCGTACAAGAGGCTGTCAGAGCACTAGTGTCTTATTTATCTGTCATTACGGCAGGCCTGTTATGTTAGGTATCAGTGTGATTTAATGTTTTGTTTCACCTGCCAATAGTGGATCAATTGAGAGAATTTATCAGCCATAAAAATGTCTTAATGGCCAGTATTTTGTGCTATATATGAAGTATGAATCCACATTGGATGTCTTTGATTCAAAATCAAATTTAAATCTCAAAATTAATAGAAAGATTTGGGATGTTGATGCTCTTTGGATTATTCTCAAATAATGCTGGAGAGTGTGATCGGGTTTTGTTCATTACAAAAAAAGCAGACAAACAAAATACTAAGACGATGATGGTATTGAAGGTGATGGTATTAGACAATATTATATTTGATGTTTTTCAGCTTTGTTTATTTTATTTATTATTTAATTTCTAGAGTTCTACTTACCTACCTCCCTATTATTTATTTATCCATTCATTCTTTCCACTTTTCACTCAAATTGGTGTCTCTCTTTTTAATTATTATTTTTTTTATTTTGCAGTAATTTTATTTATTTATTTGCCCAAAACAATTTCTCCACTCCATACTGTATATATTATAATTTTTATTTTATTTTATTTTTATTCAACTTTTTACTCAAATTGGATTCCCATTTAATTTTTTTATTTTTTATTTAGTTAGTTATTTTGCCTCCACTTATTATAATTTATAATGAAAAGTATTACAAATTACAAAATTGAATAAAAAAAAATATATTTTTTACCAGTGGTTTTAGGCCTTTATATACAGCTGTATATATAAACGAAACATTTAAAAAATATATATTTGTAAAATAATTATTTATCAGATCTTCCCTAATAGCTATATTTTTGACACACAGTGCAGGTTGGCATCTTACACTAGATGGCCACCGGACCCATTACAAAGGCATTCAGTTTTGCACCTTAAATGTACTGGTACTGTAGGATTGACATGGATTTATATTTCTTTAAACAAAACTTGTTACTAAACACAATTTAAACCATGCATTATGTTGCAGTTTATATAAAGGTTAAAGCCAGTTTTTACTTGCATTTGTTTTTTATCGAGTGTTATTTCTGAACCCTGCACACACACACACATACAGTAATATCAGAGACGTTCAAACACACAAGAGCAGCAGAAGAGCCATTAAAATTCTTTCCCATCATCAGCGGCATTTATTTAACTATTAAATGCGGTCAGCGCTCTTTAATGCTTTAATGGACCTATCAGAAGTCCCTCTCTCATGCATTTATCAGAGATGTGAAAACTGCAGGACTCTTGATTAAAAGCCCATCTGAGCTTCAGAAAGTCTGACGGCTCTTTCTGCACCTGCTTGTCTTCCAGTCCAGATACTCTCATATACATTGAGAGCTGCTGTAGTTCTTCTGCAGTTAAAAACTCCACAGCGCTGTTTGAACTAAATGAATCTGCTCTGACACGTCGCTTGTCTTAAATTGACATATATTACAAAAAGACCTTCACCGGGTCATTGCGTTTTAGATGGTGGATTATTAAAAAGTAAAGACAAAAACTTGCTATTTCTAGAACTTGGCTGTGGCTCATATGGTTATGGTTCTCTAATTCTTTCATTTATTTAACTCTCAACCCCTCTGAACTCTGAGATCAGACAGTCTTGCTATAACTGCATTAATAAATCATAGTCCTGATAATCATAGTCATCACAGCTGTAAAATCACAGATGATAATAACAATCCATAGTCTATTGTTCCTGACAGATAAATGCTTATCCTCTTAAAAAACTAAAATATTTAAAAACAAAATGTTTATTTTTACTCATATTGGTCTCTCACTCTATTTATTTATTTATTTAGTCCCAAAACAATTTCTCCTCGCCTTATATGTTATAATTTATAATGAAAAGTATTACAAATTACAAAAGTGGAAAAAAAAGAAAATACATTTTTGCCAGTGGTTTTAGGCCTCGGATCCAATTGTTTCCGATTTAAATTTTTATTAAATATAATAAATATTGTACTTTTATTGTTTTTTTTAATTATAATTATTTTATTAAATATTTAGTTATTTTTATTTTTTGTCTTTGTTAAATAGGATAGAGGATAGAGGACCTCAAGCTTAATTTTGGATGGGTGGATGGATAGATTATCGTAATTATGTGTTAAATCAAGAGTGTTTGATTGCATTGTGAAGTAAGAGCATGTATTATTTGCAAAGAGCCACTAAAAAAAGCCCTGAAACACTTTAATCAGCTAGCTTCAGGATGTTTAATGCTTTGCAAAAGCTTGATGCCTTTAGTGTTGAATACTTTTGGAATCTCATCAGCACAGCGAGAGTGCCGATTAGTGTGTTAGAGCTGTAATCTAGTGTTTTATTCATTTCCATACTTGAATCTATTTGCTGTAGGTAAAAACAGGTACTCTGCGGCATTCTGTGTTGCCATGGGAACCAGACAAGATTCAGATGATTCTGTTCATTTGCGCGGCACCGTCCATTTCAGCCGCTGATTTATGCCTCTGTGTGTGTGTGTCTGTACCTATAAATGTTGGATGCTTGTTTGTTACATAGTTCCTAAGAAATAAGCAGATTGTGGAGCGTGCAGACACTGATGGGCTTCTCTGTGCATTATCCTAGATGTCATTGGCTGCTCTGTATTTGGGTAGTTGACACTAAATATTTTACAGCACTATTTTAAGCAGTGTTTTGCTAATCCTTTTATAATTATGCATAACATTTTAAAAGCTCATTCTAATTGAGCATCTACATGGAATATTTGTGCCTTTTAAATGATCAAGTTCACATTTCAAGACCATTTAAATTGAAATAGTGAAGGCAAAATGGTTATTAGAAGTGGTGAATAGATACAGGGCCTCAGATTTACACTTAAACAAAATATTTTTACATTAATAAAAAATAAAATATTTCTATGCTAAAAAGGTCCATAAATGCATTATTATTGTCATTTTTGTTGCCACGGTTTTGTTAGTGCCTTTTTCTGTTCTAAAGAAGGGGGTGTCCCAACACTTTTGTCCTTATAGTGTCTATGCAAGTCATTGGTGTTTGGTGATGAGTTTCTGGCTCAAGGTCTGCATATAAAGTCACACCAGAGGTGTTCAGCTGGGATCAGTACTTGGCTTTCTGTTCTTCCACACTGACTGAATCAATCATGTCTGAACCGTGTCTTATACACAGAGGCACTGTCATGTTAGAATAGAAAAGGGTCCTGTCCAAACTGTTGCTATACAATTAGAAGCGCACAATTCCCTTGAATATCATTGTATGCTTAAACATTAAGATTTGTACTCATAGAAATGACTAAAGTAGTCAAACATGTTCATTAGAAGGGGGTGGCCCAATACTTTTGGCAATATAGTGCCAATCCAATATAGTATCATCCAAGTGGATGCTGCACACTGGTGGTGGTTGAGGAGAGACCCCCACATGATTGTAAAGCGCTTTGGGTGTACGGCAATACACAATAAATGCGCTATATAAATGCATCATTCATTCATTCAATATAGTGTATATATGGGTCGCATCAATTTAAAAAGAGAAAAATAAGGTCGCTCTTAAAGTTTGACAACCACTGCATTAGCTGGTGTGTGACCCGTCCTGCATTTCATTGGCTGATATGTGCTACGCTCTGCATTTCATTGGCTGCTGTGTGACCAGTCATGTGTTTCATTGGTTGATGTGCTGCTCTTTCTTTCTTTCTTAATAAAGGTCAGGGTGTGCAGTCAAGGATTAATGATGTTCACATTTAAATCTACATCCTTTTCGCAAATAAGAAAGTTATTTTCTCCATGGTATTTGTATCTGACTGCAGTACTGCATCAAGACTGCATTCTTCTACGATTTTGACATAAATTAGATGCTACCAGCAACTTTGTGTACGCTTTATAATGTTAATAAATGCTAGTGAAACACATTAAGTGTGTGTACTTGAGGGGAACAGCTAATCTGGCTCAACACAATACAGGCGTATTTGATCCTAGTAGTTCTATTGTGTTGGCGTGGCACAGAATTATCACATTTTTTGTCACGCTGTACAATTCCTAAACAAGCTCTTTTGAGCTGTAGGATTAAAAAAAAAGTAGCTTATTCGGTACAGCTAGTTCCTTTCTGATGTTTTTAAATGGGATGCCATTATTGCATTTCTCTGTCTGATAATCAACAACAGTGACGTGTCTCATCCAATCAGCATCTCTGCAATCCTTTATCCATTGTGATGTAACAATAGGTCCCTGTCCAATCGTGCACTCCCATTGTTTGGCTGTGCCCCGTGTGTAGCAGACATCAATAGAGTCGTATTGCACGTCTGTATTAGTGTGGTCAGCAGGTCTTTTGAGTGAAAGGGTTTCTGCTCACTGGTGTGTGAAATCATTAGGTCGACTGCGCAGACGTACGTACATGATAATTACGCTGCGGAGGCCTCACTGTCTTATTTGCTCTCAGCAGGTGGTGATTAAAGCTTCTAAACCAGAAGGCAACCAACGTAATGGAACAACAATGCAGAATTTAGTCAATTAATACCCATCCTAGAATTGTTCTCCTGTCCCTCCATCTCTTTATTTTATTTTATTTTATTATTTGTATGTTGTTGTTTTTTTCTGCCTGCATTGAGATGATAAATGATGAATAATTTTGATTTCCCGGCCTGGAAAAGTCATTGTTCTAGTAATGCTAGAATCATTGTTTAGAATTTGATCTTAGCAAATGCAATCACTGAAAAATATAGGATGGTATGCAAGTAGTAAAAGTAAGTTGTATAGGATGGATAGAGTACAAATTGAGATGCTGGTAGTGTTGAGATCTTTTTACATAGTTTTAGAAATGCATGAACAGGGGCATCTTAAAATGTTCACAATAACAGATGCACAACAACTCTCTGTATAGATTCTGTTTTGATGTTTAAAAAACAGCTGTTGTAGAAACAGAGCTCCTCTGGGTTGCTTCTTTGAGCTCAGGTCTTTTGGACAAAAAAAGAACAACACAAGCGTTTAGTGGTTGCGCTGTGGTGAGGTTTTTGTCTTGTCAGACTTTACAAGCTTCTACAGAGAGTTTTCCGACTCTCATTTCTCTTATCTCTTATCCCTCCATTAGTTTTGATGAAGATACCCTAACTGCCTAAGCAAATTACCAGAGACAAATGATCAGTCTGGTTCCAAAAACAAGAACGACCCTTTTATATCCAACAGAACCAGAATGGATGAGTCTGGGTGAGAGAACAAAGGTGGAGTGATGAGGCAGAGAGGAGAGAAAAGAGGGCGAGTATTAAATGGGCATAAAATAATTATTGTCATCGTAATAATCTTCCCAAATGACTGACAGGAGAATGTGAACCCAGCTGGCGGTTCTCAAATTTGTTTTCGATGCAATTAGCCATGCCACTTAAAACAGGACAGGACACTCAATCAGAGCAAAGGAGTGTCTGACACCTCCGTCCTCTGTTTTTTTTTTTTTTTTTTTAAAGCAATACGCTTAGCTGTGATTTCTGCTAAGTAACTTAAGGTGAATATTTCATGTGCTAGGAAGACTGATAGTCAGATTTGCTTAGTGGAGATATGGGCTGTTTAATCATATGAATCTTGTTCATGTGAAAAGAATCCACCAATAAGATAGAGAGGACTTGGAAACACAGGAGACTGAAAAATGGAAGAGGCGACATCATTTAATTTCCATAGCTGGAGTGAAGAGCCATCATCTGTACACATCTGGAATGAAGGGCTTCCATCAAATGGAAAGATGAGCGTTTACTCAGATGGCAGGGTGGTACTGCTAAGAGGCTAAACAACATTCCTATGAACATAGGAGCAGGAAAAATGTTTATCCATCCCAACGGTGAGAATAAGAGTTGACAGTAGAGTGTATAGAAGAGAGAACGAAGATTTTTGCTATTATTTGGGATGGTCAGAAACTCCATCCATCCATCCCTCCATCCATCCGTCCGTCCGTCGTTCTGTCTGTCTATCTATCGTTCTGTCATTCTCTATTATTTTATCTAGCTAGATTTCATAAAAATCTTCAAATATCAAGAAGCCCATAGTTCTTGTCTTGACTACAGAATAAATCCTGAACAAATATCTGCACACACACACACTGTTGGATAGTGGATGGCAGTGTTTCTGCTGTGGTATGTAAATGACAGCATTGATTAAGCGGCGTGTGTTGACTCTATAAGAAGACTGAGTGGCTCTACCCCTGTAGAGAGTCACCCACTCACTTGACAAGCTAAACAAACACACACACTACTGTGACTGTGAGGGGGAAGGTCACAACCACAATCTTAAACTGTTATGGGTGGTTGCCAGGGTGTTGCTATGCAATTCCTAAGGTGTTCAGAGTGGGTTTTAGGTTTTGATTGTGTTGCTTTGCAGTTTCCAGAATGTTGAGTGTGTTGCTATGAGGTTGCTGGGGTGTTTAAGGTTTTTTATTTATTTTATATTTTAGCATTTTGTTTTGCAATTGCTAGAGTTACCATGCTGTTCCTAAGTGGTTGTTTGTGCAGAATGACTTATGCACACAGTTTAATAATTGAGAAATTATATCAGAAGTGCTTTAAAGATGTATTAGTTCATGCACAGGTATATAAATGAATATGAGGTCTAGTACCTCATGATGGCGTGTAGTCTGTGGTTCTGCTACTTTGAATACAGAGACAGAGAGAGAAATAGTTGTATGTAATGACATAAAGTGTGTGAGAGTGTGTGTGTGTGTGTGTGTGTGTCGTCTTTCTAAAAATAAGATTCAGCACTTGCTGAAAAGCTGAAATGAGCTCTTGCTGTCACATAGCAACAGTCAGACTCACCGTGGAGCACTTGACTTTCCCTCTTCCCTGCTCTTCTCCTGCATTAAACCTGCACCCTGTGAGTGACGGACAGCTGTCAGCACCAATCAGACGCATCTCTCTCCCACTGGGCAGCACCTCTGACATCAGAAGGGCCCCAGTGGCCGGTCAAGCATGGTCACCTGTTTTACCCACATGTATAAACACAGCTGACATTTGCCTTGTGATCCTGATACACTTCCTGTCAGTATGTGTTAGGGATGTAACGATTACCGGTTTGACGATAAATCATGATAAAATTCCCCACGGTTAGTATTACCATTTCATATTTTAATTATCATTAAAACCGTATTCGATTACCACGATTTGAACAACTCACGATAAATAAATACTGTCCGGCATAAAGCAGAGTGTAACAGTGTCACGAGCGCACGGCAGCAGAGTAGTTTCATTCTGAGAGAAAACGGCGGAAAACCTAGGTTTTAAAAGAGTGCTGAGGGAATTATACAAATGAATATATCAGTGAATTAATTATATGAATGTACCTCTGAAGGATCTGACTGTCTTCTGAAACGATTCGATGGCATTTTGTTTTCATCTTAGCTCCATGTAATATCTAAAGGAAGTGTTCTTAAACACAATACTGCTTTGTTCGCGGAGTTCACGGGAATCAGCTGTAATTCAGCTTTTCCGTATAAAGCGTCACCTGCTGTCAGAGAGTGGATTTACAGACACTTATTTACATTTCACGTGTGCAGTTTCTCTCTGGCCAAAAAACGGACTAAATTTGCATGACCTGCTCTAAATTTTAACCGGTTGATGAAAAACAAGCTTATGTGGATTCTACACATTTAAACAATTCAGATAAGCGATACAGAATTATTTATGGAGCAGATAAGTGGATAGAGAGTTGGACTTGTAACCCGAAGGTTGTGGGTTCGAGTCTCAGGTCCGGCAGGGATTGTAGGTGGGGGAGTGAATAACCAACACTCTCTCCACCCTCAATACCACGACTGAGGTGAGACCCTTGAGCAAGGCACCGGACCCCCAACTGCTCCCCGGGCTCCACAGCGTTGGCTGCCCACTGCTCCGAGTGTATGTTCACTACTGCGTGTACACTTGGATGGGTTAAATGCAGAGCACAAATTCTGAGTATGGGTCACCATACATGGCCACACACCCCTCCCCCTCCCCTTCCCCTTATTAATCAATTATCATTTTGACTTAACTCTTTTCTTTAAAGGCTGAAATGTGAGGTTTACCTTTTATGAAACTTTTTCAAAGCTTTATTTGAACATTTACATTATTTATTTGAACATGCTATTAAACTGGTGTCAGTCAAGTCATTTAAAATCCAGACCTCATTGGTAATGTTATTGTTTTAGTGATTATGCAAACAAAAAGTCATTTTATTTGCTATTTGTTGATTTTTAAGTATAAAACTGGGTGAAGTGATTTATGTATCGGTACTTTTTGAACATCTCCAACACATTTTAACAATACCGTGATAATAATGATAACCGTGATAATTTTGGTCACTATAATCGTGATGACAAATTTTCATACCGTTACATCCCTAGTATGTGTGCTGTCATTCCTTTTCTAATCCATGTCTTTAAAACACATTATTATGTGTTTGACTCTTGCGTTCAAAGAAGTGTGAAGTTTACTTTGAAACCTATTATATTTTAGGTTGGTTTCTTAGTTATGTTAATAACTCAAGTATGGTTTTCATAAAGAAAAAAGGCAAAAAAAATGATAAATAGATAAACTCTGGTGTCTGGTAGACCAGCTTTTTCATTAAAAAAAAATGTGACTTACATGGCTGCATTTATTGTACAGCAATCTTCAAGTGTGTGTACAGTAAAATTGTGAAATATTATTGCAATTTAAAATATCATTTTTTTTTATTTGAATGTATTGTAATGTAATTTATTCCGGTCATGCAAAGCTGAATTTTCGTCGGCCATTACTCTAGTCTTCAGTGTCACATGATCCTTCAGAAATCATTCTTATATGCTGATTTTATTTTATTTTTTGCAGCAAAAAAGAAAAAAGCTCCAATATTTTTTTCAGGATTCTTTTATGAATAAGTTAAAAAGAACAGCATTTATTCAAAATAGAAATATTTTGTAACAGTAAACCCAAACATACAGTCAGTTCCTTCAGCTACATAATGCAATAATTCAGAAACACTCCATCACATTAAAAGTCCATCACATTAACATAGTACATTAGGCTGTATTTTTATGGACTCGTCTTTAATATCCATCCATTCATTATTATATAATAATTATTATATGTGACCCTGGAGCACAAAACCAGTCTTAAGTCGCTGGGGTATATTTGTAGCAATAGCCAAAAATACATTGTGTGGGTCAAAATTATCGATTTTTCTTTTATGCCAAAAAATCATTAGGATATTAAGTAAAGATCATGTTCCATGAAGAAATTTTGTACATTTCTTATGGTAAATATATCAAAACTTCATTTTTTATTAGTATTATGCATAGCTAAGAACTTCATTTGGACAATTTTAAAGGCCATTTTATCAATATTTAGATTTTTAGATCACCCTCAGATTAGATTTTCAAATAGTTGTATCTCGGCCAAATATTGTCATTGTTCAATGGAAAGCTTATTTATTCAGCTTTCAGATAATGTATAAATCTCAATTTTAAAAAAAATGACACTTAAGACTGGTTTTGTGGTCCCGGGTCACATATGGTAATCTGTAGTATTTTATTTCAATATTATATTTATTATACACTATTTACTGTGCTTTTAGTACTTTTTACCTCATTTTCATTTTTTTTTTTTTTAAGACAATTGCATTTACATTTATTCATTTAGCTGACGCTTTTATCCAAAGCGACTTACAATTGCTATATATGTCAGAGGTCGCACGCCTCTGGAGCAACTAGGGGTTAAGTGTCATGCTCAGGGACACATTGGTGTCTCACAGTGGATTCGAACCCGGGTCTCTCACACCAAAGGCATGTGTCTTATCCACTGCGCCATCACCACCCAAAAGTAGTGAAAAAGTGTTTGAAATCCCTGTGGAGAAAATGAATTGGAGAGTTTTGGTGCGAAGGCTACTGAAAATCTGGGCGTTCACTGTTGTGCCCTGCGTTTATGAGACAGTCAGTGGGCGGTCCGTGGGTGTGCCGTCTGATGCTCAGACAAGGTATCATCTCTCTCTCTCCACCTCACTTACAGCTTTAAACAGTACAATCATGGCCTTAAGTATGTGGCAGGCTCCAGTGATGATACTATTGATCTGTGCAAACGGTACTTTAAAAGCTTTACAGTTATTACAGATCCAAACAAATGGATGTTAAACCTCCTCCAGGCGGGCATTTTACTATTTACTGTGCTCCGACTGCGAGGCCGACAGCTGCGCTTGTGTTACAGTGAGAAAGGGTTCGCATTCAGAACCTGGATCTCTCAAGAACGCTGTTGGGATGTGTCAATGTCCACTAATCACACAGATCAGAGGTCAAACAAGCAAATCTTCCCTGGCATTTAAACTCAGCAGAGAAATAAACAAATTCAATCTATGTTTGCTGCACACTAGAGCCTTTAAGATGCATGTATGTAAATGAGCTCTGTTGTGATTGGCCAGAATCTATTCTGGTTGCTGACTTTTGAATATGTGAAACTATGAATGTGGGGGGGCATGTGTTAATGAGCTAATGGCTTTTAAATGAGCCAGTTTTACAGTTTAGTTGCAGTGAATGATCTGGGTGGACTTTTGAATCTTAGAATTGAATGAATGAACGTGCAGTAATCAGAAAAAGTTCAGAGCGTTCTTTTCTGTGATTTGAGGGTCTGTTGAGGACACACACATTAGGACATACAAAGCACATTAAGGCTTAAACAAATAAGAGCAATACCAGAGGCCTGTAACCGCACACACAACTGTGTTAAGTTTAGAAATGTCAGATAATTTGTCTTTTAAGGATGAAAAAGCAGCCTCAGGGGAGACTGTTGTTTCCTCCTAGGAAATCAATGGAGAGGCTGTTTCATTTAGAATGCGAGAGAAAAAACAAAGCGTTTTAATACAAGGTTTAGAGAGCGAGAGAAAGATACAGAGAATGAGAGAAACACTCTTATATACCACCTTGTGAAAGTCGAGCAGACTAAGATTGATTCAAATGTTGCATTTGTTTTGTGAGTTGAATCGGATTCATAATCTGTGCAGATTTTGTCACTTGTGTTATGATTCAGTATTATGACATCATCAGCCTCGTGTGCAGCATATTTATGAAACGTGCATCATAAATTATTTAAACAGCTCTGTACGAATTATGAAAACTCATGTATAAAACATAAATCACCTGAACAATAGCTGTGCATGCGATTTATTCATTTTGCAAAGTGAATTAAATCACAACTTTATATGATTAATCCACCTGTTGGCAACCATTTCTGATAGATATTTAAGAACTGTATTTCATTGTGTAGCATCCATTGTTTCAGCTCTTTATTGCCTACCTAGACAGTACTTTAAAGACATTCAAAGGCAGCATCCCAGAGTGCATTGCAACAACCTCAGTGAAAAACAAAAACTAATTGTTAAACTGTTTGAATATATTTAAAAATGTTATTCATTCCTGTTATGTAAAGCTGAATTTTCAGCATCATTAATCTAGTCTTGTGTTGCATGATCTTTCAGAAATCATTTTAATATGCTGATTTGCAAGAAATGTTTCTTGTAATATTAGTGTTGAAAACAGTTGTGCTGCTTAATATTTTTGTCAAAATTGCAATACATATTTTCTCAGGATTATTTTATAAATAGAAAGTTCAAAAGAACAGCATTTTTGTGAAATAGAAAGCTATGTACATTGTTTAAATTACTCCCTTATGAATTTCCATAATGATTATATGCTGCCTTAGAAGACAGCTGCCTATGTAGACAGCAAGGCAGCTTAATATATTTTGAAAGACAACTTATGAATTATAAATGATAAAAACGGCCTTGCATCAGCATGATACAGAAACAAAACTGTAAAAAAAAATGATGTTAGCGTCAACTGTGAATTATGCTTTCTGAGTCATTGTTTCTGGTGTTTCTTTTCTCTGACGTGCGTTTTTTTTTTTTTTTTCTGACGTGTTTAGCCTCGATATAGAAGTGTGAATCATATATGCCAGATATGCATAACGACTGCAAGGATGACTTGAATGGATGCTGGTTTTCTGTGCATTAAATTGAGGTGTAAGAATTATGACCCAAGTTACTTTTACGTAAAGTTTCTCTGACACACGACGACTCTTTTAAACATTAGCGCTGTCTCTTTGTCTGCAGACAGCGGTGTGAGCATCTTTCCGGGGTTAGGACACCTCATCACCATGTGCTTAACACATCCAGCCCTCTACCGCTGCTGTATCAGAGGTTCATCTGTAAATCACACTCTGAGGCGACAGAACGGCTCCAGAAATAGTCCTTCAGCTACTTTGTTCTCGCTCTGTTCTGATGGACACTGCCTGGGTAACAGTGCAGGAAAACAAGCATATAAATCAGTCTGGGCCCCGCCCACAGCGCCCATCCGTCAAAGTGACGGGCGGCTCCAGACGCTTACCGATCCCCCCCCTTCCTTTTTGATTTATGCATCTCAGCAGGGCACGCGCCATCATAGTCACATCTTCAACGCCTTAGCATGGCAAGCTAATGATCAACCCACTCGCACAAGAGCTGAAAATAGCCAGCACTGGTGGATAAATATGTTTTTCCAGTGACACTTTCCAGGCATAATTAGAGTTGGTGAAAACTAACTTCGAGAATCAGAGAAAGCTTCATTAGCATGTCTGTCGAGTCAGCAGAAGAGGGAATTCTGGGACAGGGGTGGCATTAAGGCCACCAGCTGGAAGTTGTAGAGCCGGAGTGAAATTTGCGGTTGTGGATCGGGCTGTGAGGGCCGTGTACACATGACTTTCCCCAGTGAGTGCGCTAGAGCCAGGCCGCGCTGCCATCTGTTAGCCTGGGCATCTGACGCTGGAAGAGCAACCTCTTGAAAAGCTCTTACCAACCTCCCACTGCCTTTCACAGCCGCGCTTTCATTCTCTGTGTGGTTGCACTTATTAGAGGCATATTCAAATCACTCTCTGTCCCGCTTTGTCATGAAAAAGCATGATGAACTATTGCTGCAGAGAAGGTTCTAATGCTAACATCGCTATTACTGTCGATGAACAGCTTATTAAGGAGAGTTAATATTGACTAAATTCTTTTTTTTGTTTTTTATAACTGATACTGTTTTTTTTTTTTGGGGGGGGGGGCGTTTTTGGTTAATAAAACCATTATTATTATATTTTATACGATTATTATTATTATTATTAATGTTTTTATTAAATATATTTTTTATTATTGTTATAGTTTTACTATAACAATAATAAATAATAATAATATTTTATATATAGATTTTATATCAAATATCAAAATGAAAGAGCTTATTTAATTGCTAAATAAAAAATAAAAAATAAAAATGTTGTTAGGACATATTGTTTTATATAATTATTGTATATAATTCTCTTGTATTTATTTATTGAGTTTTAATTAGAATATCGCTGCTGATATGCCATTAAATAAAATTAAATATATATAGAGAAATACATTTTATAATAATAATTTGTATTTAATTTCTTTTTATAATCATCATCATCATCATCATCATTATTGTTGTTGTTGTTGTTGTTATAATATTAATATAATAATATAAATAAATTATTATAGAAAGAAATAATATAATAAGAATTGTTATTATTGTTTTGTAGTTATATAAAGAAATTATAAATAAACCAATACAATAATATTAAATTTAATTATTATTATTATGTATTCAAAATGGTAGATTTTTATTTTAAAATTAAGGTGCGTTTCTTGTAGTAGGGCATGATTAATTTAGTAACTGTTAAGCGAAATCAACAGCTCTTGTTAAACCATAAAAATATCGGTTATCAGTATAGCGCTCATTGCATATCTGATTTTCAGTTCTCTAGTCTTCACGGAGCTCGACTCAGCTACTGTGAGTAAATGATATTTAGTTAATCAGAGATTGAATGAGAGTAATTGGCCTCATTAGATAATACCTGTTACCTCAGCGGGAGTCACTCTACTCCAGCAGACAGACACGCACACACACGCTCAGGCAGTTCTTATTTGATGTAGGAACAGGTTGAGTTGTACTTTCAGAACGCTTCCACCAGCTATAGTTAGATTTGATCATTTGATTTGCTTGTTTATGAATCAGTTATTGAAGACACTGCTGCAAGCATGCAAGTCAGCTGGAAGAGGGCAGCGATCGGCTGTTACAGAGCTGACAGACCATGTGATCATTCGAGACGGTCGTTGATCACTCTGAGCGGCTGAAATATCATCCTGCATTGATTACGTAGCGTAATTAAATCCACCTGTCTGCACCCAGGGGTCTATTATCTGCTCTGTTCTCGCTCTCTCTCATTCTTAATAGTTGGACGGCTGGATCGATCAGCGGTTCTGATATCAGCGGTTGGTGGGAGGCGGGTAAGATCAGCTCTTCGGTTAGATATTCCAGGAGCAGTGGTTCACCCCTCGTCAACACTACCTATCAACAGGTCCTCAAAGACTTCAAGGTCTCGATGGGAAAATCTGTCTATCTGTCTGCTGCCTACATAACGGTTTCTTTCTAAAAGTGCTTTCACACTGACACTTTTTCCTCTGCAGATCACTGTCAGTGTGAACGCATCTGAAAGCAGAATCTGAATTGAAAATAAGACCTTGAAAATAACTAATTTGCTTTACATAGGAACCAGTGTTATTATAGTTAAATAAAATTAAAACTAAAACCATGAAAAAATCCTTTATTTAATATAAATACATTTTTAAATAAGATATATTTAAAAATATTTTTCTTTAACTTGTGATGTACCCAAATATCTAAAACTAAAACCAGAAATATATTTTTTAAAATAATAATAATAATAATAATGACAAAAACAGTGAAAATTACTCATTCTAAATCATTAAAAAAACAAACAAAAAAAAAAAACACTAATGTCTCCATAATGCAAAAACAACACTGCTAGGAAGCAACTCAGTGTGCCAAAAATGTTTTTTAATATTTAATTGTAATATTTATTTTACTATATTTTATTGCAATTATGTAATTTATTTATCACTTTATGGCTTAATGGCTTTATGGCCACTGCATGGCTTAGTCTGAACAAGAACTGTCAACATAGACCATCTGATCTAAATTTATATTTTTATTTTATTTTTATTTTTTCAGTTTTTACTTAGTTTTTGCACTTTAAATGATCTTATTTCACTTGCAAAACATGTATTTCTCATGCATTTCAGACAGTGTCTCTGTTTGCATGTTCAAAATTAGAATGCATGTTTAAAGTTGCATTGCAATTACATTGCATTGAAAGTTCCTGCATGCTGATTTGTTGCAATTAGGCAATGCAGTGAATTAGGAAACATGCTGTTGTGAATGCTATTGGAGAGACTATCAAAGACCCCAAGTCCCCAAGCAATGTCTTGCTGCTTCACCTCAGGAGATCTTGTTCCTGTTTTCACAGGAAGTGCTCTCCCCCTGCAAGCCCATCCGACCACAGAATCTCATTTTTTCCCCAATAAATCATGTAGTTTTCAGTCCGTCGGGCTTTTTGATTATTGCCGTCATGTTGTGAGTTAATGGCTCTGGGTTTTATTGACTGTAAATGACAGACTAATGCACTTCTATTAATAGATGTCAGATGTATTTGTAGTTTGGATTCTATCCGTTCCATCTCCTGTCGCTGCATAACACACAGTAAGGAGCGGCTGTTCTGTGTGTGTGCAGGTTTTTAATTGAATCCAGCAGGTGAGATAATCACTGTGTGCAGCTCGATCGATCAAATCAACACATCTGCACACACACACATACAGACACACACCCAAGGGCATCTTTGCTTCACTAAATAACGGCCTCCTTGCTCACAAAGGTTAACCTCTTAGTCTCACACTCCCACAGGAGAACCTGAGTGACAAGTACACAAAAACATGAAAAAACACACACTTTTGCCTCAGAGTGGCATCTGATTAAAAGAAGAGTTAATCCGAAATTAATCCGAAATCCGAACAAATTCAGAAATTTTCTGAAAATGTACTCACTCTCAGGCCATACAAGATGTAGACGAGTTTATTTCTTCAATAGAACTGGAAGAATATAGCATTGCATCACTTGCTCACCAATGAATCCTCTGCATTGAATGGGTGCCGTCAGAATGAGAGTCCGAACAGCTGATAAAAACAAGTAATCCACACCAAACTGCATGTTTGCAATAAACAGATCCATCAATATGACATTTTTAACTTCAAACCATTACTTCTGGCTTCATTATCACTCCTCTATCCATAATATTGCTTTCCCCAGTTTCCCCAGTCTTCTTATCTGAATCAGGAGAGGAATATGCACAAGATTAAGCATTGTTTACAAGACAAAACAGTCTAAAAGAGTTATGAACAAATATGCTGGTGGATTTTGATGTGGGAGGACAACAAGAAATAGATTTTTCCACTGGAGGAAGTGTTATTATGGATTATGGACTCTCATTTTATCCGGAAGCAATGGTTTAGATGTCTTAAGACGTCTTTGTACATATCGTACAAGAGCTGATAAAATGTAAAAACTGTAACTTGAATGCAATGTAAGTCGCTTTGGATAAAAGCGTCTGCTAAATGCATAAATGTAAATGTAAATCTTACAAAAATGCAGCTTTTCACTTCATAAGACATTAATTGATGCACTGGAGTGGTGTGGATTACTTGTGGATTATTGTGATGTTTTTATCAGCTGTTTAAACTCTCATTCTGACGGCACCCATTCACTGCAGATTATTGGAGAGCAAGTGATGCAATGCCAAATTTCTCCGAATCTGTTCTGATGAAGAAACAAACTCGTTTACATATTGGATGGCCTCAGGGTGAGTAAATACTCAAAGCCGTAGGTTCAATTCTAACATTTGATGTGTCTATTAGTTCATGGTCTCATTCTAGGCAGTCGCAGAAACTAATTTAATCAGCCCTCGTTGTGCAGCGATAAATAAATACCGATACTGAGCATTAGAGTGACATTAGCAGATGTTTCAAACAGCAAATACATGTCAAAGTACTGTATGTGCCTGTCAAACACGCAATCAAACAAATCCCAGCGAGAAATTGTGCTTTGTGTCGCTGATGACTATTGAATATCAGACCATTTTATGAAGCGTAATCTTTTGTGCGTATTGATCTGTGCCTGCAGGTGATGTTCCTCCGCGTGTTATTGCTGTTTTCTCCATGAGCATGTCAACCACTGCATTTAGCTTCTTAAATATTTGATGCCAAAACAAATGTACTGAGCCTCTCAGAAAATGATCAGAATAATTTCTCTCTTTGAAATATTAATGCTGATGTCTAGCCACAAGTTTATGTTCTTGGTATTGGCAATGTGTTATATGCTGGGCCGGGTGTTCTTTGAGAATGTTTTGTAGACTCTCGAATACATACCATCAATTTTAAATAGAGGAAGCGGAGTTTACCAGCTTGTTATGATCCTAAATGGTCAAGTATGAAGGGGTTAAATGCTACTAATTATTTATTAATATGAATAACTAATTAGCTATTTAGTTAGTTGTTGTGGGTTTATTTAAAAAGCAGATTCTGGGGTAAACTTTCATTTGTATGTCAAATAATTAATGGATTTAAATGATTTATACTTTTTAATGGAAACAAATTATATTAAGACAAAAGCATTTTGAATGCAACTCAATGAAAGATTCAGCTTTCTGAGTCCTTATATGTCTCGTGATTCATAACTAGTAAAAGTCTAAACGGCTACATTAAATGTTGTGCTCTTGTTCTTTTCTTTTTTCTTTTATTATGCAGTTAGTTTTGATTATGGTGCTGATTTATTTTGAAGACTTTTTATATTTTACGTCTATATATTTTTGTTTTGTTTCAATATTAATATATAGAATCAAATAATTAAAGTAGAAATAAAACAGAAATCGAGAAATATTTTTCTTTAAAAAATAAATGCTTTTTATGTTTTATTACTACTTTGATTCTGTCATTGAGAGTGTTGGAAAGACCCTTAATAATAATGATGATAATAATAATAATAATAAACAATATAATAATAATGTTGTTGTTGCATTTTTTTAAGCGTTAGTAATGTTTGTTGCGCAGTGGTTGGCCTACTATAACAATGGTTGCATGTATCCCAAAATGCACTGCAACAAACTTCATTTTCATTCAGTTATCCATTCACACAGATGAATTCAAGTCATTAAACATATTCCATTCAATAATTAAGTGTCTATTTATTATTTTATTTTTAAAAAAAGATTAAACGTCAGCACCAATAGCCTTGCGGTTAGTGCAACTGTGCTCACGGCGACCCGAGTTCGAATCCCGACTCGTGGTCCTTTGCCGATCCCGCTCCCCTCTCTCTTCACCCAAAGCTTTCCTGTCTTCTCTACACTGTCCTGTCCAATTAAAGGCATGAAAAGCCCATAAATAAAAAAAAAAAAAAAAAAAAAAAGATTAAATATGATTTTTAGGCTTAGTTAATAGCTTTACTATGTGCACTGTAAAAAAAAAAAAAAAAAAAAGTTGAGCCAACTTAAAATTTTAAGGCAACCAGCTTTTTGCAGATTTTTGAGTTCTCTGAACTTATTTTTGTAGGATATTCTCAATGTTTTGTTGTATAAACTTAAAATAACAAAAATCTGCTGAAGCTGGTTGCCTTAATTTTTTTTTTTTTTTTTTTTTTTTTTTTTTTTTTTTTACAGTGTGGTAGTCTCAGCTTCAGACGTCATGCCCACAGAGCGTTGGCTAAACGTCTGATGCATATGACACAGTTTTCTGGAAACACTTCAGGAATGTTGAAGTCGTCGTCTGACTGGTTGAATTAAACCGGATTTCCGGGAGACGCGAGTGTCGCGTTTATTTTCGGTCTGCCGGGAAAAATGAAAAATGTGATGACAAACACTTATCAGGGTCAACTAAACTCTGGATTTTCAAAAGTATGTGAAATATTTAAAGTTCGCGGCATTGAATCTTTAAAATGCATCCGAGAGTTTCACACACCGGTCTGTTATTGTGGCGACATTTCCACGCCCTGAAACATGACGCTAAACGAAACGAACTATGATTGGTTGTTTGACATGTCGGTCAAACAGCCTCATGGGCAGGCCTTGGCCAATGAAAGCGGCCATATATTCCAGACCTTCAGCCGTCAGTCTGAAGGTCTATCTACGCGAGACTAACAGTGTGGTAACGTTAGAATATTGGAATCAACCGTTTGCACTGGTCGAAACTCTTGTGTGCTAATTGCACTTACTTAGCTGGGATTTCAAATAAGTCACTTTTGTGGTACCATTTCAGTCGAAATGTTGACTACAAGGGCCAGTGAGTGGCTTGTGTAGGCAGTAGAGAGCGAGGAGGCTCACTAGGCTCGGTAACAGAGCGACTGTGTTAAGCAGAAGGTCTGTATCTCTCTGCTATCAGGGCTTTTGGCTATGTTTCTCCTTCAGGGTCAAAGTTCCTCTCGCCTCACTGAGTAATACTGAAATCGGCTCCATATGATTTGTTCCCTCAGGACCGTTCACTTTGCCATGCGGTGTGAAATGGCTCTTGTTCAAGCTGTAAAAGGTCCGCTGATGGCTCCACAGACGTCCAGATTATGATTGGCCAATCACTGATCCCCTTGCGTGTGACTGGCCGGTCACTGGTGGCATGGCAGAATGTAGCGTGTCTTTTTGAACATGGCCATCTGCTCTATGCACGCAATGCATGTGAGACGACACACACACACACACACACTGGTCACATGAACAAACCTTCACAATGAATATACAATACCTATACAAAGATATTCTACATTTACCCTCTTCAGATTGCATATATATATATATATATATATATATATATAAATAAATACACACACAGTATATATTTTGAAATCATTAATCATTTGACAGCACTAATAAAAATCCATCCATCCAGCCACATTTTTCTGTCTGTCTTTCTCAGTCTGTCATTCATCAAATATCCATATGCAGATATAATTAGCATCATGTTCAGTCCATGCTAATTCAATGCAAATGTGTCTTGTTTTTGTTTGTGCTTTTTCCCCCCTCGTCTTGCCTAATGAAGCTCAGAAATCTGCTTCAGAGACGTGTACAGGTGTGCCCATAATGAACGCAACACTTCCAAGTATAAAACCATACCAAATTAAATCTAACATGATGAATAAATTACGACCGTGCGATTATAATGAAAGCTGAATCTTATTTAGCTGTCATTACATATGCGCTGCTCTCGGATAACAAGTCGACTGCTCTTTCTCACTGTATTAACCCAGGGGTCTGAGAGGGTCTTATACCATCTTTTATCATGCAGATTATGTAACTGTGCATCCTTTCCATCCTATATAGTATGTGACATTAGCATCGGTGTAATTACAAAGCTCTGATTTTCAAAGTATGCATCCTTGCCTGTGTTTTTGTCTAAGGCTGTTGATACACGGGGCAACTTTTTGAGCAATATTGCCGGGCAACTTTGGTTAATGTTGGCATCAACAGGCAACCAGGTGAGAAGCAGGGCCTACAACCGATTTAAAGTATCCAGATAGAAATCTGTTACTAAAGTGTCCAAGCAAAATTGCTCAAAAAGTTGCCCCGTGTATCATCAGCCTAATATTGCCCCTGTCTTGCATTACACAATTTTGTGATTTTTAAATGAAAGAACCTATAATCATTTTAAGTCATGACTTAAGTGAAATATCCCGATACTGGTGTGTTCTTATAGCAGAGTGTGTATTTTAAATGTGTTGTGGTTGTATGTGAATTGAGATTCAGCCTGTGGTTGTCCAGGTTCATGATCTGCTGTGCTAACTGGCTAAAGGTTAGAACGAAGAGCTCTTAATGCAGACCGATCTGTCCTTAGTGAGGAATCATTATCTCTGTCAGCTCTGGCTGCTGGATCCTCTGTTTGCTTGTTGTGATGAATGAATCTATTTGGGTCTGAAGTCTCATATAGAGACCAGACTGATTAATATCACCGTTATCAAAAGTGCATGTGTGCTTTTCAGCCTATAAATGTTTTTCTGTGTAAAGTTAACTTGGTTAGCCATTTTAACTTGGGTTATAGCCAGTCAGGTTTTATCGTGTTTTAGCATGCTTCTTCATTCTTAAAAATGTTGATTGTGGTTAGTACTAGAGTTCACTGGTTAATCTTTGAGTATTTTGAGGGCCACAGAAGTTCAGCAGCACTTTGAGTGGTACACAAATGAAGACTTTGTCATGTATACAAGGTCATTTGACGTGCGCTAGTAAAGTTAGATAGTAGCTATGCAATCAACCTGCACAGCCAGTAAAAAAAAAAAACGTCTGTGACAATTTTCCATCAAGTTTTCCATCACTCGTCGTCTTCATTGTGAAATCATGTCTTTTGTGTTGGCGGTTTCTTGCTGTGACTTCTAGACATTTAAATTTTCTTTTGTTTGGTCAGACGTCTGGTTTCATTGAATCCGATTCTTTCACAAAGACGACGAGGGAATGCAAGCTTTAGGTGGGTTTACATTCAGATGAAGTTATGAAATATAAAACAAACACGTCATTTGAATTCCAAATGTTTAGGGACTTTTATTTTGTGGAGTTTTTCCTCAAGTACTCAAACGATGAGATGCACATGTTTAATGCAGAATATTAGCATTCGTTTTTTTCTGCCTCTCGCTGTAGGGACGATATCGTGACATCTTAAAAAATCGGTGAATCACTTGTTGCCGTGGCGACTGGTTCGTTTAGCCATTGGCCAGCATGTGTCATTTAAGCGCAGAGTGCGTCTGAAGCAGTTGACATCTGTCTGCCTGATAGCACTCGACATCCTGACATCAAACAGCTTGGTCTCAAGTGTGTGTGTGTCTGTTTGTGTGTTGCTTTGTGGTAAATAAAGAGGACACGACTTTTGCTTCAGGCGTGAGTTGTAAAGAAAACAAAAGGGTGTAGGCTAAACATTGTGCTTTAAACGGTTCAATCATATTACTTTTGCATTTGTTTGTTTTTATGTGTACATGCATGTGTAAGAGTGCCTTGCTTGCTTGAAATGCTCAGCTAGTGCAGTGTGATGTTGTGAAATGAATATGCATTGCTTATGATGTGCAAAATGTGGGAAACATGTTAATTTTAACATCTAACAATGTTCAGTGTCTCATCTGTTCTCAGTTAAAAGAATAGTTCACCCAAAAATGAAAATCTGCTGAAAATGATTCACCCTCTGGCTATTTATCATTACATCACTTGCTCACCAATGGATGCTCTGCAGTGAATGGGTGCCGTCAGAATGAGAGTCCAAACAGCTGATAAAAACATCACAATAATCCACACAACTCTAGACCATTAATTAACATCTTATGAAATAAAAAGCAGTGTGTTTGTGTCTTTATAAGTAAATATGAGTCCTCTATCTAAGCATAATATTGCTTTCTTAAGTGGAAAAAGTCATATTTTCTGAATCAGGAGAGAAATATGCACAGATCAAGCACTGTTGGTGATTTTTCATGTGAGAGAGCAACAGGGGATTTACTTTTTCGCTGGAGGGAGCGTTATTATGATTTATGGACGTATTTTGATTATGGAAACTAAAGTTTAAACCCCTTATTTATGGATTTTCGCTTCACAAATTGTTGCGTTGAGTTTGTTTCACTGGTTGTTGCCTGTGTAGTGGATCTAAATAAGTCACTGATGAGATGCTATTTCAAGAAGGCAGCTCACTAGGTTTTGGAACGGAGCAGATGTTTTCTGATGGAAGAGTGTGTGATACTGTACCTGTCATTGTCACTTCTCAGCAGTAGATTGGACTGTATTTTGGTTCAGTTGTCATTTTCCTGAGATGATTTGAATAGCCTGCAGAAGAGGAGGAGAGATGAGCCAGCTTTTGTTTTCAGACTTTGAAATCAATAAATGGATGATTTAAATGGATGTATCTAATTATGGGTGAATCATTGTATTTGATTGTATTTCCAATCAGATTGTATTAAAATTTCCCAAGGTTTCACGAGGTCAATCAGTGCTGTAATGCCGCATAACTTTTCCTCTGATGTCTAATTGTGTAATCAGGATAATGATGATTACGTCCACTGCCTGCAGCCGTTACTGCTTTTATTCCAGGATAAATATTACAGCTTGAACTTCACAGGGTTTTAATCGTTGTCTCTGCCTTCATTTATGTGTTCATTTGTTCAGTTCAGCTGAAATCTCATCTCTGGTCTTCTTGTCGGAGTCTCGTTCCGTCCTGCTGTGAGACAATCAGACCCTGACAAAGATAAAGGTTTTTTTTGTTCATGTTCTTCTCGCTCCTGAAGGCTGTTTATTGCTACTCAGACCTGTTTATTTATTTGTGTGTCGTTCTTTCAGCCTGTGACGGCGTTCATTAACAGGATAGATGCCTGATAGCTAAACTCAAATGAATTTGTGATTTGCTATTTTTATACACTAGGATGACATTTCAATAAGATGTGATAAGAGGTTTCATTGGAAATGATGGAGGCAACAGTTGGAGGCTCTCTAATGCAGCAGGATACAGGTGCTTCAGGACATCAAACAAACCCTCGTCCTCTGTGTCTGCTGGTTATATTTGACCCTCCAGATTAAAGATTTTTATTTATTTTTTTCAATTTCTTTCAGTCACTGAATTTGAATTGAGTTAGCAAACACAGTGAAGACTTGTAGATCTAATTTAAACCTATAGAAGTAAAATGACATACATTTTTTATAGACACAATATATGGAGTATTTATTTGATAAAATTAATAATTAATAATTTGATATATAGGAAAGGAAACAAAAATGCCTATTGAATTTTGTATATACATATTTCATTTAATATTTGAATAGTAAAGAATAATTTATATATATATATATATATATATATATATATATATATATATATATATATATATATATATATATATATATATATATATATATATATATATATATATATATGAAAAATCACATCTCCAAGTCTATTATTCAAGCTGTATATCATTAAATATAAATCAATTTGAAAACTTTAAATTCTTGAAAACTCTTATCTCTCAATAAAAATGCTTAAAATATCAATTACCACAAAAAAATGTTTTGATTCAGTAATTTTCTGACTGATTCAGTGAGTTCATTCCTTAAAGGCTTCATCAGACAGATTCAGTTCAGTAATTTCTGAGTTCATGAATCCTAGTAAAACATTAATTCAGTTCATAAGAGTCATTTGTTATTAATTGGACTATACACTGATTGTGCTGTATATTTGTTTGTGTGTGTTTGGTTGTTGTGTCTTCATTATATTATGTGTTAGTTGAATTTCACATCAACAACTAATGTAAATGTGTTGTGCTGCCTTGGTGCTGGTGATTCAGCAGAGAACCAGCATATTATGTTTTCAAGCGCCTGCAATGGAGAAAACGCTGCTCTAATTTTCCCCAAAATCTTTAAAACAGAGCCAAATAACATGAAGCAGCATACAAGATAAACAGAAATGTTGAACAGATCACCTGGGACGTTAGCTGTTCTGACTGATTTTGCTATTCTGTTGTGAGATTGCTTTGAATTTCTCTGAGTTGCTGTTCAGTAAATCCTTCTTCCTGTCATCTCAGTTCAGCTTCATGTGTGTTGTGGCCAATCCAAATTCCCACTCATGAATTGACAGGGAGCCAATTGTTTAATTCTGTGTTTCTCACATGTGAGCATCTGTTGATATACAGAAATATACAATAGCTAGAACCATTAAGATGATGTTCATTGGCTATTGTGGATATCTACTTTTAGTCACTGTCACTCTGAGCAGGGCAATTCGATTGTCATCTAATCAAACAGAGACAGCGATTTCAAGCCGAACTGTGATCATAATGTCCAGTGACATCAAGGGCGGCTCTGTCAGAAAGGTTTTTGACTGCTCGGTGACATCCGCACACCTCAGCACTGGTCCTGCGTGACCCCGCAGTGCATGAGCCTCCTCCACAGGCGCTGCTTCAGCAGGTTCATCCATGCAGCATCTGATCCACAGCGACGTCTCGGCACAATGGTCTGAGATGGACAGGCTCGCTGGAGGATGATGGAAAGGGATTAGTGGATGGGACAGGAAGCCACCCACCGCCTCCAGCCATGTCCCTGTTGCAGTGACACTCTAATTGGCATAGGAGAATAAGAGAAAGTGACTGTTGCTGAATTTTTCGAGGATGGGAAGACTCTTCACAGGCTGGCAGGTGGGCCGTAGCATCAGTGTTCTTTAATGTGTCAAGCTAAAGCACCGTTCCAACCTCAAACTATTTAAATGTTATATTCTGTTCAAATTCTGTTCAGTTCTGAAAGTAGTAAAAGTAAAATTTTTTTATAGATATATATTTTTGATTTTTTTCCAGGAATTAATGCTTTTATTCAGCATTAATGCATTAAATTGATCAAAAGTGACAGTAAAATAGTTAAAATGTTACAAAAAAAATTTATATTTCATATAAATTCTGTTCTTTTGAAAGCTCTGAAAAGAATGTATCCAGTTTTCACAAAATATTAAGCAACTGTTTAAAAAAAATAGTTTAAAAATAATGTAATGAAAAAAATAATTTGTTACCCCACTGACTTAAAATTTTTAGTTTAGTCAACTAAAATATTCCAGTTGTCACTTAAATTAACATTAAGTAACTTAAAATTTCAAGTTGACTAAACTAAAAATTAAGTTTAAGTTTAAGTCAGCGGGGTAACAAATTGTTTTAAGTTGAAACAACTTTTTGAAACATTTTTTTTTTTTTTTTACATTGTGATAATAATAGGAAATGTTTCTTGAGAAAATCAGCAAAGACTGGAGTAATGATGCTTTGCATCACAAGAATAAATTACATTTTACAATATATTAAAATAGAGAACAGTTCTTTTAAATTACAATAATATTTCACAATATTACCATTTTTACTGTATTTTTGATCAAATAAATGCAGCCCTGGTGAGCAAAAAGAGACTTTTGAACGTTACATTATTCATTCGTTTGTTCGTTCGTTTAGTGTGCATATACAAATACTTTCACTATTTGATATTCTTTCATTCAATCATTCACCCAGATTTGAAAATTTATCATTATTTACTAACTTTCATGGCATTTTTAAATCTGCTTGACTTTTTGAAGAATATGTGAAGAAGCTAAAAGAGGGAAAGATTCACTGCAAGGGAAGACTTTCAGTCTATAAGTTTGATCTGTTTATCACATAAAGCATAACATATGACTCAGAAAAGAGAATATAGCCCATATAGAGCTCTTTTATGATGCTATAATGGTGCTTTGGCAGCCTTTTTGAAGCTTGAAAGCTCCTGTTTTGATTCATTGAAATTGTATGGAAAAGACCGATTTCTCCTTTTGTGTTCTACAGAAGAAAGAAAGTCATGAGTTTGGAAAGACACGAGGTTGAGTAAATGATGACAGATCGTTCATTTTTAGGTGAATTCTTGACTTTGAGTGAAGACTTGAAAGCAGCATAATACTTCATACCAGCCCTGTCGGAGTTCCTCATCCGCAGGTAGACTAGCATGAATTATTAGTATTATATCGCTGTGAAATGCTCTCGTGTGTGCAAACATGCTTATAGAAATATGTGTATAGCGTTGATGGTTCTTTAAAGAATTTAATCAATCAAACAGTGTACCAAAACCACAATATGTGAGCCCTCAAATACCCTGAGACCTTTACAGAGGGTCTAATTACCATCACAAGTATTTTCCATTTGCTGTAGACTCACACTCCAACTATGATGCCTTATATGTGGCGACGCCTCAGCATGCAAGACCCTCCAATTAACAATGTGCCGTCATGCTAAAAAAAACACACTTCTGCTGTCGTGATGGGAATTATCGAAACAAAAGCTCGGTCGGAAATGCCATGTACTTTTAGTGGTAATGCTAAACAAATTTCTCTCCTAGATTAATATACTGTATACTAGTTTGGAATAATTAAGTTTTTAAAATAAGTCTGCTATGCTCATTAAGGCTGCATTTATTTGATCAAAAACACAGTAAAAACTGTACAATTGTGAAATATCATTACAATTTATAATAACTATTTTCTATTTGAATGTGTTTTAAAATGTAATTTATTCCTGTAATGGAAAAGCTGAATTTTCATCATCATTACTCCAATCTTCAGTGTCACATGATCCTTTTGTAATCATCCTTATATAGTGATACGTTCACAAGCAGTGTGACGTCTTTATACAATGCTATCAGGGTCTTTTAAAGAGACACGCACAGTTTATTTTGTACACCTGTTTATTTTCAGTCTAGAGACACAGAGAGAAAGCGGACATCTGTATGGCCCCGTAATCTCTCTGCTGTTGTTTTGGCTAATTAAAACCCCTTTACAAAAGCAGCGCAATTAGCTGTAATGAGAGACAAACGGTGTGTGTGTGTTTGTTTATTAATGGTGGACACAGTACGCTCAGTTCACTACTGTAGTCTTAAGCCTGTAGCAAACACCACTTTACCTGCTGGATTCACTCAATAAAGGCACACGCAATTGTAGCCTAAATGAAATCTTAGACAAACAGATAAATAAACCAAACCTGGCCATAGAGAGAGAATGCAGTGCAGCCGTTTTGCGATTTGATGATTACATGAGTCATTTGTTTATAGTGCTTTTAGTGTCATATTTTCAGTGATTTGATTGTTCACTTATCTAGCCTTGGTGTTTTAGCTAGACTGTCATATAGAGTGAATATGTATTAGCTTTTTTATTTCACCCTGTCATCATTTATAACCCATATGTCTTAATTTCTTCTGTAAAACACAAAAGGAAAAGACTGGTTTCTGTACTTTTCCATAGAATTGCAATCAATCAAGCTTTAAAAAAATGACAGAGTACCATATAAGTCATCCATATCACTCCTGTACTATATTTCATGTCTCATGATAGTCGCATAAATACATAACTGTATTTGAAGAACAGACTGAAACTGAAGTCTCTATTCGTGGTAGCAATGGTAATGGAATAGCTTAAGAGCTGGCATTAAAGAAATTACAAAATGCAGTGAAAAGTACAAACTTTCATGAAATGTTCAAGCGCAACTGGCGATGTTTATTTTTTGTGTTTATTTATTTATTTACTTGTACATGCTCATTTCATGTATTTTTACATTTAGATGACCTTTGCCGTCATCTAATGTTTACATAGTTAATTTATTCTTAATTTAATGCTTTAATAACCTTGTTAAAAAAATCAAAAATCGTGCATCGATTTTTCAAACTGTGCATTATGATGTCTGAATTTTTCCTATAGATTTTTTTTTTTAGACAAAATAGTATAATACATTATTTTCCAAAAATCTAAGTATTTTTTAACTTATAATGAGCTAGAATTTTAATATTGTGCTTCTCTGATTTTTGTTATCGTGTGACGTTATTGCTGTAGTTAAATTGAAGGGTTTATGTTTAAGGTTGTTTTGTACGTGGTATTAGCTTGTGGTTTGTGTGATGAAGTGATTTTCTAAGCATATGTTCGAAGAAGTTCCTCAGCGCTCTTTGTTCCAGTTTGTTTTTGTTTTTTTTCGGAGGACAGGTAGTTTTGTGTTCCAGTTGAGGCTGCGTGTGAAGACAGTGATTAATTTTCTCTCTTCCCCTCCTGCTCTAGATGATGAGAGCGGCACATGGGTGTCATGGGGCCGCAGAGACGTGCGCTGCAGCGCTATATTCCGGTTGCAAGCACAGTTCATTTCATTTGGCACAACTAACGGTGTGCTAAATGAGGGTTACGGTTGACTAGTTATGTCAGTAAATCTCTGCTGGAATGAAGTCAGCATATTCATATGTTTAAAAGCAACATGAAATCAAAACAGACTCTGGAATAACGTGCACTGATTAATCATTTGCATCGAGACCGAGAACGTTTATAAAGAATGTATAATTATTGTGAATGATTTATGTTGTATGTTATTCTGAAGAGAAAAACACTGTCTTTATAATATTCTCTAAATAATTCCTGATGGATAAAATCAAGTCTCATCCTGCATTTTTATTTAGTTAGGCTTGAATCAGAAATACATTACAGAAAATTAGTTGCGAATACCATTTCGTTTGGACTTTTGGGTGAATTCATCTCCATTCCTTCAGATGACTTTGTTTAGTGGCTGTTTTTTAGGGGCACAGTCTATTTGTGATTTAATTTGTTAGTTAAATTGCACCGATATCTTTGTTTATATGTTGTTTTGGTCACCAGATTTGCATGTTTATCTGGGTTAGAGTAAACAGGGCTGTTTGTCCATTCTGTGCTGATGTTTACAACAGTTTTATTTTGAGCCACGTCTGCCATTGCAACGCCCCGTTTCTTTCATTTTCCTTTTCCCGTACTCTTTCTCTAAATAAATAAATGTCCCTGGAGAAACCCTTGTCTGGACCGCTTAAAGAGCAGTGCGATTCTGTGACTTTGACCTAAAAGCATCCCATAATTCCCAGTCCCCTGCTCATTCCTGCCATGTGCAGTGAATAATGAATGCAGGCGGACTAAATTTGGAGCCTCTGTTCTCTTTTTAGCAGCATGAGCTATTTCTGGAACGCTCGCTCTCACGTGCCGCGTACGAGACCTGAATTATTCATGACGGGAGGGGTCCTGGAGGCAATGTGAGGTGAAGAAAACGCTCATTTCTGCAGTCCAGATCTTTCCCCTGTAAATGTGAGAATTGCAGTCTAGTTCTTTTGATTTTTAATTATGCATTTTCTCTCTTCTGACGTCTCTCCACTCGCAGATGTCCGCGCTCTGAGCAAATCTGTTAATCTCCATCAAAAGGCATAATTTGTATTAATTAGTACCATTACTGAGCAGCTGTTAAGACTATCATCAGTCCAATCGATTTGTCTAAAGGTCACGTCTGCTGGTTTGGCGTTGTGTTTATGAAAGGCTCAGTAATCTGAAATGCTGTACAACTGAATGAAGCATTGATAAAGCAGAGCTGAAGTGATGTGAAGCCACCGCAAGTAAACACTTCACATGGAGATATGGAGGGATAGGTGGACAGGTGGAAGAATACATAGACTGATAGATAAATGGACACAGATGGATAGATATACAAATAAATAGACAGGTAGACAAATAGATAGGCAGTTAGACAAATGGATAGATAAATATATGTATAAACAGATAGACAAATAGATGGATAGACAGATGAAAGGTAAGTAGATGATAGACAGGAAGATGATAGACAGGTGGACAAATGGATAGGTAGATGCACAATAGATTAATAGACACTAGACAGTCTGATAGATAGACAGGTTCATATATAAACATTGGATTGATGGATAGACAAATGGCCAAATAGACTGACAAAAATATAGAAGACAAAACAGATGGATACAAATAGATGGATAGTCAGGTAAATGTAGACAGATAGACAAAATGGTTTGAGATGTATAAACAGATGGATAGACAGGATATTAAATGGATAGATAGATGGGAATGTAGATAATTTGATGGATAGGCATGGACAAATGGATAGCTGATAGATGGATGGATGGATGGACGGATAGATGGATGGATGGATGGATGGATGGATGGATGGATGGACGGATGGACGGATAGACATATAGACGGACGAATAACTGCTTAGACGGATAGACAGACAGACAGCTGCATAGATGGATAGACAGACAGATAGAGAATAGAGGGATAGACAGACAGATAGAGAGTAGATGGATGAACAAAATTGATAGACAAATAAATAGATGTATAGATGAATAGGTAGATAGATAGACAGATGAACAAATGAATGGATGCCCAGACAGACAGACAAATGACAGGTAGACTAAAGTATAGACAGAAAGATGGATAGATAGACTGATAGTAGGCTGCTGATTGGTTTATTGTAGGTACTGTTGGAAGGTTGCTTCTGTCGGTTGATAAACAGACTTTTGAAGATTCACTTCACATTGCATTACCTGGCATATGTCACCATGGCGATACCCGCCTCCATCATATGGCTGGGTGTGTAATGATGAGGGCAACCATTAGCCATAGACCTGTGTGCTATGGAATGAAAGCTTTTCACCGGCTGCAGGCAGCACTCCACTGTACAGGTGCTGATTTCTCCGAGGACAGAAGTGTTTGGGAAGAAAATGAGCTGGCCGGAGGCTCCTAGGGCTGTTTAAATACAGATAAGGCTCTATTTTGGGAACTTTAAAGTAAAATATCATTTATATATTTTTTTTTTCTGGTGAAAGTCTGCAGGACAAATTATATCCTTTGAAATATAATGGGTCTATCATACGTTCAGAAAAATGAGCCATTGAATGCTCTGGCCCGTAGGGTCATCTGAATGTAAATAATTTGGAGCATAGTTAGTTAATGTAGCATTTCGGTCCATTTCTTGTAGGAAAAGAAATGGAAATGGCTCTATTTTTGGTTGGATCAGGTGTTATACAAGGTCATTTCCCCAGTAAATGAATTTCTGGGGTTTGGACAGGAGCTTTCCTGCTCTGGGACTCAGGGTTAAGTGACTCCACTCACAGACTCACCTCTGGGGAACTGAACTCACTGCGCTATGATGTCAAATCTATTTCCTGAGCTCTCAAGTATTCAAATCAGCAGTCTGCTACTTTCTAGCAGTTTTAACACGGTACACTAGAGCTTTCGGTGTGATCCGGATGAGCCTGGGTTATTTGGTTGGTGTCAGAGTGGTTTTCATGAGTAATACCATAAAGGGTATTGCTTTGGATCTTATCTACCAAGGATCTGTATTAGTACTTTAAGCTACTAAATAAATACAAACAATCAAGTTATAAATGGAAATATGCTTCTTTGAGGCAAATAATAACATTCTTCAAATAATACTCGGATACTTAAACAAACCCGACTGCCAGCAGCCAATCAAACTTCAGCGTATAACATCAAATCTGAATAGCCGATCATTACAAAAAATGGCAGATAATTGGAAGGCGTCTCAATTAAGCTTTGAATTAAATTTGGTGAGAATCGATCACAAGCTGGCGCTACAATGCGGTTTTTGTAAATCTGTAAATCTTATGGTTAAGATCAAAATTCATGTTTTTTCTGATTCTGAATCAGTTATGCGTATCCATTTCTGTGTGAAAATGTTTCCACCACATACTTTTTCAAACTTGTCCTATGCTATCTTAAGCTCCAGTGCACAATTTGAGGGTCCCCCCCCCCCTCCATGTGAACAGAGATCTGCAACAACCTTGATACAGTGCTTTCAACTCATTTTATTTCTATAATGTGATGCGTATCTGAAGAAAACTTGAATTTAATACAGTATATAATAAAAATGGTCTCAGTGTGACTGTTTGGTAAAAATCAGCCGTAACTAGAAACCCATTTCATAGGTAATGCAATTTGGATTAAAGATTAGACGAACACTATTTGGTTTTCTTTAGAAAAACATGCACCAATGAATCATTCACACCACCAGGAATGCGTATTAAGAATATAAAGAAGGTGAGTTTTTATATTTCATGTTGACTTTAAGTTCACTGTAGGAATGAGATCAGGCTAGCAGTGGATGAATCAAGCTATGAATCACTCAACAAGTTTGTAGCTGTTAAAAAGAAATCCTAAACTGCAGTAGACACCTACTTGCCTGCATTGATTCTTCCCATCAGTATTCTGTGTTTCTACCTCCTTCTCGTCTAAACCAAGTATTTAAAGTGCAAGCGTTTACCTCTGAGTCTGTGAAGCGGCATCAAACGTGCTCCTCGACCTCTCAGCTTTGATGTGTCGTTTTTATGTTCTTAATCATCGCAGACATTGTCATCAGTATTTTGTCCCTTTCTCTGCAACTTCCTGCCTCTGATCAATTAGAGAGAGAGAGACCTTTAATGTTGTGATGTAATTCACTTAATCAAAACTGATTAAGGTCAAAAAAGCAAAGCTTAAACTGTCTGGAGACAGAATAATGAAAGGACTCGATGTACTCTGCTTTCATCCCTTTTTGTCTGCTGTTTGCTTTCTTGTAGTCTTGTAATTTCATCGTCCTCCTCTTCTACGTCAGTACGTTTCCACAGATAATAACTGCATTCACTGTCAGTTTCGACAGCAGCTAAAATTTATGCGATGTCTTAGAAAATTTAGGCAAAAAAGTATCTTTTCTCAGTGTTAATAGCTCACTTTACCTAAGGTGTACTCCCAGCACAAAGGTTGTTTTAACAGGTGCGTGAGCATTGTGATGCTGTCTTCTAAAATATATTCTTTTAGTGCATCATTTGCAGACAAGGCAATCCCAAAATACACTGCAAAAAGGTCAGTAAAAAAAAAGATCAATCTAATATTAAATCAAGTTTAAAATAGTAAATATAAATTTGAAAATCAACCATTTTAACTAATATCTGAAGTAGTATGTATTATGCATATTATACAAATTAAACGGCAGTTCTATGAACAGGAAGTCTTAAATTAACATTTTGTTATATATATATATATATATATATATATATATATATATATATATATGAGAAGAGCTATATATAAGCTATGTAATTTCCAGAATATACATAAAAAATATATAAGAGTAAGAAAAGTTAAGTAATTTATTTTATTTTTATATTTTTATCTAATTATTAACCATTTGTATTATTATTACTATTTTTTTTTAATAGAAGTTTTACATTGAATTCAGTACATACGCAAAGAATATGCTATCAGATGCATCACTGGTTTCTATTTTGTCAGCAGAATATACATAAAAATACATAAAATTTAATAAAAACTTGATTTAGTATGGAAGTACAGAATATTTGCAGAATATGCATGAAAATACATAGCATACAACATTTTAAGAAAGGAAGGTTGGGTAGCATTTTTAATTAATATTTTATATATTGTTTTAAAGTTATTTATTTATTTTTAAAGTCTATTTTTAGACATTTTTAATTGAATTCAGTACTGGCCCTGCTGTCAGATGTGTCATCTAGATTTATTTATTTTTGTGTCACACTGTGCTGAGTAGCTCCACCCACAGTGAAATCTCATTGGTCCAAAATCCATCAAATAAACACATTGGCTGACTGGCTATGATATTTGTTGCTTCTCACATTTTGCTCTCAGAGAGGACATACAAATGCCTGTCACATCATGTCTGTTTTGGACACCTCAACAACCCCTGGGTTAGAAATTAGGATGTGTTATTCAGGACTAGACGTTACTTGTTGTGCCAGTGTGCTCCTGCTAAAATCCTGATAGCATTAGAGCCTCTGATATTCATTCTGATAGGCGCCCAAATGAGTGTCACCTCTCATTAGCTGTTTGACATGATCTGTTTGTGCTTTCCTACAGGGGATGGCTTGAGCTTTCTTCTTCAATGCAGCCAAGTTATTATTAGGCAACCGTCGTTATAGATGCTCTGGTCTGCGGTCTCTTAGTCTTGCGTAGCCAGACCTCAGACTGACGGCTGAAGGTCTGGAATGTATCGTAGCTTTCATTGGCCAAGGCCCGCCCATGAAGGCCGTTTGACCGACATGTCAAACAACCAATCACAATTCGTTTCGTTTAGCGTCACGTTTCAGGGCGTGGAAATGTCGCCACAATAACAAACCGGTGTGTGAAACTCTCGGATGTATTTTAAAGATTCTATGCCGCGAACTTTAAGTATTTACACATACTTTTGACAATCCAACGTTTATTGACCCTGATAAGCATTCGTCGTCACATCTGTAAACACGACGGCTTTCTTCTTTCGTGAGGGGTTTGGCGCCACGGCATCTTTGTTTCCCGGCGGACCAAAAATAAATGCGACACTCGCGTCTCCCGGAAATCCGGTTTGATTCAACCAGTCAGATAACGACTTGGACATTCCTGAAGTGTTTCCAGAAAAGTGTGCCATATGCATCAGACGTTTAGCCAACGTGGGCGTGACGTCTGAGACTAGCGGTCTCTCAGTTCTGTGACGTCCCTGTAAATGAGCCGAACACGCTAACTACCGATCTAACGGCGCAAAAACACCTGTCTTAAACCTTAACCAACTGGTTTACATTTCTTCCCCTGACTCTCCCAGACCATTTGACTTTAATTTAACAATTAATCCAGCATATAATATAATTCATTGGCAATAGGCTACACAACTTTAAATTGAATTGATGTGCAGTCGTTCAGGTTTTTCTACAGCATGGCTCATCCAATCAAATTTTATAGTCTGAATTATTAATTTTATAAAAAGTATTTAACTTCTGTGATGGAGGGGCCTTAGGGTACTCATTTGGGTTCGCTTTTACTCTGCACTTTTATAATTATAAATTAATCTTGACAAATATTATTTAAAAGCTGTAAACCCAAAGCCGCTCGTGCGGTTAAAGTCATTTCACTTTACTTTAAATGAAATGCTGGATCCATGTGGTGGTTAAATCAGTATCTAACCATATGCAGCTCTTCTAATGAAGAATGTTTTCATTAGCTTCTGTAAGTTGACAGTGATCAGCTCAGATCCACCTACGGTTTCTTATTGACTTCTAACGTCGTTCCTTTCAGGCTGAGGTCAGATTGAGTTAGTAAGCGCTGATAATTGTGGCCATTAGTGGCTGTCTTGTGACAGTAAAGCTGTGATTGGGAGGTTGATTAGATACATGATCGGATGTGTTGTGTTAATGACTGGACCGTGATTGGACACCCTAGGTCATCGACGTGTGTAAACGTGTGCTATGTATGTGTATGGAGAGAGATACTATCTATATGCAACTCATTTAATTCTGAGTCATGGATAGAATTGGATATTCAGTACCTGTTCTGGGCTTCGCCTTTATTTTATATTATTCCCATTGGTTTGTTTGTTTAATAAATGTATTTAGTTTTATTTTTTTAATAAATAAAAGAAAAGTAGGATGGGACTTGATTCTATCTTCACTATATACAGTGTATTTACATTAAGACAAAAATGTGTTAGAAAGTGTAACACTTATGCAATACGATTCATTTCATGCACGTTTAATGGAATAGCTAACACAAAATATGTATACTTACATTTACCTCCAGTTATATACAAGGCATTTTTTCCTGTATGCGTGTAAACGCAAGGATAGCAAAGGGCAGCAGTCGCTTTCTGGCTGTAAAGCCCACAGCATTTCAAATAGAGTGGATTCATGTACTGTTGAGAGAAGACCTGCAATTAAAGACATATCCAGACCTGCAATCAGTGCATCCTGTGTGTCGCTTATGACTCATACCATATAATGAAGGAAATAAACAAGTGTGTGAGAGTGTGAATATATATTTATATTTTACGTCACTTCATTGGCTGATAAGGTTTCTTTTTGTTATTTATATTTGCTCTTTTTTGAGTGATAGAAGAGCTTGATCTGTGTCACTCTTGAGTTTCTTTGTCACCTGTCATGTTTCCAGAGCTGATTGGCTCTTTAATGAAGCTGTTCACCCAAAAATGAAAAAAAAAAAAGAATTAACCACCAATGTTGCTCCAAACCTGTCTTTAGACAGTCTATAATGGCCATGTTTGTTAGGATCCAAAAGACAAAATATATATATAAAATGATCATAAAATCATTAATGGAGTCGACACTACTTGCACTATATTCCAGGTCTTCTGAAGTCATATGATAAGCTTTGTCTGTGCAAATATACAGTGTGGGTCATATAGAATGATTTTATGATACTTTTTGGTGTGTTTGTCCTTTTCAGATTCTTCAAATATTGTCCTTTTTTGTTCATTCCTTATGCTTCATAAGCAGAATTTATTGAGTATGATCTGCAGTTCCTCGGTTGTTTTCTAGATCTATAACTCTGCAGTCTTCAGGAAGTCGAGCTGTTGTGAAGGACGCGTCCTGGTGGGAACGAGCTGATTGTTTGGCTGTATTTTGCCATAGCTCTCTGTGGTAACATGAGGTGCGCTCTGAGACAGCAGCATATGATGAATAATGTTGTTGTTGTTTTGACTTTTAACATCCAAGGACAGCAAAACCATTTAGGGACTTTATATTTTTAACTGGTCGGAACGATAGCATAATTTTATGATTTGTCATTCTTTACTGCTCGTAAACTGATGTTACTGTTCATATCATGTCAGAAGCGTTTGGTTATTTATATGAACCTATTAAATGGGTTTTCTAGCACCTCTGGTTTTCAGAGTTTTTGTCCATATTTATTTTATTTTATTTTAGCATATTTCATTTTAATGAAATTAAAGCATGTTTTTATTTATTTAGCTTTTTTTGTTATGCATTTTCTCTGGAGTTTTATTTTTGTCCTCAGTTTTCTTATTTTATTTTAGCATTCATTTATTTAGTTTTGTATTTTCTCTGGATTTTCTCCATTACTTTTTTTGTATTTTATTTTTAGTTTTTTTGTTTGTTTTGTTTTGATTTAGTTTTTTGTTTTGTTTGTATTCTTTCCCCAGAAACAGCACTTGCGATATCACGGTGGGTCAAATTGGTAAATATTCTAATATGGGTGGCCATATGTTAATAAACTCAAAATGAGCTGCTTTTATTGTTTAGTTTGAGTAAATGTTCTGGACAGACTCTCTGTTTGGGTGGCAGAAAAACTCTGACCCGCAGGCTGAAATTTGTGTGCTGGTGTCTGTGATATGTGTCCTCATTACATGTCCAATCCTGACAGCTTCACTCAGTTCAACTTCTGCTTCACCATGTTCGTCACCCACAGAAAGTCTGAAAACTTTGTCTCAGAGTACTTTCCACTGAGGGAAAAAAAAAAAAACAGTCTCTGTGGGAAAAGGATATTTTTTTAACTTCTGAAGTTGGTGGGCATGGAAACCATCCATTGCTAAAATGGCTAAAATGTAATTTTTTTTTGTTTGTTTGTTTGGGTTGGACATTTTTAAGTGGAATAACTCTCATGTCATCTGAAATGGTGTTCGAAGAGTATTTTACTCTTGTTTCAGGTAAAAAAAGTTTTAAAAAATTATGAAGTTTTCCAGTTTTGGTACTGTGTGTTAGTATGGGAGTCTGTATTTTCTCTGTCGAGACATTTTGAACATTTGTTACTGTGCACCAATAGAGTCTTTGTGTTAAAGGTGTACTGGGTGTACCGGTATACAGAGCCTTAGTCCAGACAAGTATGTGGCGCTAATAAACCTATTTTATAGTTTACATCAATTGTCTGTGCCATTGTGTTATTATTCAGGGAGATTTATAAACACATCAACAGTTTAAATAACTTAATTTTCTTCATATTGTTGCTCTACCATTTAATATCTTGTATCATTTGCATGCATGTATAATTTGGCTGTTATACAGACCCTGCAGCTAAAAATACGCCAGCTAATTTTTTTTCTTGTTGTTGTTTTTTTCCAATTTTGGTAGATTTAAATTTTTAGGATTTTCCAAGTAATTGTGTTTTGAATTTCCTTCAATCCTAAAACACAACACCTGAAACTCAAAATGTCAGAATGAAAAAATGTCTGAATTAAGTAAAAAAAAAAAAAAAGTCAGAAATCAATATCACTATATCATATTTTCACATAGTACATTGTAATGTCTAAGTTTTCATTTTCATGTAATGTGTAAGTTTTTAAGTATTTGGGGGGGGGGGGCGTTCATTTTCAGGTTTTTCATGCAATTAGAAGGATTATTTTAAGGGTTTTCAGACAAATAGTCATTTCAATTTTCAGAATTTTTCAGCAGAATTTCTAGGTTTAATTGTTTAGTGTTTTCAAATTATTTGTGGGGTTTTATTTTTACATTTTTCAAATAATTTGTACATTTTAATTCTTTGTTTTATCAGGTCATTTTGTTTTTCAGAAAATTTGTCGATTGGAAATTGTTGGCTTTAATTTTGTATATTCTCAGGTAAATGTTTCTACAGGTAAATGGTTTTAATTTGTACTAATTTGTAAAAAAAAAAAGAATTATCAATTTTAATTTATAGATATATTTTTAGATTTTATGCAATTTGTACATTTAGTTTAAAGGCTTTCATGTAATATGTAAAATCTAAGTTTTCATTTGTAGTTTTAATTTTTTTTTCAGGTTACGTAGGGGTTTTATTGTGTAATTTTCAGGTAGACAGAACTAAACTGGGAGATAATATAATGGGTATAAACATTGTTTATTAATTGAACCGCCACATTTATTGCAAGATATCTAACCAACCCCAGTTTGCTTTTTCATGTAAAATATTGTTTCATTGTAGCTTTCTAAGTGTCTCAAACAAAACTCTTGAGAATGATTCAAAGACTCAATGCTGTCAACCTCACAAACATTAGCAAACCCAACAACTGTTGTACATCCCCCAATGAGCACAGTGTCGCAGTTTTCCGTCATGTTATTACATTCGGAAACATTTCGAGAAGCGCTTGCGTTCCTGTACATCTCAATCCTCTCTTTCTCTGACTGTGTAATCTGTGCAAACAGTTTACCTCATTAAAACACCCTCACACAGCGATGGTGACCAAGGACAAAAGTGATTAGATTGTTTAAATGGGTTGTGTTTGCATCTGTGTGTGGTGTTTATTCATTTCCCGCACATTAAGTGTTCAGAATAGCACATACAGTGTCTCATTTACATAATTAGGCTAAGACAACGGCGAGATTGAGGAGAACGCATGGAGCAGAGCACGTCCTGTGATGGAGATTTTCCAAAGTAATTTTAAGTTGATTGTTTTTGCAATTTAAAATGAAGCACTGCTGTTTTCTTCCACCACCTTTTGCATCGTCTGAAAAAAAGTGGCGTCCCCGTTATACCCTCCGATGTGTGCTTCGCATCCCAATGCCATAATTACACACATTAGCGTGTGTGAATGCATACATGTGTGTTAAACAGCTCCTCCAAGTATGAAATAGTTTGTCTCCACAATAGCCAAAAACAGTATTTTTCCCCACTGTCTTCCTCACAGATGCTATCTGACTGATAAGAGCGGTCGTTTTGTGCGTCTGTGTTTGTCTTTCCATTCACTCAGCTTGTGTTGTTACAGAAACGCCCGCTGCTGTCCCTCATACCCCTTCAAGCCAATTAGTGTCCCTCCTTTACTGAACTAACAAATATTTACAGGCCGGCTTTGTGCGGCTCGCAGCTTGAATGATTCAAAGCTGTCAGGATAGTGCATTTTATGACAGGTATGAATGGTCTTTTGTGTTGTTTGGTCATTCATACTGAGTCATTGGGTTTGTTTTGCATGTGAAAGTGTGGTATGCTGCGCACGACTCTTAGCTTTTATAGAAGCTCACAGCTTTCCGTATGAAGCTCCTCGAGGGGGTTTGAAAGACAGTACACGCCCTTTCAGAGGTTTGCGGTTTAGTATTTTCTTAATAGAATGGTTACAGTCCGTTAACTTCAGGGTCTCCAACAGCGCTAGCTAAAGGTGTCCTTGTTAATTAACTCATGGTAGGCTGTTAGCATGAGGGTTTATTTAATATTCTACAGATGTTTAATGTGGAGTCTCTTGTCCTATATACACTATACACACACTTATATGTGTGTGTGTGTGTGTGTGTGTGGAAAGAGAGAGCAGCTTTTAGATTTTTATTTTTTTATTTTGCAATTTCTGGAGTTGTGGCTCTGCGTTGTTGAGCATTTTTTTTTTTTAATGAACTTATAAATATCAATGCTACTCCGAACAGCTTAAACTGTTGCCATAAAGAATTTGATTTTCCACAGTATTAGCGATTAAAATAGTTTAAAAAATAATTTTATATGCCAGAAATAATGGATAATGGATACATCCATCACAAACCTTGTTCTATGTAGAATGTAATGCATAATGTAGGGGTGTGTGTGTGTGCGCGTTTTGTGACAAATGAGGACATAAATTTGTATAATGACACAGGTATTACACCGGTATAACAAGGTGAAGGTGACTTTTCAGGGCATTGACCCATGTCCCCACTTTTCAAAACGCTTATAAATCATACAGAGTGAGGTTTTTTGGGGGGAAAGTTGAAATGCACAGTCTCCTGTGAGGGCTAAGTTTAGGTGTAGGGTTGGTGTAGGGCAATAGCACATACAGTTTGTACAGTATAAAAACCATTACGCCTAGGGATGTCCCCACTTTTCACAAAAACAAACGTGTGTGTGTGTGTGTGTGTGTGTGTGTGTAATTTGTTTTTAATTTATTTGTGTACATTATACCCTACAGCGGACAAGCAGTTTGGATGGATGTATACATTATCCATTATTTCTGATATATAAAATAATAATTATATATATATATATATATAATACTTTTATAGCTGTACACAATATATCCTACATAGAACAAGTGGTTTGGATGGATTTCGCCATTATCCATTATTTCTGCCATATAAAACGAACAAAAAACTAACTTTAATAGCTAATACTGTGTAAAATCAAATTGTTATGGTAACAGTGTAAGCAGTTCTGACTAGCACCTTTACATTTGCTTCATTGTTAATGCAGATACTTGTGTTTGTGTGGATATTACCGATTTCTTAATGAACAAATGTAAGCATTTAGACCTCTAAACTTTAGCTTGTGATGTTCAATAATCCTATACTCAACTGCATTAAATGTTTGCTTTTTGATTAAATATAATCAGCAACAGATTTTATATACCTCTAGTTAGTCAAACAGCTTGAGTGTGTTGACGGGGTATGTGTTTGGTAACTGCAGAGATGAACCTTGCTGATATGTGAAGTTATTGCAATCATGAAAGTCTTCAGGAGCCGTTTTCCCCCCACTCTTCTTAACCTATAATTACCCGGTTAAATTTAAACTCCACAGCAGGTCAAGTCAGGAATCAAATCAAATTATAATCCCTACCGGATAATCAGGGAAGGCCACTCGGAAAGACAGTCGGCGTTACCTCTGATTGTGTTTGTGTGCATGTGGGGTCGTTTTAAAGGCTTTGCCGGCAGCGGTTTGACTCTGCTGATCCTAGGTTGTGTAAAACATGCCGCAAAATTGAAACCCCTAATTAGTTTCCTTTTGTACCTGATAAAGAAAGATTTGTCGCTAATAGCTGGTTGGTGCAGCATTTAGAAACCCTCGGCTAAGCCAAGTAGCAAAAGCGGTGATTTTACCCCTTTCCCTAGACTTCAGATTAAGAAGTCTCGTCAGGTAGCCGTTGTCCTCAGATGCTGACGGATAAAATGATGATTTTTTTTTTTTTATGGTTCTCATCAAAGATATGTTTTGTTCTTTGAAACTAGTTTTTTGTCTCACTTTCGGATGGATTCAACCAAGATTTAAAAGCTTGTCGACCAATTTCCCATGTTTGCTTTGTGTTTATTTCCTCCTTCAAAACCGATTTAACACACTTTACATTTTCTCAGTGTGGATATTGGATATCGGCATTTTTCTGGAGTTGTGGCTCTGCGTTGTTGAGCATACATTTACAGCCGGAGGTGTTGGCATAATTGAGTGGGTTTCGAGGTTGTGTTAGTGGTCGATGCTGCCGTCATACCTGCATCCTCCCACATCAAATGCTTAATCAATTCTTCACCGGCAAACAGGATTATGAACAGAAGCCTTTGTGTGCTAGAGCTCCCGATGGAGACCCAGCTTTCTGCACCTAGATCCAGTTGAGCTCCGTTCAAATGGCAGATCATTGATTGGCCCGATTGGTTGTAGGCTGCGTCTTGTTCTGTTGAAGACTTTTGTCCTTGTGGCAGATCCAGTCAGCCTTTATTCCCAGCAGATCTATCATATTAAGTCTAGTCACCTTTATACGATACAGATTGTTTCAAAGTAGCTTCCCAGTCATACCAGAATCAATGCAAACAGCTCTACAGAAAACAATAGTTACACTGACACTTGTTGTTTGATTGGAGCTTATGGACCCTCAGGTCTTGGCACAATTTTTGAAACAATCACCAGATGCCTTGTCACTGTAATCACTTTTGTGTTATTTGGTGGTTTTTAGTTTTAATATTCATAATCTTCACAGTCATGATAAATGTTGTGTGTGCAGTAAGTAGCCTTTAATGCAGCATTGTGTCCCATTGCAGTATTGAAAAATGTTATATATGTTCATATCAAAGTATTTGCATGAAAACATCACTCTCTTTAACAACTTTTTTCAAGATTCATGTGAAACTATAAATAGTTGCTCAGATAATGATTAAGTTAGGGTTGTGCAATTAATCGAATTTGATTATCATGCGCATCTCGTCAGTAAAGCTGGTTTCTTGTTTAGCAGTAAATCGCCATCACCTGCTTTCAGATGGGGCGGCAATTACTACACAGAGCCATAGTTCACTGACAAGCTAGGCAATATCGCGTTCATAATCGCAGACGAATCGCCTTCGAATAGAGAGTGCTAGAGGTAAGGGTCAAATGTTGATTAAACGTTGCCACATTTTGATTAAACATTTACATTTTACGTTTATTAAAGGGACACTCCACTTTTATTGAAAATAGGCTCATTTTACAACTCCCCTAGAGTTAAACAGTTGAGTTCTGGCGGTAACACTTTTAGCTTATCTTAGCTTAGCATAGATCATTGAATCTGATTAGACCATTAGCGTCGTGCTCAAAAATGACCAAAGAGTTTCAATATATTTCCTATTTAAAACTTGACTCTTCTGTAGGTACATCGTGTACTAAGACTGACGGAAAATTAAAAGTTGCGATTTTCCAAACTGAGGGAGAAACACACCAGGCTCTAATTAATTTCTAAAAATGGGGCGTCGTCTTTAAAAGTAATGATATTACGCAGTGACTGAAGTAGTCCCCAACTTGGTAACTAGTTATGTTATAGCTGGGGACTACTTTCAGGCGCTGCGTCATATCATTGCGCCTGCTGAACCCATGGTACGGCAGCAAAGTTCCTTGATTATTACGCCTGAATGAGAGTATAGTTCCTGACCATATCGGCCTAGAAAATCACAACTTTTCATTTTCCATCAGTCTTAGTACACGATGTAACTACAGAAGAGTCATGTTTTAAATAGGAAAAATATCGAAACTCTTTGGTCATTTTTGAGCGCGATTCTAATGATCTAATCTGATTCAATGATCTATGCTAAGCTAAGCTAAAAGTGCTACCGCCAGACCCGGAGATCGGCTGAATGGATTCAAAAACGGTAAAACTCAACTGTTTAACTCTAGGAGAGTTGTAAAATGAGCCTATTTTCCAAAAAAGTTGAGTGTGCCTTTATATTAGCAGATGCTTTTATCCAAAGCACCTTAACAAATGAGGAATACAATAAGCGATCATCATAATGTTAAAAATAAAATCATTTTTTAAAAGCGCTAAAAACACAAATGTAATGAAGGACAATCACGTGCATCTAAACTGGAAGTATTTTGGATGCAGACTTGGTTTTACAGCTGAAAATGTGTCAACAGGTATAAAAAAATTAATACGCAATACATTAATTATTAATTGATCATTAAAACCTATGGTGCATTGAGTTTATTTGTCAAAATAATGCATTGGAATGTATTTTTAAAAGTTATGCAGTTTTATATCCCTTCTAACAGATGTCCTTCCCACTGACATTCATTATGCAGGTCGACTGTAGAGACTTTAACACCGTTTCCCATCCATGTTGGATTTCAAGCTTATTTCTATGCTATCTAGGTGCATCTGATCTTATTTAACCCCACAGCAAAAGGAGAAAGTTAGACTGCGGCATTTACGACTCTGATTCCCTAAGAGTCTGTAATTAAATCTCACTTCTGTGGTTCCGCCCTCCAACACGTCGGTGTATTGCTGACAGAATGCAAACGCAGTACTACTGCAGCCTTCCCCGCTGCTACAGACACTGACAGCACTCTCATTACAGCCTGATTCCTACATTTAATAACAATCATTTGTGCAAACAATTACCTAAAGCTTAGAGTTAAGAAGACATTGTGCTGTTCTCTAAGAGTAGTAAACTGCACTTCAAAATATTTCATCTCCAACCACTTTTAAAGAAGTCGCCCCATTTTTAGAAATTAATTAGAGCCTGGTGTGTTTCTCCCTCAGTTTGGTTTGTGTAGATATAGTGGCATTTTAGCCCCAAATTTTTAGATTTCAAGCGATTTATGCTGTAATTTATAATCAAAACACTCCTTTTTCTCCTAAAATGCCTTTTAATGGCTGTTGTTTTACAGACGCTGCCTGGATTCCCGGTCCGAGGTGCGTTTCCCAAAGGCATTGTCGCAACTTCATTTGTTACCAATAGAGTTCAATGGAACTTGCGACCATAGTTGCAAACAATGCTTTTGGAAAACGCACCCCAACAGCAGTAATGTTGATGAACAGGAAAAAAAAACAGTAAATGCCTGAAGCCTGAGCTGTTGTCCATCTATTTAAGTCCATAAATGCCATTTTAAGATAAATTTTAGTTAGTTTAAAGGTATTAGCTTGTGAAAGTGAATGAACCAAGAAGAAAACACAACATTGTGACATTTAAGTCCATTTCAAAACGACACAAACAAGCTGCAGGTCTGAAACTTAACTAAGTTTAGGGAATAGCCATTATATTTAAGTGTGCCATTTTGCCTTGTTGTGGTGAAATTTCAGAGATTTTCAGATTTCAAGTCATTTATATTATAATTAATAAAGAAGACATGCCTTTTTCTCAGAAAATGCCTTGTAATGACAGTTGTTTTCCAGACACAGCCTGGATTCCCGCTCAGACTGATAATAGCACTCATGCTGATGAACAGAATAAAGACCAGTAAAAGCCTGAAGAGCTGTTGTCCATCTAGTTTGAAGTTCATAAATGCCATTTTAAGATAAATGTTGGTTAGTTTAAAAGTATTAGCTTGTGAAAGTGAATGAACCTAGAAGAAAACACAACATTGTGACATTTAAGTCCATTTCAAAACGACACAAGCTACAGGTCTGAAACTTTTACCTACGTTTTTGGAATAACCATTATATTTAAGTGAGCCATTTTGCCTATGTCATGCCTTTTTCTCCAAAAATTAAGGGCTGTAGTTTTACAGATGCAACCTGTATTCCCGCTCAGATGGATAAAAGGAATAATGTTGATAAACTAAAAGAAACCCATTGAGAGCTTGCAGAAATATTACCTATTTTGAAGTTCTAAAATGCTGCTTTCAGCTAAATTTTGGTCTATTTTGAAATACCGTGGCTTCTTAAAGTGAATGAACCATGAAGAAAATGTGACAATTTAGTCAATTTCAGAACAACACAGACAAGCTACAGGTCTAAAAGGTACCTAAATTTAGGCAATAGTCATTATATTTAAGTGTGCCATTTTGCTTTGTCGCAATAAAATTTTTAAATGACAATGTCAAATGGCAACTGTAGGACTAAGCAGAAGCCTCTCTGCCAAGTGGTTGTGTTGGCAACAGGCAAGCAGTAAGTGGAAATTCATCTTTGGCTAGTGCTGATTTAATGTCTGCCCAAGTGGTGGATTTCGCCAGTCTGGGTTAAGTGCAACACTAGAAATGGGATAAAGCCTATATTGCATTTATTGACATTTGCATTTTTATGCATTTGACCGATCTAGTACGGCGCTCGAGGATACAGAAAATGGCCTGAAATTGTTAACGACACACATATTTACTTATTTATTTAAAGCTATTTTTGTGTCCAAATAGAATGGGTTTGTGCTGCTTGAACCCAGCACTGTGCTTTATTCCCTCTCAAAAGATCTGCAATGGCGTGCCAAAGATCCCCAGAATCTTCAAAGGAGGACGATGAACAAATAATTTAGTGCAGTGTATCTAGTTTAGATTAATCATTCGTTAGGCCAAATGAAATCTCCAGTAGACTCGGACCTCCTGCGGAGAACATTTCACATCCACTCCAGACTTCCCTTTCTTTTTTTATGTGCTGCTTTGCTCATTTGACAGCTCTGTAGAGCAGTTTCACAGCGTAACCTTGCCAAGTACCGCTTTCCCTCCGTCATTGATCAGCTCTGCGGGTTGTGTTTGTCAAAGCGGCTATATTTTCACAGCTGAACTGACACTGTAACCTGTGTTTGTGATTCAGGCATATCTGATTATTGATCAGCAACTGTCAGGTCAGCTGAGCATCGAAAACCATTGACAATGAGCTTCGTACTGCTGGAGTCTCCGTGGGTTTTTCTAATAAATTTTGGTGGGTGAGAGAACAGGAAATATAAATTAGTACTACATTTTTTTAGTAATTTTAGATTTTAGCTGGTAAAAATACTAGTGTTCTAATAATTTTGGTCTCCACTGTGTATATATATATAAAAATATACTTTAAGAGTTTTCCATTGTTGTAGTTTGAAGCAATATGTTTATGTTTGATTCCTTGTGTTGTTCTGCTCAGTGAACCTTTGAATTGTTTGTTTGCAAAAGTTTGAGCCTGGAGCTTCTTTATCTTTCGATGCAGGGAAGCGTTTTGCTGCCTCTATGAGTTTGTTTGTCACCTTTGTTAATTGTGAATATCCAGCCCTATCAGGCCAGAGCCAAGGGAAGAATGTGGCAGGATGGATCCAGTAGAGGAATTCTGCCATAGAAGAAGAATAATTAAAGTTGGAAATGAGCAGGAGTGATTCTGAGTTGAGATGAATTTAGTGTCGTCCAAAACAGGAAATTCTGATTTCATCAGACTCTCTCTGGAGAAAGAGGCATCTCCAGCCGAAGGCTCTCAGCCAGGTTTGATGCCAGTCTCTTTATTTCAAAGCCAGTGTAAACGTGACTGTAAAATAAATATCTTATATATCTTATAATATCTTAAATTTATACACACACACATTTATTCATACTTTCGCATTTAAACATACACATTTCTCAATTCATCATGTGTGGATGCATTACATTCAGCGTGCATATATGTGCATGAAAGAAAAGAAAATGTCTTCATGTGCAATCATTATTCAATGCAATGCACATGAAGAAATATCAACTTAATTTATTCATTCAGTAATTTAGTCCTTCACTTTAAAAGTAGATTTTCATTAGATGATGTAGCGATGCATTAAATTCAGTGTCCATATGCACACATGAAAGAAAAAAAGCAATAATAATTCAGTATGCATGTAAATGCATGAAAGAAAAGATCAGCTGTGGTTGAGCATACATAAGCACTCGATGATTCATATGCATTACATTCCATACACTGTTTATTTGTTTTTTGTTCTCCTTCCTGCAAGAATGAAAAACTCAATTCTTTTGCAAATATTACAATGACATCATCAGTGATGGTAAGATTTCTGAATCTCGAAGTGACCTGAATTACAAAGTGGCAACTGAAAGATTTTGTTCTGACCTGTTCACATCCTCAGACTCAGATAAGAGCTATTTTTTCTAGTTGAAACTCGTAATTACGGTAATTCAGTGGGGATTTTCAAACTTTAATGTCAAATTTAAGTACTACAGACATCTGTTAAGCAGTCGGAGCTGAATTAATTGGAGAAGTTTGTGAAGACGAAGAAAAAGACGTCTGAGGGATTTCAACAGAGTGCCACTTTGAAGCATTGTAATTAATTGATCTAACCATTCAGAGTCTACCACACGTTTTTAAGCACTCGATGATTCAGCCGTGACAGTGAGAGATATCCCTCTTGTTCTTTCAGCGTTGATTAATAGCGGTGCGTCGACCAGGCTGAACTGCGTTTGAAGGACGTTGCTCTGCTCTCTAGCTTTGCAATTCAGAACGAGCAGATTGAAAAGGTCTTTTGTGTCCCTCAGACCTGATTCCCACTAGGGTTTCTTTCAGCGTTGAGTAGTGCACTTGAGAACATGTGCCCTGATCTTGAAGAAGACAAGACGCATGTTTCCTTTAGCCTTGTGGAATAAAACTCTCGAGCAGGTACAGCTCTTGTGTGATTGTCGTGGCCTGAAAGCACCAGACACCTTCATGTTTTCCAGCCGAGAGTCAGCGCTAATGTGGAGGAAATGAGTTGAGAAGATAAACTCTTGCTGAGGTCGCCCGCCTGCTGATTCTGTGCTTTTATATAGATTTCCAAGTAAAATTTACATGACAGCACTCCACCTTAGTATAACTCAAATTAATAATTCATCTAAATTACCACATGGTTAAACATTTACAGGAGGGCTGTTAATAGATCGCTGACATTCATGTTCTAGAATCTAAGAAAGCTTAGGACCAAGTTTATCCAGACCTTTAGGTAGAAACCCTTCTGATCAGGTTAGTAAGAGTTTGTTTGAAACCTTTTCCATGCACATCATGGCCAATGTACTTGTCAGAGGATTTGTGCTGTTTCAGAGTGATGTTGTTAAAAATTGCAAAGCACATTGCAAAGACTGCTCGTTCCTGCAGGTTTGCACTACACAACATCAGAAAGATCAGGCCCTTTCTGACAGAGCATGCTGCGCAACTTCTTGTCCAGGCCCTGGTTGTTTCTAGACTGGACTACTGCAATGCTCTTCTGGCTGGTCTGCCATCAAACGCAATCAAACCTCTACAAATGATTCAGAATGCAGCGGCACGACTGATCTTCAACGAGCCCAAAAGAGCGCATGTTACACCACTCTTCATCTCCTTGCACTGGCTACCAGTGGCAGCTCGCATCCAGTTCAAGTCACTGATGCTTGCGTACAGATCTACCACAGGCTCTGCACCCTCCTACTTCCACTCACTATTACGAACCTACATCCCCTCCAGAAGTTTGAGATCTGCTAGTGAGCGACGCCTTGTGGTACCATCACAGAGAGGCTCAAAATCACTCTCCAGAACATTCTCGTTCACCATTCCTGGCTGGTGGAATAATCTTCCCACCCCTATCCGGAACTCCGGATCTCTGGCAACCTTCAAGCAACAACTGAAAACTCATCTCTTTCGGCAGTACTTGACTTCATCCTAAACTTAAAAAAAAAAAAAAAAAACTTTCCCTCTATCTTTCTCTCCACCTACTAGTTTGTACTTATTTGAACAATGACTGAGACTTGGTGTTACGAGCACTTCCTCTGTCTGACTGCCTCTTCAAGATGAATCGCTTTTTGTATTCCCCAGTTGTAAGTCGCTTTGGATAAAAGCGTCTGCCAAATGACTAAATGTAAATGTAAATGTAAAAATAGCACTGTAGCATAATACTGTAGGTCATTTTCAGGGCAATTTTCGGTGTCATATAATATTAATAATAATAATAATACTTATATCAAAAGTTCAAGGTAATTTTTGGTGTCATTAATAATAATTATAACCGGTAATTTTCAAGGCTATTTTGAGTGTCATTAATAATAATGATAATAATAGGTCATTTTCATGGCAGTTTTTGGTCTCAATAATAATAATGGTGATGATGCTGATAATAATAATAGTTAATTTGACGTCCTTTGGGTGTGTTCGAGTGTTAAACAGCAGCTCAGACTCCTGTAATACACAGAACTGCAAACTCCAGGAATCAGTGTGCGCATGTGGTTTTGCCGAGTCAGGCAGTTTTCCAGCTTTCCGTCACTTTTACTGCGTCCGCTCGATGCCATGGGCAGACCTGGTTGCCATGACGACCTGTTCCTTTTTTTATGAGCATGCTGTGACACTGTGGTCACCCCCGACAACCATTCTAGATCTACAACCACCACAACAATGCTGACGTGGTGAACCTGAGAGACGGAGGTCAGCAGAATGTGAATCATTTTGACTTGGGTGAGTGCATAACCACTTAGCACGAGTAAACACTACTCCCGTTTTCTTCAGAAAATGTCAAGTTGTAGTTTTTGTATGGAGTTTGCATTTCTTTGCATGTCTGATTGCCCTTTCTCTCTGCGTCTTTGTTCTGTTCATCATTATAGAGGCATATCTCTACCCATCCCCAGCTGATCTACCTATCATTTTCACATCTCCTAGCAACAGCTCTTTAAAAAACTAAATATAACACTTGGTAAGGTGTCGCACCAGAGCCGTGTGTGTACATGCGTATGGTGCAGCTGTATGTTTCCATCCAGATCCAGCTGTGTCCATGGGCATTTGTGTGCTGTAACTCTCACTAAAGTATGACATTACACTAATTGTGCTTTCTGATGCCAGTCATCCCAACAAAGAAAAGTCCAGATCAAATTTCAGCATAAAATCAAAAGATATTAAACAGGTCCTATTTTATGACACTCTTTTCATGACAGTTAATCATATGCCATTCAATTGTGCACAAAATAATAATAATTTATAATATCATTAATACATATAATTTAGTTCGGTGATTCAAAGCTGAATTTTCAGCATCATTGCTCCAGTCTTCAGTGTCACATGATGCTTCAGAAATCAATCTAATATGCTAATTTATTATCAAGTTTGGAAACAGTTCTGCTGTTTATTTATTTTATTTTTGGAACCTGTGATACTTTTTTTCAGGCTCCTTATTGAATAAAGGGTTAAAAAGAACAACATTTATTCAAAATATAAATATTTTCTAACAACATACAGTACCGTTCAAAAGTTTGGCATAACTGCAGTTTTTTTGGTTTTAACGCAAGTATTAAAATAGAAAACCATTATTTTAAATTGCGATAATATTTTACAATATTGCTGTTTTTTACTATATTTTTTAATCAAATAAATGCAGCCTTGATGAAGGTAAGAGACCTGTTAAAAAACATTAAAAGTCTTACTAATCCCAAACAACCCATGAAACTCCCTTTTTTTTGTCGTACCCTGTTTTCTGCTAAATATTGTTTCATACATTGCATTATTTGGACGGCTAAGTGACGATGTGTTTTGTGGTCTGCGCTTGATCTTCGGCATTTAAAGGCAAAGCTTTAAATGAAACAGGAGTTGTTGGAACCAATCTTGATTAAACAGCTTGTGTTTAATCGGTGCCGGTGGCATTGTTCTGTTCCAAAAACGCTTTCTGTTTCTGGTGAAATGCTATTTTGGGACTTGAAATAACATTTGGGTTTGCAGAGTGAAAAACTTGATTTCACCAAGTCTTACGTCAGTCAGGAGGGACCATGAATATTTGATGATGCGAAGCAAAACATTTGGGCTCGGCTTATAAAAAAAGCTTGACATTTGCCTTCTCGGTTTTTGATAGCGACTGTTAAATCATCAATACCCAAACAGACGGCCATACCTGCCTCTTTTCAGAGCTCAGAATGAGACATCTACAGCTGTCCTGTCAATGAGAGATTATTTATCCTGCAGTGAGCTGCTGTAGTCCTGCGGGGCAGGTTGTCTGTCTGTGTGTCATTGACAGAGGCCTGGAGGGACCGCATCTCCCAGCATGCCGCTCTCCGGGGACAGGGCTCGTGTGACAGCTCTGCCTCAGGCGCTTGAAGAGACACAGAGAACTCCTCATCGTGATAGATAGCGACAGCTGAGAGCAGCTTTCTTCACTATCAGTAGCACAAAACCTGGATTATTTCCTCTTTCCTCTTTGTTTCATTCATGATCTGCTCTGAGATCAGTGCTGGTGCATCATGGGTTGCCACTGTTGACTCTCTGAGAGTCAGAACTAAGTTTGACGATCCGATGAAATGGTCTAGGAGATGTTTTTTGTTTAATCTTAAAGGATTTGTTCATCCAAGATTTGTTATCATTTACTCACCCTCATCATTTAAACCTGTGTGGTTTTCTCTTCTGTGGAAATAAAAGGAAATATGTTCTTTTACGTACAATAATAGTGAATGTGGACACTGCAAAATGTTAAAAAATAGTCAAAAGTACCGTTCAAAAGTTTGTTCAGTAAGGTTTTGTTTATTTTTAATGTTTTTGAAATTATAATACTGATTTTACAATAATAATTTGATCAAAAATACTTACATTGTGACATATAATTACAGTTTAAATTTGAATGTTTTCTATTTGAATAGATTTAATATGTAATTTATTACTTTGATGCAAAGCTGAATTTTCAGCATCATTGCTCCAGTCTTCAGTGTCACATGATCCTTCGGAAATCATTCTAATATGCTGATTTGCTGCAAGAAATATGTCTTATTATTATCAAGATTAAAATTAGTTGTGCTGCCTAATAATTTTTGTAAAAACTGATATATTTATTTATTTTTTGATGAATAGAAAGTTCAAAAGAACTTTATTTATTTTAAATATAAATCTTTTTTAACATTATAAATGTCACTACTCTTAATTTTATGCATACTTTAATGCATACTTGTTGAATAAAAGTTTTAATTTCTTTAAAAAAAAGACTGACCCCAAACTTTTGAACGATAGCGTATATACTGTATATTTGAATTAACTGTTCAGTAGGTTATTTTCTACACATTTAAATCATTTATTACTTCCTTTTTTATACAGTTTTTGTACAAAGTTATTATGTACATTAAAGATGAATAGTATTGAATAGAGAGTTTGCACAGTTGATTTTTGGGGGGTTGTAGTTTTGAAAAATGCGTTACAGGATGCAGTAAATGTGCAGTTGAGAAAAACAGTAGCTTGTGTTTGTGATGATTTCTGAATGGCTTCTCATTGCGGTTTAGTTTTCAATAAACGTGAGCTGAAGAGTTTTGCATTGCAACTATAAAGCATGTCAGCAGAGAAGACTGCTCTTGTTTCTCTCACGCTTTGGGCTGAACGCCTCTCTCTCTCTCTGTCTGCAGATGTTGTGGTTAACGGAAAGCCGTGTGACTGTGACGTGATCGCTGACTGCAGGGTCGGAGACGCTGTGCCGTTAGAGGTGAAACTGACCAACCGCAGCAAGAGCGCCGTCGGACCGTTCTCTCTGACCGTCATCCCCTTCCAAGACTATCAGAACGGAGTCCAAAACTACGACCTGCAGGATGCCGTCACTTTCATCGGCTCCAACACCTTCTACATCGGCACGGTGAGCTGATGACGCACAGCGGCAGGACACTGTCTGAGCCGGGTCAAATCCTCTCAGCTCTGTCACTGTCCACTTACAGATATGTTGATCAAGGTTTCTTGCAAAAGAAATCCTTTAGTTTTCCACAATCATTTTACAATGACTTTTACAATGTATATAATACATTGTATATATTGGTATACAAACCTTATACATTATTTGGCTTAAAACAGTCAACACTGAACACATCTACTTATTCTTCATAAGTATTATTTTCCACAAGTCATCAAAACTGTGCAAAAAATAGGGAATTGTGTAAAGACCCGTAAGGTTAAACAAATGAAAATTAATATTTTTCTTCATTTATTTGTCTTTATTTAAAAAAAAAGTGTTCACTCATAAACATTTAGATTAAAATGTTTTTAAAATCAAGAGATAAATTCAGAATTGTCACTTGTGTCCAATCTTTCTACAGGTAGTGTTTGTGAAATCATGACAGAAATACATAAATATATTTGTAATATTGCATAATAATTATTTTAATATTTATATGTAATACATTTTTAGATTTTAATATTTTAGTATTACTACTACTACTACGAGAAGTAGTAGTAATTACATAAACCTTTAAATTAAAATGTTTTTAAGATGATGTAAATCATAAATGTGGTCCTTTCTACCCAAACTTTTAACTGGTAGTTTATTGAAATAATGACAGAAATATATAAATGCATAATATATGTAATATTGTATGAAAATTATTATTATTTTGATGTTTATTACTATCATTACCATTATTGTTATTAATAATAATAAAACATTTAATTTAAACGTTTGTGTAATTTAAATTATTTATTTATTTGTATTGTACAAACAGTAATTACAAGCATTAATTCATAACCCTTTAGGTTAAAATGTTAAAAAGCATAAATTCAGTTATATGTATCAAAATTTTGAACTGGTAGTTTATGTGAAATTATTTCAGAAATAATATAATATTGCATGACAATATTTAATATATACAATTTTTTATATTTTTTAATTAATTAAATGGATGTTATTATTATTATATACTGTTGTAGTAGACCATTTTCCAAACACACGCGCGCGCACACACACAAAGTAGTGAATCACAAATAAAACGATGCAAAGTGAGATCTGAGCCCTTTTTGAGACCAGAAACAATGAAGTCCCATTCACTCTGTTCACATTTAAAGCGGTTTGAGTCTGGATGTTTTAAAGAGGATGGACTGTCTTTGCTTCTGCAGCTGTAAGACTTCTTTTTGCCGGCCACAGAACATGTTTGTGAGGAGTGTGTAGGTTGCAGGTGCTTGAGGAGTGTGATGTTCTCATCCGCAGGTGAACCCTACAGAGAACTCTGTGTGTGTGGGAGCTCTGCTCTTCTTATACACAGGTGATTTCTATCTGAACATCAAGTTCCAAGATGACAGCACGGCCCGTGACCTGCCGCCCGCCTGGTTCTGTCTGCCCAGCGTCCACATCAAAGCCCAGGAGCCAGTCGAAATCTGAACTCTGACCTTTGACCTGACGGGCTCAATAGGCTTTTGTAAGGGACCTGGGGGAGTTCTACTGTTTTTTTAGATGACTACTGAGCTGATCTGGATATTTATTGATTCTAGAGCGAGTGCAGTTCTAGTGTATGATGGATTTAGAGTTTGAAGATTCAATTTATGCCAAATCCTCCACCTTACTGTCCTTTCTGAACCCCTCATTCTCCACTTTAGAGACAGACTAAAGGATGAAGAACATGATTCAGGTAACCACTAAGTGAAAACATCTAAGGAGGTCTTTCAATGTAGTCCTGAATCGCTCTTTTTAAGTTATCGTGATTGTGGAGAAATGTAAAATGTGCTGGACTGCACAACGACGTCATGCTGCTAATACATGACACATTTTCAGCTCATATTTGCCCCCCAAATTACATTTGATTGAAGCCTGTTTTTAACCATATTTTTTTTGCATTATGACATTATTTTAATGCCATTTTTAAGAACATTTTTGCCTTATGTCTGCAGTCCTGCAATATTTTTTATATATTGCAATAATATATACAACAATAATTTGATACAGATTTTTTTTTTTATTAAACAGAAATAATCAACATACTAATCAAATAAATAAATAAATATAATTTTTATTTTATTTATTTATTTATTTTTGCATTATGGTAATGAGAGTAGGAAGGGTCCTAACTGTTATAAGAATAATTCACAATTCAAAAAAATCTTACTGGATAAAAACAGGCTTTTTAATAATAAAAAAAATTCCTTTTGATTTTGGGCTGAGATATGATCTAAATATGTTCTTGGCAGGTTTCTTAGGGGTTTGCCTTAATAGTGCATGTAAATATCAGTTTCATCTGTTACAATATTTTCATGTAGTATTGTAATTTTCAGCTTTTAGCACATTTGGATCAGTTTTTTGGGGGTTGGTGCATAAATGGATTTGTGACCGTGTGTGGGAACCATGACTTTGATATAGTTCGTGTAATTATGAAACAGCTCTAGTCTCTTGTATGTGTTTGCTTATGAATCTGATGTCCACTCCGCTGATGATTTTTATCTAATTATGAATCTAAGCTAAAGATTGGTATGTTGACTTCACTTGACTTGTTGAAATATTAATTAAAACCTCAAAATATATTCAAAATATAGTGGTTTGAAGAGTTTTTCAGGACTTTAGAAATAATTTCATAAATGTGTTTCAGGCCTGCTCTAAAATGCCAAAAACACCCAGACTTAAGACTGATCTTGAACACAACAGCTGATGAATATGTGCTGTTTTCACCTCATATTGTTCCAGGAACTGAGTTCATTTTTAAGAGGTGAGCTTTCTAGCAACCGATGATTGCTGGAAATGTGATATTAATGCTTTTATTGTGGTGTGGTCCAGCGATGATGATGCAAGAGGCGGCTGAAATGGTCTACATTATGTGCTGTAATGGTAAGTGATTGCATTTGCAGTAATTCGATTAGCATTAAACGTCCACTCGGGGATTTCAGCGCTGAGATTGTCTCAAAGTCCATCTGACCAAATTGTGTCTCTAAATCAGAGTCATTAACAGAAGAGGTCATTTGCTTTTAAAATGATTCATGTAGAAGTTCAGATAATATTACAATGGCCATTTTTGTAGAATGTTTAGGTTACAGAAGGAAAGGATCAATAACTAGATTGTCTAACAATATCAGATTTAAAAAACAAAAAAGTTTAGGGTTTGGTTGCATTGTCATGAAAAACTGGAGTCGACGGTATATTTTACAGTATATTTTGAAAATAATCTAAACCGCCATTAACAAGACGCTGCTTTAGGAGCAGAAACTTATGCAGTGTGTGAATTACTGTAAATAATAGGTCATTTATTAGATAAAGATAATTAAGTTTTTAGCAATAATTAAATAATTAATTAAATTAAATTTGTATAAATTAATTTATAATTTAATAATGTCCTTAGTTTTTCCTCGTACAAAGATAATAAGGTATACAACATAAGCTTGCTACCACTGGGGAAAAAAATACTAAATTATTGATTGTAGACACTGATTTTAATTTCAAATGTATGTGTGTTTGCCTGACGAATGTCTTTGAAAGAAATGTTGCTACTTTTACATTTTTGAATAAAGGGATATTAACAGTGTTCAGATCTTTTCTCTGTTTTTTAAATGTAAATGTGAAAAAATTCAATCTTGCATATAATTGTGAATTACAGGCATTTGAAATTAAATGCAGTATCTACAATCAATAATCTTCATAATTTAGTTTTAACAGGTTTTTTTTCTCCCAGTGGTAGCAATTAAGTTTACTTAATATGTTGTATAATTTGATACAATTATCTTTGTGCGAGGAGAGACTGTTAAGGACTTCTTTTTTTAAGTTTTCAAGCCATTTTTTATTATATTACTTAATTATTAATGAATACTAAATAGAAAAATATTTTTTTATATTTTTTACAGACCTTTACCTTTGTTTAAAACCTCCAAATGTTCAGACAGCTGCTCAAGACAATCAGCAGTGATCAAAGAGAAATGAATCATTTTAATGACACTTTAAACTTTTCATATTTATCTCAATTAGCATGAGTTAATGAGCCGGGATGCTTAAACACACACGAGTTCTGAATGATGAACCCAATAAATGCAGAATACTGAGTTTTACGGCCCAGACCTCACAACTTCAATTATGACTCTGTGTATGTGTGTCCTTGATGTCCATTTGTGTGTGTGTTTCCTTCATGTTCCGTCATGAATGAGATTATCTCAGCACAGGTTTCCTGACGTTCACTTTGATCTGCTCTGTCGCCACAGGATGGAAAAATTCAGGGGCTTCATCAAACACACACACACACACACACACACACACGAAAAACAGTGAAATTGCAGAATACTGTTTCTTAATCTTCTCAAGGGAATGAACCTCCACTAATGCTGTCATACTGTTCCTCCTAAATCTACAGCACATTCAAGGATGTCTCCGCTGGCCTGTGACCTCATCCTATCACCTTGAACTCGGTCATTAGGCAAGGCAAGTTTATTTATATAGTACATTTCATACACAGTGGTAATTCAAAGTCCTTTACATAAAAGGAAGTAAAATAGTCATAAAAAATAATAATCACAACAATAAAAACAAGGAATTTAAAAACAAACATTCTCGAGCTTTGTTCAAACTCTTCCGCACTAAGTGAAAAAAGCTTCCAAAACACCTAACTATTCCACTACTTCACCCCTGCTTACTCTGACCATCATAAACCAAACAAATAGAGCTCGGGGGTTAACTGATTAACCAACACACTTGTCTTTCTTTGCCCACATTCTCTTTACAATCACAGCACTTACTTTAGCCTTCTGTTTAAACTTTTAAAATGATATAAAAATTGATTTAAAATGAATTTAAAACAGCTAAGAATAGAACATGATTATACATAAAACAGTGCAATCAGTTCAGATGTAGCGCAGTGCTCATTCAACAAATGCACAGCTAAACAGATGAGTTTTGAGTCTGGATTTAAATGTGGCTAATGTTTTAGCACATCTGATCTCTTCTGGAAGCTGGTTCCAACTGCGGGCGGCATGATAGCTAAAAGCGGACTCCCCTTGTTTTGTGTGAACCCTTGGTATTTCTAACTGACTCTGATCTGAGTGGTCTGTTAGGTTTATATTCAGTGAGCATATATGCAATGTATTTAGGTCCTAGGCCATTGAGTGATTTATAAACGAGTAAAATAACTTTAAAATCAATGCTAAATGTAACTGGAAGCCAGTGTAAGGACCTGAGGACTGGTGTGATATGCTCAGATTTTCTGGTTCTAGTCAGAATCCTGGCAGCAGCGTTCTGGATGAGCTGCAGTTGTCTAATGGTCTTCTTGGGAAGGCCGGTGAGGAGACCATTACAGTAATCCACCCTGCTGGTGATAAAGGCAAGTTTCTCCAAGTCTTGACTGGAAACAAAACATCTAATTCTTGCAATGTTTTTGAGATGATAGTATGCTGATTTAGTTACTGCTTTGACATGACTGCTGAAACTAAGGTCTGTCTCCAGAATCACCCCAAGATTTTTGACTTGATTTTTAGTTGTTTGACCCCTAGAGTCAAGATATGCATTCACCTTGAGAACGTCATCTTTGTTTCCAAATGCAATGACTTCAGTTTTCTCCTTATTTAACTGAAGAAAATTCTGGCTCATCCAACTGTTAATTTCATCAGTGCATTGGAAGAGGGAGTCAATGGGGCTATAGTCATTTGGAGATAAGGCTAGGTAAATCTGGGTATCATCAGCATAGCTGTGATAGGTTCTTTCTCATTATTTGACTTAGTGGGTGCATATACAGGCTAAACAAGAGTGGTGCAAGAATTGAGCCTTGTGGGACTCCGCATGTCATGGATGTCCACTTAGACTTATGCTCTCCTATACTCGCATAATAACCTCTCCCTTCTAAGTATGACCTGAACCGCTTGAGTACCATCCCAGAAAGCCCGACCCAGTTTTCCAGTCTCTCTAGAAGTATGTTATGATCGACAGTGTCAAACGCAGCACAAAGGTCTAGTAGTACCAGCACTGATATTTTGCCAGAATCAGAATTAAAGCGAATATCATTTATTATCTTAATGAGTGCTGTCTCTGTGCTGTGATGCGCTTGGAAACCAGATTAAAAATTTTCCAGGGATCCTTTTGAATTGAAGAAGCTGTTCGGCTGAACTACCTTTTCGATAATCTTACCTATGAAAGGAAGATTTGATATGGGTTATTAGCATATATTTAAGCTTGAAAATGGCCATAGAAGAGATGTTTGTGCTAATGTCAGCTATAACACACTTATTGACAATTTGAATGCAACACGTAAATTAAGCTTAAATACAGTCATTTGTGTTCATGTGCTTGTATCCATTTCTGTACATTACAGTAAAAATTCACCATCAAAATCAGGTTTTTCAGGTAGTTAAATCAAGAAATTACAGACAATACAGAACAGAAAAGTATTGGGGTTTTTTCACATAGAATTTGCTTATAAAAACAGGTCTTCTTTCATACTATTCGAAAGAAAACATCCAAAATGCACATTTTAGTGTTTTATTACACTTTATTTGCATCTGTAATTACAGTACAAAAAATGAGTTCGCAAAATGAGTTTTTACAAATGCACTAAACCAGAAATTTCCACTTCAGTAGCACTTATATTAATCAAACTTGAGTTTTATTCTCATCTATATTCTGAAAGTTTTTCTGATCCTGATTTGTGTTGCATTTTATTCCTAAAATTTTGGCAAATTAGTATTTTCTGATTCATGCAGTGATGAAAAGAGATCCAAAATCCCCTCTGTAAAAACCTTGAACACTAATAAGCCAACAAAATGAAACAAGAAATTTGAGCCTGGCTTTGAATGTTTTAATTTCTGTCCTGGAAATATATGCAAATGAATACATATTTAATTAGATAATGAATCATTTGCATATGTAGTCATAACTTGTAGTCAAAAAATGTGAAAACTTGTAATATAAAGCATTCTCCTAATGTATGGGGGAAATATGTTGTATCTGTTAGTAAATATTTTACCCGATTCACCTGTAATGTCTCACCTTAAAGGTGTAGTTCACCAAAAAAAAAAAGGAAATTTGCTAAAAAATGTTAAGATATCAAACTCTCTCAAGCTATTCAAGATGTAGATGAGTTTGTTTCTACATCGGAACAGATTTAGATAAATTTAGAATTACATCACTTGCTCACCAGTGGATCCTCTGCAGTGAATGGGTGCCGTCAGAATTAGAGTCCAGACATCTGATAAAAACATCACAATAATCCACAAGTAATCCACATGAGTCCATAATAACCATCCATCCCCTGTTGTCCTCTCACCAAAATCCACCAACATCAGTTTATGACTGTTTTTGCTTGAGTCTGTGCTTGATCTGTGCATATTTCTCTCCTGATTCAGACAACATGACTTTTTCACTGCAGAAAGCAATAGTATGGATTATAGACTAGTATTTTAGCTAGAAGCAACAGATTGAAGTTAAAAAAGCCTTAATGATGGATCTGTTTCTTACAAACTTTCACTTCACAAGATGTTAACTGATGGACTGGAATTGTGTGGATTACTTCAGGATTATTGTGATGTTTTTTTATAAACTCTTTGAAAAAAAAAAAAAAAAAAAGTTGATCAAAAATCTGATCATTCTTATAAACAAAGTGAAATTTGAAGTTTTTGTCTCACTGTAGATATCTTGTTTATTTGCTACTAATTTGATTCATTGAAGTTCACAAACTTTGCAATTTTGGTTGTGATTTGCATACAGTGTATAGCTCAGTCTGTGCACAAGCCGTCTGATGCTCAGCCTATATAATGGTGATAGCATATGACAACGCAGAGTGCTTTCTCTCACTCTGCTTCAACCTAAACCTGAACTGTGCAGTGGTGAGTGCACACTTGTGTGGATTAAGTGCACTTTCACACACTCAGCAGTGAGCGTCAGCTGCTGGAGTGCTCTCGCAGCTCATGGAAGGAGAACCAGAGGCCGCTCAAGTTATTCTTGCTGATTCAGCCACTCCAGAAGAGACACTGAATGGTCGAGCGTACATGTGCTAATGTCCATTTCCCCCATTCAGCTCCTTCTCTTAGCCACGGTGTGCAAACAACAGTGCATTGTGGGAGACAGAGACTCGGCGGGTAGAACGGAGAGGCATTTGTGTGTGTCTGTGGGGTCTGATCCTGATCTCTGGCGTTGAGGATCTGACCGGATCTGGTTTGTCTGAGTGGCCTCTCTGTGCCTCTCTGTCTCCTTGACAACCACCTGTGAATGAGCGGGATTCTTATCAGTCAGCAGACAGCATCCTTGAGGCACTGCAGAGCCACAGTCACGTCTCTCTAGCTCTCGCTCTCACTGGATGTGCTGAACCAGGGCTTTCAACTGATGGGTCATGACCCCCAAAAAATAATGTAATAAATATAGGCCAAACACCTTTAATAAGGAGCTATTTATTATGGTGTTTTGGCCAATGTCTATAACTTGAAAGTTTGCTTGACATCATCTTATTCTCACAAAACATGATGTGACCCATACTCAACATTTATTATGGGTTCACATGCAACAAATATGAGCAGTGAAATATTTTTAGAAATAAAAAAATAATTGGTGACACTTTCTATGAAGCCCATATTTATAATTTATTATAAGAGAATTCTTAAGACATTATAATGAAAACCTGATAATGTTATATCATCTTATGAATATTCATAAGAACCGTTTTACTGTATTATAATTAGCGATTGACCAATATTGATTTTTTTATAACCGATACCAATTTGTTATTGTATACATTTTAAATGTACATGTGACAAATCATTTCATTCTTTCACTTTGATCCACAGACACTAATACACATTGTTCTTGCAGTTCATGGGAGACAGGGAGAGTGTCTCCATCCTTTGGCTCTGGTAACAAAAGATAAAAGGCTTTAAGCTAAAACATCGCTTTTTATATTATTTATTTATTTTCTGGCTTAAACGAACCTCTCTTTACTTGAGGGATTTGACCCATTCCTTCCTGCATGTAAATGAGCTCCAAAAAAACAGGAGTTCAATTAAATTCCATGTTTCCAGCATCTGAGCTCAGAGATTAACCTAAGCTTTCTCTCTCTCTATCTCTATCTCTATCTCTCTCAGCCACGCCCTTCATTATATGTGCCAGCACAGGTGTGAAGAGACAAAAAAAGATAAAACCAAAGATGGATCATTGAGATTAGGCAAAGAACAATCTCAGAGAAAAGGTTGCGCTTACACATGAGAGAATTTTAAAATTAATCTGCAAAGGTGAAAACAAGAGAAAAGACAGAAATGAATCTGAACTTTGGTCACGTGTTGGGGCGTGACTGATATCAATTTTTCATTCTTGTCCTGTAACAAGAAAACTAAAGTGCTGGTTTTGATGTTGTATTTCACACAAAGCCTTACAGGTGGGTAAAGTGAGGCTGAATCAAACATGCTCTCTGAAACACACTTCTGTATTAGACTGGTTTGGACAGTATTCCAGTGATTTGGTTCATTCAAATGGCTCATTCGAATGAACTGGTTCACTGGTTGATTCACCAATTGATATGAATTATTACACGCAAAGTTCCTACAAATCATTTTACTTGGCATATTGACTTCACTAAGGTTTTGAAAGAGGTCTCATATGCTCATCAAGGCTGCTATTATTTTTATGAATATTATAGTAATATTGTGAAATATATATATATTTTTTTAAAGAACTCTTTCCTGTTTTAAAAAGTAATTAATTCCTGTGATGGTAAAGATGAATTTTCAGATGAATTTGTCGCATGATCCTTTAAAAATCATTCTAATATATGCTAACTTGCCGCTCAAGAAACATTTTTATTACTATTTTCAATGTTGAAAACAGTTGTGCTGCTTAATATTTTTGTGGAAAGCAGGATACTTTTTTCAAGATTCTTTAATGAGTAGAAAGTTCAAAAGAACAGCATTTATTTCCAATAGAAATATTTTGTAATCTCATAAAAGCCTTTACTGTCACTTTTATCAATTTAATGCATCTTTACTGATTAGAAGCATTTCTTTCTTTTTTTAAATACATATAATAGGCTAATGCAATATATGTTCGTTTCTAAATTTCTGTTATGATGTTTAGTGTTCATCTGCTGCTCCCATTTGCTTTTTTTTTTACATTTAACTACCATTCTATATAGACTAATGCAATCAGATGCAACAATAATTTCTCAAATATTTATTATAATATATACAGATAAATTGAAAATTCATTCAATTGTATGAGATGACTGGATGCTTTCTACTGATTCCTTTTGAACTGTCATCAACTGAACTGCAGTGGTCAAACTATTGAAAATAGTGAATTAAGCTACAAACTCAATTATAATGTGCATTGCTTCCATCTAACATGTATTTTGTGGTGCAGCTCATCATATTAGTTGTGTGTTTCACTAGTTAGCAGTAACCCGATTACCTCTAAATATGTTCATAGATTTGTATTGAATATTATCTTTGGAATGGAAAAAATATATATTTTATTTGTAAACATCATACTTTTTCTCTTATTTTCTGTTAATGTCATAAAACTAGCGAGCTAAGCCAGTAGTACTGACAGTGTCGTGTAAAGTTGGCTGAAGATGTGAAAAGCAGAGGAACAGACAAACTTAATAAATTGAGTCATTTACGCAGGAACTGCTCCAATTGATTCAAACTCATGACTTTGAATCAGATCGCGCATTGAGAATCATTTGATTCAGATCGGGACTTTGGAGCTCGTATAGTGAATGAGTTAAGATTGGAACTTCAGAGCAGTTTCTTGTAACTTTTAATTCAGATCGGAACTTTAGATCAGGTTTGTAAATTCGTGATCTGTGCTCTAAAGTCACAATCTGAAATCATTATTCACATGGAACTTCAGAGCGCAAAGCACAAATCATTTTATTTAGAGCGGAACTTCAGAGCGGGTTAATGATTCTTTTGATCCAGATCAGAAATTTGGAGTGTGTTCGTGAATCATTTCAGGAATTAAATGATTTGTGATCCGCACTCCAAAGTCCTGATCTGAAATGATGGTTCGCGAATCATTAATCAGATGGGACTTCGGAGTGCAGATTATGAATCATGATTTAGGTCAGAATCTTTTGATTCAGATCAGAACTTCCAAGTGCAAATCACTTGATTTGGATCATAATACGGTGCAAGTTTGCGAATCATTTGATTTAGATCAGAACTTCGGAGCAGTTTCATGTATCTTTTGGATATCATTTGGATTGGAACTTCAGAGTCAGTTTGCAAATCATTTCGAGAATAGAGTGATCCGCGATACTCGCTTCGAAGTCCTGATCCAAAATGATGGTTCGCAAATCATTAATCAAATGGGACTTCAAAGCGCAGATCATGAATCATTTGATTTAGGTCGGAATTTCAGAGCAGGTTAGCTAAAATTTTGATTTAGATCAGAACTTCAAAGAGCAAATCATTTGATTCAGATCAGGACTTTCGAGCATGTATAGCGAACAATTGTTTTTCTGATTTCTTTTTTAACAAAACATCAGGTCATTAAAACAGTACAGTTATAAAACAAAACAAAGAGAAACAAAGTATACACAAATACAAATCCCTTAAGAAAATTAACCATGGTTTTTATTTTTTTGTAGTAAAACCATGGCTAATTTTCATAAAGAATAAAGAGAATAGGATGAAGATAGGGATGTTCTTTTCACTGCTTTAGGATTAATAAAACTTTAAACAGTTTCCATATACTTATCTAGATCAACTATGAAATGAAATTTAGAAATTTAGCGTAAATTTTATGTATGTGATATTTAGCATAGCAGGAAGCACAAATTAATTAAGTTATATTTTCCTGTATTCTCTTTCGAGTAGTCAAACAATCCAAAGAAAACATTTAAAACAGAAAGAAAAGTCATTTACAAAATGATAGGATGAACATTGAAAAAGCCCCCCTCAAATTGAAAAAGGTTAGAGAAAAACGTACTGCGCCATGGTACAACAGTTATACCCATTCTCTCTAGAAAGAAACTCGTAATCTTGAGCGCAAATGGAGAAAAACTAACATGGAAGTTTTTAGAATTGCGTGGAAAAACAGTATGTCCAGCTATAGACAGGCTCTAAAAGCTGCCAGGGTAGAGCATATCAGCAAACTCATAGATAATAACCAAAACAATCCATGGTTTTTATTTAGCACAGTGGCTAGATTAACAAATAAACAGACGCCACCCGATCTAAATATTCCCTCACAGTTTAATAGTAATGACTTTATGAATTTCTTTACTGATAAAATAGATAACATCAGAAATACAATAACAAATGTAGATTCTACTGCGTCTAGTATTTCAGCTTCATTCATCGCACCCAAAGAAAAACTGCCGTGCTTTACAACTATAGGACAGGAAGAGCTAAATAAACATATCAGTGCATCTAAACCAACAACATGTTTATTAGATCCTGTACCCACTGAACTACTGAAAGCTACTTACCTGTAGCAGAAAAAACACTTCTCAATATTATTAACTCATCGTTATCTTTAGGTCACGTCCCAAAACCATTCAATCTGGCGGTTATTAAGCCTCTTATTAAGAAACCACAACTAGATTGTAATGAACTGGCAAATTACAGACCCATTTCAAATCTTCCGTTTATGTCTAAAATTTAGAAAAAGTTGTGTCTGCTCAATTGTGCTCCTTGCAAAAAAATTATCTCTATGAAGAATTTCAGTCAGGTTTCAGGCTTCACCATAGTACAGAAACTGCACTTGTTCAAATTACAAATGACTTACTTCTTGCTTCAGACCAAGGCTGCATCTCATTGCTAGTATTACTTGATCTTAGTGCTGCGTTCGACACTATAGACCATGACACACTCATAGATCGATTACAAAACTATACTGGTATTCAAGGGCAGGCTTTAAGATGGTTTATATCCTACCTGTCCGATCGCTACCACTTTGTTCATTTAAAAGGAGAGTCATCACAATTATCACCAGTAAAGTATGGAGTACCACAAGGATCTGTCCTAGGTCCTCTTCTATTTTCAATATACATGTTGCCTCTTGGTAATATTATTAGAAAATACGGAAATAGTTTTCATTGTTATGCTGATGATACTCAACTATATATCTCAACAAGACCAGATGAAACTTCTAAACTATCTAAACTAATAGATTGTGTAAAAAATGTAAAAGATTGGATGACCAAAAATTTCCTCCTATTAAATTCAGATAAGACAGAGATATTACTTATTGGACCAAAAAAACAGTACACAGAATCTCTTGGATTACAATTTTCAACTAGACTGATGTACTGTTACGTCCTCTAAAGTCAAAAATCTGGGTGTTATATTAGACAGCAACTTGTCCTTTGAAAATCATATTTCCCATGTTACAAAAACAGCATTCTTCCATCTTAGAAACATTGCCAAGCTTCGAAACATGCTACCTGTTTCTGATGCAGAAAAGCTAGTTCATGCATTCATGACCTCTAGACTGGACTATTGCAATGCACTGCTAGGTGGTTGTCCTGCATCTTCAATAAACAAGCTACAGATAGTCCAAAATGCAGCGGCTAGAGTTCTTACCAGGTCAAGAAAATATGATCATATTACCCCAATTTTACAGTCTCTGCACTGGCTACCTATTAAGTTCCATATCATTTACAAAATATTATTACTTGCCTATAAGGCCCCAAATGGTTTAGCTCCTGCGTACCTAACTTGTCTTCTACCACGCTACAATCCAACCCACTCCCTAAGGTCGCAAAACTCTGGACTTTTGGTAGTACCTAGGATGGCAAAGTCCACTTTTTCACATTTTGCTCCCAAACTCTGGAATAGCCTTCCTGATAACGTTCGGTGTTCAGACACACTCTATCTGTTTAAATCTAGATTAAAGACACATCTCTTTAGCCAAGCATTCACATAATGCATCTTATAATCTTGTGCTGCAGTTATATCTGATCAAATGTACATTATTATTATTCTTTAGCTTGAGTTGAACAAATTATTTTTGCTTAGATGGAACAGCAGCTACGCTAATTATGTCTCTATTTGTTTCTCTGATTAACATCCCGTGGTAACTAGGAATTACAGAAACTTCAGTCTGGATCCAACCCTTAAATGATCTGAGATGACCGAACACCTGAGAAAAGATGATGCCAACCCCTCAGAGGACCTCAGAGGATGCCAAAGCTCAGACAACATGCAGAATTACCAAATTTGGCCATAAGTTAAATATATTAAAGTTCTGCAATATATAAATATATTGTGGAAACTTAAATTCCTGTAGAGCTGCTTTGCAACGATTTGTATCGTAAAAAGCACTATACAAATAAACTTGAATTGAACATTTAAAAAAATCTGACCAAACTTTTTCTGTGTGGGTACACTGCCAAACAAGTGAATGACATCTTCCTCAAAAGATTGACAAAAACAGCAACTTGACACTTCAGTAACTGACTATTATAATTACTATTATTATATTTTACAGGTGTTCTGACCTACAGCGCTTTCCTCTGAAGTCCGTTCTTCATTAAGCAGTCATCTCTCTCCCTTTACACATCTAGAAATATCTTCCGTGTGTGTCTGTGTGGGTGGCTGTTGTGGGGGGTTTTGAAATGTGAGAAAATGAAACTAAACTTAGCTGCAGTAGGCTACATCAGACAGAACATTTACCCTGTATATGTGTTTATAAACTTTATAGCCTGTAGATGCCGAGTGTGCGTCAGTGTCTGCTCGCGCCCAACGTGTCTTTCTGCATGTTTACAGAAGGATTGTTCATGTTTGATGTTGATTCATTTGCTGAAACTCTCAGCATACGGCGTTAATGTTTACGTAAAGGTTGTGTTTGGTTCCCTTGGTGTAACTAGACTGAAATTGATCTGGTCTGGTTCAGGATGAGTTGGGCAAAAAACGATGAAAAACAGTATAAGTAAAAAAATCCAAAAGTACAATGTGGGTGTTTGTCCACCTCACGATGTGAGATGTAGTGCGCTGTGTAAGAGGATAGTTTCACAGTCACAGAGATGGATTAAAGGGATAGTTCACCAAAAAATGAATGTCTGATTTGCATGATTTGGCCTGATTAGCATGATTGTTTTCCTACAGCAGCAATAGCCACCTTAGTTTGCAAGCGGACGTAATCGTCTGTTAATGCACAAGACTTCCAATTCGTTAGTGCATCCTTATTCTTTATTATTATTGTTATTCTTAAACGCTTAAGTAAGTTTATGGGCGAGACTTCCGGTTCATTCGCCGCCGTAAGGAAATAACGAGAAGAATAACAATGTGCAGTAACCTAAACGCTAAAACGGTTTGCACCACAAGCCAGTGTGTTCAGTAAGACAGTGGCGTGCACAGACCTCTGGAGGGGCAGGAGCGAAATGGTGTTACGAGGGCACAATCGCAGACCGGAGGTGGGGTGTTGTTCCCCCTCGGCTAGGGGTAACACGATTCACGATTTTATCACGATTCTTTGTCATGTTGTTTTTTTATTTTGCAAGCTGTTTGAGTAGTACAGCCAAACTAATTTCCCTATTATAAAGACAAAGCCTTTCAAGGTAACAAAATATAAAAAAGTGTGGCGGATATTTAGGCCAAAGTGGGTGAAGATAAAAATTGTTGTCATTATTTTATCTTTGCTATTAAAAAATTTGAACAAAGATACACATTACAAATACACATAATATACAAATAAAATAAACAGTGTTTTATTTTCAGGTATGCGACAATAGGTGTATTTAGCAGGAGCATTCAATAAACTGTATGAACAAATATAAAAATAAAACGCTATATAGATTGATTCCTATTAAAGCAACTATATTAACGTTTTTCAGTCAAGAGTAGTGAGTGATTTTTCTCTTTGTGTTTGGCGTTTTATTAACATTAAAGGAATAATTCACCCAAGAATTAAAATAGGCTAGTGTTTTATTTTTATACCTTCATTTACTCACTCAAAAGTTGTTTTAAACCTGAGTTTCCTTCTTCTGCTGAACATAAACACTATTTTGAAGAAGGTAGAAAGAGAAGAAGAGGTTTCTCAGTGAATAATGACTTAAATTTTGGCCTGTTTCTCACAAAACATATTTTTATGGTGTTTTGTGGATCGCTTGATGGTAATGTGGATACTGTGTACATTAGTTGTATAGAAAATAGCAGCCTGGACATTTTGCAAAACATCTCCTTTTGTGTTCTACAGAAAAAGATTTGTAACAACATGTCGGTGAGTAAATGATCACAAATATTTCATTTTTGATGAACTATTATTCCTCTATAGGCCAAAGCTAGGAATTTACAACAGTGTGTGTACTTGTGCATTACAAACTCTGTATTTGTTTTGTTATTAAATATTTTTAGATGTTGAGAGTGTGCTTATATATTAGAGAAGTATTATTTAAATTGTCTTTACTCTTTATATCATCATAAACTTCCGCTTACACCAGGAGACTGCAGAAATTTTGGGACAGGACCTACATTTACCTACCAAAATACTCTTTTGGTGTCCAGCTCACTACCGTTATTTTAGTCACAGGATCCTCACAGATAGATGCTCTGAAAACTGAACTCTTTTCAGAAGGTCCAAATGCATTTTTTACACTGGCACAACAGTTTTTGATTAACCCATAATTTTTAATGTCCAGATGTCTACATCAGTTTATCTGATCATTTTATTCAGACACAGGTTGTGTTTTGTATAGAGGAGACCAAAGCAGTATACATTCAGACAAGAGCTGTCTACTGTATATTATGAAGATAAAATTTAACCTAAAGGTAAAGGGTATTCTCAGGACAATGTCTAATGGAGATGGAGGCTGAAGAGGGGAAACAATATACAATAATATCAGGGCAAGTTGTCACATGCAATTTTTCACAATTTATTATTTTTCCATTTGATAACCTTTTACATGTATTCTGTTACAGAAATTGTTTCAGAATTGTTTTTACTGTTTAAATGTAGCATTAAAGCCTATAACAGGCTGTTTAATTACGAGTTTCATTGAGTTCTCTATACCCCATACAGTGTATCAACATTCCCCAGACATAGGGTTTAATGTGTGTTAAATTAACTGTTTCTTTTCCTCTCTCTAATCGTGTTAGAAATGTTCACTGATAAAAATGATCATATTTTACTGGCTCCTGTGGTGAACTAATATTTACCCATATGGCTGCTTGGCACATTCTCACGCGTAACATATGCGCGCGCGCGCACAAAAGTTCACACAGGAATAGTATCAAAGCGAGTTTTATTATGGGAAGTGGGTTTTTATTGATATATTAAAATAAAAAATAAATGCCATTAAAAACTGTCCATTAGGGCTTTCTGAGATTTGAATAGCTATTGGGTTTAAAAAGTGTTTGATGCATATTTTCAGCATAAAATAATATATTAGACCGGATTTAACGAGCAGCTGCTCTTTATGATTTACGCTAAAAATAGTCCATTTTACCTGAATTCCCTCTTTTTCCTAGGTCACCTGTTGAGAAGGTGCAAATTGCATAAATGATTTCAAGCTGAGATCATAACACACACGCGCTCTCTCAACGTGTGTCTTTAGTGTGGAGTGTCTCCATGTGTGTGCGTTTTGGTGATGCGCGCGCATTTTTTCTTAGGCTGGCACACACCGAAGTCTGTCAGCGGACGCTTGCGGTGGCATACCGTGACAGTGCAGCTTTACCGAAGCGAAGCCAATTGAGAGTCGAGCCCATCCATCCGTCCATCCACACGTTACCGGGGAAACAGATGGGCACGTTCGCGCTCGGACCTGTTGTTCATAGGATCATCAAGCTCAGCGTTTCGGCGAAGCCACGGGAATAAGTGAGTTTCTCCTGGGTTGGATCACGTTTGGAGCATCAGTCGTGCGCTGCGCGTCTCCGCCGCTCATCAGATGCTGCTGCTGCTGCGTGTTCAGGGGTCCTCATCCGGTACCACCGCCATTACTCACGCACCGGCGGAGTGAGAACAGCTGAAGATGATCTTCAGATGAACAGGTCGGGGAAACTTTTTCTGGAGGATGTTCGGGGAAGTTTGGATATCTGATGGCCACGACGATGAGTTTGTTTAACCGTAGCGGAGAATGAAATTTAACAGGTGCGTAATTGTCACTCGAGCATGAATCCCAGTGGCTTCTGGCGTCTTCTCCAGTTCAGAAGCTCTTTGGAGATCACGCGGGGAGCGCGCTAGTTGATGGCACTGCGCTCCGGGAGGACTTTGCTGTGGTTCGGGCAGGTTTTGCGCAGAGTTTCGCGGCTGCAGGGCTTGTGGTCCCGGCGCTCCAGCAGTCTGCTGTGTCTCTCCACCAACCAGGACCACGATCAAGGGACTTGTTACAACCGCAACCGGTGTCCGAAGACGCAGCAACAGCAGCACTGCACCTATCCGCCCTTTCCAGACTGCTGCTGCGCCTTCCCGGGGGATAAGAGGGGACATGAACCCCTCAGCCGCCGGTTCCTGGTGGCCATGAAGAGGCAGAACGTGCGGACGCTGTCCCTGATCGTCTGCACGTTCACCTATCTGCTGGTCGGGGCCGCGGTGTTTGACGCGCTCGAGTCGGACTTCGAGATGCGGGAGAAGGAGCAGCTGGAGGCTGAGGAGAAGCGCCTCCAGGGCAAGTACAACATCAGTGAGGATGACTATAAAAAGCTGGAGAGCATCATCATGGAGGCCGAGCCGCACAGAGCAGGGGTCCAGTGGAAATTTGCAGGGTCCTTTTACTTTGCCATCACTGTCATAACCACTATAGGTGAGTTTCGGCTGCTTCTCCGCGTGTCTTTCGCGCGAGGTGGCGAAAAGAGTCTCGTTTGGATATAAACGTGTGGTTTATTAGAGAGCTTTTTTGCACTTCGCATGGTGTGATGATGGACGTCGCGTGGGGTACCTGGTTAATCATTTCAGCGGGAGGAAAAGTCCAGACTGGGGTCTGTCTGGCGAGATGAAGGGACATTATTAGTGCGGGACCCTGAATGCGCAGAAAAATCACTGTTATTATCGCACCACAGGTGTGTCATTTGTTGCGTAATTTCAGAAATCACAAAAACTACATAAATAACTAGTCAAGCAAGTAGTTTATAAGCTCTAAGGCGATTATTTGTAGCTACATTTCTAACCTAATTGTTGAAATCGTCACTTTATGTATTGCGTAAAGTGACAAAATTGCAGTTGACTTTATATTAAAATAGCTTGAAATGACATTAAACTGTACTTTAAAGTCTCTTTGATTTTGTTCATGTGTTTTCATATTGAGATTTTAATGTGCACGAGCTGCTGAAACATTGTATAATGTTCTTTAAAGAGATATGGGCATACTCATTACTTTTTAATTTTTTTTAATTAAGATATAAAACATTTGTCAATATGGCATGATTATCTGTATTCACGGGCAGCATATGTAATAGTGTGGACTGTAGTGAAGTTTGTAGTTCAGCCTTGTGCCGTGGTGCTGAAAGAACAGCTCACCGAAACAACAGTCAACGTGAACGAGCGCCGCACGACATAAAACATTCATAATGCGTCTTTATGATCAGGCACCATGACAGTTCATATGAGGACATGAGACGTGCTGGAGAGGCTCGGTAATCTCTCTCGCACAGACACACGCGCTGAGGTCAAATGAAGGCCAGAGTTTTGCGTCTTGCAGTATTGTATCACTGATTGAGTTCATTTCTCAATGCATCACCATTCAGTGTCATTAATGGATCAGTAGAAGCGCTGTAAAATCAATCTTGATGCAACAGGTGCAGGCTGCAGCTACAGCTGGGTCGCCCCTCACTGATCGTGCACATTATTATTGCAGCACTGTATTGATATTCCTCAGGCATTCTGGTGCTTTGTTTTAAGTATTAAACTTGTGCAATTAATGCACAGTGTTTAGACTCCATTCAGATTTTGAATTGTAGATTCGGTTTTGACTTCTAAATCTAGATGTATCTGCATATTGATTGGTCTTTTCTTTATTGCTTCTGCTGAAGCATCTATAGCCACTGCAAAGATGATTCCGAGTGTCATGACGACAGCAAAGCAGCATTTCATTTAGAACCAAAGACTATAACTGAAACGCGTCTCAATCGTCAGCACTATTTCTGTGCTGCTTTGCAAGAAATCTAGCTTAGAAATACAACTCTGCTGCACCAAATATTCTCTCTCTCTCTCTGCCGCACACGCTCAGGTGCTGGTTTCCTTTCACAGGTTGAACATGTTGCTTTTAAAATCAGTGCTGGTCTTTTATAGGCCTTACATTTGAATGGCTAGCGTTCCTTTTTTTTAATACACACTAATTTTACTGCTCCTTCATTCCTGTAATGCAGCACCTTTCAAATTCTTTTCTGTTCAAAGAAAAGTGTAAACTAGACTTATATATGTGCTCTGGTCAACTATATACATTTTAATCTGACGATTTACGTAATGGAATGAAAGCAGGGCATAAATGAAGAGGGTTTTATTCACCTTTTTGAAATTATAAAATTTTCTGTCATTTTATTAAACGGGATGGAGTGAGAAATCAATGAGAAATCAGAATTTCTCAAATTCATCACTATTTGATGATGATGTCACTTCCCATTTCCTGGAGGATGATGTCATCATGAATTTGCTGGTTTGAGAGATTGATGTCATTGACACTGATTCAATGAGATTGAAAAACTATGAGTTACCAATTAAAGCAATATTCTGAAGAAATATTATTTAATTGGGAAATATTTCTTAATAAGTAGTAAATCTACCATGTTAAAATTAGTACAGCATCCAAAGACATGACAAAAATAATAAACAAGGTCAGAAATGCCAACAAAATGAACAAAAATGCCTCATAGAGAATTATTTTATTTTTGCTTTTTTTTTGTGTTATTTACATTTTAACATTTGATATATTTCAGAACAGTTTGTATTGATTTGCGCATGCCTGTATTTATTTTGCATTCATTTTATTTTTATTTACCTTTTAACATTTGATATAATTCATAACATTTTATTTTTATTTTTAAAAAACTTCAAAATTCACCCCATGTTTACTGTGAAATTGTAGACAAAAGTTAATACAAATGAAACTAATATGATTTCCATCTTTAAAAGAAATGCGAGTTCAATAATATTTTGAATCGTATTTGATGTGCACATGTAAATGTTCTGCGCCAGCTCAGCAGTGCATGTTGCGTGTCCACACAACAGGTCTACTGTACAGAATGTACTTGAATGTTGGTACTCAGTTTGTTGACGGTGTTTTAGTGCTGTGTGAACAGCAGCTCTTGTGTATAATGAATAAGCATCCCGTTCTGTTAAAGGACACTAATGCACATCGTGTGTTCTGCGGTGTGCGTTTGTATACAGTATGATCACGAGAAACACACACGCATATGCAGGTGAGCACACAATGATGTGGACTGAATAAACTCTCTGTTGCTTTGTGCTTGTTATTGCTGGTTATTTGCAGATCATTTGCATATAGCTATTGGTTTTGATTATTTTTTTTACTAATGCATCACTGATTTGCTCCTGTGGCTTCATAAAGCTTTCTTTCCTGCTTTACCATTGTATTTCAGTGATGTTTGGCCATATACTATGGTGATGATACCATGGTAAATTATTTTTTTCTTTGTTTTGGCACAGCAATGCTTTTTGATTATATGGATATGCTAATCATTCAGTACTTTGGTTTATTTCAAAGTAGCATGGTTTTTACCAGTATTGGATGATTTAAAAGCAATGCTGAATATAATCTTTCTTTCTTTATGGTGATTTTAATGAATTTGTGTTTTGGATGATGGTGCAAAATCTCTAGACATCCTCATTATCTCATCTGTGTGTATCATCGCATTGTTGAGAAGGAAAAAACTGTGTGTGTGTGTGTGAAGCCACACCTCAGCAGGACAGCGACAATACTGCAGTGCACTACGTGTGTGTGTGTGTGTGTGTGTGTGTGTGCATGTGTGTGTTTACACTACTGCAGTATCGCTCAAAGCATCCTAAATCTGATGATGATTATATTAGTAGTTCAGTATGAAGTGCAAACTTAACTTTCCGTACCACCTGTTATGTATTTGAGATGAATTCTGGTTTTGTAATTGAAATAAATATGGATAAATAAATGTTTTTAATTCCAAATACAGTAAGACTGGTAAAGCAATGTATTAGATTAGTACAGTTATGAATTGCCCAAATAGCCTGAATAGTGAACACATAATGTTGTGGACTGAATAAACTGTGTTGCTTTGTGCTTGTAATTGCTGGTCATTTGTTGATCATTTGCAGATCATTTGAATATAGCTATTGGTTTTGATTACATTTTTTACTAATGCATGCTCCTGTGACTTCATACAGCTTTCTTTTGTGCTTTACCATTGTATTTCAGTGCAGTTTTTTTTTAATTCCATATACAGTAAAACTGATAAAACAATTTATTAGATTAGTACAGTTAGGAATTACTTTTATAGTCAGAATAGGTTTATTTGGTTTAAGTGAGATTGAGATTATTTTTGATTTATGTGGATCACACTTCAATCAGACTTCTATCTTCACGATGTAAAAATGTACCCTATTTCTACACCCTCAGAAAAAGGTACAAAAGCTGTCACTAAGGTGGTATCTTTTCAAAAGGCATAAATACATTGTATATTTGACTTATGTGCACCCTTTAGGGTTAAATAAGGTACAAAAGTGTACCTTTTGAAAAGTTTTGAAAAGCTTTTGTACCTTGAGTGCATTAAAAACACTTTTCTGATTTCATCCAATCAATTCCTGATTGGATAAAATTGGATAAAATCCTCAATAAGTCTGATTATGGAAGTAAAATGAGTTATTTTTTTTTATGTTTTTTTTTACTTGACTTTTTTTCTGAAAGTTTAGCACAAGCCATCTTATGAATTCTATTTGGAAGTGTCAAGAACCATCAGCATATATTAAATTACAAATCATGAATCATGCACGTTTAAAGTTCATTCTTCTTGTTTCTCTTTTTTGACCTCTATAACACGTTTTTGATTGTGGTTTATTTAGCGCAGTGCTTTATTTGAGAATAATTCTGCCTAAATTGCTTTTTAAATCCTAAACAATCAGTAATTTGGCGGGTGAGATGTCAGGGTCAGGGCTTAGATGAATGCTGTATAATTGTATTATTCAGTTCAGTACAATGAATTGAATTGAGCTGGCACATTCAGTCCATCACTGCTGAATGCATCTTCACAGAAATGGAGAATTGTGGTCTATATTTGAATTGATCTCTTGAGTTTGGATTTTGAAATGGATCTGGCTCCATCCTCAAGTGACCAGGTGGCTCAGCTTGGCACGTAAACACGTACATTAGCAATGTAAAGTTTCAGCATGAACGCAATTCGCCTCTTTCCATTCTGATAGAACATTCAAGCAAACACTCAAGCTGTGAGACAAGAATGGGCTGTATTTAAATCTTTTAAAATAATATTAATTTCATTATATAATTTTTTTTACATGTTATTTTTAGGAATGCAATTGATACTCCAATGAAATTTTCTTCAAAACAAGCACAAAACTAAATCTAATGTAATTTGCTTCAAACTGCTTTAGTTTGTGTTGTTACTTGTCCATTGAGAAGTTCAAGCGAGTGACTCAGTTTAGAGGTTTAGTATGTTTGTTAGTATGTTAAAAAAAGGGTCCAAAAGTTATATTTTTTGTGTCTTATTTACATTTTAACCTGTGATGTATTTCATAAAATATTATATATATTTTTATATTTTTATATGCATTTACATTTTACGATTTCATAATCAATTTATTATTTATTTTTGTTTATTTTATTTACCTTTTAACAGATGATGCTTCATAATATTTTATGTTTGTTTACTTTTTAACATATGATGTTTCATAATATTTTATGTTTATTTACTTTTTAACATTTGACATTTTATTGATTTTATTTTATTTACTTTTAACTTGATATATTATATTTTTATATTATGCTTTTATACTTTTTAGCATTTGAAATATTTCTAATATTCTATTAGCTTCACCCTGATCCTTGTGCATTCACAGCTATTTGTTTGATTTTATAATTAATAGTTATAATTTTTCATATTGTCTGTTTATTGATTTAACTGTAGTATTAGTAACTGTAGTATTAGACTTTTATATTAATATTAATAAGCATAAGGTTAGGTTATAAGTAACAGATATAATTGTTCAGAGTGACAGCTTATTTAAGTTTATTCATTTGCCTGAAATATTAAACTTTCCTATTAATGTTAGTAAATATGTGATGGGTGCTTTTATAGGGTTAGGAAAAATGTATAGATATACTATATAAAAACATATGTAGAAATATACAAGTACAAAAAACAACATTTAGGGTGCAAATATTACCCCTTTTTATATTCCTCAAAATATTACCCAAAAGTAATATTTATCTTTAAAAGAATCATTACCTGAAATAATGCATTCATAAGCAACAGTTCACACACTTGTTGATTTTTAACTGTCTGTCTATCTATCTATCCATCTATCCATCTATCCATCTATCCATCTCTCTATGATTCTTTGCATTTCCTAAGCTCTCTGAGCACAGTTTGAGTGACAGTATGTTTTTAATAATTAACAGATGCATTAGTTTTGATGCATAGAGGAGGCCGTGGATGTGCGGTAGTGTGTGTATGCATGTGGGGGGTGGAAATGTCAGAGTATCCTGGAGCCTTGGTTTCCGTGGAGACACTGTGTGTCTTGGTCATGTGTGCGGCGCTAACTCGGCGTCGAGCAGATTGCGCAGGGAGCTGGTTCCCCTTGCCGTGATTAATTGCTCGGAATGTTTCCACCTTTCCGCAGAGGCTGAGTGCGTCTGAGTTCATGAAGCATGTGCTGTTCCGTACAGAGGCGGCCTTCCACTGGCCATCACGCTTTACCACGATACACTGCTCCGGGGCTGTTTGGAGAGCTGGAGGCAGTGGAAAAGACGCTTCTGTTTGTTTGCAATCTGAATTTATAGAAACTAAAGCTGTTTGAACTACAAGCAAATACTTTCTGAAATGTCAAAATAATTATTAGTTATTTTGCTTTGTTGGCAGTGGTGTAAAGGAAAAATGCAGACAGGCACATTTCCAGCCCAACCAGTGGCAGCAGCACAGTAAACTGGCCTTGGACAGTAAGCTGTAACAAGGTCAGAAATGAACCAAGGCTCTGGGAAAAAATACCAGCAAAAGCAACAAAAAATATCTTATACTCTATTTCATTCATTCATTTATTTATTTATTATGTTTATTTTTACCTGTTAACATTTGATGTATTTCATAACAGTTTATGTTGATTTAAGTTGATTTTGATTAACTTATTTAACTTATTTTTATTAACTTTTTAACATTTAATATGGCATATTCTATTTTTATAAATATTTTTTTAAAATATTTTTTATTTTGATGTTTATATTTTTGTACTTTTTAACATTTCATATTTTTATTATATTATTATTTTATTTACCTCTTAAAATCTTATGTGTTTCATAAGTGTACTGTATATTGAACTATGCATTTGTTTATTTTACATTCGTTTGTGTTATTTTTTATTTTTATTTACTTTTTTAACACTTGATCTATTTCTTATTTTATTTCTATTTACTTTTTTATCACTATTTATTTTATTTGTTTATTTATTTATACTTGTTAGTATTTGGTGTGCATTTATTTTTTATTCATTTATCTATTGTTATATTTATTTTTATTATTATTTATGCTTTTTAACATTTAATGTAGGCGTGCTTCATAATTTGAAGTGTCAGCCCGATCCTTTGCATTACTTATTTATATATTGTTTGCACAACTTATTTGATTTTATAAGTAACTGTTATAAATGTCAGATGATGTCCAATGTTCAGGTGGAAAATTTAAGTTAATTGAGTTAATTGAAGTATTAGAAATAAGTATAAATAAGTAAGTCACATGCTGTCTGTGTCTGTGTGTGTGTGTGTGTGTGTGTTTTATAGGATTAGAAAAATATCCCATACTAAAGGTATGAAAAATGCTCTTAACACCAAGTCTAAGGGGGCAATTATTAAGTTAATTTCCGATCTTCTGTCTTATGTCCACTTACCTGCTTAGAGCAAATCAGTTAGGGCGAACGCTACATCACCTAATTAATATTTCTGATGATAAGAGCTATAATAAGTCCTTCTACACTTTTCAGATCAATATTATGCTCCTGATTGTGTGTATCCTGGTACTACCATGAGTTTGGAGGGGATCTGTTCGACAGGCCAGTGTTTGAGAAACCAGTCATGATTCCCTTTGGTGACGTCAGTGGCACAGAAACAATACGCTTCACGTTCCCAAACTGTTCAAGACTCCATCTGGCTGTGCAAAAACACAAGAACGTGCCGTGTGTGATCGGCTCTTGAACGGCTGATGTCATTCATTCTAGAGTTTTAGTTCTCTAGAGCATGTGGAAAATGTAGCAATTAACATTCCCGTCATGAGCGTTCTCGTTCCATAAAGCACAAACGCTTGATTGCACAAAATGTAAAGTTTGTAGCGAGCGGCAGCATCTTGGATCAACAGCAGTGGCTTTCATCAGCATGTTACTGTGGAAGCATTAGACCGCTCACACTCCTTCTCTCTGCTGCTATTTTTAGCTCCAGCTCTACAAGCCCACAGTCACACTCGGTTGCTTATCCAATAAAGCTAAATCGATTTTATACTAATTTCCAACATGCTCTGCGTATCTATAACTCATATAGACTATATCATCTGATGGAAGATCCTTATAGCAACCAAAATAAGAGCTAATCGACACGATTAAGGCATCTATCTATCTATCTATCTATCTATCTATCTATCTATCTATCTATCTATCTATCTATCTATCTATCTATCTATCTATCTATCTATCTATCTATCTGTCTGTCTGTCTGTCTGTCTGTCTGTCTGTCTGTCTGTCTGTCTGTCTGTCTGTCTGTCTGTCTGTCTGTCTGTCTGTCTGTCTGTCTGTCTGTCTGTCTGTCTGTCTGTCTGTCTGTCTGTGTAAAAGTACCTTGTATATAGAAATGTACCTTCTATGCATTTATTTAGGAATATAGCATGGTAGTGCACTGTAAAACCTGATAAGTTAAGAATACTCAAAACATTTGAGGAAATGTATTGCTTCCATAAACAGCTCATTCATTCTGATCTTTATAATTAAGTGCTAGTTAGCAAATTCACACTAGCAAATGCTAATGTAGTTATCAAAATCATACATCATACACTTGCATGTAATTAGTCATACAACATGCAGTATATATAGTCTTTAAGTTTTGCTGTCCATCCTCAACCTAACCACAGGCTCTACTCTTCACCATAATGGTAACACTACAAAACCAACATAAACAAAACCTATGCAAATCCTAACATACAACATTTAAGTGCCAACTTACACTCACCTAAAGGATTATTAGGAACACCTGTTCAATTTCTCATTAATGCAATTATCTAATCAACCAATCACATGGCAGTTGCTTCAATGCATTTAGGGGTGTGGTCCTGGTCAAGACAATCTCCTGAACTCCAAACTGAATGTCAGAATGGGAAAGAAAGGTGATTTAAGCAATTTTGAGCGTGGCATGGTTGTTGGTGCCAGACGGGCCGGTCTGAGTATTTCACAATCTGCTCAGTTACTGGGATTTTCACGCACAACCATTTCTAGGGTTTACAAAGAATGGTGTGAAAAGGGAAAAACATCCAGTATGTGGCAGTCCTGTGGGCGAAAATGCCTTGTTGATGCTAGAGGTCAGAGGAGATAGGGCCGACTGATTCAAGCTGATAGAAGAGCAACTTTGACTGAAATAACCACTCGTTACAACCGAGGTATGCAGCAAAGCATTTGTGAAGCCACAACACGCGCAACCTTGAGGCGGATGGGCTACAACAGCAGAAGACCCCACCGGGTACCACTCATCTCCACTACAAATAGGAAAAAGAGGCTACAATTTGCACGAGCTCACCAAAATTGGACGGTTGAAGACTGGAAAAATGTTGCCTGGTCTGATGAGTCTCGATTTCTGTTGAGACATTCAGATGGTAGAGTCAGAATTTGGCGTAAACAGAATGAGAACATGGATCCATCATGCCTTGTTACCACTGTGCAGGCTGGTGGTGGTGGTGTAATGGTGTGGGGGATGTTTTCTTGGCACACTTTAGGCCCCTTAGTGCCAATTGGGCATCGTTTAAATGCCACGGCCTACCTGAGCATTGTTTCTGACCATGTCCATCCCTTTATGACCACCATATACCCATCCTCTGATGGCTACTTCCAGCAGGATAATGCACAGGATGCCACAAAGCTCGAATCATTTCAAATTGGTTTCTTGAACATGACAATGAGTTCACTGTACTAAAATGGCCCCCACAGTCACCAGATCTCAACCCAATAGAGCATCTTTGGGATGTGATGGAACGGGAGCTTCGTGCCCTGGATGTGCATCCCACAAATCTCCATCAACTGCAAGATGCTATCCTATCAATATGGGCCAACATTTCTATCCTTGTTGAATCAATGCCACGTAGAATTAAGGCAGTTCTGAAGGCGAAAGGGGGTCAAACACAGTATTAGTATGGTGGTCCTAATAATCCTTTAGGTGAGTGTATGTCTCCCTATGTTAATCTTGTGCAAAACACACAAAATAACACTTCATTTCAACATTTATTGTCTTGTTGTCTGATGCAAAGCATGCTGTGAACTAGAAAACTCAATCCCTTTAAGTTCAGCTAACTACAACAACATTTTGAGTTTACAGAACTTATTTCAATTAAGTCCAATGAACTTTCATTATCATTTGAGTGAAATGAACTAATTTCATTTAATTCATTTCACTGTTCGGTTTTACAGTGTGCTATTCATTCGTTCAATTGTTATTTATGGATTTATTAATTTATTTGTGATATGTACCATATTAATACTATTTTATTTTATTTTATTTTGTCATGTACCATGACAATACTATTTATTTATTTAGGCATGATTGCATATTATAGTACTGTGGCAGTATCATGATACAGCTACGGTACTATGGTACTAAGAGAGATGCCATGGTACTAAAATTTATTTATATAGTGGTTCCCCCCCCCCCCCCCCCCCCGTGTTACATAGTTTTTATGTTTATTGTAGTTTTTTGTGGTGTGGTATCATAGCTGTATCATATGATATCCCATCTCTCTCTCTATACATCACTTGTAGTACTGCTCTAAGCACAGGGGATGATTTGACCTTGTGTCTTTTTTTCATCCAGTGACTCGGATCATCTTACAATACACGGAGAACTGTGGAGATGGGAATCCAGCTCAGTTAGTTTGCTAGATGAATTTCAAACAGTATTATGCTGCTTTTTTCCTCAATACCTTCTCCATTGTGTAACGGTAGCTGCATGGCACTCTGCCATTTTTATGAGTGATCTGTTTTTCAATTAAGTTCAGCCGGCTTGCCGTTGAGGTCTCTCTTTGCTGACTAAACATGTGGTTACAACGCTTTCGTCGAGGGGAAATGGATGGCGCTCTTAAAAGGGTGTTTTTATATTGTAGTACATTTTTATTGATGGGGGTTTTAACAGGTCAGAGTTATATGCTGAGCGCTGTTGTTTTCACACAGCAATCCGGACAGGTGCTGCACTTCACTGGTGGGTCAAGCTAATGAATGAATAAGAAAGAATTTGCAAAAATATAAGTTGATTTAGATGCGTGCTTTGTGCACTCTCTTAACAAATTAAATTAGACCACAGATATACTTCGTATCGTCCTTACAGTGTAACAACTGAACCTTTGGGAGAACTGATTCAGCAGAATTTGGCTGTTTAAATCTTGCCTGTTGAAAATAAATGTAAAATATTTGAATTAAATATTTAAATAATACATTAAAATACATATTAATTGAATTAAATCCTTTCATAATTTTTTAATTTTTTTTTATTATATTGGAAATCCTTTTAAATTAATTTCAATAGTTAAAAAAGCTCCATTGACTCTGTCTGTAATGCTGCTGATTACTAGGGGAAAATTAATGTCAAATGCTCAAAATGCACTTTCACTGAGAGTGCATTTTATTTTTCTAAATAATTTAAATAAATGTTAATTAAAAATCTATGTATATTAAAAATAAATATAAATTAAATTCCTTTAAATATTTTTAATTACATTTATTAAAGAAATAGATTTCTATAGGAAATAATAAATGCTAAATGTCCACTATAAGTTAATTTCATTTTATGGAATATTTTCAATATTAAAAAAATATTTAATTAAAATATTTGGAAAAATCCATATTTCATTAGAAATACATTTAAATTAATTCAATTAATTTAAATATTTTTAAGTAAAATATAGAAATGGTGAAAAGAACACACTGAGCTCCATTGACAGTGTCTGTAATGCTGTTGAATTCCATAGGAAATTATGACTGACAAATGCCCAAAACACTTCCATTGAAGCGCAATTCATTTTTCAAACCAAGAAATCATTTAATGTGTCAATTTATAATAATTGAGTATAACTCTGAGTATATTTAGCATTAATTAAATTGGGTATTTAACCCAGAACATCACTTTCTATTTCATGTGTGAATATTGTAGTCATTTCTCCGAAAGCATTAACAAACCTATTCATCCATGAAGGAATGTTGCAGTGCATGTCAGGACACACAGCAGCATGAATAAAACATTCAGTTCTGACCAGTATTGGATTCTAACATTGTTAGCAGATTCTCATGGGAGCAGGTCAGTATGTATCTGTGCTGTACGTCTGTGTGTGCAGATCCTCTCTCTAACACATGCATGTTCACCAGGGGGAAAAAAAAACGGCGAAATGCAGTGATATGTAGATTATATGTGTGTCTGAGCAAAATCGGCTCAGGTCTATGATAACTGGCATTATCTTATTCATAGAGTTGCAAATCAGGTAAGCATGGAGGAGGTGTTTAAATCTGCAGAGAGCTGTGCGTGTGTTTCATCGTGAAAGCATATAATTTCTCTCTGGAAATCTCAGCGTAAACACAAACCGCTGTTTGATTGACAGCTCTCAATGGCCCTTGACTTTGGTTTTAATATTTCTCGATTTCTTTCACTCTCTTTTTTATTGCATGAGAACGAAACGGCTGAAGATGTCAACAGACACGTGCACACGCACACGCACACACACACACACACACACACACACACACACACACACACACACACACACACACACACACACACTATCACATTTCTGTATGCTGCTATGATTTTATACATGATCGAGAGAAAATAATAGTTTATGTTAAAGGAATAGTTCACCCAAAAATGAAATTTTTGGCATTATTTTCTCAGCCTCTACTTGTTCCAAGCCTGTTTGAGTTCAAAAAGATATTTTGAAGAACGCCGATAACAGTTTAGCCAAACAGTTGACGGTAGCCATATATGTGCATAGTATTTTTTTTTCCATACTATGGAAGTCAATGGCTTCCATCAATTTATTGTTTACCAACATTCTTCAAATATATTACTTTGTGCTCAACAGAAGAAAGAAATTTATACAAGTTTGGAACAACTTGAGGGTGAGTAAATAATGACAGAAATTTCATTTTTGGATGAACTGTCCATTTAATACCAAGTACTAAGGTCTTTTGGATATGTGTTATAACCATGTTTTTGGATGTTTATCACATTCTTTATGGACACATATGATGGGATGTGGCATGGCAATGGAGATTTACTATAGTAACAACATGTATTTTGGGGCATTGTCCATGGTATCCTCAGTTTTTAACCAGATGAAAACATATTTTTATGCATATTGTACTTGCTTTATATGGTATTAAATGGGTTGCACTTTATTTTACTTTACATGTACTTACACTCTGCTTACAGTGTACTTACCTAAGAAAGTACCGGTAATATAAGGTAACTACATGGGATAGTTTTAGGTTTAGTACTTAGTTATTACCTAGTTATTGTAATTACTATAATAAGTACATAGTATGTACATGAGGAACAGGACTGTAAAAAAAAAAAAAGTGCTACCATTACATGCCATGGGATTACACTTACAAAAAAGTACCAAAAATACTATGGTAGTACCATGGTACTTTTAGGTAAGTGTAATCGTGTTTTCTGGAACATGCTCCATGGTAATACTGTGGTTTTTGGATATGTACAATAGGCATTTTGAGGTATTTGCCATATAGTTACTCCATGTCTTTAGGCATTTATCATGGTAATATATTTTTAGGCATTTAATGTGGTTGTACAATATTTTATGAACATTGTACAATATTAACAAGTTATGTTTTTGGACATAAACTGTGGCAGTACCAAGGTACCATATTGGTATCACATTCAAATACCATGGTATTTCTTGTAGTACATTTAAGTATGCAAAATACATTAACATATATAGTGTATATTACTTTATTTATTAATATTTATCCCATAATGTCTCCAAAAGTAGATTTTGTCTTATTTAATTTACTTCTGGGGACAATTACAGTTATGTCAATGCATACAAACACATAATTGGGGAAGTCGTGGCCTAATGGTTAGAGAGTCGGACTCGTAATCCAAAGGTTGCGGGTTCGAGTCTCGGGCCGGCAGGGATTGTAGGTGGGGGGAGTGAATGTCCAGCGCTCTCTCCACCCTCAATACCACGACTGAGGTACCCTTGAGCAAGGCACTGAACCCCCAACTGCTCCCCGGGCGCTGCAGCATAAATGGCTGCCCACTGCTCCGGGTGTGTGTTCACGGTGTGTGTGTGTTCACTGCTGTGTGTGTGCACGTTGGATGGGTTAAATGCAGAGCACGAATTCCGAGTATGGGCCACCATACTTGGCAGTATGTCACTTCACTAATTTATGTACGCACATTTCTACTACTCTTCACTTCTGGCATGCTCATTCTCTCACAGGTGGGAAAATAAAGTATTTAAAGCTCATTAGCTGTGTGTGTATATATGTGTACAGTATGTGTGTGTGTGTTTATGTCTGCATATTTGTGTGTTTGTGCAGTTGGACTCAATCCGCTAAGTGGGAGGAAGATTTTAGAGGCGGTGTTGAGATTAATTTAGATAATGACACATTATCTTCTTCTATCTTTACCTTACGCTCTGCATGGGCAACGCAAACAAGAATGCAGCATGTCTTCCATCCGTTTAAAGCATATCTGTCGCCATATCATAGCGATTTGTTCACGGCATCTTTGATCGATGCAAATGACTTCAAATGCATTCAGAAGGACACGTGCCCTGTCAGATCACTTGGCAGGATTAAAAAGATTATTATAATGAGCTGTTCTTATGATAAAACACCACATTTGAAAAAAAATAAGGCATGGAATTCATTTACTGTACAAGCTGAGAATGAATTAAACCGTGGATTTAGTTATGGGCCATTTTCATAAAGGCTGCAATTTATTTCAAGTGATTAATGGCGGAAAATATGAAATATATAGATAATTTCTACATTCACTTACAAGAAATGAGGGGCTGAGTGCTCAATTTGGTCATTGACTTAATTCTGAAAGACATCTGGGGAAAAGGGCAGCTTCATGTGAGATGAATTAAACAAATCCGTTTCTTCACAGCGTGGGGCTTTTGAGGCGCAAAGTTTGACGGCTTTCACTGTGGCCCCATAAAGCATTTGAGCACTTAAGTTACATTTAGAAATATATGAACGTCACTGCATTACATAACTAAATATTAAACCAAGTGACATTTATTTTAAAGTGTGTTTTAAATGATAGAATTTGAGATATGCCTACTATATACATACTTGATTTTATATATTATTATCTAATGACATTCAGACATTAAGTGTGACTATTGAAATAGTTGTTAAGGTTATTTTAAATGGACGTTTGCAAAAGTTGTTTGAAAACATGCTTTATTTGATCAAGATTGGTGACACTAGTAAAGTGTTTGGATGGATGTTCTGGAACATGCCTGTTTGATGGATGTCAATAGAGGCTTTACTACGCTGAATAAACTGCTTTTATCATTTAATGAATTAACAATCTGTCGGCTAATCTTCAAAATAGGATTCAGGTAGGATTCAGTTTACACCACTTCTCATTGATTTCTATGGGATCTACAAACCGTGACTGATTGTCATACAACTCTGATAGAAATTCAATGACGCCAAGACTGTAAAGTGATTGGTTATCAAGTCACACGTGAGCCAATTTAGTGTTCTTCAATGGTAAAGCCACTGACCTTTGTATCTCCCAATAACATCTCTTCAATTGCTGAAGGGCTGGTTGTGTCGGTTGTTTGGCAACAATTACTAAAATCTTCTCTAAGTCTCCTTGGTGCCATGAAATAAGCCACATATATAACTAGATGAAACATGTTTGATTTGATGGTTAATGATGGTGCTTTAGTATTACAACCCAATGAGATGACACTATATCACAAACTTGGCGATGTTGAGCTGGTAATTAAAGGGTTACTTTACCCCAAAATTAAAATTCTGTCATTAATTACTCACCCTCATGTCGATCCAAACCTGTAAGACCTTCGTTCATCTTCGGAACACAAATTAAGATATTTTTGATGAAATCTGAGAGCTATTTTACCCTCCATAGACAGCAACGCAGCTGAAATATTCCCAGGTCCAGAAACGTAGTAAATACATCGGTAAAACAGATCATGTAACATCAGTGGCTCAAATTCAGTTTTGTGGCGCTACGAGAATACTTTTTTTGTGCAAAGAAAGCAAAACTAACAATTTACTCAACCCTTCTTCTCCCCCGTTACGTCTTCCGCCATTTTGGAGAGTACCTAAGAACGTATTTGACAATTTGTTTACATTCAGGGAGATAGCGCGTGCGTGAACGTAATCTGCGTATTAAGCATTGTTTACGCTTAGGGGAGAGCGTGCATATGCATTGTGATACTCTCAAAAATGGCGGACAACGTAACTCGGGGGGAGAAGAATGGTTGAGTAAATAGTTATTTTTGTTTTCTTTGCGCAAAAAAAAGAAAAATTCTCGTAGCGTCACAAAACAGCCACTGATGTCACATGGACTGTTTTACCGATGTACTTACTACGTTTCTGGACCTGGGAACATTTCAGTTGCATTGCTGTCTATGCAGATATCAAAAATATCTTAATTTGTGTTCCCGAAGATGAACGAAGGTCTTACGGGTTTGGAACGACATGAGGGTGAGTAAATAATGACAGAATTTTCATTTTGGGTGAACTAACCCTTTAAATAACGAAGTGATTGAGAAGTAATTGAGGTGTCTAGACAAGGGTCAGGTTGGTAGAAATAAAGCTAATGGTGGTTTGGGAGATACAGGAGCTTGTGTGCAGAGCTGAGAAGTTCATGTTTAATATTACAGGATGTTAAATGTCATGTTTAGATATGGAGAACTTTTGAATTAATAGCTTTAGGTTTATTTGCTTCTGTAGATACTGTTAGAGCACCTACAATTTGTAAGCACAACTTGTTTCCTTATTTGGAGGTGGATTTAATAGTTGTGTATTTAATATGTGTAATGCAATATTTAAAAAATGGAGCATCTATTTACACATACCTTGTTGGCAGAGGCTATTTACAGTAACAATGCCCACCAACGTGTGATTGGGCTAGTCAACACTGCCACAGCCATATCACCCTGCAGCCCAAGACTGGTTGCCCACTGAAGCTAAGCAGGGTTGAGCCTGGTCAGTACCTGGATGGGAGACCTCCTGGGAAAACTAGGCTGCTGTTGGAAGAGGTGTTAGTGAGGTCAGCAGGGGGTGCTCACCCTGTGGTCTGTGTGGGTCCTAACGCCCCAGTATAGTGACGGGGACACTATACTGTCAAAAAGCACCGTCTTTCGGATGAGACGTTAAACCGAGGTCCTGACTCTCTGTGGTCATTAAAAATCCCATGGCACTTCTCGTAAAAAAGAGTAGGGGTGTAACCCCGGTGTCCTGGCCAAATGCCCTCCACTGGCCTCTGACCATCATGGCCTCCTATTAATCCCCATCCACTTGATTGGCTCCATGACTCTCTCTCCTCTCCACCTGTGGCTGGTGTGTGGTGAGCGTACTGGCGCCGTTGTACTGTGGCTGCCATCGCATCATCCAAGTGGATGCTGCACACTGGTGGTGGTTGAGGAGAGACCCCCAAATGATTGTAAAGCGCTTTGGGTGTACAGCTATAGACAATAAAGCGCTATATAAATGCATCATTCATTCATTCATTCATTCACTACAAAAGACGGCCACTGAACAGCTTTAGTGACGTTGATGGTAAAGCGCATACTGTAGTCTTTTGACGCAATCGACCAGGGTTCGAACTCTCCTTTTTACGAACAATAATAATGTCAACTGTGCAGCGAGTTAAATTATGGCTGTTTATTCGTTTGCTGAAAGTAACAGTTCACCTAAAAATTAAAATTCTGCCGTTAATTACTTACCCTTACTTTTTGATGAAATCCGAGAGCTCTCTGATGCTCAGCAATGCAACTGAAATGTTCCCAGGCCCAGAAATGTAGCAAGGACTTCGGTAAAACAGTCCATGTGACATCAGTGGTTCAACCAGAATTTGACGAAACTACGAGAATACGTTTTGAGTACAAAGTAAACAAAAATAACGACTTTATTCAACAATTCTTCTCCTCCAAATCATGTATTCTGTCATTATCGAGGTACTAATAGTGTTTTTTTTCGTTTTTTTTTAGTGTGTGATCTGAGTGTTGTAGATTCGTGGCTAGTGTTAGCATATCAGGAGACTGTTTCCCGTTGCACCCTTTTGCTGTGAACTCATAAAACATTCAGCATGCCAGTGGACTACATCAAAAAAGTTATTTTTATTAATAAAACATTGACATGAAGCAGTTATTTCCCTTAAATATTGATCTGTGTGTTCTGAATATGGTATAAAGATGTATTATTAAAAAAAGAACTTTCAGCCAACGATCCGGCGTCGGTATGGACTGGTCTGAGGAACATCACCATGTACAAGACACCACCCCCACAGTCTGTGGAGAATCAACAACTGGCTGACGATCTCAATGTGTTCTACTGCAGATTTGAAAAGGCCAGATTGACACCCAGCACCCGCTCTGATCTGCACTTCACACATTCACCTTCCCCCCCAGCAACCCCCCTTACTCCATCCCCCACCATTCTACCTGCGTTTAAAGTCTGTGTAGAGGATGTGAACCGGGTCTTCAGAAAACAGAAATCTAGGAAAGCTTCAGGACCAGATGGTATTTCACCTGCCTGTCTAAAAGTCTGTGCTGACCAATTGGCCCCCATCTTTACACAAATCTTCAACAGATCTCTGGAGCTGTGTGAAGTTCCCTGCTGCTTCAAACGCTCCACCATCATTCCCGTCCCCAAAAAGCCCAAAATCACTGGACTTAATGACTACAGACCTGTCGCACTCACGTCTGTGGTCATGAAGTCACTTGAGAGACTGGTCCTGGCCTACCTGAAGGACATCACTAGACCCTTGCTGGATCCTCTTCAGTTTGCCTATAGAGCAAACAGGTCTGTGGATGACGCTGTCAATATGGGACTGCATTACATCCTGCAACACCTCGACAAACCTGGGAATTATGCAAGGATCTTATTTGTGGACTTCAGCTCGGCCTTCAATACCATCATACCTGACCTTCTCTCAGACAAACTGAGACAGCTCTCTGTGCCCTCCTCCATCTGTCAGTGGATCACCAGCTTCCTGACAGACAGGCAGCAGCTAGTGAGGCTGGGCAAACTCACATCCAGGACTCTCACCATCAGCACTGGCGCCCCTCAGGGTTGCGTTCTCTCCCCACTGCTCTTCTCCCTCTACACGAATGACATCAAAGGACCCCTCTGTCAAGCTCCTGAAGTTTGCGGATGACACTACAGTCATAGGCCTCATCAAGGACGGTGACGAGTCTGCTTACAGACAGGAAGTTGAGCAGCTGGCTGTCTGGTGCAGTCTTAACAACCTGGAGCTGAACACGCTCAAAACTGTGGAGATGATAGTGGACTTCAGGAGAAACCCCCCTGCTCTCCCCCCACTCACCATCATGAACAGCACTGTGACTTCAGTAGAGTCATTCAGATTCCTGGGCACCACCATCTCTCAGGACCTGAAGTGGGACAATCACATTGACTCTATTGCGAAAAAGGCCCAGCAGAGGCTGTATTTCCTCCGCCAGCTAAGGAAGTTCAACCTGCCTCAGGAGCTGCTGAAACAGTTCTACTCTGCAATCATCGAGTCTGTCCTATGTTCTTCTATAACTGTTTGGTTTGGTTCAGCTACCAAAACAGACATCAGAAGACTACAACGGACAGTTAGGACTGCTGAGAGAATTATCGGTGCCCCTCTGCCCAGCCTCCAAGAACTTTACACCTCCAGAGTGAGGAAAAGGGCTAAGAAAGTCACTCTGGACCCCTCACACCCAGCTCACTCTCTCTTTGTACTGTTGCCCTCTGGCCGGCGCTACAGATCACTGAGCACCAGAACAGCCAGACACAAGAACAGCTTTTTCCCCCAGGCCGTATCCCACCTGAACAACACATAACACACCCCGGTACTGTACATCTGTAAATACTCATCAAACCTTCATCTGTACATAGGACACATGCACATTCACAGTTCTGTCTATGGTCATGTCTCTTTTCTGTATATTTTTATTTTTATTACTATTGTTATCCTTAATCATTGTATATTCTCTTCATTAGTGTTCTTTATCACCTTAATTATATGTTGTCTGCACTATGTTTGTACTTTCTGTACTGGAAGCTCCTAACACCAAGACAAATTCCTTGTGTGTGCAAACACACTTGGCAATAAAGCTCTTTCTGATTCTGATTCTGATTCTGATTCTGATTCTGATTCTGATTCTGATTAGACACATGAATCTGTGGTAAATCTGGAAGTTGTTTTTAAGAGTTGGTCCTGTAGTCTGTAATGTGAAATGAGTGTGTGGACATTATTATTCAAAGCAGCGTGAGAATTAAAAATTGTTTTAACATTTTTATATGGTAGCTGATTAAAATATGATGTAGGAATGATTTTATTAGAGGGCATTGCTTTCATTTTAAATTGACAAAGAGAAGCTGGTCATCTCTTCTCTCTTCTGTTGTCTTTGCTTAATTCCTCCTTGCCTCGTCCTTCTTGTCTTTTCTCCCCTCATCTAGTATCTTCTCATCTCTTCTTTCCCCATATTTTCTCATTTAGTCTCTTCTCTTTCTCGTTGAGAAAGTCCTGCAAGAACCTATTGCAAGACCATTTTGATCTATGAAGTTAATATCTCACCTCCTCTCCTTTCATCTCCACTCCTCCTCCTTAATTCTTCTCTTCCTGTGAGTCAGCATAACTAATATTTGGCTATGTTCCTCAGCTTTTGTGCGTTCACTCTTTGTTTTGCCATCCAGTATGAGGTCAGGTTGTCAACTGACATTCTGATGCTTCCCTGTTGAGTAACAATAAAGGGTAGCAGGTGTTAAAGATGTCATTTCCTGTCGAGGGTTGTGTTTTTAATGGACAGTCTTATTGCAGGAACGCTCCCAGAAATCCTGACTGGTGTACTTGCACTTCTAACACAGGCTGTCTGGGGTAAAGTTAATATTTTTTATGACAGGTTATCTCTCTTAAGGCACATTGTGCATATGTCATGTGTACTTTTTCAGTAAGTCAATTCACCTTATTTATATAGTGCTTTATACAATTTTGTTTGTTTCAAAGCAAGAACAAACAGAAAAATAACAGAATTAAAATGAGTCAGTTATGACACCAATTCAATTTCAGCTATAAGCAGCTCTTCGGAAGATAATAGGGTCATTATTCAGCTCAATTTAGCTCAATGTTAATTCAATTGAGTTCAATAACAGTGATGATGTTGCAAAATTATCCAACTCAATTCAGTTGAAAAATGTTGTTCTCATCTGATTAATATAATGTACTGTATATTATAGGCCTACATGAAGAAGCCAAAAAGGATGCATCATAATTGCAGTCAATACAACTCATGTGTGTATTTATTTATAGCCTACATTTTTATATATTTATAAATGATATATAGATATGCAATATGTGTATATATATATATATATATATATATATATATATATATATATATATATATATATATATATATATATATATATATATATAGAGAGAGAGAGAGAGAGAGAGAGAGAGAGAGAGAGAGAGAGAGAGAGAGAGAGAGAGAGATCTAATGCAGAGTTCACACTGCACAATTTTAGCCCCAATTTTCATTCGCTGACAGGTTTTGCGAGATCGCTGACATATATCCGAAATCGGAGGCAAATTGGTGCTCGTTCATTTTTTTTTAAGGTAAGTGGTTGCAAACTTATTTTAGCTACATTTAAATAAATAAATTTAGTTGAAAGTTGGTCAACTAAATTTGTTTATTTAAATGTATCTAAAACAAATTGATTGCAACCACTTAAAAATTTTTAGTAAATTCAATTAATAATTTTTTTCAGTGTAAACACAGGTCGAGAACTGTAGTTCCAACCACATATGTTTGCGACGCTGTTTGCAAATGTTCGTTTGAACTAATATTTGAGCTTTCCTGTAGCTCAAATAGTAGAGCATGGCGCTAGCAATGCCAAGGTCATGGGTGTTAAGTTAAATAAAACACGACGTTTATTCAGCTAACACTTTATTACATCCATTGCCGCCATCACATCAGCTCACACCCATTCACAACTCCTCCCCTCTCCCTGCGCGCGCTCACCTTTTAATCAGCGCATGCGCTAACCTTATTTTTAACCTGGAAGAACCTTCTTATAGGGAACAGAGTAGGGAAGAAATAACATGTTAACAATGGGTTCGATTCCCAGGGAAAGCAAGAGCTGATAAAATGTAAAAACTGTAACTTGAATGCAATGTAAGTCCCTTTGGATAAAAGCATCTGCTAAATGCATAAATTTAAATGTAAACTATGGTTTCGGAAAACACCAAAATGTTAAACTATGTTGGTAACGACGGAACTTTCGACCATAGCTGGCTAACAGTGCTTTTGGGAAATGCACCCCAGTTTGGTTAACTGAATCAACTGGTTCACTAAAAAGACTCACTGCCTTACTACAAACTCTCATGAAAACACCTTAGGAAAGATATTTAGTTTAAGCAACTTAAATTTTGCGCTGTTCATCAACCAATCAGATGACTTAAGAACATTTGAAATATGTTGCAAAAATTAATCCTATGGACTGCTTTTATGGTACTTTAATGCCATTGTTTGTCATTTTGATAATCTCATTCACTTTCATTATATGAAAATAACAGCTAGCATCATTTTCAAAAATTCTCCAGAAGAAAGCAAATCATGTTGTTTGGAACGGAATGATGACACAACATTTATTAACTGAACTGTTCATTTAAAAGCTACAATACTACAAGATTGTAGAACACAGCCCTCTTAGATCTTAATAGATGTGGTTTTGGTAAAGCATCACTCAAGAGATTGTTGAGATTATACGCTTCTTCTCCAGTAAGACCTGGTGGACTGGCTAGCATTTGAGCAGCAGCGTCAGGAAAGCAAAGGCTGATGTTTCGTTTCTCCTGAGGATATTTCTGCCTTTCTCATGCTCTTATTTTGTCTGACCTGCTTGACATCTCAGGAAAAGGTCTCAGTAACTTCATTCTCTCTTCCGGGAGCAATTCACAAGGGAAATACAACAGTTTAGAGGGCTTGTTTTCCTCAGAGAAAGGAATCACTTTGTCTGACTGTGAAGTGCAGTGTCTTTCACATTGTCAGAAAGTCTCTCAAATAAGGGACAATTGAGATATTAAGAGTGAGGTTTTAGATGATCATGTTACGAGCATCAGGATGACTTCATACAGTAACTTGACTGAGCGTGTATTTAGGCATGTACAGTAAATAGAGAAGCAAGTATGTGTTAGATGTGGGTTGTTTGGTAAGGATACAATAATTGAGCTGTTTCTAACTTAATTGCTACAATCATTCATGCACAATTTTAGTTGACTAAACAGCTCCGTCTACAGTTTAGAGGGTGCAAGTGTGTGTATGTGTGTGTTTGTGCATGTGGGAGTGTGTGTGACATCTGTGGTTAAATACTTTTTGGCAGGGCGGCCCTGTTTAAAATAGACTGCTTTTGCTGCTAGATGCAATAATGTGATAGCACAACCCAACTGAAAGAGCGCTCGTCCCTCCATCTCTCATGCAAGTTTTGTTAAATCCTCTTCAGCGTTTGTGGAGTCTTATTTATTATTAAAGACATTGTTTTTATTTTATTCTAAAAATGCAAAACTGTTTCCTTCAGTTTGTGTGTTAAATCTGTAGTATGTATATTTAGCTTTATTTAAAAAGAACAGGTTAAAAAAAGTAAAGTTTAATTTATATGGTTATATAATATGGTTAGTTTCTAAGTTATTATTCTAGCATGCATGTAATGAAATTTATTTACAAATTCTTCTCCTGAAGTTAGTTAAATATGACAAAACCTATGAGAACCTATGTAGACACCTTTTGAGGGGTGTCTACATTTGGAAAAACAATGAACTAACTAACCATTCCTTAATTCAGTCCTTCATTCATTCTAAATTTGTCCCCAAATTAAATGACACAACTTCATAAATAAATGAACCTTTATGTATTTAAGTGATGTCAAACGATTAATCGCATCCAAAATAAGTTTTTGTTTACATAATATATCTATGTCTGCTGTGTATATTTATTATGTATATATAAATACACACACATGCATGTACAGTATCTGACAGAAGTGAGTACACCCCTCACATTTTTGTAAATATTTTATTATATCTTTTCATGTGACAACACTGAAGAAATGACACTTTGCTACAATGTAAAGTAGTGAATGTACAGCTTGTATAACAGTGTAAATTTGCTGTCCCCTCAAAATAACTCAACACACAGCCATTAATGTCTAAACCGTTGGCCACAAAAGTGAGCACCCCTAAGTGAAAATGTCCAAACTGGGCCCAAAGTGTCAATATTTTGTGTGGCCACCATTATTTTCCAGCACTGCCTTAACCCTCTTGGGCATGGAGTTCACCAGAGCTTCACAGGTTACAACTCGAGTCCTCTTCCACTCCTCCATGACGACATCACAGAGCTGGTGGATGTTAGAGACCCCACAGATGCTCAATAGGGTTTAGGTCTGGAGACATGCTTGGCCAGTCCATCACCTTTACCCTCAGCATCTTGGAGGTGTGTTTGGGGTCGTTATCATGTTGGAATACTGCCCTGCGGCCCAGTCTCTGCTTCAGTATGTCACAGTACATGTTGGCATTCATGGTTCCCTCAATGAACTGTAGTTCCCCAGTGCCAGCAGCATTCATGCAGCCCCAGACCATGACACTCCCACCACCATGCTTGACTGTAGGCAAGACACACTTGTCTTTGTACTCCTGACCTGATTGCTGCCACACACGCTTGACACCATCTGAGCCAAATAAGTTTATCTTGGTCTCATCAGACCACAGGACATGGTTCCAGTAATCCATGTCCATAGTCTGCTTGTCTTGAGCAAACTGTTTGAGAGCTTTCTTATGCATCATCTTTAGAAGAGGCTTCCTTCTGGGACGACAGCCATGCAGACCAATTTGATGCAGTGTGCAACGTATGGTCTGAGCACTGACAGGCTGACCCCCCACCCCTTCAACCTCTGCAGCAATGACGCTGAGCATGTGCACTCAGCTTCTTTGGTCGACCATGGCGAGGCCTGTTCTGAGTGGAACCTGTCCTGTTAAACCACTGTATGGTCTTGGCCACCTTGCTGCAGCTCAGTTTCAGGGTCTTGGCAATCTTCTTATAGCCTATGCCATCTTTATGTAGAGCAACATTTATTTTTTCAGATCCTCAGAGAGTTCTTTGCCATGAGGTGCCATGTTGAACTTCCAGTGACCAGTATGAGAGCGATAAAACCAAATTTAACACACCTGCTCCCCATTCACACTTGAGACCTTGTAACACTAACAAGTCACATGACACCGGGAAGATAAAATGGCTAATTGGGCCCAATTTCGACATTTTCACTTAGGGGTGTACTCACTTTTGTGGCCAGCGGTTTAGACATTAATGGCTGTGTGCTGAGTTATTTTGAGGGGACAGCAAATTTACACTTTTATTCAAGCTGTACATTCACTACTTTACACTGTTACAAAGTGTCATTTCTTCAGTGTTGTCACATGAAAATATATAATAAAATATTTACAAAAATGTGAAGGGTGTACTCACTTCTGTGAGACACTGTATATATTTCAGAAAAATAGGATATGATTATATATTAAATATATTTATTTCTAATATAAATTATATGAATATAAATATAGACATGTACATATTTTCAAAATATATACTGTGTGTGTGTGTATTTATATATACATAATAAATAAACACAGAACACAGACATATATTATGCAAAAATATTGAAGGTATATTGCCATATATTCTTTAATTATTTAAGTAGATACAGAAGGTACAGAAAATGTCTGTATGTGTGTTTTTATTTACTTATTGTAGCTATACTAATCGAATGTTCCCAAAAGTACAAAAAAAAAAAAAAAAAAAATATATATATATATATATATATATATATATATATATATATATATATATATATATATATATATATATATATATATATATATATATATAGTTAATTATTATTATTTCCCCCCTAAAAATGCAACAAGGGGAAACGGAATAGAATAGTCTTTGGTAAATTTTTAGATATACATAGGTTTATTATCTATACCTGAAGGACAAATTTGTCTGCTTAAATTACTGTAACTAAATATGATGTCTCCTGCTTTTGTGAATATTTAGGGATGCCATCATTTGGATTCATAAATAAATTCATGCTTTCTAAGATTTTAGGGGAAGTGTTAAAGTTTGAATTAGTATATAAATATAATTATCTTTATTAAGTCAATGATATACCATAAGTCTATATTGTATGATCTTACAAGTAAACGTGTGTCTCTTAAAGACAGCAGATACTAACAGAGCACAAATTGTTTTTTATGCACTTGCGTGTATGCACACATTTAATCTGACTGCAGTTTTCGCAGGAGATGTATGGGTGTTTGTGTGTGTGTTAAAGGGTAACGGGGTCATAAGTAGCTCCTGCCATATCACAGTGTTTTTCTGTCACTCGAGCCTCACACACAGCCTTACACACACACACAGAGTAAGCTGCAGGTACACATCTACACAGACTATAAATACACAGCGTTTGATGTGCATAACTGTGATATCTGCTTGAGCTCTGTGCCATTTAACGAATGTCTGTGTTAAATTTGACAAGATATCAGTGTGTGATCATTAGGGCTGTGAGCCCTCGTCCGCTCAGCTCATCTTCCTCACAGCAGTCATTTTCGAGACACATTTTTTTATTCATTTGTTTTTTTCCTCTAAGTTATGGATAAATGCCAGTAACAACACATTGTGCTTGCTGTTTAATGGCTGTTTTTTGATTGTCTTTGATTATCATCAATATCACAGTAATGCAGTTGACGTTCATAATAAAAGTGCTTCATAATAGTCTTAAAAAACAACACAGAGAAGAACTGTAATAACATCATGATCCTGCCTGGGGAAAAAAGCAACATATATCGGTTATATATGTATATAAATAATATATCATGTTTTGGAATTCTGGAATGTTTCAGGGCTTTTAAGTTTTTGAAATACAATTTTAAAAAAGTAATATTGTGAAAAATTACTGTATTTATTATTTTGGCATATTTAAGATTTCTTATAGTAAAAATACAGTAAAAAGTGTAATTATTTCAGATATATTATTATAATATAAAAAGGTGGTTTTTGATTTTAATATATTATAAAATGTAATTTATTCCTGTGATGCAAAGCAACATTTTCAGCATCATTACTCCAGTCATCAGTAACATTTATAATTATCAATGTTAAAAACAAGTGTGCTGCTTTATATTTTTATGGAAACCAATTTTGTAGGATTCTTTGATGAATATAAAGTGTAAAAGAACAGCATTGAAATTAAAACATTTGTAACATGAAACATTTGCAACATTATAAAAGCCTATACTGTAACTTTTGATCAGTTTAATGAATCCATGTTAAATAAAATCAATCATTTCTTATATAAGACCATCAGGGACAGAAGAAGCCAAGAACAACAGTCATGCTAGAATAAATAAGGGCCTTCTCCAAACTGTTCCCAAAAATTTGGATTCATAGTATTGTCCAAAATATCTTGGTGTGCTGAAGCTTTAAAGTTTCTCTTCACTGGAAGTAAGGGGACTAGTCCAACCCCTGAAAAACAGCGCAATACCATTATCCCTCCTCCACCAAACTTTACAGTTGGCATTATACAGTCAGGCAGGTAATGTTCATCCTGGCATCCACCAAGCCCAGACTCGCCCAAGAGGCTGCCAAACAGAAACGATGTGTCACTTCACAATGCAGGTTTCCACTGCTCCAGAGTCCACTAGCGGCATTCTTTACACCACTCCATCTGATGCTTGGCATTATACCTGATGATATGAGGCTTGCATGCAGTATTTGTGCTTATATTAACGCCAGAGGAAGTTTGGAACTCTTCAGGTATGGAATCAGCATAGCATTGGCAAAATATACACATGCATACATGTATAGTGTGGATTCAGGTAAACTGGGATACATGAAAATGTATAAAATGAAGGAACGCCCTTTTCTTTTTTTAATTTAAATGGTAATATGGGTCGTGGGATCTGCGTTTTTTTATGTTTTAAGTGTACGGATGTCTCAGCAGACTTGACCTTAGCGTCCCCGCTGTACATCCCCACAGGAGAAAGGGGGCTGAGCAGAGCCGGAGCATATAATTGCTCCTTAAGCGAAACTCCTTCATGGTTTGATGGATCTCTTTTTCCTCCAGCATAGCTCAGCTCCATTTCTGAGAGTCCTGACGGCCTGTGCATTCTTTCATGGCCCGTAACCATGGATATAAGCTGCCCGGAGGAAGAGCAGCACTTGTAGCAATCAGCAGGGATGCAGGAATTGGGGCTGATACAGATTACTTTTGTGTGTGTCTGTACGGCGTGATGATGTAATTGCAGATGACAACTGAGCAATTTCATTGATGTGTGTAAATAACCTTTGTACGTTCTGAGTGGGAAATATTATGTATCTGTGTGCGTGTGAGACAGCTGAGCGCTCGATGATCTTCACTTGCTGTAGAACCATTTTTAGCATGCCTTCTTTAACATAAGACAGGCAATTTATTCTCAGACAGACCATTTCATCCCATGCTTACAGCGATTTCATCAAGTAGGACATGTTCCTAGGTCAAATGCCTTGTTGGTCCTGAAACGTCATTCCAATTGTATCCTTATCGACCTTATCTTTTTCCTCTGATTTTTTGTGGTTAAGATAATGGCTGTTTCCAAAACCTGACAAATTCTGTAAGTCTGTTGGAAATTGGTGGAAAGAATTAAAATAGCATCTGCATATTTTTATTCTTCCATTTCTATAAGGAAATAAGTTTTAGTAGATATTAAAGAGATAATTTCATCATTTATGCTGATGAAACATGTTTCTTTATTGGAGATAATTTGAAGAATATCTTTGTCCCTGACAGTGGGATCCAAAACAACATCGGAACTCAATGACTTTTCACAAAAAAGGGGGGAAAAAGAAAAAAACTAAATATGCTTTGTGTTCCATGAAAGAAAAACATGAGAATGAGTAAATAATGACAGAAACCACATTTTGAGGTAAATGATCCATATAATTAAAAAAACAAACAAAAAACAATTCTGCAGAATTTGAATAATAAAAATAGACATTTCTCCCATCAGCTGCTAATGTAATTATTTTTACTTTAGGGTGAACTGTCCCTTTAAATGTGTTCTTGGTTTTCTCTTAAGTTTGATTTAGATCATTAGACGTAACATTTTGATGCTTTGGAATTTTGATGGAATTTATTTATTTAATAAACACCATTTTATTAAGCAGTGACTGTTACAGTATTAAAAAGTCTTATTTGCCCTTCTGTAATTTAAGGCCTAAAAAGGCAATAGTCATGGAATTAAATGTTGCATGTGCTGCAAAGAAAACACAATCCTCTGAACATTAAATCTAGATGCATTTACTTGAATGTAACTGAACAAAATCATGTTTTCTGAGTGACTTTAAGAACAAACATCTGTCAATGGAAAATGAAAACTTGTTTTTCCTTTGAAATAAGCTGTTTTTTTTCTGAGCATATTGAAAGATATTTTAATGATAAACTTGATTTTGATAAATTTCACATAAAACAAGACTTCTTATCTTGTCATTTGCCTTCTCAAGTAAATGTATCTTGATTTAAGAATATTGAAACATTTGCACTGAAAAACAAGACAACTTTTTTGTGGTGTGATCATAAGTTACAGTAAGCGTTTTTCTATATTCTAGTGGTTGGGAGAATAGATTGCTCAGGTCATAAACATTGATAATATAATTCATTGTGTGCTTTCTAGACATTTACGTTTAGAGACCATATTGATGTACCGTGTTCCATTCAGTTTATTCCTTACATTTTACTTGGTCTTAAAGTCTTCAGTCACTTGTATCCCATCATGCACAGGACAAAAGGAAAAGTATAGGGCTGATAGTACAAGTGCATTATTTGCGTTTACTCTATGGTAAGAGGGTGTGTAGAACATCAAATAGCATGTTTATTTGACCCGCTGCCTGAACATAACTATCTGAACCTTGTGTTTTAGCCTGTCAGATGTCACAGTAGAGGGAGAGAGTAATGGAGAGGCCAAACGCCAGTGAAACAAGCTAAGACAGCATGTTAAAGGTTACTCCATTCAGATAACCACCACTGAGACTGGCCGAAATGATTCAGACATTCATAGAGAAATATAGCATTCATACAAACATCTTTCAGACAAGTGACAAATCACATCCATGTTAATCAGAGTTTTGACTTAATCAGCTGTGACAATGACAAGCAACACATGGCAAGACATTTTTTTTTACAGCATAGTCCTGAAAACAGTGAAATCTCATTAGTCCAATGTTCCGCTCCACATTAAATGTAACTGTAATTCAATGATATATGTTGTATTTTTTCTGATTTCCATTTTTTTTTTTTTTCTTAGTTTGTTTCGTAATGTTGAGCCAGTAATATCTGAGCTGTTTGATTTGCTTCATGGCTTAGAACTGTATTGAATGTTTTGCCTGGGAATGGGAAAACTACTTACAGAATGATTGATTGTGATTTTGGCACTTTGTTCATCATTTTTCCTTGCAGTGAAGACATAGAATAGACTTGACGCCTTAACACCATTCAGCCAGTTCATAATCATATTTATATGTTCATGCATACAAATGTGCATTGCAAGTAGTTAAGGGATGGTTTAAAGGGCCTTTCGAACAGAACACATTTTTATGTTGTCTATGCTATTTTTGTTTTTTTTGTTTTTTGGAGGGTCTTATTATATTTTTAAGGTCTGAGTGACATGTTTTTAAGATGGTGTGTCTATTTAAAACAGTTAAGCTAACTCTGTCTGAATGGTATTTCTTTGTGATGTTTGTCTGTATGATTGCGAATCATTCAATGGCATCTATGTAAAGTTAGGGTCTTGTCAATTCAAGTCTTGTCTGAACATGAATGCTTTCACAGGTTCAAATGAAACCTTAAAGGCGAATGCACTTTCGATTAAGTGGAAGTCACTGGTGTATCCCAGTTCACCAATGTTACCTCATGGGAAAATGTGGATGTTGAATTGCGATGTCATTTCCAGTTGGCCGTTTTCGTTGTTGAATAATTCAATCAGAGCATGTGGACAGCTTTGTCCCTTTCTTCAGATTTCACATGACTTTCCCTCCATTCACTTGAGCATAATTTCATTTCTGAATCATTAATTTCCGTTCAATTCAGTTACACTGCACTCACTTCCAATAACACTGGAGTGTTTTGGAGGGTCTCACAGCGCACTGAGTAACACAGCGAGGCCTGGCGTTCTCATCTCCTCCTGCGCTTGATGATTTACCCTCTGGCCTCATTCAGATTAGCACACACTGAATGCAGTCTGACAGCACAATACTGTTATTTCTAGACTGGATGTATCATCCTATTACATTAGCCTCTCTCTCAGTGTGTGTATGTGTGTGTGTGTGTGTGTGTGTCTCTATCACTCATTCTAAAGGCTCAATAAAAGTTTAGTGTCATTTTGTCAGTGGCAATTATATGGCCACCAAACCTTCGATTATTTACACGCTAAAGCTCACTGTGTGTGTGTGTGTGACTTATAAAATATCTACTATTTTAAAACAAAACATAGGTTGTTCACTATATATACTACCAGTTAATTGTTTTTTTTTTTTTTTTTTTTTAAGAAGTCTCTTATGCTCACCAAGGCTATATTTATTTGATCGAAAGTGCAGTAAATCAGTAATATTGTGATATATTAGTACAATTTAATTGTTTTAAATTGTGTTTTAAAATGAATTCCTGTGATGCAAAGGTGAAATTTCAACATCATTATTCCAGTCTTTAGTATCACATGACCTTCACAAATTTGATTTGCTGCTCAGCTATTAAAAATGATTATTGGTGCTCAATTTTAATAACGGTTCTTATTATTATCAATGTTTTGAGATTCAATAGAAGCAAGCCCATCTGTAGTATCACATGATCACAGTCCCATATTGACTTACTTGATTGGTGACCTAGACATAGAACAGATTCTGAAATATTGTTTATACAGTATTTCTTTCCTTAAAATGGAACTTTCAACATTAACTACAAATCATGAGATTAATCATTGTATTACAGTAAACTTACTGTAATCAACCCTAATTAGAATACATTAAGAATAGGCTTACTGTTCTAGAGAGTGTTACTGATATTCTTTGTTGTTGTAAGTGAGCATTTGTTCTGTTCTGTTTAGTTCTCAGGACTGGAATCTCAGAGGACATTCTGAAACCTCTCTTGGGAGATGAAATGTCCGTTCCTCTTCAAGCCAAATCCTAATACTAATAGTCTTGAGGAAAGGAAACTAATAATAAATAAGGTTCCTTTAGCAGCCCTAATGACTGACCTTTGAGCTATCGACATCTGGTGTCAATACCATCTCATCTGCAAACCACTGCTGGAATAACAGTGGCTGGAAAAGGTCATCTTTGTGTGTATGTTTCCTCACACTAATTTTGATACGTTTTTTTTTTTCTTCTGATGTCGTCGTCTTTTGTTCTTGTTCTTTGACTAATTGTTGCTATTATTTAAGTTTTAGCATTTTACATTATAGCGTTATAATAATCTCTCAGACTTTTCTCCTCGATAAGATTAAATGGAGAGCAAATGGAGATTTATTATCGTTCTTTATCTTAGAAATACAAGTCTTCTGCTTCTTAAATCTCTCCATTGAGTGATTCCAGTCTTTCTCAGATTTGTCTGCAATGGCAAGATTTCAGTTTGAATTTATCATCTCAAATTGTTCAACACCAAATGATCTGAGCAATGCTAATCAAAATAATTGTATAGTATTCTTGCTGTGTTAACAGTTGGTGAATGTTTGTCTTTCATCCTATTGTCTTATTTTTGTAAAAATAAGGCAAATTTGATTGAAATCTAAGTGTAAGTAAGGCTCTATTAATATTCACCACAAATAGTAACACATTGGTGCATGTTGTTTGTTAGAATTACTCCACTGTATATACAATCATGGGTGCTGTAATGTTAAGTGTGACCATTTTATTTAATTTCTTTCCTTAGGTTTTATGATATTTTTCAAAGTTTTTTTTTTTTTTTTATATATATATATATATATATATATATATATATACTGGTGCACATAGATGATTACTGATATTCTGCAATATTAGCAGTGATATAGAATTGACAGTTAATAGATCATTTTCAACTTTTTGTACTAGAGTTCTTGTACTAGGGTAGTGATTCTCAGCCTTTTTTACTTCAAGGTCCCCATTGTCTGTAACAAATTCAAAGAGCCCTGAATAAGGTTTACAATTGTACTGTATATCTGCTATAATGACAAAGTGTCTTAAAAATTTTTTTCCCATAGATTAAAATAAGTAGCTATAATCAATTCAATTAACATTGCATTTCAATATTCTAGACATTTTAAGAGCTGATTGTTTTATAGGAATCCCATTCTCTTTAACTAATACATTTTCCAGTTGTTTTAAAGGATAAAGTTTTTTTTTTGTACTTGCAATTTCTACATAAGAACATGGTGAAACCAAGCCGCAGCCTTCCGGTCTCTCTCGTGAAACCAACACGGAAGTGACTTAAACTGTAATTCGTCAACTGACCGCAGGAGGCTGGCTGCAAAAGGGAGTCAATCCCATAGACTCCCCATGTTAAAATACCCAACTTTACAGCAGAAAAAAAAACATGTTTACAGCCTGGTTCAAAAAATGATTTTGGTCTATATAGCTAATTTTGCCCTTCGTGACAACTGTGAGGGGGGTGATTTTTTTTATAACTCATCCGTTTAAATTAGATTAAGCCTTAAAATTCTGCATAATTAAGGGCGTGGCCACTTGGGTGGCAGGTGGATTGCCGCTGCTGTCAACACTGTCGCGCTAGGCGGGCGTGGTTTCAGCAACCAGCTCCACCCACGTCTCGCCTTTTTGCCCATTTCCGATTATCCGGGAGTGAAATGCTGCCAAGATGGCGACAGCCGGCTCTGTGAAAATGCTCTTCAGAAACCAACAGGTTTCTACGTCACTACGTCCATTTTTGTTTTTTACGGTCTATGGGTGAAACTAGAAAAAATAAATATTTTTACTTGCAATTTCTACATGAGAACATGGTTAAACTCGATAAAAAAGAAAAATGTATATTCTAAAATCATCCATGGTGTTTTAAAGGGGTCATCGGATGCAAAATTCAATTTACATGTTGTTTGAACATAAAAGTGTGTTGGAAGTGTGTGTACACATCCACCCTATAATGATAAAAATCCACCCAGTAGTTTTTTTTTTTTTAATCCCTATTTTAAAATCCCCTTTCTCAAATCAGGCTGTTCTTTGACATAGTTCTGCACAGGCCACTCCCACGTTACCTTAGACCCGCCCTGAGTGAGCTGCCATTGTGTCAACTCCGGTGCAGGGGAAGACAAGAACATCTCCGATTAAGCGATTGAGGAATGAATATAGCAGTCGTCATTAACTCCCGACATCTGAGCGCAGAAGATGCAGAGGATTAACATTACTTTCGTTTTGAAGGGAATGCACCGATCCCCAATCTGCCTAAATGCATCTATGTTCGTGCGAATCATGATCCAACTTCATCTACAGAAGAAGTGAGTATAAGGGTTTTTTATGAATCTTTGCAAATCGACCTTTCCTAATATGTGCTAGTTAGCAAGTTTTGCGGCTGAAGTTTACAGTCTGCTCATCACCCCATCAGAAGAGAGGGGCGGGGTCAGCAGAGCTCATTAGCATTTAAAGCAACATGAACTAGAGCTTGCTAAAAACAGAGCTGATTTTGACAGGATAAAATGGCTGTTTTTTACACTACCATTGAGAAATTTTAACCAGAGTGTGTCATATCAACTTGTGGAAAATGGGCATCCGATGACCCCTTTAAGATTTTATTTACATAATTTTTTTCCCAGTTCTAGAACTTTAACTATTCCCACTTTTAAAATTATCCAGGTTTTCCAAGTCCCTGGTTCTTTAAAGAAAAATGAAGATAAGAGATATATTAATTTTCAGCTGTTTTCTTGAAGCCAAGTTTGCCAGGCCCCCCTGTGAACCACAGCACTAGAGCATCAGACCAATACCCTCACGGTATAGTGTGTTGTGGTTCGGTGTGTCTCGTGTGTGGTTGTAGTGATCCGTAATGGCCACCCTTCTCTTGCTGATGTTCTGTCAGAGTAAAGCGCACTTATGTGCCACACGCTGACCTTTAGGTAATGAGTCATTGTGCTGTGTGTACTCTGTAATCTAGTGCTTCCAGCATCTCCAGTACTGTCTGTGTGCTGTGCGATCTGCACTTTGCTTCTGCTGGCTGCCCCTCCATCTGTTTATCTGGAAAGAATGAGTCAATCATTAAACCACTCAGGGCCAGATTTTTATCTGAACGATGGATATTCACAAATATCTATGACTTTGTGTTTTAAACAGCATTTTTGAAAATCAAGCGACGGTTAAAGTAGAACAGAAAAGAATCAAAGTGAATTGGACTGAACTGAATCAAAGAACTGTTATGAAACAATTTATTTTGTCACTTTCTATTCAACTAAATAGAATTAGTTTTGTTTGGCTGTTTTTGTGATTATAAGAATGTTGGAATAGAACTGATTTACATTTGACTTGATTTAGAATTAATTGAGCTACAGAATCAAATGGAATTTAATTAAAACTTGAGCTAAATTAAGTTTATATTGTTTGAGTGGCATATTTGGCTGCTTTGAATATAAGACTGTTGGAATGGAATAGAACACAAATAGAATTAAACAGTTGGAAATAGAATTGAAACAGAATAGATTTTTAATGAATAAACTGAATTACACTGAATTTGTTTGGGAACCACATTTTGGTTGTTTTTCTAGACTATAAGAATGTTTTCTTGCTTGTTTCAAGTGCAAACACTCAGACATGCACGTCTATTTTCAAGAGGGAATCACTCTACACGGCTGCAAACAAACACAAAAACAACCGCACACACATACGCAAACAAGAGCCTGCTAACTTTTAATTGCTTTTGAAGGCTTTTACAATGCACAGACACTATAGGACTGACAGCAGTGTGTGGGACAGATATGATTCTCTAAAAGGCACAGCAGGTGCATACAAACAGCGGGAATCTGATGAGAAATTAGATGCTTCAGTCCTCTGAGAGACTACATCTAAAAGGGTGAATGAGTTCATTAAATCACATGGCAGGATGACATTTGTGTGTGTACGTCTGAGAAAGCATGTGTGTGTTTATGCACAAATGTATTCATGCGTGTGCCAGAGTGTTTGTGTCCAGATGCATTCATGCATTTGTGTGTGTGTGTGAGAGAGAGAGACTTTCCATGTGTGTACAAGTGTGTGTGTGTGCAAGAGTGTGTCTAAGCATAGTTTTGTGTGTCTATTTGTTCATACAGCATTGTTCTACTTATGAACAAAATGGTGGACCTGGTGTAGATGCCGGACTTCCGATTTCTGTCAATCCCAGGGGATTATTTTATTGCTCAGATGTTGCTCTTTTTTATTGTTTTAAAGCCACTGTTTTGTCCAAAGTAATGTTACAGTGACCAAAGGGATCATTGTTTGGTGATTTTTAACTAAACCATCATCGTCAGAGCCATCGTGTTTCATTTTTGTTTGGGAGGTTGCTTTGTAGAGCCCACTCTCGAAGGGTTGCCATGTCCACTTATTATAATCATCTTTGGGCTTGTTGTTTGGGGTCGGTTCATAAAGCGATCCAGTTTATGGAATTAATTGTAGGCAGGTGCAGGTTGCGGTATTTTGATATGTGGCTTATTTTAAAAGATAGAGCTTTTGTAGTGCCCTATGAAATAATTTTTTTTGTTCTTTTTTTTCAATTTTTTTCTGTTTAAATTTATCTAGACTTTGTTTTAATGGTTAAAGAAAATTTGTATTACTCAACAAGCAATTGAATCATGAAACTTGTACAATTTAACCGCAATTTATTAAAAGTTTAACAACAATTTAGAAAAAAGACAGACAAACATTTAAATATGTCAGTAACAACTAGTGGTTCAATTCAGTTCTGTTCACACTGCATAGAATTTTTGGAAATGTGCTTGTCATTGTCTTTATTTTTCAGAAGTCAATTCAGTTGTAGAATGCAGTTGTGATTCCTGTAACTTAATGAACTGTGTGTACAGAACAGGATTAAGCATTAAAAGATGAATTGACAGTGAGTGCATGTGCATGTGTGATTACTGGGGTCTTTTTCTCTGACGTAACATCTCAGAAGCAGTAGACTTCATTTATTCCTCACCATCTCATTGCTGAATCGATTGAAGTATTAAAAAGATCTATTCTGTGATTTTCTTTGCTGTTTGTTCAGTATGATGGAGTGAGATGCAGATGCCGTGCTTCTTTAATATGTTCTTTTCTTCAGGGACAATCTGACTGTCATTACCTTAATCTGCCCTCAATCAATAATGCTGCTCATCTCTGATTGGCCAGCGTAACACCTTGTCACGGCAAAATGACATGCTCTTTACTTATTGATTAATATGAAGCCCATAGCAGGGATGGGAAAGGCTTCATGTATGTTAGCAGTGTTAAAGAATACATTTTTCTTTACAAATTATCAGCCGTCCATTTTTGCACATTCACTCATGTAAACCTGTAAATAACAGCAGTGAGTCAGTTGTTGTTGTTGAAGATATTGTGACTATTATTGCCCTAAGTCTAGAATGGAGATCAACTTTTGATAACATTTTTGACATTGGTTTTATTAAAAATTCAGAGGCTTTGAATCAAGATAAATCAATAATTTTTGCAAAATTATTGCAAAATCAAGATAAGTTAAATTACATTTTAGATGACAGCAATAGTTAATAATGTACCACCAATGCTATATTATTTATTTACTATTGGACTATTTACTAATATTTTGAATTGTCTTTTTCTACACTTTAGTTATTTAGTTATTAGTAATTTTGCTATATGCTTTCCCATTTAAATATTTCTGTTTAGCTTCATTTGTGTTTTAATTTTAGTAATTGTACTTTTTCAGTTAGCTGACAAGGCAACAATTCAATTTTTCATTAAAGATTTTGAAGTTTAACTTTTTTCATCAAATGTTTATATTTTGATTCAGCTGTATTGCAGTTGATTTTATTCATTTTATAATTTTTATAATTAATAAAAATAAACAAATATTTTTTGTTAACAGTGACAACACTCTGTATACCCGTTTTATTGTTAATATGCAGTTATTTTGGTGTTTTATTGACTATATTACCATGGTGAATTTTTGTAAGGGCTTTCTGTTACAATTTCAACACACACACACACACACACACACACACACACACCTCTGTCAGTGCAACCGGCCTGTGTTCTGTTGAACGAATGGCTCTGTTGCTGCAGTGATGGAATAATGAGATTATCATATCAGAATAAACATGATGTTGTCTAACCAGGGCTGACGAAAAAGCGATTATCAGTATCATCAAAATAATACCTGCTTCGAGGAATAAAAAACAGAGACTTTGACAAATCCATGCTGTGTAGTGAGTAATGAAACGCATGTGTTTACTGCAGAACCAAAATGACCTTACCTGTGTGTTACCTCTAAAAACAAATGCACATTGTTTGCTTTCCACGTGATACAGCTAGCTAGTTTTTGTTAGTAACATATCGGCATGGTTAGGCCTTAACCTTCCATCCTCACAGCAACACGAAGAGTTAAATGATGATCTAATTGGTTAACCTGTGCATTTAATTGGTGTGCATAACAGCAATGACTCAGCTGTTGTTGTTGTGAATATTATGTATCTTAATATTATTGCATCAATTAATCAAATCTGCCAATAATGACTCATTTAAAGTAATTACTGCACAGGTTATAAAAGTGTCTAAGCTCAATATTAATTAGCACTTGCGTAATGTGAAATAGAAGGCGACAGATCCCAGATGCTCAGCTGAAACGTGTGACGCACACTTATGAAGGTGATTTTTAGTGCCCTACACACCTTGAAGGAGTTCGTAAAACTTTAGAAGCATGGAGAAACATGCAATGCGCATGCTATAGTGTTGGTGTTTGTAAATTCGTCCCTCTGCAGTGTGCTTTTAAAATACAAATGACCCCCGGATGTTTCAAAGCGGTTTATTTTGAATCTGAATCATTTTTACAGTTTCCCATGCGTTTCTCCCATTAGCTCAGGCTATGTCATAGCAAGAGAGACCACACGCATACGCTGTATGACTAAGCTCATCAACAGGCAGGACTGGAACGAAAACCCAACTGTGTAAAAGATCAACCCACTGCCACAGATAGCGATAAAAATGCTTTTAAATTCTCACGGTATCAAAGCTCTGCAAGGCTCTGCATTGACAGTAAATAAACCACCTACGTGCATCAGCTCTAATCTCCTCACATCCCACTCAAGAGCTTTCGCTAAAGCAAGTGTTCATCCTCTGAAAGAGGAGGAGGAACGCCACCGAGGTGAACAGGGAATCACACGAATTTAATACTATGTGTTTGTCGCTTGCTGAATCAATATTACCACGAACGGTTCAAAATCACTATGCTGTAGTTTATGTACTGACGTCAGGGGCTTGCGTAGTCTTCCGTAACCAGTCTTTTGACTTGGCGAAAGGTCTGGTCCACATTGCAGCTTGGTTTGGATGAAGACTGCCTTGACTGATATGTAAAGTGTCATTTCGTTTGGTTTTGTTTATGTGTGCTAGTCATTCAGAAGAGAGCTCAGCATGTTAACAGGTCAGCGTTTACCTTATGCAGATGACTCACGGCATGCAGCTTCAGCCGTCTTTGCTGTTTTTGGCTGTGTTGACAGTGAGCATGTGGGAGGAGAGAGTGTCCGCAATGCTCAGATGATGCAGGTGAGACACGAAAGCTTGCAAATCTCCATTGCCAGCTTGTGTTGACATGAATAGTGATGTCGCATTGCTTACAGTTGACACTATAAGTTTGGAATAATTAGGATTTTTTTCAAAATGTTTGTGAAAGTAATCTCTTAATACGTAAAAAAAATAAAAAAAATAAGCAGGACAACTGTTTTTAACATTGACAATAATAAGAAGTGTTTCTTGAGCAAGTCAGAATATTAGAAATCATGTGACACTGAAGACCGGAGTAATGATGCTGAAAATTCAGCTTTGCATCAGGACTAAATTTACAACATATTTTAGTAGAAAACAGTTATTTTTTTCTAACTGTAATAACATTACAGTTTTTACTGTATTTCTGAATGACATTGCAGAACTACTCAATGTGTTGAATCAGAATATTTTTAATATTTTTATATAGTAATTAATAAAACAGATTAGATTTTTTATTTTTTTAGTTGTTGTTAATTTGTTAACTTTTGCAGCCCTAATTTAAAATAGATGTCTTGTAACACTATTCATGTCTTACTCACTATCATTATACAGTCATGGCCAAAAATATCGGCACCCTTGGTAAATATGATAAAAAAAAGGCTATGAGAATGACTCCAGACCCTTTAGATTCCCAGCTCCATGTTGGTGCTTCTTCTCTTCAGTTCACCTCACTCATTTTCTACAGGGTTCAGGTCAGAGGACTGGAATGGCCATAGCAGAAGCTTAGTTTTGTGCTCAGTGACCCATTTATGTTTTTTTTTTTTGAGGTTTGTGTTTGGATTATTGTACGGATGGAAGATCCAAACATGGCCCATTATATGATTTCTAACAGAGTCAATCACTTATTGATTTTTTATCTGTTGGTATTTCATAGAATCCATGATGTCATGTGTCTAAACAAGATGTCCTGGACCTCCATCAGAAATATATGCCCACAACATCAAAAATACAGCAGTATATTTAATTGTACACATGGGGTACTTTTTTATCCCTGTGTTCACCAAACCCACCTTGAGTGTTTGCTGCTAAAAAGCTCATTTTTTAGTTTCATCTGACCATAGAAGCCAGTCCCATTTGAAGTTCCAGTCGTGTCTGATAACTGAATATGCTGGAGATTGTTTCTGGATGAGTGAGGAGAATTTTTCCTGAAACCCTCCCAAACAACATGTGGTGATGTAGGTGCTATTTGACAATTTTTTTTAAGGTTTTCTGACCCTGAGACACAATTATTTTCTTCAGTTCTCCAGCTGTGGTCCTTGATGAGTCTTTAGCCACTCCAAGTCTCCTTCTCACCATGCATTAGGACGATATAGACACACATCCTCTTCCAGGCAGTTTCATAACATTTTATGTTGATTGGAAATTCTTAATTATTGCCCTGATGGTGGAACTGGGAATTTTCAGTGCTCTAGTTTTTTTCTTTAAGCCACTTCACTAATTTGTGAAGCTCTGTTATCTTTTGCTGCACATCAGAAATATATTATTTGTTTTTTCTCATTGTGATGAATGATTAAGGGAATGTGGGCTTTGTTTTTTCTCCTATTTATATTTCTGTGAAATAAGAAGCCATGGCTGGATAATTTCATGTTCATAATCACCCTGGAGTGCTCAAAATTGTTAATATGAATGGGAATATACTTCAGAGATATTTTACTCATAAGAATTTCTAGGGGTGCCAATAAATGTGTCCAACGTATATTTGAGAAAAACATTTATTTCATAAAGATATTTCCCCCCATTTTAAATTCATATTATCCAATGAAAGGTTAGATTTTTGTGAATTTTTTTAAATAAAAGATCAAAAGGATTAACAATGCAGATTAATTTTCACAGCCACCTTTGATCATATTTACCAAGGGTGCTGATATTTTTGGCCATGACTGTATAAGGTTATAAATTTAAGGTTTCTCTATGCAGTTCTTTTCCATAAAATAAAGGACTGAGCTTTCCAAAAGTGTGCTGTTAAAAATGCAGTTATTGAATTATCGACAGCTCCACAATATGTTCCATCTTTAAAATGCAACCGTATTGAATGCAATTTTGTCTTCAGATATAAGTCATTCTATCCAAGTGCACTTTGACCTTTCAATCAATTGACCCCAGCAATATTTTTCTTCAATATTTCAGCACGGCTGAGCGTGATAACATGAAATTTACACACCCATATTTCCAATACGTGCCTGTGCATGTGTGCGCACATGAGGTCAAAAGAGCAACTCCAACACAGTAAGTACCCAGTGAAAAAGAAAGGAAAACTCTCCCTGGTGCCGCTTGCAAATCGAATCGATCAGGGTCGACTTATATAAATAGAATCCATAACCGCACACTTGAGTGGGCAGGCGGCCTTCAGGGGAACTGGGAGATCAATCCTTACAAGTCCAAAAGATCACTAAAAGCCAGTTAAGTTCGCACAAGTGCTCGGCAGGAGTTGAGCCGCGTAGCCGCGCTACTGCGGTAATGAATGCATGTGTTTGTGGGTGTTGAGCACTGTGGTGTGGGCCGTCCAGTGGGCGTTCAGAAGGTTTTCAAGAGGCTATATGTCAATTGGATGCGTTCTCATTAAATCTGCTGCTATTTCTGTAGAGATATGAATTTTAGATGGATAGGTACATTTAGATGCATTTTATGTATTTTATATAGTTCTATCTAACAGCGTAATTGCAACGATGATATTGCTTTTTTTTTTTTTTTTTACAATTCCAGAAGCTGAGTAACTTATTTTTCAGACAAATTTTGTGTGATTAGGTTTCGTGAATGATTTATTGACTCAAAGACAGACACTTGGTTCAGTACATACTTCAGTTTTGATGTCACAGTTTGTTAAGTTTTTTAGTACAGTAGGGACGAAAAATTAAATAAAATAGCTTTTTTTTTTGTTTCATTAAACAGTTGCTTACCAAACAAATTGTGCCTCTGTCTTTAAATTCAATTCAGCCTTTATTCATTATTCATTGCAAAAAAAAAAAAAAGTAAATTGCACAGAAGGCAGTTTTTACATCAACTTATAAATTGTTTCTATTCCAATTCTTTGTTGAAATTAGTGCTGAGCAACGATTAATCATGATTAATCCCATCCAAAATAAAAGTTTTTGTGTACATAATATATGTGTGTGTACTGTGTATATTTATTATGTATATATAAATACACACACATGCATATATATATTTAAGAAAATATGTTATGTTTCTATATTAACTTCTTTTTAACTGATCTGTATCTGGTCTCCTCAGTCCGACTTCCATGTTTAGTGCGCACATATACTCCATATTTGATGCGCACTTTCATAATGATTTTACACACGGAGAGAGAGTGTATAATATGAAGGGTTCATTTGCAAAAACAGACAGGCATAACTCCACATTTCTTTTTCAGAGTTAAACAAAAATACTCGTTTAATCTTTGTAATCGCCTCAGTTAACAATGTAGACACCTGACAAATGTTGTTGTTGTGATTACACGCAATACAGGGAGTTTTTCACACACCATTGTAACGTGCTGCTTTTGCAAAGTGAAAAACGTTTATTTTCCTTTTACGTCCTGAAGAAGATATCACGGTTTCATCAAGTTCAGCAAAATTCTCCATCCTCGATCACTTTTAGTCAGCTCTGACAAAACTCCTCTCAGCTAGCACGTCTTTTCAAAGTGAAAGCAGCCTTGTCACCTGACCTGAATACAGCACGCTGATTTGCAAAAATGGACTTATCGGCTTGTGTTCACAAACAAAAAGGACGCTTGTCGGCTTGTGCAGTAAAATGTGAACTCATGATGCCTTGAAAGTGGACAGTACTGGCTTTTTTGACAAAACATGTTTAGTATGGTGGCCGAGAGAGCTCAACGCGATGCAACCTCAGAAAACACATGCAAATAGAAAAAGCACCAGCAAATCAAGAAAACATCTTCATCAGTTTGACAGTAGGTGCTGCAAGTGCTCACAACACAACCAAATAAAGAAACGCGCTGCAAATGCTCACAACACAACCAAATAAAGAATTTTATTTGCAGCACATTTCTTTATTTGGTTGTGTTGTGAGCATTTGCAGCGCGTGTGTTATGGAATTGATGAAGTTGTGCAGGCGTTTTTTTTCTATTTGCAGCTAGCTGAGCTCTCTCAGCCACTGTAGTATAGGGTTCAAATCTCATTATAGGTATGTGGAGAATAATGTACGGCTGTCAGTTCATTTTCTTAAAGTGGCATTTATCGGTTTTAGCAAAACTCTTCACATTTATATATATATAGGCTATATATATACACACACACACACACATTATAAAGTCCTATTTTAACTTTACTAGGAGAATCTATTGAAAGAGTAAATTGTTATAAATACTTGGGTATATGGTTGGATGACAAACTAGGATTTCAGATACATATCGAAAAACTTTTAAAAAAGCTTAGATTAAAGTTGGGTTTTCTTTTTCGTTTAAAGAAATGTTTTCCTTTTAAAGCAAGAAAGAGAATTATACAGAGTTGTTTCCTTTCAGTATTAGATTATGGTGATGTGATCTATATGCATGCAAGTTTATCTTCACTTAAAAAGTTGGACTATGTATATCATGCTGCTTTACGTTTTGTGACGAGTGCCTCTTCACGCACCCATCATTGTATATTGTATGAACTGGTGGGATGGTCCTCTTTGTTTCAAAGAAGGAAAGTGCACATGTTGCTGTTTATTGTCAAGGCATTGTTGGGGAAATTACCTACTTATATTTGCAGTCTTTTATCTTTTTACACTTGTAACTACAGTACTAGATCCTCTGCTAAACTTCTTTTAAATGTTCCAAGAGTACATTCTGAGTTAGGCAAAACTGCCTTCTCTTATTTTGCTCCTTCATTATGGAACGAGCTGCAGAGTATTATTATGCTGGAATCACTTCCCTCTGTAAATATTTTAAAAAACCTTTTATGGTCTACTCTGAAGGAAACATGTACTTGCTATAAGTAAATTACATATTTGTAATCAGCTGGATATAGGGCAAATGATTTTGTTTGTTTTATGTTTTTGAAATTGTTTTATTGTGAAACTTTTTGTGTTGCCATTTTTGGCCAGGACTCCCTGGAAGAAGAGATTTTGTATCTCAATGGGACTTTCCTGGTAAAATAAAGGTAAAATAAATAAAAAATATGTAACATATTTATAGTTTCACTCTATATTAGAAGTCTTTGCAGCAGCCTGTGTGATGTTTCACAGTGTTAATTGTACTCCAAAAACACATGTAAATCTTGAATCTGCTATAATATAATTCACTTTTTATGATTTATGTGTTGCTTTCGGCTACGTGTGATTAGCCATTAATGAAAAATGTATTTTTTTGCCTTAAGAGATCTACTAACTGCTGAAGCTAACCAGCCAAACAATGAGCACCTGCTGTAAGCAGCACAAGAGAGATACAAGCGGCTCATGCTTTTTTAGCCAATCAGAAAATGTTCTTAGCATGTCAGTGTTAAGGTTTGTTAACATATATGGTAGGTGGTTTTTGTAAGAAGGCTTTTGATTAAAGGGACAGTGTGAAGTCTAGTGTAAGTTAGCAAAATGTCTGAAATCGCTTACAGCAACTTTAAGCAAGCCTGTTAAAAATACTGTAAACCACTAGGTATGTTCTGAGTTACTATCACACAAACACGTATGCCAGTGTAGCTAAAGCTCTTTGAATGATACCTTCTTAATTCTAATGAAAGAGGGAGGATGAATACTTGCCTTGGCATAGTGAGGTGGGATGTAATACATTTTTACTATAGTCTTGTCACTTATTTTTTTGCTCATCAGCAAAAGATTGTATTAGAAAGGCTCACTGGCTTCAAAAGTGAGTCAGCAAATTTAGCCTTTTTACTTCCAGATAAAGTCTAATTATGATAAAAGCTTTACTGGCTCCACCATCCTTTCTTTCATTTCTAAACCTGTAACGCCTACCTTCCTGTCTCGCCCCCCTAAGAAGAGGGCCAAGGGGGCAAGAGAGGAAACCTGGCACTAATTGGACGCCCCCCTCTAATCTCTGAGCCTAGAATAAGATCAAAGAGGCACCTGGTTTGCGTGACCTACAGTATACTCAGTGTTTTGGCTAAGAGAGTGAATGACTCAGCTCATATTTTCTGCCTGAATGTGTTTGCAGGTGAAGCCAAAATTTGAGGAACTTTCACTTCTTGGAAATTCACTGATTAGCTTCTTGGAAGTTGGTGATGATAGAAGTTATAGAAATTGGCTGGTCACCAGAGTACAATTAGATTAAAGAGCGAAAGCACACCATGTTGCTAATTTCTGCTTGCCGATATGGGATCCGTTTTTGAATTCTGGAGCAGTTGAAAGCAGTTTCTTGGTTTCACGCTTTTATCCAAATTGGCATACAACATACTTATCCAAGGATAATCAGTCTAAATAACTTGAGAAAAGTGCCTTCCCCAAAAATTAAGGTTCTTTAATGGTTTTTGTAGCACTTTAGGTAAGCAAACCACTGTATTTTGTCTTTGAGTCGATACAGTACTGCATTTTTTTTCCTGAAAAACAAGTTAACAATCCAGGTGTTGTTTCACACCTGCAACATTTGGTGACTAGCCCAGATCTTTAACCAGCAGTATTCTCAGCATACTCCGTTTTGTTGTTTCTTGTCGTCTTTGATCTGATCACTTGTCTCTTTGGTCCTCAGGTTATGGCCACGCGGCTCCAGGCACAGATGCTGGAAAGGCGTTCTGCATGTTTTATGCAGTTCTTGGGATCCCTCTGACGCTGGTGATGTTCCAAAGCCTTGGCGAGAGAATGAACACCTTTGTGAAGTGCATGCTGAAGCGCATTAAAAAGTGCTGCGGGATGCACATCACGGAAGTCTCCATGGAGAACATGGTGACCGTGGGCTTCTTCTCCTGCATGGGAACGCTCTGCATCGGCGCAGCAGCTTTCTCACACTACGAGGACTGGAGTTTCTTTCAGTCCTATTACTATTGTTTCATAACGCTCACCACCATTGGGTTCGGGGACTTTGTAGCCCTGCAGAAGAACAAAGCTTTGCAGAGAAAGCCCCTCTATGTGGCATTCAGCTTCATGTACATCCTAGTGGGGCTGACAGTCATCGGGGCCTTTCTCAACCTGGTGGTCCTTCGTTTCCTGACCATGAACAGCGAGGACGAGCGGCGGGACGCCGAGGAGAGGGCTTCCCTGGCGGGGAACCGCAGTAGCATGATCATCCACATCCAGGAGGACACACTGCAGAGGAGTCGACGGAGACGAGAACAGCAGCAGCAGCGCTACAGAGCCGAGGTCACCGATCTCCAGTCCGTTTGCTCCTGCATGCACTACCATTCGCACGAGTTTGGGAGCTCGGTCGGCCTCGAGTTGGGAATGGGAGGAGGAGGAAGCGGTGGTGGCGCATTTCCGCACCAGAACTCGTTCGGCTCCCAGTTGAGCCCTCATCAGTACCATCACTACCACTCGACGGTGTCCTACCGCATAGAGGAGATCTCGCCGAGCACTCTGAAAAACAGCTTCCTTCCCTCCCCCATCAGCTCCGTCTCACCCGGGCTGCACAGCTTCACGGAAAACCTCCGGCTGATGAGACGACGCAAGTCCATCTGAGGACCGACGGCAACCGCTGAACACACATATCCAATGCTGCTGCTCTTCCAAACCTCATTCCGGCACTTTTTCATCATTCTCTGGCTGACATCGGACCAGCAGGACATTTGATTGCTCGGTGGACATGTTGGAACTTCGTAAAAAAAGCATGAAGCATGGATCTCTATTTTTGCAGAACATTGCCTGGGCCTTCTTCGCCCTTTTGAGCAGCACCCAAGTGGATTTGGATATAATACTACCATCCTGATATCTTGTCAGATGACGTACACTTGCATTTTGAATAATACAGAAGGAGATAGATATATATATATATATATATAATTTTTTAAGGGACGTGTGAAAATGTGCGTTTTATCAAACGGTGAGCAACCTCTGGTTCTGTCTTGAGATTCAAGTGCCACAACACCGAAGGCGAAATAACGATAAAACTGATTTGAAAAGGACTAGTAGGACACAGTATCAGGTATTGTTTTCTATAAGCAATTCTATTTAAGAAAAACGAGACATTGATTCACATCATGCCAAAATATTGTTGCCAACCATAGCATGTGCATTAGTTGTCGTTTGATGTGCGTCATCGTTTCTGTTAGCCTTTTTGTTTTCCGTTTCTGTTCATTTAATTTTGATCTAAGGTTTTCTGTAAATTATACATGTACGTAGAGACTTTCCAAGTGCGTTATATTTAGAGGTGACAGATGAGAGACAGCAAAAGTCAGTTGTGTGAGGAAAATAATTGCATGTGCTTTGTGCAAACTGGTATGCGTATACTGTCACGAGGCGAAGCGATAGCACTGGATCCAATAATAAAAGCAAATAATCCTTTAAAAAGTATTTTTTTAAATGAAAGTCGAACTAAACATCCAATAAAACAGGGCCTCACAAATGGGAACGTAACGGCATTGCGGATGATTGTTATTCGTCATTATTTATATAAACAACAGCACGACTATTATTCCATTGTGAACAATCAATATATAATGTATGCTAACCCTAGCAATGATTGCTTTTCTCTCAACCATAACCATGGCATTTATTTGAATGAGACTTATTTAAATGCATCAATAAAGACAGTTATTTATGTATTTTACACTTTGATGATGTCTTCAGAGGATGCCCTGCAAATGAGATGGTACCTCATAGGCCTAAAACTGCTCTGATGTTGATTGAAAAACATAGTGCACTTCTTTTAGGAATGGCCTGGATGTAATCAACAGTTCTCATTCTCTGCTTGCAGTGGGGAGTGTTTTTGTTCACTAACCAAATATAACAGCAATCATGTCACTTTTCGGTTTTAAACAAAATCTTTTTAATTCTTTTGCTAGGTCTTACTGTATTCTGGCTATAATATCTGAGTATCTGTGTTATAGTTAGGATCAGCCAATAAACCAGAGTTGGAGTCAAGACCATACCCTACAAGACACAAACCAAGACTTGACACTTTGAGGCCCAGAACTGGAAAAAAAATTGAAATACCTGTCCAAGTATGAGTTAATCCATTGCAATGAACTAAAATAGAAAAGATGCTGGACTTATTGTAACGTTCACATTGTGCAGTGGCTAAATAGCCGTTCAAAGCATAGACATTTCACTGATGTTCTGTTATCATGAAGGTACCTTGTTGAATTTGGCTATCATCTTTGGTACATAAGTTGACTCTTTTCTTAGTCCCTAAACCAAGATGAAATCTGGACCTAGATGGAGCAATGCACCATTTGTGTGGTCTTGACGGGTCTTCAAGACTCCAACTCTGACAATAACTAACCAGTAAAATAACATCGCAAATAACAGCTAAGGGATTTTTTTTTAATGGATGTAGAAGGCTGTATTGATTGTCTTTTCTTTTTTTTTTCTTGATAGGATTTGAGGGCCATTTCATTCCACCAGTTTTAATTGAGAGTTGGTCTCTAATTTCAGTTCTGTTGACCAAATAAATCAGAAACAGTTAGAGCGGTGACGTTTTCATCTAAAATCCAAGATTCTTAGGCATACGACCAATAATAAATTAGATGAAATGTGACACAAAAAGCGTAAATCAGTTATTAAAAAATTAGCCAAATGTTTCAGGTGGTAAGTGACGTTCGGACTGGACCCTTGCCGACGTTTTCTTGAAAAATAAATCTTAAATAATTGTCTTGATGTGGATCACTGAGGTATGCAAAGCCCAAAGTGCCCGCTAAAGTAATTCGGTTTCAGACAAGACTAATTAATGAGAGAAATTCCTGAGGGACTCCGGCGCTCCCGTGCACTCTTTTAGTCAATTTCGCAGTCTGCCAGCAGGAAGCGGTTTCAGGCTCAAACAGCTCACCCTTCTAATACCAATCAACTTGACGTCTGACATTGTGGATTTCACAGCATATGTTGCAGCGCTCATGTAAATTTATGTAAATTGCTACCATTTTATTATATTGTACAGTGCATATATTGTAAGTAGTTATATCCTTGACAAATTACAAAGGCATATTTTAAACTCAGATGCATTCCCATTTTTACAGCATTCAGCATACTGTATGTGCCTTGAAGGGGTATCTTTCAAATGTGGAGTTTGTATTTCATTAAGGCACATACTTAAATTCATATTCAGATATAGAAGCAAACTAATTAAAATACTTCATTGTCAAAGCAAAAGCTCCCCATGTATTCACATGGAAAACATTGCATCAAATAAAACCAAAGCAACTAATCCTCACGAATGCCATCGCCGCCCAAACAATGCACAAACATATATTTTAGCTTAAACACTGTCTGAAATATGTTTTGTTTCACTAGCACTACAAAAAAGCTTTATTTTCCACTTTTTATTGGTTGTCACTTTAACCTATGTATGTACATGATGGTTCCTGGGGTCAGGACAGAATAACATGTATTTTGCATCAATAAACTGTACTTGCATTATATATGTAATAGCCTGATGATAACTACTCAGACAGATGAGCTTGTATGTATGAGGTAGATGAAATGTAATAACTTTATGATTGGCAACAGATCCACTGCTGTGGAGGGACTCTGACATAAATCGTGTATCCAAATCAGTCCACTTTACTTAATAAGAAAAATATAGATATATCATTTAATAATTATTATATTAAGATGCAAATTATTATTATTACTATTATTACTATTATGGGGCAACCAGACGTAAAGGAATAGTTGACCCCAAAAATTGACAATTTGCTGAAAATGTATTAGCTTATTTCTTCATTGGAATAGATTTGGAGAAATGTAGTATTGCATCACTTGGTTACCAATGGATCCTCTGCAGTGAATGGGTACCATCATAATGAGAGTCCAAATAGCTGATAAGAACATCACAATAATTCACAAGTAATCCACACCACTCCAGACCATCAATTAACATCTTGTGACGTGAAAATCTGCATGTTTGTAGAAAACAGTTCCATCAAGATGTTTTATGACTTTTTATAAACATTTTGATTTTAAACCATCACTTCTGGCCAAAATACCTGCCCAAATAACGCTTCCTAAAGTAAAAAAAAAAATCCAATCCCTACTGTCCTCTCACAAAAAAATCCTCCAACATATTTATTTAGAACTGTTTTGGACTGCTTTCTCTCATAAATGTTGTTTGATCTGTGCATATTTCTCTCCCGATTCAGACAAGAAGAGTTTTTCTCTGGAGGACGCAAAAATAAAATGGAACCTACGGTTGTCTTAATAATGAATTTATTACAAAAATGCTTTTCACTTCACAACATGCTATTTAATGGATTGGAGTTTTGTGGATTACTTGTGCATTGTGACGTTTTTATCAGCTGTTTGGACTCTGACGGCACCCATTCACTGCAAAGGATCCATCCATGAGCAAATGATGTAATGCTAAATTTCTCCAAATCTGTTTTGATGAAGAAACAAACTCAACTGTATGTCGATGGCCTGAGGGTGAGTACATTGTCAGCAATTTTTCACTTTTAGGTGAACTATTCCTTTAATATTAATATGATATCATCACTTGAGACATTCACAGTGTGACAACTAGCCTCGGCCTTCCTTAATAATTGAATTGTCTATTGCTGTTTTGCATTTGTATTTTTATTTCATCTATCAGCAGAAAAACAGTTGTTTTGACCATCTCTTGTTCATTTGTTTACTCTCAGCTACTATATTTTTGTCTTAATGCTACATGAATATTGCACTATTAAATCTGTCTGTCCACCCACAGCAGCTGTTTCACGCTGCCGTATAAATATGATTATTCACAATAATTACCACGTTGCTCTGTATTCATTTCCACAATAATCTCTTTCTGCAATAGAATACATTATCAAGGGATCTTTTAGGATCCCACTGCATCAAATAATCTGTGTGACCCTGTCCGACTAAAGAAGGTGATCTGTCATGATACGGATTCAAACTCCGGACTGTCCGAACAACATACTGATTATTGTTTTTGCTTTTATTGGAAAAACTTGCAATGAGCATTTAAATTTGTTTGTGTGTCTTATTTGTTGTGTGTGCATGACATAGTGTGGCCGGGTGACCTCTTCACATGACTGGGAATTTGAATTAAAAATTTGAATAAAAAAATGTCAACTTCCCTTTCGCTTACCAAGTGCTCTCTGATTCTGTATCATATGATAATTTGCATAAACATGCATTAGTTTTCTTTGTGATGGCAAAGTATATGCACACTTGTTTTATGTACTGAAATTTTTTTTATTTTAGTATCATTGAGAAAGTATTAGATTTTAAAAATATTTTTTTATTTCTGTATTTTCCATTGTAATTTTAAATATTTAATTTTATTGTGCATTTTTTATGTCTATACAGTTTATTAATTTTTATTACAGTTTTAGTTTGTTGTTTTGGTACACAAGCTTTGGCAACTGAAATTATTTCAAGGTTTTTTTTTATTTCAAGGTTTTGTAAAATTTTTAAATATCAGCTATTTTTTTTAAATATAGGTTAATCAGTGTTTTTTTTTGTATCACTGAGAGTCTAGTATACTTTATATATATATATATATATATATATATATATATATATATATATATATAACAAAATATATATTTTCATGGTTTTAGTTATTAGTTACAATAATAACCATGTCACACTTGCACTGAATAACACAATAAGCATTCACATCTGTGCACATAACTTTTTGACAATTACTTTTGCAAATAACCATGTTGGCAAAGTCTTTTTCTGTTTCCAGTTTCTTGTGTTCCCATATGTGCTGCCAATAAGCGTGTGGAGCGTGCATTCTCTCTGGGCCCAAAATTAGTCTGGTTTCTCAGTGCATGATGGGAGGTGAGAGGTGCTGCTATAATCGGTGGTAAATCAAGCGCTATCACACCACACAATTCCTCCCACCTTATCTCTCACATCAGGATCTCTCCAGCAGCTGTCGAGAGCCATGTACGAGTCTTTTGTGTGCCGAACAGAAAAATCAGTAGAATTCCTCAAGATGCCATTTAAACTTTAGCTATGCTGAATAAATCAAATGCTGCAACGTTTATTGCTGTATACAGTCGTTCTGCTGTGGTTATGTACTCTACAAATGGAGGACCTCAGAGTATCAAAACAGAGTATCAACAGATCACACTTTGCATAATATCAAGCAATGGCATAAAATATCATTTTCCACTTTTGATGATATTTTATTGCTAATGTATTATGTTTTATGACACAAATCTTGGATTGTAAATATATATATATATATATATATATATATATACAGTCATGGCCAAAAATATCAGCACCCTTGGTAAATATGATCAAAGAAGTCTGTAAAAATTAATCTGCATTGTTAATCCTTTTTCATCTTTTATTAAAAAAAAAAAAAAAAAAAAATCTAACCTTTCATTGGATAATATGAATTTAAAATGGGGGGAAATATCATTATGAAATAAATGTTTTTCTCAAATACACATTGGACACAATTATTGGCACCCCTAGAAATTTTTATGAGTAAAATATCCCTGAAGTATATCTCCATTCATATTTTGAGCACTCCAGGGTGATTATGAACATGAAATTATCCAGCCATAACTTCCTGTTTCATAGAAATATAAATAGGAGGGAAAACAAAGCCCAAATTCCCTTAATCATCCATCACAATGAGAAAAACCAAAGAATATATTTCTGATGTGCAGCAAAAGATAATTGAGCTTCACAAATTAGTGAAGTGGCTTTAAGAAAAGAGCTAGAGCAGTGAAAATTATAACACACACACACTAATCTGGTTAGTCATGTTGGTTAGGATGGTCCTTTCTGTTGTTGTTAAACGGGGGAGACCAGCTAGACCAGAAACACTTCAGAAACAGAAGTTAAACCATGTAAAACCAACTAAAATTAGGAAAAACCTAGGCTATATTTTTTCTCAGTACGTTTGTATCTTTATTATGAATAATTCACACTTTAATTTCACACCTGAAATTGTTAACCCTTGGTCGTTTAACCCTAGGTTAAGACAATTCTCAGATTATTTTAGTCATACAGTTCATATTTTACCCTGATTTATTAATTCAGACTGTATTGCCAAATTTGTAGTCAACAACTCTTAAGAAGGCCTCATAATTTGTGGCTAAAATGCTAAAGCTATCATTAACGGTGGGCCTATTCTTAATGCTAAAACACTTTCAATATTTTAAATGTGAAACAACATTTTTTAACATTTTAACCTAGGTACAAAGCTGCCTAATTCCGTGTAACTCTCAAAATCAAATGTAGGATAGTCTACCTGTATGTCTGACTTCCGACCATAAAGATTTTCCATTAGGCTATTTGACGCTCAGAAGATGACATACAGTACAAATAAACATGCTAACATTTGCCTGCAGGTGTTCGTTTGTCGTCACAGACGTCTTCTTGAAACCAAATTGCAGGATAAATGATTCTTTGCAATGCTAGAACTTCTGCAGGTGTACGATTATCAGCAAAGAAGGCAATTTATACACCTGCTTCTTGTCACATACGAACCTTGACACATTGATGCCTTTTATTTACTCAAAAGTGAATGTTTATCATTAACACAGTATATCACCCTGCTAAAAAAAAACCTGCCAAAGGTACTTTAATAAACAATCTGTGAAAAAAAGGGGGGGGGGGGGGTCATTTACAGAGGAACAATATTGTTTAATTTTGCAATTTTTGCACTTTTGCAACATTACTTTCCAGCCCATGAAGGATAAAAACATTGACAGCCAATCAGAATCCATTCTGCTTTAACGAACACAAGTTTTTAAAATAAACACATTATCGCGCATTCCTGTGGTGGATGCTAATGTATTTATCGTTCTTGGTGTGAACGGGCCTTAAATATATACAGTAGGCTGTGCAGAGAGAAAAGATAGTGTGGATCATACTGTAGTGTGATTTAAGTGAGAGCAAACCTGGCTTATACACAGTAGAGCTAACAGAGGCAACATCACCTTCTCAATGTGTGAAAACTAAATGAAGAATAGTGAAGGAGCAAGACTTTAAGAGAGACAGAATGAGCTGAATGTGCCTGTGAATTTCACCGCAAGCCTATTTGTGGAAGCCACACTCATCTTGAGTGGAAGAATATGAATCTGTCATTTTCTGCCAATAAAAAGTGTTTGCCTGTGTTTTAGTGAGTGAGAACAGACTGCGTTTGTTCCAGACAGGGAGCTACTACATCTGTGGCAGTAAGTACGAGCTCTAAGTTTTTATTAGCACATGTATATTTCATCATGCATATTACAGCGCAGTAAAACTTTAATAAAAAAGATAGATCTGACAATACTTCCTCTTTTTTCCCGGACAACACCAAGTGTTGGCATAGTTTGCCTACTGACATATTCTCTACTGTATGTGTGTGTTATTTACGTTGCTTTGACCAATCTTCTCTCACAGCATGATTGGTTGATTACAAACAATGCCTGCATGCTATTGGTCAAACTACTTTTCAGTCATACCTTCAGCAAGCATGAAAACAACAGGAGAACAAAGCCAAAAACCCAATATTTTAGCCGGTTTTTAAATCTGCCCAGAAATTGTCCTGGAAAAAGAGGATGTATGGTCATCCTACATGCACATCAACTTAAATGCTCCATGTTTTTATTTATTTATTTATTTTTTATATTAATTTGTGGAATCATTGCTACATAGCAGTAGGTATATTATTAATTACAAATGAAGTAATTTATTGATTGTTTTTTTTTCTTATAATTCTAAGTGTTCTTATAAGTGTAGCTTTAAATGATTAGCAAGTTATTACATGTAAACAGGATATTTGATTACAATGCACTTAAACCTCATAAGATTTTTTTTTTTAAATGTGATGAAAATCTTAATTTTTTTTTACGTCAGTCTTGTTTTTAATATGTTTACAGACAAACCATGTGCATATTCATCAGTCAACACCATTGCTGAGCATTTTTCCATTAAAACTGCAGCGTATCAAAGACAATCTCAAAAATATGGTTTCAAACGGCCCGTTTTCTGTCACAAACATGTAACCAATCCTATCAACTTGGCAGGCCTTTAATAACATTGGTATATCTATACATATGCCTATAGCATTATTACATATCAATGTATATCAAATTCAGACTTTTCTTCTCAGAATTGTGAGTCTATATCTTGCAATTGCTAGTTAACATCTCCCAGTTCTGAGTTTACATCTCGCAATGCTGACTCTTTTCTCAAAATTGTGGGAAAGAAAATACTCCAGACTGTGAGATATAAACTCAGAATTGAGAGGGGAAAAGTAAGAATTGTGATATAAAAAGTCACAATTACTTGATTTATTTTTAATCCTGTGGAAGAAACTAGCTTCCGTAGGCTAGGTGATGTCAGAGGGAAAAGTAAAGTCAAGTTAGCATTTTTTTTCACTTTAAAACATGAATGAGGAATCATTCACAATAAGACCTTATGAAATTTATATGAACTTATGAAAGTAAATCCATTTCGAGTTTACTGTAGGCCTGAGATTTATCTTCATGGCACAGTATGTTTTTCTATAGAGCTGATTTCTTATGCTAATCACAGCGCTATCATGGTAACGCAGTACATTAGCTAATGCGCTAGCAAATAGATGTTTTTTCACTATTTTTCCCGGTTCCCGTAAGGTTGCAGTTCAACAGCCTCTATGACATCAGCGTCCCCAGTGTTTCGTGGGTCTACAGCTGGATGCCGGCCTTTATCGAGTAGGTGGAAGCGAATGTTCCGCGGCCCTATTCATCTCCCACAGTTCCTCGCTAATTAAGCTGTCAGGCTGCTGTTTGAGGCCGGGGGAGAGCGACAGTATAAGAGCAGTGGTGGAGGGAGGCTGGATCTCTGGTGCTGGATCCAGTCTGTAATTTAAACGCAGCTCAAAAGAGCTTCAGCACCCAGCCAAGCCACCCGAGGAGTGGAGCTAAACTCTCTCTTTATATATCACTGATATGAACGGCCTGTTTAATATGCAGGTGCAGAGAGAGAGATATTAGGCAAGCTTATGTACACATGGATTTGTTGCATAATGCATATGCACATAAAGTGAGAGCCGGAAGTCAGAGATCAAACTGAAATGCTGTGATTTAAAAAGAAAAAAAAAAAGTGGAAAGTTTTGGGAAACTTTTTTTTTCTTTTTCTCAGAAATCACATTTTTTAATTGCGCACTCCAAGTAATATCAGGCCCCATTTACACTTGTGCGTTTTCGTTTTAAAACGGTGTTTTAGAATGAAAACAATCCTCGTTTACACTAGCGTTTACACTGGCGTTTACGTTGCGTTTCAGAAACGATCTCCGTTTACACTACACAAACGAAAACGCGTGTCACATGACCATTCATGCAGGTACAACCATAGATATGTATAGGTAGATTTAGATGGCGGACGCATCTGTGCATAGATATATATACGTAGATGCCTCATTAGCGACTGTTTCTATGGGCCGCTATACTAAACCGTCCGCCACATTGTAGCGGTAAATTTGACGTCATACACCATACTAATCACTGAATATTCGAAAGATGCCACAATCATGCACAGAACGGCTCAACAGCTCTGTGCGAACCTACAGTATGGTGAATGATGTCAAAAATACCGTTCCAAGATGGCGGCCGCATCTACGTGCCTGGAGCGGTCGAATGGGGAATCTACCCATACATATCTATGGGTACTATATATGTCTATGCGTCTGCGTGCTTGGAGCGGTCAAATGGGGAATCTACCCATACATATCTATGGGTACAATTATGAGCATGATGTTATTGTTTACACAGTCATCAAGGATACGCAGAGCAAATGTGGCAGGGGCGTAGCTATCCTTTCAAATGTGGGGTGGACGGAATGTCTAGTGTTATACCTGGGGGTTTTTTTCAGCTAACCCTTGTCTAATTGACAGGTTTTATTTTTAATCATACCTTTTTGCTTAATATGCTTTATGATTATAAAACAGAAGGAAAGAAAGAGAGAAAAAAGAAAAAGAAAGAAATACAACAGCTTGTCACTGGGACAGTACCCTTAAAAGGACATCTTTGTACCTTATTTACCCCAAAAAGTTTCATAGTTGTACATTACGGTACATATTGGTACTCTACATGTGCACCTTTTCGAGTATAAGTTACAAAGATGTCCTTATAAGGGTACTATTGTTTACATATTTCAAACTGTATTTTGTGTGTTGTATGCACAGTAATGAATACTTGCACATTCACATACTTCTTTATTCTGTTCTGTTCTATTATACATTAGTCTGATTAGTCTATGTTAAAAGGTATAAGAAATATCTTATCATACACAATGCTGTAAATAATCTTTACCTCTGAAGCCTCACTGAAACTTTCTGCCTCATTCACTCTCAACTGTGAATTCACTTCTGCCTCTGTCTATAGCAAATAAAGCAGTGTTTGAAACATCTACATACAGGGAATAATGACATACAGAAGAAAATAACTAATTAAGTACACTGCTGGACAATAACCAATCATTTGTATCCTAAATTATTTTTTAACACTTTAGAATGATAAACACATATTCACTATTAACTATGACTTTTGCCTCAATAAACTCTTCATTTACTGCTTATTAATAGCTTGTAAGGTAGTCGTTGTAGTTGTTTAGATATTAGGTAGGATTATGGGATGCAGAATATGGTCATGAAGAATACAGAATTAATATGTGCTTAAGTACTAATAAGCACAAGTTTGTCCAGGCAGCTTATTTTCTCCCTATAATGAACATCAAAACTTGCTAATTATTCAACAAGAACAATAGGCAGAGTCACTCAACATTGTGCAACACTATTCGGATACCACATGCCAACTTACGCTGCTTGACTCTTACGTAAAAGAGGAGTGAAGAGTTTCTTGCCGCTTTGAACTCATCTCGACCTCTAATGAAGGATGGATACAGCGCGGGACCGCGGGTGCGAGCCTGGGCATGTCGTTACGTGACAAACTGAGTGACTGATTGCCATGGGAACGAAAACGTCATGTTTAAGGGGAAGTCGTGGCCTAATGTTTAGAGAGTCGGACTCGTAATCCAAAGGTTGTGGGTTCGAGTCTCGGGCAGGCAGGGATTGTAGGTGGAGGGAGTGAATGTCCAGCGCTCTCTCAAAACCACGACTGAGGTGCCCTTGAGCAAGGCACCGAACCCCCAACTGCTCCCCGGGCGCCGCAGCATAAATGGCTGCCCACTGCTCCGGGTGTGTGTTCACGGTGTGTGTGTGTTCACTGCTGTGTGTGTGCACGTTGGATGAGTTAAATGCAGAGCACGAATTCCGAGTATGGGTCACCATACTTGGCAGTATGTCACTTCACTATATCTTGTCTCTTTGAATTTTAAATCATTCTGCATTTATATACATCGCTCCATTAAAACCTCAACATGTCGAGAACACAACTGTCCAATGAAAAAGTGCTGGGGACGAATTTACTTTTTATAAAAAGTGGGGGGGGGGACAGGTCCCCCGCGTAATCTACGCCCATGGAATGTGGGCAGCCACAGATCGTTTTCAAGAGTCTCCATTTTGGTCTGTTTACACTGAAACGCAACTCTGGAGTTTTCAAACTAAAACGGGTTCTGCAGAGTTAAAAGTGTCTGTTTTGAACCTCGAAAACACTGGAGTAGTGTAAATGATAGGTGTAACCATAGCAACGAAAACACACTAGTGTAAACTGGGCCTCAATCAAACTGCAGTTGAGTTGTTTATGATTAAGTAATAATAACTTAAATACAGGTAATTTACAAAAATAAAGTTCATTGAAAGTGTTTTTTTTTTCTATTTACACATTAAAAGCTTGTTTTATAGCAAAAGCAGATAACTCCAACAGTCTTTTTTTTTTGGCAAAAGCTGATAACTCCACATTTCATGTGTTAGAATAATAATAAAAAAAAAACACTCTTTTAATCTTTGTAATCTCCTCAGATGACAATGTAGATGCCTGGCAAACGTTATTGTTGTTGTGATCATAAACTATGGATGTGATTACACGCAATACATGGAGCTTTTCCCTCACCATTGTAACGCGCTGCTTTTGCAAGGCTCTGTGAAAACGTTTCAGCTTTTATTTTCCTTTTTCGCCCTGAAGATATCACAGGTTCATCAAGTTTGTCAAAATTATCCATTCTCGATCACTTTTAGTCAGCTTTGATGAACTCCTCTGGATAGCACGTCTTTCCAAAGTAAAAGTAGTCTTGTCACCTGACCTGAATACAGCGCGCTGATTCGCTAAAATGGACTTATCGGCTTCTGTTCACAAACAACACGTGAAAGTGAAGTGACGTGGCCAAGCATACTCAGAATTTGTGCTCTGCAATTAACGCATCCAAAAAGCACACACACTATGGCGAGTGTTATGTGACAGGATTACCTGCCGTAGTAGACAGTCGTGTATTTTTACGTGTGAGAAGGGTATGTCGCCTCAACATACCCGTGATAACTACATGATGCCAAATACCTCAAATAGTGTTCAGTTGAATTATTTTCGGTTTTACAGTATTATTTTACTACAAATTATACACCAACACAGCTGAAAATTAATTGCATTTTCACAATAACATCTTACAGACACAAATTCGCACATAAATTAATCAATTATTTAACATATTATTCTGATATGTGCCATTCTGATGTTTTACTTTTGATATGCTGGGTATTTGTTAATAATTTTACTTAACACTCTGTTATGGTGCTTATAGTCATAGTCCTGTTTGCCAAGTCATGTCGACCATAAAATGTGCGAATATTAGGTCAGGAGATGAGTCTATGCACCATGTTGGTCAAGAGAAGATGATGAAACTGTATTTTAATAGAATTGTTAGGTGCATTTTGAAACATATTAAATTGAGCTGTCTCTAACGATTATTTTTAGCAATCTACTGATGATTTTTTTTTATGTAATAAAGATTGATTTATATGAACAGTAGCTTAAACTTTAACCCCCGGTTTCACAGACAAGGCTTAAGCCTAGTCCTAGACTAAAATGTAAATCTGAGCTGTTTCAACTGAAATAAACTTGCACTGACTGATCTTTTGCACTGACAGTGCCTTTGTTTTGTCTTAAGATGCACACCAGTAATGTTTTTTTCTAAGGAATGTTTATTAAAATTACTTAAATATCCTAATTGAACTATGGCCTAATCCTGGTTTAAGCTAAACCCTGTCTGTGAAACTGGGCCTAGATCTTTAAAAATAGACTTAAGTACCTGTAACGATGAGGAAATAATGATTGGTTTAAATAAAACATCAAAAGTGAGTAATCGTATGGTTTCATTGAACAACACTGTTAAAATACATAAAGAAATATATGCATCTATACAAACCTAAGTACAATATGTATTATTAAAATGCCTACAGAGCGCACCAGCGGCCCAGTGATTGCTACAGGTTGCATATTTAGAAATATATTGATGTAATATTTTGTGTTGACGTTACAATATTTGTTATAAATGTTTTCAACAGCGCACCTTTCATCCACAGATGAACTTTATAATTAACCCAAACTTATCATATAACTCTTAGCATATGCAGAGTTGAGTTTGTTGACTGAGTTGCAGAGAGATGCTCCACGTAACAGTGAAACACAATGCACGTTATTGGAAACAAACAGATAATGGTACAATTCAGAATTAAATAACGCAAGCTTTGTCAAATGTTTAGCTACAAACTATGCTGATATTGCGAGACACATTTTCACCTTGACAAGAAATATCCACACGTTGTAATATCGCGAGGCATGAGATCTCGTCAAGACCTGGCGGAAACCCTGAATTGACCTTTTTTATTAATTGAAAAGGAACAGTACCAAAGTGTTAAAGGAACAGGGATCTTTGTTGTTCCAAACATCTTTTTTTTTTCTTTTCTTTAGAACATAAAATTTATGGAGACGCAAACCTTTTCCATGTCCCTTAAAAATGTGACTTTTGGCCTATAGGAGAAACACAATAGATTATTTCACAAAAATTTTGAAAACTTCTGAAACCATTAACATTTAGAATAGTATTGTTGCTATCAATAGTCTAGCAACACCCCAGCAACTGCATAGCAAGAGCCTAGCAACCACCCAAAATATCCCAGCAACCAACTAACACTTTACCAAACATCTAGAACATCTAACTGACCAAACTATTTATGTTTCTTAAACAAGACTTTAAGACAAGCCAGCATAAAAAAACAACACTAGAAAAGTTCAAATACCAAAGAATTGTATATGAACTTGGTATGCACCACAATATAGTACAGTAAAAAAAAGGAGTGAATTCAGTATCCTCTGCACATTTTGTCAAATTTTATTACAGTATGTACTATAGCAGTTTCCTGGTCTCTTGACACAAGACATCTCTAGGCAGTCATTTCTCAGTTCTGCAAACATGAAGTACACATAAAAAATGATTACAAATAAAATTGCCAATCACACGTTTGAAGGTGCACAACATGTGCTACAGTTAACTGTACATATAGAATAGTGAAATTTCTCATCTAATAATTCTATATTCTAGTCTATTCTACTATTCTATTCTATTCTATTCTATTCTATTCTATACACTATTCTAAATTTCACATTCAGGATCATTACAGTACAGTACCAATACATTAGATTCTAATGTACTGGTACTGTAATTATCCTGAATGTGTGAGTATAAAACCCATGTATATTATTCATTCAGCTCTGTCCTCAGAGATTCTGATTGGTGTCATCAGTTTTGCTACCTAATGTTTAACTTACTAATTGTTCAACTTTTTGAGAAATGTGTCTTTGTTTTGAGAACTGAATTAATGGTTTGGGAAAATGGGGCAACTAAAATCTGTTATTTTATGTTAACAACGGAGAACTGCAATACAAGATTCTTACCTAACTCTGCCATTAGTTTTCGTGATCGGTATCATCTTATTGATTTCATGTTATTGTTTCGTCTGATATGGCAGAAAGGTCTATATCCATGATGAAAGTGGAGCGAGCGAATCGGATCACCAAACAATTACGGGATGAATCTCAGACATATATGGACGGGATTAGATTTCTCATAGGACTTCTGAATAAACCGAGAAGCAGTAAAAAACAATTTGTTAGTGAATGGGCTGCGCTTTGTGTTTTTGACTTAAAAAGGACTGGTTCATAAGAGTCGTTTATTAATGAAGCCGACTACACTGGGCACGCTGCATGCGCTTGCAACCATCGTGCACTTTAGTGAAAGACTTGTTTTGCTGTTATTTTCCGTTACGCTGTCATCGAAAAGTAGCACATGAAACACTGCTTACATTTATATTTTATTATGTGATAATTCTGGGGTGGCACAGCTTTTTCTTAGGGTGTCAGTTGCCACCCTCTGCCACCCCGGTAGATCCGCCCCTGGAAGTGAGTATAAGGGTTTTTTATGAATCTTTGCAAATCACCTTTCCTAATAATGTGCTAGTTAGCCAGTTTCGCAGCTAAAGTAAACAGTACTGCTGGTCAAGAGATGGACGGGGTCAGCAGAGCTCATTAGCATTTAAAGCAACATGGACTAGAAAGGCTTGCTAAAAACAGAGCTGATTTTGACAGGATAAAAAGGTGTTTTTTATATTACCATTGAGAATTTTTAACCAAAGTATGTTATAGCCTTTTCATTAAGACCCGAAAGAATCATATCAACTTCAGCAAAATAGGCATCTGATGACCCCTTTAAAGAATTTAAATTAATTTAGGTATGTATTATATTTAGAATTATAATATTATAAAAATAAATGTTTCACATTGCAATGTGTCATGCAACAAGTTATAAAGTGTGTGTGTGTGTGTGTGTGTGTACATATATATACATACATACACACACACACATACATACATACATACATTATGTATACATATATTACATAATGAGTCTTAATTCTATCCAAGAGTACAGGCTGTTCTTTCATTTTATAGAATATTATTTTGCACCAGATTGCCATTATATCAAATAAATTATATTTGCATAAGGCAGCATTCAAATGTGCTGCAGTGAAACCCAGATTGAATCTGTGAAAAAACAAACCACATTGATGTTTGGTCAGTCATTTTTATGAGTTTATGACTTTCTTTCCTAACAAAATCAATGTGCTAAACTATTTATGTGGGGTGGATTAAAGTAATAATTTACCCCAAAACAAATGCACTGTCATTATTTGTTCACTCTTATGTTTGTAGTGCTGGATTGAAGCAGGTGAAAGCACTGTGGAACAGTGGCCATCTAAATTCCCTCAAATAAATGGTGGTCAGTGACCCCTCCATGGGAGACTGTGAGTAAATGTGAGCACTTTTGTCCATCGTGTGTCTGTCTGGAGAACCGCAGAGCCAACCGTCACAAACCCAGTGAGATTCTCGTCTTTGCTGTAATAACTTTTTTTTCTCTTTGCACTACAGGTGTTTGACATTTCAGGAGAAACAACTTCAGGCCGAGAAACATATAATAAACTCCACCAGGCATCTGACAAGAAAATCGTATTTTTCTCTATTAGGATTGCTGGAAACATCTTGAGAAAGCTGCAAGACCAACTCGGAGACACAAAATTGTACTTGTTGCACTTGTTGGTATTGAATGACAGCTTAGAATTATACTAAACATTCAAAATTTTTGTGTCGTCTTATCTCAGATCAAGCTAATTTTTCACGTGGTGGATGACAAAACAGGCAAAAATCTCCATATACTTGGGCCAGTAAGGAACAATTTAGCAACACCCTAACAATCACCCAGATCACCTTAGTGGCCACTTCCAGACACCCTGAACATGCTAGTAACCACTTATCAACATCGTGGCAGCTACGCAGAACACCTTAGCAACACCCTGGCAACCACCTAGAACACCCTAGCAACTACTAAACAGCACCCATGTAGCGACACCATTGCAACCACCCAGAGCACTTGAGCAACAATCTGGCAACCACTCAGAATATCTGAGCAACACCCTTGCAGCCAATCAGAACACCTTGGCAACACCCTGCCAAATACTCAGCACACTTTAGCAACACCCTGGCAACCACATAGCAATAACCTAACAACCACTGAGCCACACTCATTTTAAATATTTTTAAATCAGCAAAATGTAAGTATTGACAATTGATGTGGTGTTCACCTGTGCTGGCTTTGAAGTCAATGTGTTCTCGCTAGTTTCTCAGAGCCCAAAAATAGAGCACAAATGAAAATAGAGAAAGGAAGTGCCCACAAAAGCAGCATTATCAGCTGCTTCCATCTGAACACTCACATCACAGATGGATACGGCTGCCTTGAAGGCCTAGGGTTTCAGGCAGATTGTTACAATTCTTCAGCAGATTTGAGAGCCTGTGCGGCACTGATGCTTGTTAAGCCCATTGCCCTTTTGAAACCAATTTCGGTGTCTCTGCACCCATACCTGTGTGAATATGTGGTCAGCTTACTTTTTCCGGCACTTGGCTTGGGTCTGGATTACGACAGCACTTTCCCTGCTCTGGGTCACCAGGATCAGCCTCACTCAACAGCACAGCCATACATATAATCCCATCAGCCCCAGAATGGAAGAAGAGGATTTCAGGGTGACTATGAGGACTTGGACAGAAGATCAGGCCACTGAATATCTGATTCCATCTCACAAATGGAGAGAAAGTTAATCAAATCGGGGATCATTTGCTTGCTTTACATTTTCACATGTGTAGATTTAGAGTTTATCTGCTGTTTTTGGCCAGAGAATTTAGAAATGTTAGAAAATTTAAATAATTTATTTAAGAATAATTTGACAAAATATGCTGTATTCACTGTCAGAATTAGTTTTTTTAATAACAGTACCAAATTGTACCTTTAGGGGTACAACAGCTTGTCACTGGAGCAGTACTGGTACCCTCAAATGGATACCTTTGTACCTTATTTATCCCTAAAGGGTTAATAATAGTACCAAATTATACCTTTAGGGGTACAACAACTTGCTGAGGCAGTACACTCAAAGGGGCAACTTTTTACCTTCTTTACCCATAAAGGGTTAATAGTACCAAATTATACTTTTAGGGGTACAGCAGTTTGTAACTGGGGCAGTACATTCAAAGAGATACCATGGTATCTTCTTTAACCCTAAAGGGTTAATATTAGTACAAAACTGTACCTTTAAGAGTAGGACAGTTTGTCGCTGGAGCAGTACCCTTAGGGGGATACCTTTGTACATTCTTACCTTTGTACATTCTTTTCCTCCTTTTTGCAAATTCTTCTTCTAAGAGTATACAAGCAAAACAGTAAATTCTACATTAAATATTACAGTAAATTCCACAAAGTAATATGCTCAACTTCACCTTCCAATTTCAGAAGCATCTCTATTTTAATTCAATATTTAATTTTTGAAATGTAAGTAATGCAGTTGCTTCAATGTAAATAACAGTTGTTTTTTCATGTTTTGTAGGCAGTATAAAGAGTACAGTGTGCAGTATTCGGGCAGTTGTAAGCTGCAGTCTGTAGCATCATCTAGTGGCTGCTAACAAAATATTCACATTTCTAATAAATGTTTGAAAACTAAATGTGTTTGTCTATAAGATGAAAGAAGACCATGTGTTCATGAGAGCACATGTGAGTTTGTGAGAGTGTGTTTGTGTGAGCTGGCTTTGACATCATCAGAAATCACAACACACCTGCACACTGACCCCAATCCTCATCATAAGGTTCTTACTGCCAATCACTGAGATGACTGTTTAACACACTCTCTCTCTCTCTCTCTCTGCAGAGTCACAGTCTCGTGCAGGACAGAGGAAAAAACAAACACACGCGGTCTGATGATTCGACAAAAACACAGGCAGGAAATTATGGCATCAGTTGTGAGTATATAATCCTTCTATTCTATTCTATTCTATTCTATTCTATTCTATTCTATTCTAAAATTATCATTATTATTTCAAAATTACAAAAATGTGTTTTATTGTGTATATCTGTGGACAAGCCACAAATTCAAAACAAAACAAATAATAAACAAAATCTTTTAAATGAAGTCTTAAAAAAAATGTAGCTTTATTGTAGTATGAATAACAAGCATGGCAAATTATTGTAGATTTATATAATTTTGTTAATGTTATGTGTAACAAGGCATTGTCCTATTTTGCATTTATGCATCTAAACTCCACTTTTGCAATTAAACGGATGTGTTTTTAAATCAGTAATAAAACAGTCTGTGGCACCAAAGTGTAACAAAGCTACTGCAATGTATAGAAATATAAAGTTTTTGTAGAGTATCAAAAATGGCCATAATAAAAAGAAAATGTATTTGTGTTTAACATGAGGGTACATTTTTACTTTGATCAAATATTACAATTATTTATATAAGTTTACAGAATCTGCAAACTGTTGATTATTTAACCAAAATAAGAGGGACCATACAAAATGCATGTTATTGTTTACTGACCTGAATAAGATATTTAACATAAAAGATGTTTACATATAGTCCAAAAGGGAAAATATTAGCTGAATAATAGTTGAGTTTACATCCCCTTTATTCTTAATACTGTTGTTACCTGAATGATCCACAGCTGTTTTTTTTGTTTAGTGATAGTTGTTCACGAGTCCCTTGTTTGTCCTGAACAGTTAAACTGCCTGTTGTTCTTCAGAAAAATCATTCAGGTCCCACAAATTCTTTGGTTTTGAACATTTTTGTGTATTTGAACCATTTCCAACAATGATTGTATGATTCTGAGATCCATCTTTCCACACTGAGGACAAATGAGGGACTCAAATGCAACTATTACAGAATGTTCAAACACTCACTGATGCTCCAGAAGGAAAATGATGCATTAAGAGCTGGGGGTGAAAACTTTTGAACAGAATGAATATGTGGTTTTATGCATGTTTATGACAACTGTCATTAAGTGTCATTCACTCAGTTATGTCATTTTAATGCAAAGATGACATTATTTGACCTAACCCTACCCCTACCCTTACCCCTAACCCCAGCCCATAACAAAGACATCTCAAACAATGTCATCTTTGCATTACAAATTACATAACTGAGCGAATGACACTTAATGACAGCTGTCATAAACATGCATAAAAAACCTTCATATTCATGACGGTGTCATGTCAGTCTTATGCACACCCCTTCAAGTAAAGTGTAACCTAACTGAATTTTCATTTTTATCAACAAATTCATCTTTATGCACATTATTGTTTCTACAAAACCAAAATGTTTAAGTATAAACCTTCAGATCATCATAAGAAACAAATTCATGTGTGTCCAAATCATCCACTGGTAGTGTGCATGATTGCTAAACTTTCCATAAAACAATATATGTAATTGTCACACTTCTGCATATGTGTGTGTGTTACAGATGCAGGAGAGTTTGACCTGCCAGAGGAAACATGCGATGATCCATCTAAGTGGCTGTGGCATTCACCTGGTTTCTAAAAAGGGCTGTCTCTCACGCGCACCTGCTCTCCATCTGTTATCAACACATGCTGAGGATTCTGTTCGCTTGACACACTCCTCTTCCTCCTCCATACAGGATCAGGGTCGATCTCCTGCTCAGGCCTCCGAGCGAGAATCTGAGAATCTCCCCCCGAGACGCCCTCTGAAACTCACTCCACTAGAGCTCCCCCTAGAGGTGCAGCAGCAGAAGCTCAAAAGCGCCCAGGAAGCCAAAGAGACATGTCTGAGAAAGGCAAAAGTTTGTTGGTGGGACGGCCCGGACAAGTCTCAAGAATGCTCCCCGCTGAGTACTATCACAGAGCCACACAAACCACTTGGTTCTGATAGGCCATCGGGGAAGGAGGCGGCGCAAACGGAAGGTGATTCGACCGTCTGCTCAACACATGCTCCCGAGAAAGTCTGCCAATCAGAGAATGGCAACAGCCAATCAGCCGCTTCTGCTAAGAACCAGGATGCAGTCAAGAGGCGTCTAAGACTGCGAAGAACCCAGAGACTGGAGGAGGATCAAAGCAAATCCAGCTCATCAACAGGTGGATTATCTGCTGATGAGAGCAAACTGGCACCAGCCATCCCTGCCAAAGGTCAGGGCGCTGCCGAGAAGGCCCTCCGAGACGCCAGTCGTGTGCTGGAAAAGGCATCGTGGAGGAACCGGCGGGAACCTGGGACCGAGGCAGTGGGTAAAATCGGGAGAAGGATGGCTGTTAATGACATTCAGGAAGCCGTACTCTGACTCTTTGACCTGAAGAGGAAGTGCAGCACGTGGTGTTGGGATTGAGACTTGAACATGGCAATAGAGTCATGTTTACAGAGGATTTTCCCTCTTGGGTTTAGATGGGAAAACAGTTCAGATGAAGCCCGCAGTAATGTCGAAAACAGCACAACATTCCTGATCCGAATATTGGTATAAAAGGGATTATGTTCTGAAAACCTATCTTCTTATAAACTAGTGTTAAGAAAACATCCAAAATACACAATTAAGTGTTTATTTTATTTATTCAAGTTTTATTTGTGACTGTAGAGTTCAATTACAGTACATCTCTTTAAGGCTGTTTTATAAAAAAATAAAATTAAATTAATGCACTTAGCCAGAATGTTCAGATTTTGTTTATGGAAATATATGCATATTAGTGCATTTTCAATTAAATAATGCCCCATTTACTTATTTAAACACATTACAGGAAAATGTACAAAATGTAATTTCTTCAAGTACTGTGATTAATTAACTGGGGAACGGTGATTATATCTGTTAGTTACCCTATTCACGTGTGGTATCTTGCCTTAAAATATTATTTAGGTTTAAAAGATTTTATCAGGGAGAAAGATGGAGTAGAGCAAATCGGTCAATTGTGAAGTTTTAGATCCTTATACACAATTATTTCCAGCGAAGCAGATTATAAAATGTAGTTCTTGCTACAATGCTCCAATAATAGAAATGTTTTTGTTGTTGCAAACTAGATAAAAATAGAATGTCCACATTAACAGTCTAAGCACAGAATTTGTCAATACTGTTCACGGCAGCCAATAAAAATGTAAATGATGTAAATGGTTTCTTTTCCTTTTTTACATAAATCAATGAAACGTTGCTGTGTCTGACACATTCAGAGTTTAAGATGTAAATAAATCGCTCTTCTCTTTGAAGAGCAAAATGACTATAGTGCAAAATGACTAAAATGACTTTCACAGAATGTCATTTTAGCACTATAGTGCTTGCGCTAAAATGCCACTCTAAAAAAACAGTAGAAAAGAACACTAGCTGGTGATTTTTTTGTGATGTATTATGGGATAGAGGTATGGTTTACAGTTTATCTATCTATCTATCTATCTATCTATCTATCTATCTATCTATCTATCTATCTATCTATCTATCTATCTATCTATCTATCTATCTATCTATCTATCTATCTATCTATCTATCTATCTATCTATCTATCTATCTATCTATCTATCTATCTATCTGGCTAAGACCACCATTTTTGACCCCTATTTTTTTGTTGTTGTTGTATGTTAAAGTAACAGGCAGCAAATGCAAAAGTGTTCTTTCCACAATTCTGTTGTAAACTGTAATTTAATATTTCACTATGGAAATATTAAATCACCGTTATATTCTTACGTCTCCCCTTTTGAGCTCCAAGCACTTCACCTCCTTGTCAGTCCTTTAGATCTGCATCTGTGCCGACCCATCAGTTGTCCTCTGCTGGACTCTGCCCTGTGCTAAAGTTAGTGTGACCTCCAGTGAGACCACTTACAAAGGTAGAGGGTGGAAATAGATCCTGAGACGAAGCAGTTACTTCCTGCACAGTTTTATTGTCTGATGTTTATTGCTGTGTGACTCGCTTGTTGATATGTTTTACTGTGCATAAAGATGGGATTTAGGGAGTTTGGAAAGTGTGCGTTTGTGAGATTTCGTGTGTTTCCGATGTCTGTGAAAGTACTCTGCCGTGAGACATCCAGATGAGACTTAAAAAGTAAGACAGGAGGAAGAAGGAAAGGGAGAGAAAGCAGGGGTCTTCAGAGACACACCGTGCACACAGGATGTCTGGCATGTTAAGCCTCAAAGAACAAAACGGTCAGACAGAAAAAAAGTAAAACTTAAAGAAAATAATAAAAAATGTCAGAGAAGTCCTGCATGCTGACTTGAGCTCAGTGTTGTTAACACAATAATATTTTAAGGTAGGAAAAAAGTTTCCTCTGAGAGATTAACTCCACTAATACTTTGACATTTAGTTAATGCTTGTGTTTAAAGAGATTAGTACAATTTGTACAAGAACACACATTCTGGAGTAAGTTTGTCTGTCTGTTTATCCATCCGTCCATTGTTCTATCGATCAATCTGTCTGTCTATCGTTCTGTCTACTGTATCCATCCATCCATCCATCCATCCATCCATCCATCCATCCATCCATCCATCCATCCATCCATCCATCCATCCATCCATCCATCCATCCATCCATCCATCCATCCATCCATCCATCCATCCATCCATCCATCCATCCATCCATCCATCCATCCATCCATCCATCCATCCATCCATCCATCTATCGAGAAACTTAAATGGTTAAAGGTATAGTTCACCCAAAAAGGACAATTGTCATCATTTACTTGGCTTCATGTTGTTACAAACCTGTATGAAATTCTTCTGAAACAATTAAGGCCAGTTCTTGAATTCTGAATGTTTCACAACCCTGGAGCAAGTACACTCTGCTCACATTCTCATTTTTCAACTTTTCAAAATGGAAAATTGTTTATTCAGTCATTGGACACACTATAGACCCATCAGCACCATTGGCAACCTGTGGTCGGCTTAGCCTGGCCTGGAAAGACTAAAGCCACGGAGACAAGAGGGAGAGAGTGAAGGAACGGGAGTGAGAGAAAAAGAAAGAGACGAAGAGAAAGAAAGTTATGAAAATATCCAGGAAAGTTGCTCTATAATTGGCGCAGTCTGTCAGGGCCCTATTTTATGTGCATGAGCAGGGCAGGGCAGCCATCTCATCCCCACTGAAACCCAACACTTACAGGAGCAGTTCCTCGTCCTTCCCACCTCACAGCAGAGGAGAGCAGATTCCACAACACTCTGCTCCTCACTGCAGGATTACTGTGTGCGTGTGTGTGTGTGTGTGTGAATCATCACACCTGTGTGTGACCTTACCTGGAGCTTTATTTCAAGGAGGATGCTGCTCTGAGACTTCAGGTGTCTGTGAGGTGTGTTTCTGGAGGAGGTTGAAGAAGATCTTCTTGTTCCCACAGATTGACATCACAGGTAAGAGTGAGGTTTATCATTCATATCCCATCAGTACACGTCTCTATTATAGTGTTTTATTGTTGATATTTTACGCTAGAATATTTAGCCATCATGTCTTGATAGCTCATTCTGGTCTTCAACTAGCGCTTTCTGTGTTCTTCCATGTTTTTGGAGAACTTTAGAAGAACGAAAGGCTGTTTTTTACATTTCAGAAGGGGAAGAGCTTTCTGGTTTATTCATCTGCAGGTTGCTCCCATGCTGGTCGTTTAGCAGAGATTTGGAGTTTGTGTTAGTGGAAATAGACGCACTGAAAGGTTTCAGAGCCTCAAAACTAGAAATGTACCTGCAAATGATAAAAAAGGATAAAAAACTGACTTTTGATGGTTGTGAAAATTGCAAATTGATCAGTAATGAAATGACAGAGGTAAGCAGGTCACTCAATTGGGTTGGTGACCAAAATATTGTAGGTTACAGAGCTGATAAATAAATAAAAAATAGTATGTTATACTGTACATCTAATAACTAAAAGATATTAGATGGTAAAACAAAAACAGTACTGTATGTTATACTGTATGAAACTAAAAGTTGTAAGTTCGCTGATGAAGAGAATGCAGGTCAGCTGGTGACCAAAATATTATAGGTTATAGAACTGGTAAACCAGAAAAATAGTATGTTATACTGCACATCTCGTAACTAAAAGGTTGTAAATTGGCCGATGAACAGAATGCAGGCCATAAAGCTGGAAACCGGTAATAGAGCAGGTAAACCAAATACAATATGTTATGCTGTATTTCTAGTAACTAAAATTTTGTAAGGTGGTCAATAGAATTCAGGTTATAGGCCTGGTAACCAAATTATTGTAAGCTGCAGGAAAGGTAAACAAAATGTTTTGGAGCTGGTAATCAAAAGGTTATAGGCAGAGGGACTGGTATTTCCAAAGGTTGTAGGACTGGTAACGTGAGTAAATAAGCCAGGTAAATAAGTCGGGGCAGTCGTGGCCTAATGGTTAGAGAGTCAGACTTGTAACCTGAATGTTGTGGGTTTGAATCTCATGTCTGGCAGCGATTGTCAGTGGGGGGAGTGAGTGTCCCCAGTGCTCTCTCTTCACCCTCAGTACCACGACTGAGGTGAGACCCTTGAGCGAAGCACTGAACCACCAGGTGCCGCAGCATTGGATGCCCACTGCTCCGGGTATGCTCACAGTGTGTGTGTTTGTTCACTTCTCACTGCTGTGTGTGTGAGAAGTGAACAAAGGTTAAATGCAGAGCACAAATTCCAAGTATGGGCCACACGTGAAGTTCTTTCCTTTTCCTTTCCTTCCTTAAAAGATGGTAGTTCAAAGGGCTGGTAATCAAATGATTAATAACCCAACCCAAAGAATCTTTTTCCACAATAAAGTACCTTTTGTGGAATGGAAAGGTTCCATGGATGTTAAAATTTCATCATGGAGCCATAGATGCCAATTAAGAGCCTTTATTTTTAGACTGTAGGGCTGGTAAACAGACAGCTGTATGTGACCATGATCTTTGTGCCTAAAGGTCTTAACTTAAGCCCATGGCATACTTCGGCCTACTGTATGACATAATTTTCATCATCAGGAGGGTCTGTGGATGTCCGTGCACACTTTACGCATACAGCCTAATTTTTGTGTCTTCGTGGACTAGGTTAGAATATAATTGCTTCTGGAAGAATATAAAAAGCAACTGTACTGTGCATGTGTCGAACTCGTCTATCTGTGCTCATCCATGGTTGAGTATACTTTGAAAGCTGTGCGGACACAAATGAGCGCGAGACGGAGTGGAACCTGGAAAAACAAGTATACCTGGGCCTTTAACCCCAGGTTCCTACTGGACATTGACCATATAACGTGTACTGTAAAATGTGTTTTAACCAACATTTGTAGCAGTGAACAGAAGGGCTAAAATGGGTGTTCACTCCCACAAACATTTCATTTTAGTTATGAAAAGAATTTTGTCATTTTAATCTATTTTTAACCAAGTGCGGGTCCATTAGTTTTAGAAAGCAGCAGGCAATTCAGGCTAATAGCTTGACCAGAGGGCTGGTAAAATAATGTGCCCTTTAATACTTTGGACTGCTAAACTGACTGTAAAAAAACAGAAGCCTTTTTCAACAACATTTGATGTCCATAGAGATACCAACCAACATACCAGCTCATATACCACATCTGAATTAAAGGAGGTTACAGATGGCAGTTTCTGTTCTTAAATATAAACATAAATGTTGTTTACTGCAAATATATAAATGCTCTGGTTATACTTTGGGGCAGTAGTTAAATGAATGCGGGATACTTTCACAGCATCAAAGAAACATAAGAAGACCTGCTCTGGTCAGAGGGTTCAAAGAGCTCATCGTATTGAGAGATCAAAAGCAATGACCAAAAGCAATGAGCAAGCAGGGTTTTCTGGGTCATATCATGATAATGCAAACCTTCATGAAAAAAGGAGGGAGAGGAATGAGTTACGGAAAGCAACAAAGAAAAGACACTGAATTGTGTGACAGGAGGCGTCAGGCCGACAGTTCAGAAGGAACAGGACTGTTTTCCTGTTGGCCTAACAGATCCAAAAATGGACAGTTTTTCCTTTCTAAATGCATCAACTAGTACTGGAAAGATATAAGGAGGACTTTTAACTCACTAACTGAATCGATGCCATTTTTACAAGGCATCAGAGTCCCAGTTCACTCTATTGTCCTTGATGAAGGTTTTGCAAAAAGAATGGTAATTTTATGCACCGGAAAGTTAGACAGCTTAGATGAAACTGCCTGTGAGGATGAGATGCCACATCATCAAGGATCTGCAAACCATAATTCAATGCTTCCCAACGTTGCTCCCTCGGTCTCTGATGATTGTGTGCTCCCTGGGGCATACTATACACCACTAAATCAGAAGAACACCCTGTTTACAGCAAAACATCAGTTAAGCTTAGCCAGAGGAGTGTGGTTAGTCACCAGTGGTGGAATGTATAGTTAAGTGAATGGGGGAATGAATTACAGTTGGATGTAAAACTTTCTCAGATTTTTCTTTGTGTCACCCCTCCTTTTTTATTCTGGTTTGCTGATGGAGATCTACTATATTTCATTATGTGTTATTTATAATATTTTGCATTTTTCCTTAATACATATTTCTCCTCATGTGCATGCTTTTGCTAATGTATATGTCTATCAGAAAACAAGCATTATTTCTTCACCATGCACTTAAAGGGTTACTCCACCCCAAAATGAAAATTTTGCCATTAATCATAAACCCCCATGCCATTCCAAACCCGTAAAAGCTTTGTTAGTCTTCGGAACACAATTTAAGATATTTTGGATGAGAACTGGGAGGCTTGTAACTGTCCCATTGACTGCCAAACAATTAACACCGTCAAGGCCCAGAAAGGTATGAAAGACATCGTCAAAATAATCCCATCTGCCATCAGTGGTTCAAATTTTAGGAAGCTACGAGAACACTTTTTGTATGCAAAAAAAAAGGACTTTATTCAACAATTCATCTCCTCTGATGAATTGTTGAAAAAAGTTCTTATTTTTTTTCTTTGCGTACAAAAAGTGTTCTCGTAACTTTGTAAAATTACGGTAGAACCACTGATGGACTATTTTGGCGATGTCTTTCATACTATTCTGGGCCTTGACAGTGTCTGGCAGTCAATGGGATAGTTACAAGCCTTTTCATCCAAAATATCTTAAATTGTGTTCAGAAGAAGAACTAAGCTTTTACGGGTTTGGAACGACATGGGGGTAAGTGATTAATGACAAAATTTTCATTTTGGTGTGGAGTAACCCTTTAACAATATACCTAGTAGTTTGGAGCAACTACATTTCCAGAGGTGTCCATCATACATATGAAGGATGAATCTCATGGAAACATATATAGGTCACACTTCATACCAAAAATAAGATTAAAATTATATGATAATTACATGAAATTATACATATAATTATATAAAATTATAATAATTAAAATGAGTAGAAATTTATAATTAATCTATTAATTTTTTTTGTTTTTATGTATAAAAAAAAAAACTTAATAAAATGTATTATATTGATATATTTAAGATTGTAGTATATAAAAAAGGGATTTTATATTATTTAAAGTATTGTGGAGAGTGGTGTTTTTAAAGGTCAAGAAAAACAATGCCTTACCCTAAAGCTTAAAATTGTAAATAGCCCTGCATTCACTTACATACTGTTTTTATGAGAATGGCACATCTTGTTATCAGCTCAAGCAAATACAAATCAGGATTAATCAAGTACAAATCAGGATTAATGTGGGCTGCACCGGCAGTACATCAGTTAATGCAGAGCTAACATGAATCATACACTCCACTTCTGTTTGCAATCATTCAATATAACTCAGCTCAGAGTCCAAATGACTGATCACCTCACATTTGTTCTCATGTCTCCACAGGAGCAGCCTAAGTTGATGATCATCGCACCTTAGTGGGAATATCAGCAAACAACAGCGGAGAAGGAGATGAAGTTTCGATTTGGGATCAGGATCTCTTTGGTCCTGACCATACTGGCTCTGACTCTGTACGGAGGCATTGTTGAAGGACAAAGGGCAGGTGAGGTCACATACTAGCCTAAATATACAGTTTTCATGACCCCTAACCACATCTCTGTTTAACTTTAGCTTGGTGGTTCTAATTTTGACTCTCAGTGAGTCTGTTGTAATGTGTGCAGACTGAGGTTTTGAACCTGACATACTAGTAGCTTCGAGTTCTTTGCAAAATTCATCCCATGTATTATCCAACCGGACCATGGCGGAAACACAAGCCTCATAAATCTGTGGCTAAACTGTATACACACAGTCTGTAAAATTTCATGTCCTGTGTCCCAGGTTGCAAGAACGTCCACTATGATCTGGTATTCATCTTGGACACCTCTTCCAGTGTGGGCAAGGAAAACTTTGAGAAGATCCGGCAGTGGGTGGCAAACCTGGTGGAATCTTTTGACGTAGGTGTGGAGAAGACGCGTGTGGCCGTGGTTCGCTACAGCGACCGTCCCACCACCGAATTCAACCTGGGCAGGTACAAAACCCTTGAGGAGGTCAAGCGTGCTGCTAGGAACATCCGCTACCTGGGTGGGAACACCAAAACTGGAGATGCCATCAGCTTTACCACCAACAACATCTTCACAGAAAGGGCAGGGGCGAGGCCTGCCAGTAAGGGCATTCAAAAAGTGGCAATTCTACTAACGGATGGCAGGAGTCAGGATTTTGTTTTGGAGCCATCAATTGCTGCAGCGGCTGCTGGAATCAGGTTGTTCGCCGTAGGGATTGGGGAAGCTCTGAGAGAGGAGCTGGAGGAGATTGCAGCAGAGCCCAAAAGTGCTCATGTGTTCCATGTGACGGACTTTGATGCTATTGACAAGATCAGGGGCAGGTTGAGGAGGAGACTCTGCGAGAGTGAGTATTGATGAGTTTAATTTTGCACCATGTACATTCTTTAAAAAAACAAAGGTTCCAAAAAGAGGTTTTCACAGTGATGCCATTGAACAGGTGTCCAAATCGGTTCCTGGAGAGCCACTGACCTGCAGAGTTTAGCTTAATAGAACACACACTGAACCAGCAAGTGTGTTGGAGCTGGTTGAAGCTAAACTCTGCAAGATGTTGGCCTTCAAGAACTAGGATTGGAGACCCCTGCCATAGAACAAACCTGGAAAATTCTGGTCCTTGAGATCCATTTTAACTCCAACCCTGATCAAACTCACCTGACTATAGCTTTCTTGTAAACCTGAAGACTTTGATTACCTGGTTCAGCTGTGTTTTATTATGGCCTGAGTTAAGCTCTTCAGGAAAGTGGCCAGAGTTGCCCATCCTGCCTTGGAAGAACTATTTTGGATTCTCCAAAGAACCTTTCAGTGAACAGTTCTTAAAATAACTATTTATTAGTGTGAAGAATGTTTTGATAATCTAAAGAACCTTTTTCCACTACAAAGAACCTTTTGTGCAGTAGAAAGGTTCTTGATCAGGGGTGTTCAAACCTGTTCCTTGAGGGCCACTGACCTGCAGAGTTTAACTTCAACCCTAATTAAAATACTGAACCAGCTAATCAAGCAAGTGTGTTGGAGCTAAACTTGGCCCTCCAGGAGCAGGACTGGTCACCCCTGTTCTTGACTGAACTGTAGATGCCAATAAAGAAACTTTAGAGACTTTCTTTACACAGTCAGATATAGGTGGGAGTTGACATAACATGTAATTGACTTGACAGTTAACTAAAAACATCAGTCATTTAATCTGCTTTTGTTGGCACACATTTCCATTCACAAGAAGGTCTGTTCTGTGCCATACAAGACGTGTTGGACAGGAACTGGAAGCTCTTTGGTCTGCACATTTTTGTGGTTTCTTGCCTCGGTGAGCTCTGAGTAAAGAGGTGTAGTATGTACAAGAGAGCTCAAGTGCTTTTCCAGATCTGCTCCGCAGGCAAAGATAACTTAAAAGTGCATGTGGGATAGTCTTTGGAGGCCATTGCAAACAACAAGCTTGCATTAGAACTATGAATATAGATTATAGATAGATATAGAAACCCAAACCGTTGAGGTATGTGGCCTGTATTGACCATCCAAATGCAAATTATGTGTACGCATAGTATGTTTTTAGTGCTGATGGATGCTTAGCACACAGACTCGACATTCCTCACTAAAATTAGTGAGAGCGGGAGAACGTGACACCTGGAGCTCTTTCTGAGTCCGTAGTAACACTAAAGCTATCCAGAACTCTTGTGTAGTAAAATTAATATTAAAACATGACACATTTTGTTGAAAGCACACTCTTTAAACAATTATTGATATTTGAAGAGGCTGTAACACAAGCCTTTTCCGAAGCCTTATTTAAGTCAGGCATCCTTGTGGGAAGATCGAGAACCACTTTGACTTGGCAGGGAGATGGAGAGATAAAAAGAGAAAGAGATAAACTGATTTATTGTAAACCCAAACCTTGACCCTGCCCTGATTCCAACCAGAAGTCCTCTTCTCAATGACTCTAACAACATACATGACTCAGTGTGCAGATCAACTTGACGATCTCACTGCCAGCTATAGACTTTGTTGTCCCACCAGGGATTAAGCATTTAGAAAGGCTGAAACTGCATATCAGGTCCAGTTCTGTGATAACCAAGATCATCTGGCACTAGCGTTGGCGTCTAAGAACACTGGTGGCTAGAAAACATGGCATCTCCAAGGTCCAAGTTATTTTTGCCATGAAAATTACAGTCCTAATGTTTCATGTGGAACAAGGCTCCACAGTACTGTTTTTACTTTTTAATCTTTGGTTTTAACTTGATTTATGTGAAAAAAAGATAAAAAAAAAACCATACCTCTTTAAGGAGCATAATTAGTATATATATATGTTGTGGCATACATGATTCAATTAAATTTTATTTTTATCCAAAAATTTTACAATTTTAAATTGTATGTTTTTGTATAAATTTTTTTTTTTTTAGATAAATACATTTTTTGATCAGAAAAAAATTATATTTAAGTCCTTATAGTTCTTTCACTGGGCCATTTTTATCATACTTTAAATGAATGAAACGTTTGTGTGTTTGACTGGGTAGTTTCATCACTTAGTGTATATGGGCTTTGGTTCAGGTCGGTGGTCCACCCATGACCACAGCATGCCAGATCTTTAATCAGAGGTGGGATGCTGCTAAACAGAACAGCAGTGCACTGTAATAGTGTTGGGTGTGATAATTTCCTCATGTTTGCTTTAGCATCTGTTGTTCCGGTTTCCTAAATCTGGTTTTGATGAACTTAATGGGCATTTCAAACAGGAGAGAAAACATTTGGCTAAGCCCTTCCTCTTCTTGTGTCTCTGAGGATAGCTCACACACTTGCCTGGAGGATTCGGATATACTATCCACGAAGATGAATATTTTATGTTGGACACAATAATGAAATGGGATTGTTTCTGTTTGCCTAGTGCATCCAAGAAAGCTTGGATGTGAGGTGTTTCAGTTGCTGATACTGGCTTTCTGAATGGTTTTAAATGTGTTGCTATGTGGTTGCTATGGTGTTTTGTTTTCTTACTGGCTATACTTTAAGTTAGCGCAAAGATGCAGTTGGTTATAGTTTTACAAAGTCCTCTATATGGCACAGCACTTCATCACATCATTCTCCAGCCTGAAATGTCAAGGTGATTAATTGTTGATTTCCTTGATCAGCCGTTACCAGTTGGGCCCTTTTAAGTATGAATAATGTTTGATCTTTTAAAATAGTCAGTTTTTTATAAACTGACTAAAGTCTTAACACGAAACAGTGCAAATTGCCCTGTGCGTTTGCATTCATTACATTGCTAACTAAAAACATCCGGAAACACGTTGAAGGTGCATCATGATTTATATTAAGTTAAAGTCATTTTACCAACCGATTATCCTAGCATCTCTATGGTTTCATGTGATCCAATCACGATTTGATGTGCTTTAAGAAATAAGCAAGGGACAAACAAGAAAATAAATGCAAAAGTCTTTGGAAAAAAACAATGTGGAAATGCAACAATCTGAAGACTATGTTCTGTTCAGTCCATCATTTTAGTTTCATGGCCACTCTCTAAATTACAGCCTTTATGCCACAGCTGAAGGAAGTTGCCCTCGATAGAGCTCAGTTAGAAATCACTCATACATGCCACCATTTAAACAATGACGCACTCCTGGCGATAGATTGCTTTGTCATTTCACCAGGCAAAGGAAATGGGTGTCTCAAAAACAACTCATTATGTATGTCCACAATTTGTTAGTTAGGCTACTTGTCATTTAGCAGCATGCTAATTGTGGGGTCAGTCCCCCAAAAGAAACTATGAGGTTAAATGCACAGTTCAATTGTGAATCATTTGAGTCAGATCATTTCAGTGAATCCTCTGATACAGCCATTCTAAATGATTCATTCATAAATCGTGAATTCCACTTACCGTCTGAATGTACACTATTAACTTGGCTTCTACAGCTAACTCTAATACCCACTAGTTTAGTTTTCTGGCATGACTAAGAACTAGTAAGTAGTTAATTAGCAAACTACTTTTTGTGTTTTAGAAAAGTTGAGGGAACAACATTACCTGTTTGAAGTAATACAGAAAGACAAACCTTAAATTTCTCAGCATATTATGATTTCTGAAGGATCATGTGACACTGAAGACTGAAATCCGTACCCGCTCAAACTTACTAGCCTGGGAAAGAAACAGAAGCCATTCGCCTTATTAGAATTTGTGGATCAAGTTATTTTAAATTGAAATATTATTTCACAATATTACAGTTTTATTGTATTTTTGATTCAATAAACCCAGCCTTGAGTATAATAGACTGCTTTCAAAAGTTTAAAAAAATCGTAAGTATTCCAAATGTTTGGTATTGCAAATCTGCCAACGATACGTGGATATACGCTGCACTAGTAACATAACTTGGCTCACATAATGGATACAACACAAAGATAGACAGCCAGGTGCTATTTTCTCCAACCTTTATTTATCCCTGGGTGGGCAGCTGAGCTCTTTATTTTTTGGCGGTCAGGGTGAAGTTTGGATCGGGCTGGGACTCGCTCGGGGGTGTGGGGGTTTGGGAGAGTCACGCTGAGGACACTGTATCGGATAGAGATGTAATTGTGTCAAGTGACCCAGCCTCTGTAAAGTGGAATTTGTAGCGAAGTTGAGGCCTCTTAAATGCTACAAAGCGCTTTTTATAGGAGCGATTAAAGAAAATTACAGGGTCTGATCATACATGATTGTCAGGGACGCGATCAGCCACTGTGGTTTGGGCGTCTGCCTGCTTCATGCCAAGAGTGTGTGCATGTGTGGGAGAGTAAGAGAAGGATTTAAAAAAAAAAAACAACTACAACATTAAAATGATTTAATCAATGGAATATTTCAGTTTTATAGTATTTTTATTCTAGTGGTGAAAAGCCATTTAGTCTTTTCAGGATGAAATGGGAACCTTGGAGTAGGCCTAATTACTGTAACGTCCTTTACACATTATTTACTTTAAATCTGAATGTCCCAAAATATTCATAACCAGTTTCTAATCTGAGACTAATTCCCACTCTCTTATTCTATTTTCAGGTTGGGCTGAGTTATTATAGGTTAGTTTAGCACTTTATAATTTTACACCTGAAAACCTAAAACCAAAGTTTGACCACTTTGTGTCATTGTGCCTGTCCAGAATAGTTCAGACAAAAATAAAAATTGTTTTATTGTTGCCTTTATGCCCTTTCAAACATTTATACATGTATGTATTATTTATTTATGTGGAAAGGCAAAAGTAGATTTTAAAAAATATTTGTTTCCACATTTTCAAAGTGCAGCAACAGCTCATGTCTATCAAATTCCAAAAAGTATCATAAATGCACTTTTACTAATTTACTAATTTAAAACATGATAATTTTATGGCTCTTTTATGCTTTTTTTTTAGCTTGACAGATGTAGATTATGTCATATGGAAGCGTTATCTAAAAATTCTTAACAAACAACTACTTTTGTGTTTCACAGAAATATAACGTGCATATGACACAAGGGTGAATGACATCGGATTTTTTATTTCTGGCTAAACTATGTTCCTCTACAAATAACAACTATGGTGCTTGTGGGTGATTCAGATCTGATCATCTGGCACACAATGTTCGCCAATCAGATCACCTGTAAAAGTGACAAAGACTAAACAAAAGCAATAAGCACACATCTAGACTCTAGGCTAATATTAGCATCCTTCCTTAGCACTAGCAAGTTCTTCTCTACAAATAGCACATTCTCATCACAGATGCCGTAGTAAAGCAAGTCTGCTGGTGTTGTGTTTCCTCCTGTCATCACTGCTGTCACTAGCTATGTGTCGCTATTTGAAATCTGCCTGTTTGTACATCTTAAATTATCACCGCTGTGACGTTAGCATAGCAGCACTCCACCAAACACTAAGCTCACTAGACCAATCCGTATCTTTCCCCATGTTTGTGTGCCAGCATCCTAGAGTCATAAGTTACGCCACCACGTCAACACTGGAGTGCTTGGAATTGACCCTCTAACAGTCTTCAAGCACAGAGAGGAAGATGGATAATATTACAGTGACAGTCACTCTCAACTGTTCATTTCCTTCAGCTGTCAGTAAAATCAGACCTCTTCAAAGTCAGGAATGTTTACTGCTCAGAAATTATGATGATGATAGAATTTTTTTCATATTGAAAACATGATATGTAGATATACTATGATAGCTTAAGTGTGTGTATATTATGTATAAATGTATACGTATATATATAAAGTGTATGCGTATGTATGTATATGTTCACTGTTTGGTTACAAAAATTCTTAGAAATGTTTTTTTTGTGCTAAAAAAAAGAAAAAGAAACAGGTTTCTAAATTCATACAGGTTTGGATATAAATAGAAAGTCGAATCAATTGGTTTTGTAAAAATATGATGTTCCTATTGATATTCATGACTTTTGATGACAGACTTTGGTATCTTTGAACATAGTTTGAGACATTATTGAGCTTCTGAAACTCAGTAATAAGTTTGTCTATTAAACTCTGCTGTCTAAGAACAAGATATTGAAATATTAAGGCAAATGTATGTATTTTTGTGCCTTTTTGTTATTTTGGAGCCCCCTACAGTTAAGTGACTGGATTTCCCTGACTTAAAAATCGCATTGTCGTAATTATAGCGCCTATAAACATGCCCTGCTTCCCAATGTGTATACTATCTGCCCTAAATAGATAGTATGCACACTGGGATGAAGGCATACTTTAGTAGATATCAGTGTACCATCAAAATTATTTTTTTAAGCAGACATTTGAAACTTGCATGCAGTTCTTTTAAAGAAAACTCATTTGCTTTTCCAATGTGAAAACGAAGTGCATTCATTGGAGAAAAAAGGTCATGCCAAGTGTAATTTTTGTGAATACATTTTCGTTCTAATTATGTCTATAGTCTTAACATAAAACGTTTAAATGTTACATATTTATGAGTGAAAAGGTTTGTCACTGCCAAAATACCAAAGCAGATTGCCTGAGCACCTGGAGCCAGTACAATAAAATGTCAACAAAAAAATTAAATTTCACAATATGAATTAATGATGAGGTCTGTTTCCACAAAAGCAGATGTTTAGAAATTACAGGAGACCCCATACTGTTAATAAAGCACAGATTGCAATAACTCTAAATGTATCATATTAACTTAAATAGAACTAAAAAATATTGCTTTTCGAACTGTAGAAATAAATTGCTATCCATACCTGTGGAGTGCTGTGCAATTCATAAGATCAGAAAATCTGATGTGTGTGTCCAATATTATGTCCACACATAATGTTGTCTGTCTCTCCACAGATGTCTTGTGTCCAAACATGAAAGTCCAGGCGGGCCGTTTCCGGCCCAACAGCACCAGTGCTGGACTGACGGAGGTCCCAGGTAATGTTTTCTTTTCTCTATTCTTTCCATAATGCTTTGGTGTCAAAGTGTCATGAAAGCCCCTTCAGCATCATAACAATGCACTGTTTGCATCTAAAAATGATTACATGGTTTCACAAGTAGTTACGAGACAGCAATTTCTCAAAGCAAAAAACAATGTAGTTTTAATTATAATTTGAGCTTACTTTGGTCACTAAATCCATTTGTTATAAATTGGCTTTTTACATGAAACGCAATGGATGATACAGTAATATTGTCTACAACTCAAGTTGTAGTGATTCATGATCCGCTATATCAGTGTTTCTGTTTCATCTTCAGATGTGAGAAAACCAAAACATTTCTTCTTCTCAAGGTTACACAGTTACATGAAAATCCTCCCTAGTGTATTTTATTTCAATTAGAGGTCAAAAATAAAGAAAGAAGTTCACTGTATAATGATTCTGACATATGGACTTCCAATCCTGCACTTCAGGGTTTTTTGGAGTCTTTTTTTGTGTGGATGTAAGTATTAATACCACAAACTACAAGCCTAGTTTCAATGTGTGAAGTACGTTTGGATCAAAAATAAAACTTTCTTTTCCCCAAAGGTTGCGCTTTAAAACATAAAACGTTGCAGTGAGACACTGAGGTATCGAAATAAGAGATCTTTTGCCCTCCTCTGTTCTAAGAAATGTGGAGTTCTTTAGTGATTACACAGATCTGGAGGATGTTGTGTTTGGGTCTTCAGGGGGTTCTGAGTTCCTCTGCGAGACACTCACACAAATTCATCAACCTAAGTAAAAAACCAGATCGAAACAGAGAGAGAGAGTGAGAGTGAGAGCTCTTACCTGTAAGTAAATGACTATACAATCTGGAGCTATAGGGGTGTGCGCTATAGAAGGTCCTATTTTGAACTACTATAAGTACAAAATGGTCAAGAGAACTATTACTCGTAAATCTGATGAGGTTTGGTCATGTTTTAATTGCTCAATCTATCTTGAAAAATTCTCAGAGAAGTTGCAACCCTGGAAAATGGAGGTGACTCAAAATGAATGCTTTGACAAAAATGCTCTTTCTTCTTTTTTTTATATATGCATTGCTTCAAAACAATGTAAAACTTCAGGAAGTTTCTGAAATGTGGTCCATTTGACTAATTATACTACTTATAATGAGGAAAAGTACTGTCTTTGGTATTTAGATGAGGTTTAAGGTGTGATCTCTCCATGTCTTAACAGTATTTGTGTATCACTACCCTTTCTTCTTCGCTTCTGTCATCTTCAGCTTTGTAGGATTGACATTTGTGCTTAGATCTGTTTGGTTGCGGTTCTTTTGGATTGCACTGACTAGACTACATCTCTCCTCTTTTGGTGGCTGTAAGTGTTACTTATGGCATCTCGCTCCTGTAATCTGTGATATCAAGAGAACAACACAAGCTAAATCTTCAGGGAAATTCCAGGTTCACATAAGATGTCACAATTGCTGAAGCTGCCAACATCTGCATGCTGTTTCTGAAGTTTGAAACATCACTCTTAGGTTGCTGACTCAATTTTGCTTCTGTAAAGTAACTTAACAACAACACAAAGCATTTGCAATGAAATAATTTAAATGCTGTCATTAATTACTCACAATCATGTTGTTCCAAACCCGTGAGACCTTCGTTCATCTTCAGAACACAAATTAAGATATTTTTGATGAAATCCGAGAGCTTCCTGACCCTACATAGACAGCAAGGGTCCTACCATGTTCAAGACCCAGAGACTCACATTTAAAAAACAAAGTTCATGTTAGATTTTGTTGCTAATTTGAAATATCTCATAAATGTTGTTTCTTAAGCTCAAATAGCATTAAACAAGCATATAATTCAGGACCAGCCAATGCGCATGTGCAGTTGTAATCGTGGGACACTGAAAAACACCTACCAACAATGTAGTATGAGAAAAACAGTACCCCCAAAGAGTAGTATGACTGAATTCATAGTATTCGAAAAACAGTAGGTGAAGAGACAACCTATCAGACAACCTACTACCTACTATTTGTGCAGAGTTTTTGAAGTGTGCATTCTATAAACACTTTACTATTTTTACACTTTACGCTTTACTAAGAGACCCAACTGATACTGGGAGGTCACGTGACAGTAACAACAAGGCAGATGTAGTATGTACAAGTTTCAGTAGTACTGCCCATATTCATACTATATAAAACATACTTTTTAATGGTTACAAAGCAAGTACAAATTTCAAATGTAGTACCTATTGAGCAGGGTTGCCAACTTTTAAGTTCAGCTAGGGGTGCAATTTTTTTTGGGGGGGGGGGGGGGGGGGGGTTCGATCTCAATATCAATTCATATACTGTACATATAAAGGGATAAGAATCTTTTGTTGAATGCCTTTTAGCACCATTATGAACTTGGGTTAAATTCAGTATTTGCTTGCATTCATTGTGTGTACTTAAACTAGTATCATTTAAAAAAAGGATGCAAGTTATTCAATTTCACATATAAAAATCTAGTGTCTAAATATTTAGGCCTATTCAAATGAAAAACTTAAAACTAAGCAGGTATGGTCTGTATATTTAGTAAAGAGCCATACAGGTACCTAGTGTATAAACCATGGCATTACAAATAAAAAATATTTTTTTCCCGACCACAAAATGACTGTAATTTGCCTCTTTGTATTGGAATTTAAAACCCTTTTCTCTATCTTAACCTTAAATAATGCACTAATTGTAATATAAGTAATAGAACTATGTAGAAAACATATTTTAAGTCATTAATGGGCCATCATTATTGCACAAGTAGTATTTAGTATCAAAATATTAAATACATATTATTGAGCTAAAATATAGAACTCTTATTTAACTGAAAAATGGTTAAGCTGTATGGTCACATTATAAGCAATACCCGAGGGTTCAGAAAACCATATTAATGTTCCCTCTCCATCACTCTCCAGAATAAAATGATACTGTAAATGTCATTGACGTTATAACCAATGCATAATATGCTGTAATGTTTACCAAAATTGCTGTAAATACCTGTATAATGAAGCTGTCTTCCATTCTACTTAAACCCATTCAAATGTATTGTCAACGCTGTTTTTTTTTTTAAGAGCACTATGTATCAGGTGACCGCGTGAGGGCGCCGGCGAGATCAGCTTGTAGCAACTCTGTTTTTCAATTGCTCTGGCTTTAACTGAAGCGCTTTACGATTTATGCCACATCAAGTGTACGAAAACTGTATTTATTTTTAGAATTTAGTATTAAAATGTACAAAATTTGAAAACTGAGACTTTGTTTCATATTGCAAGCAGGGTTGCCGATTTGGCATGAGATATACATGGGCAGAGTGAGAGCGTGAGACAGAGCCTAAAAGTGTCAACTGTCAAGCAACCCAGACTACTGAATATGAGACTTCGCACGCACCGCTTCTCTTTGGAGATATTCCGCTATATTGTGTGTTGCACATTCTTCCAGTAATATGAGTGCACTCATCTTGATATATATTTTTTAACACCAAGAGATCCGTTTAGCGCATGCGTCTGGATCAAAGACAGGCGTTTGAACCACAGAGACGTTTGTCACGCTGATGCTGACGCATTGTGACCGTGTGTAAAACGCAGTCGTAGAGTTTTCATGCGGCAATATTGGGCTGGTTTCCAGATTGTTGCGTTGTGTGCAGAAGTGCCATGTGTTCGGATCAAAGACGCGAGTCGTAATGCACTCATCTGTGCCGCGCCGCAGAACCCACCCAGCCTTCGCTCTCTCACTGTTTAAAATAAGACTCGGTCGTGATTATACGCTTTCACTCGCCAGGCCCAAATTACAGGTCATGCTCGCCATGCGAGGTTCCTTCAGGCTTAGAAACGCTACCCCCAGAGATCCGTGTCGTGCCTGACGCATGGAGACGCTGAGACAAACAGAGTCGTGGAAATGAGCTGATGAGAAGCGAACAGCTGGAGGAAAAGTAGAGCATGGTGTGAAATCAAACAGCTGGAATGAATACATCAAACTGATCAAACTAACCATACAAGTGCATGGTGCCTGGATAAATTAGTTTCATTTTTTAAGATGATAAACTTTCAGAGGTTCAGAAACTACAAATTAAAGTTTAATGAGGTCAGTTTAGTTAATAGCATGTCAAAGTAAAAAAAAAAAAAAAAAAAATCCAAACATTCATGACTTTTTCGAATACAAGAAAAAACAACAACAGTATATTTACTTCCAGTTTGACATAAAATAATTAAAAAAGAACAGTATTTATTCTAAAAAATATATATAAAATATATACAATAATAATTAGTAACAAAATTAGCATATTGTTTCTTCTTTTTTTGAAAGAAATTAATATATAGGAAAAGTAATATTAAATACTTAAATTGGTACAAAATATTTCTATTTTGAGGGAATGCTGTTCTTTTAACTTTTAATTAATCAAAGAATCTTCAAAAAAGTATCACAGGTTCCATAAAAAAAGAAAGAAATCAGCATATTAAAATGATATCTGAAGGATCATGTGACACTGTAGACTTTGCCACCACAGGAATAAATGATATTTTAAAATATATTCAAATTGAAAACTGTTATTTTAAATTGTAATGCTACTATGTTACTGTTTTTACTGTATTATTTATCAGCAGCATCATTTGAATGAAAAAGCAATATTAGAAGAACACCTTGGCAAATAATTTGTTAATTTCTTTATAAATCATATGAGCTACTTTTATAATGCTATTCATCATCTTTTGTGTTTTAAAGTCATACAGGTTTGGAAAAACATGAGGGTGCATAAACTTAAAAAAATTTCCTTGAAGGGGCAGCTTACACCAGACTTGCTGTATATTTCAATACTGACTCATTTAATTGGCCCATAGTTTTAAACTCCTGAACTATTTTTTAACTTGAAACAGCATTTATGGCACAAGAGATGGCAAAAACATTGAGATGTACCGTAACGGCCAAAGATGTCAATTAAAAACTAGCACAGATGGAACATGAGAATGTGTGATGGTGGTCTGCCAGAAACCATCAGGGATTTGTTGTGCTTTGGGAATGCAAAGATGAAAAAACAAAGTGCTTTTGTTGTTTTATGCTGTTTTTTCTACTTTTCTCTTAACACGGTATCTGCTTTCAACATTTGTAGCCACCTGTTACTTTACTACAGACACAGACACGCACACACCGTCTGGCCTAGACTGGCACGTTATCACATTACCACCGAGTTAAACAACTCCAAACATCTTTCAGTTCAAATAATCCTTCTCTCTAGACTGTTTAAAACAACCTCAGTTTGCTGACATGAACACACCTGCCCTAGGAAAACAACATGAGAGTTCATCAAGTGAACGTGAGATCTCTCCATGACCCTCACAGGCATCATATACACAAACATCATCGTTTCATGTAGCCAGAGCTCTTTTGAGACCAATATTTCCAAATCGACCCTTGAATTGCCTCCTCAGACAACGCCCAGGGCCCCGCTGGCATCGTCATGGTGACAGACTATGTACTGGTTATAGGAGCACCCTGGTTTGGCTGCTATAATAGGGTGGAAGGCCAGGACTGCTAACCTCAGTAGATACACATACACACACACACATGCTGGAGAACTAGTGACATAATTGCACACGAAGGGTTGTTTTTTAAAACATCTGGTGCAGCAAGTGCAATTTAATGAGTGTTGGCTGCAGATCTGAAGCATTAATTAGTGGGCTGATATCCACACAGCATAGCTCTACTATTTTTAAACAAACAATGACGTCATGTTTGAGCCCAGAGGCATAGACTTTTTTGTGTGGATGTGGAAAAAGCCGTGACATTTTGCTTGCAGAAACGTAATGCTGAAATCACAGGTGACCAATTATGCGGTAATTTTGTTCTTTACTTTGATTTATTGGCCTTTCAGTATTACATTAATTTTTGGAATACTTGATTTTTATTGGTGAGTCGAGGCAATTTGTGGTAAAATATTTTAATGTAATCAAATTATAATTTTCTATTAAATGTATTATAATAATTGTATATCTATCTGTCTGTCTGTCTGTCTGTCTGGTCTGTCCTGTCTTTCTGTCTGTCTGTCTGGTCTGTCCTGTCTTTCTGTCTGTCTGTCTGTCTGTCTGTCTGTCTGTCTGTCTGTCTGGTCTGTCTATCTGTCTGGTCTGTCTGTCTGTCCAGTCTGTCTCTCTGGTCTGTCTATCTGTCTGGTCTGTCTGTCTGTATGTCCAGTCTGTCTGTTCAGTCTGTCTGTCTGGTCTTTCTATCTGTCTGGTCTGTCTGTCTGTATGTCCAGTCTGTCTGTTCAGTCTGTCTGTCCAGTCTGTCTGTTCAGTCTGTGTGGTCTGTCTGTCAGTCTGTCTGTCTATAAAGGATAATATAAATTCTAATAATATAGATACAGGTCCCCTAAATTATAATAATATAATTTATAATAATTGTATTATATAAATCACTTATGATTGCTTTATTCATTCCACACATTATTTTGTGTTAATTTGTATTTTAACTTGTGATATTAAATATTGACTTGATTTCTGCATTTTGGGATTTTTTAAATTACTTCCATTTATGAAATGTGTTAAATCAAGTTCAACCTATGTCATTGCACATATACCTTTTGTGATTTATTGCTGTATGATATTTTACTCTTAATTAACAATTTTTATAAAAGTAAATCCTTTTGTTGAGGAATGATTTAGGAAAGTTCATTTATAGCATGTTGTCTTTTTGACCTGTCTCATGGTCTCCACCTAGTGATCGTTGATGGAAAGACATTTCAACAATAATCTACAGCAGGGCTGTCCAAACTCAGTCCTGGAGAGTTTAGCTCCAACCCTAATTAAAGAACACCTGAAGCAGCTAATCAAGCTCTTACTAGGCATGCTAGAAACTTCCATGCAGGTGTGTTAAGGCAAGTTGGAGCTAAATTCTCCAGGACCTCCAAGACCAAGTTTTGACAGCCCTGATCTACAGGGACATATTTTACTCAGGGAACAGTACAGTTTACTTAATAATAACTTAATTTATTATATATGCATTTCCCTTTCCCAGGATTTGATTTGATGGAGTACTTCAATGTAAGAGATTTTCTTGGAGAAAAATTTGAGCCAGGTCAGACACCCTATGTCCGGCTTGGTACCATGCCCATCGTCCAAAAAACAGAGTAAGAGAATCATTTATTTTAATGATATATGCAAAAAATCAATTTTGTACTTTTACTTCATTTACATTGTTTGTTTTCCGACAATATATTCTACAAGGTGATACACATTTATTTTTCTTTTCTTTTTTTTAATGAGAGATTTCTTTGATTCTTGTGTTGTAGAGATGTGTTACCTCAGGGTCTGCCTGATGAATATGCCTTTGTGACCACATTTAAGTTCAGGAAGACCTCTCGTAAAGAAGACTGGTACCTGTGGCAGGTCTATGACAAATATGGCATCCCGCAGGTGTGTATTAATGAGTCCTGAATGGGGCTGAAACATCAGGGCTGTATAGAGAACTGAAACTGAAGATCCTCTTCAAAAGTTTTATTTTTAAAATCTGTTTGAATTCATTTATAACATGAAAAATCATAAAGGTAATGTAAGTTGATCAGGCTGTAATGAGAATGTCCTCCAGGTCTCCATCCGTCTGGATGGGGAGAACAAGGCGGTGGAATACAACGCCGTGGGCCTGACAAAGGATGCTGTCCGGGCCGTCTTTAAGAACCCAGAGGTGGACAATCTGTTTGACCGTAACTGGCATAAGATCGGCATGAGGGTGGACTCCAAGTCTGTGTCCCTGTTCTTGGACTGCAAGCACATTGAGACACTGCCCATAGAGGAAAGAGAAGACATCGACATCCAGGGAAAGACTGTCATCGGCAAGAGGCTCTATGACAGCGTTCCCATTGATGTAAGAATATAGTTATGCTTTATGTATATGCATTTTATGCACTTATATTTTAATTAATTTGCAATATTTTCTAAATAAATGCTTGGTAAGAATATAGCACTTCTTTCAAAAACATTAAATATGCTGGCTGACCCTAAATATTTTAATGGTGATGTGTTTATGAATTTTTAAGTTAACCGAAATCAGTTTAATACAACCAGTTTCTGTGTTTCTGCCTGTGTTTTTTCTATAGTTTGACCTCCAGAGGATGGTGATCTACTGTGATGGTAAACAGTCTGAGCAAGAGACGTGTTGTGATATTCCCGGTGGCCCAGTAAGTGCATCTGACTCACATACAAACCTTTATTTTCACCTCATTATGTCATCACATGGATAGTAAGGCAAAAACATACGGTTTCGAACAGGACAAGTTCTCTAAAGGGCTTAAAGATCTTTGTTTTGAGTCCTTGATGAAGATGGGGAATATTCGTTATCCAGAGTCCAGGATATAGTAATACTCATAATACTGGACATTTGAAGCTGCTTCCTCTTCTCTTTCTCTCTCTTTCTTTCATAACACATTCTGTCTCTTTTCGTTTCTGCGTTCACTTTCTCTTCTCGCTCAGTGTGAACAATCTCTGGTAACTGAGCCCCCCCCACTCCCACTGCCCACCCCAAAACCAACAAGCGCTGAGCAGAAGAAACCAGCCGCGGTCAACTGCTCCTGTCCTGCAGGGGAAAGGGTAAGACCTTCCAGGTCAAATGTCACACTCTTAAAGCTGGTGAACCCCCTGTTTAACATGCAAAAAATTGAATATCGGCCTTATGATATAGAAACCAAAGTTATTTACAGTGCATGAGCTAAATAGTTTTTTCTTCTGAAGTCATGTGCTGGAGACATTTTGGTCATGTTAATATTAAATACTTTTTGGGTTCTGTTAGCACCATCTGTGATCATTTTATTGATTACCACAGGAAATAATTTCAGCTCATCCCTCACTTTGTAATAATGGACATCATTGCACTGGAATAAATAAAATGCACTGTTATAGCCACAAGACTTCAGCAAATAAACATGTTAACATTAGACTAGTGTGATTAAAATTTGATAAAGAATAATTAATAAAGTATAATTATTATGTACAATTTTCCAAAATAAAATTATAATAATGGTCAAAAAAACCAAGGAATAATTAAATAATAAAATTAGAGCCTATTATTTCAGCTGTTTAAAAACATAGTTTGTGCAGATTAATATAAGACATCATTAAATATAAATTTTATATTTACATAATTTGTAAATAAGTACATATTTTATAAGTACATCATTCAGATCAAATATGACATGAAATAGACATTCAGTATATTGGTTTGTTTTTACCGAGTCAAAATTATTTCCTGTGTTAATGAACAGTATGTCTCAGATGCTTTTGATGGATATGTATTTCTTTATTATTATTTAAACTGGAACTGTTTTATTTATAAGGTTGGATATCAGTTTTTTAATCTAAACTTTCTTTTGTAATGCATTCAGTTTAGTTTTGTAATGCATTCATTTTTTACACACTCTTATTTCTGACCTCGTCTTTCAAAATGTATACCCGCATCTCTCTCTTTTGCACTCTCTCTCAATCTTTCCCATCCTACAGGGAGAGACAGGTCTTCCGGGTGTCACGGGACCCAAGGGTGAAAAGGTCAAATAACGTTTCAGTATCACAGCATCGCACAATGACTTTATTACGCTTTTGCACATCTCTGAATGCATTTTCAGTGGGTTCCTCATTGGCTTTTTGCATAAACTCTGCATCTGCAGGGGGATCCTGGTCTTAAAGGGGCAGAAGGACTTCCTGGACCCAAAGGGCAGAAAGGAGAGCGTGTACGACATCCATTTCATCACTTATAAAGTTTCATATAGCTTTACTGACTGTTAAGATAAACATAAAACAGCATTGCTGTATATTAGAATTGCTTTCTGCAATATAGTTGTTAGAAAAAAACCCACAATTTATTTCCATATGATATTGATCTGCTTCCATCTCTGCTGTTTCTGTCTTTCTGGGCCTGGAGAGTAATTTATTGCTGTTGATTGATTATTTGCAGGCTATCTCTATCAAAGGTGATAGAGGAGAGAAGGTAAGGTCATGAATTTAACAGCCAAACTCCTCAAGATAGATAAAACAGTGAATGTATAGTCTATATGTGTGTTTGTTTGGGCACGTGTGTGTGTGTGTGTGTGTGTGTTTCCGTCGTTTCGTGTGAGCAAGAAGCCAATTCATCAAAAACATAATTCTTCCCTTGAATGCAAAGCCTAGAATTACAAAAGAACACAGCAGAAAAGACAAATTGTGGAAGCTGCCACTCTTTTGAGGATAAAACAATAAAAATACCTTATTTTGTAATGCAGAATTATGGGTCTTCCAACCTCACAGGATATGCAAAACAAGAGGCTGTGCACCAAACACCCACTCACAGCGCTTAAAACAGACTTCCTCCGCAGCCCAGCAGACAGTACAGACTCCAGGGCATAATTACCTCAGAATAATGTCCTAATTAACCTCTATCAGTCAGAGATTCATACAGGAGAATTAGATGACTGTGGTGTTGGGAATAGAATGACAACTGTCATTATTTAAACATTTACTTGTGCTTATTGTAATATCCGTAAATGTCCAGATTTCACCCGTATGATGAATATGGTGATTCGCAATCTGTCAAGACTTCTGGAAAGGAGTGGTATTTTGAGATTTCCACTGCACTCGGTCACTATTTGGCCAAATTTAGATGCCAGATAACGCCCACAGCTAGAAAAATGTTGCATGCTGGATTGGTCAGTGGAATTTGCTGACCTAAAAACAGCAAATGCTGTGCTTGAGCAGGTTAACAATTACAAAACAAACACACAAAACAATATTTCTTTTACTCGAATAGATAATTCACTCAAAACTCATCCACAAATTGAGTTATTTCTTCTATTGAATATTTTTTTTGAAAAATGCAGGTAACAAACAGTTGATGGTAGTCATTTACTTCCATAGTATGAAAAAAAAAAACAATACAATGGAAATCAATGGCTACCGTCAACTGTTTGGTTACCAGCATTCTTCCAAATATCTTCTTGTGTGTTCTACAGAAGAAACAACATGAGGTTGAGTAAATGATGACATTTACATTAACATTTAAATTTTTGGGTGGATAATCCAAGTTTTAACAAACCCGGAAATTAAAGTGTTATCATTTACGCAACTTGATGTCATTCCAAACCCATAAGCCTGTGGTTAATCTTTGAAACCCTTAAAAATTAATATTTTAAAAATATTTTTTATAAAAACTGAGATGCTTCTGCGATTCTGAGTTAAGTCTGTTCATCATATAAAATGACCATGACAAGATTTAGATTAAACCGCTCGATTCATATGCACTTGTTTTACAGCTCCTTTTATGCTCTGCAAACAATAATTTTCTACTGCAGTATTTTATTTATTTATTTTTTCAGTACAAACAGTATTTTAAAACAGCCCTAAATCAAGATGTTTTCTTGAAGCACAACAACTTAAAAAATAAAAAATAGAAATGAAGCGAGTTTATGCTTAAACAAGCAAATAATCTGTTAGTGGGTTAAGAAAAATAAACTTAATTCAAACGTAAATTACAGATATTTTTTGTTTGTTCTAAACCTAAACTCACTGTTGTTGTGTTTTTTCTTAAGATATCAAGTATTGCTTCTGACAAAATACAACAAAATTAAGTCGTTTTCCTTCTTAAGAAACTGTAACTTGATTTAAGACAAAAATACTAAGAAATTCATTTTTTTTTTTTTCATGGTAGACAATAAATTAGGCGAAAAAATCCATTAGATTTAATAAAGGAGGAACCTTACTTGGGAAAATAAGCAACCCCTCAGAACACTTTAGTTTTTTATGCATGATTTTCAGTTGCTTGCGTATGTATTTCTCGGTGTCAAATGATTTGCATGAGTGTCCATGCATCTATGTATATGTGTGTTCATTCTGTATATGTGAATGCATGTCTATTTTCTGTTAAAGTTAGCAAGCAGCATATTGAGGAGTTGGCTAGTTAAAATGCATGATGCCCCAAACGCATGTTTGTGTTTGAGGTGTTGCTCTGTCTGTCACTCTTAAACCCTGTTATGTGGTCGTTTTGTCAATCTTTTCACACTGAAATATTTGTGCTGAAGCTGTGGTGCTTTTGAAAAGTCGAACCATGTTACCCATGCAGAAAGATGTTACCACATGTTGCAAAGTATTGTTACAATATAGGCTACAGTGTTTACTGAAAATATTTGAATGCTTCTTTAAATAATCTCGACACTGGGAAAAATTGTGATGATCTTTTCAAGCAAAAACAGTTCGTTTTTGGTTGTCTGGTTTGATGGTCTTGTTTTAAAAATATGGTTTCAAAGGTCAGATTTTTCACAGGAACATGCACATTCGGGGGCCACTTGTGGCCATGTCCAAAGTCATGACATCTTGTTTTAAAGACCAACTAAAATCCTGTCTCTCTCCACAGGGGGACGGCGGCGAGCGTGGTGAACCTGGAGCCAGAGGAGAAAGAGGAGATGGAGTAAGACATACTTGTGTACATGCAAACAACATGAAATGGCATTTGTAGTTAACTTGCACTACCAATTAAAGGTTTAGGGAATGTACCAGAAAAAGTTTTTAAAGAATCAAAGGAAAAACAGTAATATTGTGAATTATTATTGCTGTTTTACATAACTGATTTCTATTTGAATATGTTTTAAAATGTAATTTATTCCTGTGATCAAAGCTGCATTTTCAGAAACTTTACTCCAGCATTTAGTATCACATGATCCTTCAGAAATCGTTCTGATATGCTGATTTGCTGCTCAAGAAACATCGTTATTATTATCAGTGTCGAAAACAGTAGTGCTGCTTAGGCTTCGTTGCTGAAATAGATACAAAAAAAAATAATTATATATATATCTTACCCCAAACATTTGAATGCTTGTGTATCTAATGCGATGTACTTTAGATGAAGCAGAATATTCAGCAGAAGATAATTTAGGGCTGGACTTGTTGTCCTTTTGGTTTGATTTGTGGATGCTGTGATGTTATTGGTTCATTTTAATTCCATGCAGTGTTGATTACATCAGCAGAAAAGAGAATAAACAACTTCTCCATACTGTGAAGAATACACTGGATAAAATTATAAGAAAAATATTATCTTACCCTTGTTTTTTATTCCAATTTTGTCTAAATATTCTTGATTCCATAAATGTGTTTATAAGTCACATTCATATTTATTTAACCTTTTTTAGGGATCAGACGGTTTACCTGGTCTGGCTGGGAAAAAAGGCGATAAAGGAGAGAGAGTGAGTGACAGACAGAAAGTTTATTTGCATGTGGTTGAAGGGATATTTTGAGATTGACATTGGCGTGTTGATGAACAGGGTGTACAAGGAGTTGCCGGTGAAGCTGGGTTACCTGGACCTCTCGGACCAAAGGTGAGACCTCCTTTAGACAGAAGAATAAAGATAGGCTTGATTAGACTAGTGTCAGAAATGAGTAAAATCTAATTGTCAATATTTGCTCCCCATTAATCTCAGCGGAATCGTTTTGTCATTTTGAGTCCAAAAAGGCTGTTGTCATCCTAAAAATTATTTAAGCTGTGATATATCTTAATTGTAAATTATTTTATGATTATAAATGCTAAAATAGTATGTAATGACACCTTTAAAACGAATTGTCCAAATAGCTGATATGTCACATAAAATCAAATCAACATCAATTTTTTTTATGTAAAAAAAAAACAGTTGAGCCAGCTTAAAATTTGAAGGCAATCAGCTTCAGCAGATTTTTGAGTTTTTAAGTTGGCTCAACTTTATTTATTTATTTTTATTTTTTTACAGTGTGTAAATAATGCAATAAACACTCCACTGTACATTTACTGTTGACAGCACTTTCTTATTTTATGTTTTTTTAATAACTTTTTGCTAATTTATGATCTGTGCTAGATGTGCTTGCTTAGTAGTTTTAACATGATCTAGTTGTTTTTTTAACCTGGTTTTATTTAGGGTATCCAAGGTGATGCCGGTCCATCCGGAGCACCGGGTCCTCAAGGGGTGTCTGTAAGTATGATCTGTGCGTTTAAACAATGAAATTAAAACTTTGTATCCACAATTTTGTGTTCTCGGTGACGTTTGTAACACATTGAGTGTATTGTGTTTTTCATCAGGGTGTTACTGGAGGTAAAGGAGACAAAGGGGCTTCTGGAGAAAGGGTAAGGGATGACTGACACCTGTCAATCATAACAACTGTTACCACAAATATCATTATTTAGGCTTAGTATTAGTATTAAGTATTAAACGTTGACATGTCCCACAGCATGTGTGCTACAGACATGAATGCCTAAATTCATGCCGCAGAGGTTTTGCATGCACAGCACTCACATTGTCTTCAGAAAATGTAAAAATCTTGTTTAGTCTGTCATTGCAGACCCCTTCCTTCCACTAAGAGTCCTGGGACAATGTTCCCACTTGTCTTCCCCTTGTCAGCGCCCCTGTTTTAGGTTTGATGCTTTGGAATAACTTGGGCAGAGCCCAAACTTGTCATTGTCACGAAGAACTGTACATACCTGTCAGATCCAAACGCTACAGGAATATTTCTACAGAGTGAACGCAGGCAGACTAATAACTCAAGCAGATGTCACAGTGCTGATGCAGACTCCATATATCCTGTTCTGTGGGGGCGTTGTGCAGACAGACCGGTCTAAGAACAGTTTCACACGTTAGAGCATTGTCGTCATTCTTCAGTCTGTCTGACGGTCCGCCCCCGCACACACACTGAGAGCTTTTAAGCCAAATTTGACTTTTCTGAAACTAACTTAGAAGTTAAAGATGGAGAAAATTTGTGCCACGAGTGTCACAAAATGGAACTGAAAAAAAAAAAAAATTATTGTTTTCGTACAGGTTTTCATACATCACTCCCCGTCTGTTATTGGCTGGCAAACATATAGTCCTGCCCCCAACTCATGCCATTGGTTGAGTTGATATTGCTTTATTTGGCTGTTTGGGATGCTCAAACAAACAATGTTTTAGAACTATTTACAGTTGTATGTTAAATATTTTAACATGGAAAATAAGCTTAGTTTAGGCAACTATGCATTACTTTTAAAGTGTCCCTATTATGAGTAATAAAAGGTTCATATTTTGGTTTTGGGAGTCCCCAACAACAGATTGACATGAATGCAAGGTCAAAAAACACTTTCATCGTCTTATAATATGCATTTATTTTTAACTTTCTTGCTCAATGACTACCAAACAATTCGCTCGACGATTCGTTTTTCCAAACCCCTCCTTTGCGCGATGCTAATCTGTGTGCTTGGTCTGATTGGTTGATTTAATTTCCATATCATAATAAAAGCTGAGTTTGTGAGTGCAGTGCTGCTTTGTGTACAGCGTTACTGGGGAAACAGCTATTTTACGCTCCAAAAGCGGCACCTAGTGGCAAAGAATGAATTTGCATTTTCATTCAGACCAACAAGTGGGCGGGCAATATGCTAATGTGTCATGTTGACATCAACATGAAACGGCTTGGGATTCGTTTTAAAAACAACTCGTTGATTCAGAGTCGACTCTTTCTTTTGAGAGACTTTATACACAGTGCACTTTCAGATTGAAAAGTTTGAAGGATGTTTTCATTCACTTAGAGCTGAGTTATGCTATGCATCAAATCCATAATAGGGGCACTAAGTAAGAATGCTGGTAATTCAGTGCAAATGGATATATCTTTAGAAACAGTGCATGGTTCAATGAAACAGGAAATATCAGATTATGCTTTTGTGAGAATGGTTTTGAACTCAAATGGCCTTGAATTAAAAATAAATACATCATACAGATGCATTCACCATCTGTTATATTTCCTGAATTTCTGACCTGGAACAGCAGGCTCTGCATGGTGTATATAGCATATGTTTTGGTCATGTTAACTTAGTCACATTTCCATCCCCTCAGTCGCTTTCCTCATGCTGATTTAAAAAAACAAAACGCCTGTCTATTAAAGGAGTAGTTTACCCCAAAAATGAAGATGTGATTCCAAACCTGTATGCTGTTAATGGGACATAAAATTTGAAATTAGGGAATAGAAATGTAGATTGTGACATACTATTGTAATTAAAATAATTCATTGTGCTCATAAAGGCATATGTGTTGAACTAATAGTCATTTATTTCATGAAATCATTGCAAAATTGGAAGCAGAATACAGCACAAAAGTACTTTTTATAAGTTTGGTCTCAGTAGGATTTGTTTAATGTTTTAAAAAGAAAGGCTGTAGTTATTTGATCAAAAAATACAGTAATATTGTGAAATATTTCATAAAATGTATTCCTGTGATGCAAAGCTGAACTTTCAGCATCATTACATGTCACATGATCCTTCAGAAATCATTCTAATATGCTGATTGCTGCATAAGAAACATTTCTTGTTATTAATAGTCTTAATATTTCTGTGGAAACTGTGACACTTTTTTTCAGGATTTGTTGATTAATAGAAAGTTCAAGATGGAAACCTTTTGTAATATTATAAATGTCTCTACTGTCTCTTTTGATTGCACAAATCTTCCATTTGATGACGTCTCACTTTCAAATGTTGTTTAGGGTGAATCAGGTTTAGATGGGTTTCCAGGGAAACCAGGTCTTCCAGGAAAAGATGTAAGTACTCAGAGCATTTGTATATAATTTGTCATGTACCGTTTTGCGCAGCATGCATGTTCACTGGATGTAGAAGATATTAATGTGAGCCTATGCCACGTTTTGCTTAGGTCAAGTGTACGTTTTATCTAAATTACTTCTCTTTCTTTCATTTTCTCTAAAAACAGGGTCCTAGGGGGCTCATCGGTATTCCTGGTCCAAATGGAGTAAAAGGAGAAAAGGTATAGAGACACTTTTTGTTGCTTGGCTTTGAAAGATTTGGGCAAAACTTTTATTCACCCTCAGTTTGATGCAAACCCATAGTCCTTTTGTATTTCTAAGATGGTTCACCCAGATACATCTGACTCTTACTCATTTCCAAATAAAACCCTAAAAACACATATCTTTCTTGGAAAATTATAGTTTTGTATCACATATTTGTATTTCTCAGGCTCATCCACAAAGACGGCCATTCAAAAATTCAACCAGTCTGGGTCATTTTATCTTTCGCTGTCTGTCCCGCACACGTTCAGGAACTCGTTCCCAAAGGAAATTACAAATAGTACCCTATCAGATGTTGTAACTTGCAGTACAGACAATTCCACTCTGGTTTAACTCCACCCAGAACATCAAATCACTGCGGGATTTTAACTACTTAGCTGCTGTTTAATAAACACTGTGTTTGCTGATAGGGTGAACAAGGTCTTGCTGGATTACCTGGTGATGCGGTAAGACGTTTGATTCATTAATTGAATGAATCATGTTGTAAAATAGTAGTATTCAGTTACTCACTGCTTCACCTGTGTTGCTCCTCAGGTTCAGCTTGCAGGACTCAAAGGGGAGACTGTAAGTGTGCAATCTGTTGAGAAGATGAGTCTTAAACTTCGCTTTTGCAGAGCATTCTCATAACTGTGTGTTTTTTTTTTTTAGGGCATCCCTGGTGAACGAGGACCCTCGGGAGCGGACGGCCTGCCTGGACCTCTTGTAAGATATATTTTGTCATATAATGCTAGATGCATATTGAAAAAGAAAAGTGAAGTTAGTTTTGAAAAAAAAGTTGATTGCCTGTTCTATTCCTCCCATCTGGTTGCAGACTCTGTGATTGTTTTAAACCACAAATTTTAAATTAAATCAATTTAAGAAAATGGTTGGCATTATTTCGCTATTTTAATAGGTTGGAAATGTGTCAAGGAATGATGTAGTTAGTGTAATTCTGTGTTTGTGTCAATGTGTAAACACTTATGTGGATGTATTTATAGATTTACATGACACATTTAGAACAGAATAGACAAAGTCGAGATACTTTTTGGGGTCACTGTACATCATAAAATATCACATTCATGGTCTGTTTATGAAAACAAGAAACATCATATTTTCTCTGTCTGCTACTGTTGTGGACTTCATTGTTTTTAATTAGCCTATTGTTTATGCTGTTTTTCTTCAGGGCCCACCTGGACCTCCAGGTTTGACCGGTGAGCCGGGTGAGAACGGACAAAGGGTAGGACATTTGTATTGTATTGTAACAATCCATCTCGGCTGCTTTTAATGGAGATGTAAGATGTTCTAGAACCTGATCTGCGGTAACCATAGAGACTGGCTGGAAAGCGCAGATCTCGGTGCATGTTCTGGTGTTTTTGACTGCTCTCTGGGGTCAGATTAAAGCGAGGAGCTCGTTAGGAAGAGAGATAGGAGATTTTCAAATGGCCTGACGCTCTCAGATGCCCTCCAACTGATGAGATAACAGCATCATTATAATGTTCTCGGAATACTTGGAAAACATTGTTTCTTGTCAAAAATAATAATGGTATTTGAATAACAGCTCTAAAAAGGAACAATCAAGCAAACAGAAAAAGTTTAGTTTTAAAATGAAAATTCTGAAAATATTTATTCACCCTCATGTTGTACCAAATCAATGTGACTTCTGTATTGATCCACAAAAGATGTTTAGCATAATGTTGTTATCGTTAACTAAAGCTATTGAAAACTGGTTTGTTAACTGAAATAAAATACAAGATAAATACTAAATGAAAAACTCAAACTACTGTAAATGAAAATTAGAAATCTTGCTATTGCATTTAGCATTTCAAGTGTAGCATTTCCACAATTTGTTTTTTGCGACGTATATGCTTGTTCCGCGTTGTGATGTTACAAACCCTTTTTGCAATCTCCGTTAGTGACGCGAAAGTTCGTTCGCACAGTTCGGTTCAAAGAACCGATTCTCATCTCGCAGTGATGTCAGTGTACATCTCTTTTATAACAACTCAGGGTCATTTTATATCAGTGTAACATTCAAATAAATTTAACCGTATCGTCTTTTGTTCATTTATCCTACGTTTGTGGTCACGGTTTCATTCGTTGATCCTTTGTGTCAGATACGAGTCACGACCGACCAATATCGAGCAGCCTACACATAAACGAGGATATGTTCTACATGTCTAAAGTATAAGCCTGTAGAAAGAATAAACCAGTCTTATAAACTCATTGATTTGTTTTAACAACTTGAAAATATAATCTGCACAAGCGATACGCTCTTAAAATCGATAGTGCGCAAAACGTATGTAAAAGGATGGATAACATATTAACATGATGTTTTGGTTCGTGTCTTACACAACTGCACGTTACTTAACGTTTTTATTAAGTTTTAATATAAAAGATAATAGTCTGTAAACAATGTAGATGCTTTTATTATGAAATCACACAAAGAACCGCTGAAGTACGTACCGGAAGACGGAATTAATTTAAATAATAGCCTACCATGAGCTTATTTAACTGTTTTATTTACAGTATGCTGAATGTAAAACTCTTAAACAGAAACATTAAAACATTTCAAACTTCTAAAACAATACATTCTTCTTATGAAAACGCTTAAAATAGAATACTGTCAAACAGAACGTTCCCGACGTGTAAATTACCAACAAGTTCTCAAAGAGAAACATTATAAAACTTATACCGAGCTTGAAAATATGTTCAAAACACATAACGCATAACACAATATGCATTCTGTACGTTCAGTCAAAAACCTGACCAAAAGACAGACAGACAGACAAAAACCTGAGGTGGATTGGGAGGGAGGACAAAATTATTATTCTTCGCCACAATAACATACCATGTCCGAGAAATTTGATACCCTTACTGCAAATTTTCTCAATATTCTTTGCTCTTATTCAATCATAAACCTGCAAGAGTTAAAGAAAATTCCTTAATTTATAAAATTTTTAACAAATTCTATGTGAAAAAATGAAATCCGGTGTTTTATGTTCAGATTTGTCTGATCGTTTTCCGATATTGCATTATTCTGTAATTAGGGTTAACAGGGTTCAATTCTCAAAAGAAATGCAACAACAATTAAATGACAGTCCTTCTACATGATGCCGCTTAAGACTAAACAAATTATTATTTTAGGACAACTTTCTGGTCTTTCTACGATGTGTGCGTTCACAAGACAAGCCGAGCATGAAAAGCGGGTGTTTGTGTCTTTCTGTTAGCTACATACAACTATTTCACTTCAAACTTTTCTTACTATTACGCTTGAAGCTACGCATTTCACAGTACATACACAGATAATGTTTCTTTTGCGTATGTCTCTAAACAATAGTTAGGTAGATGACTTACAGTTGATACGTCAGTTTAAGTGAAAGGTGGGACGATTCATGTATTTATTTTGTCCACACCAATGCTTTGATACGCACGTTTTCGACGTCTGTCTTTTAAGTCTGACCCAGAAAACAGATTTTGCTCTTCTTTTTATGAAAACGTTTTAATCTACCTACATGTTTAACGGCGCTACTGTTCTAGCTCTCCTCACGCCGTTGTGCGATAAAAACCACAAAGTTTTTCATAGTGTTAAGCTTTGAAACCAGAGCAATTTTTAAGTTTCCATGACTTTGTGCGTTCTTTCTGTCTGAATTTGTTTACCGCAGTTTCACCATCCTTATCTTATTTTCCCCCACCAAATTGTAATTGTTAGGCCTTACGCTTGCTAGTTTTTGCTGTTCATATAAGTCGATATTTCTGCGAATTTGTTTAATTTCAATAAAATATCGCGTCTTCATTTGAGACATTTACGTTACATTATTATATTGTATCGGAGTTAAGATACAAGATCGTTTCTTATGAAATATTAAATATAAGATGTTGTAAAAAGTTTAGGCGTCTAATTACGGCTGAAAATCCAAAGACCCCGCCAAAATATTTGCTTTCATTCCAGTTTGTACACGCATGTATACGTTTTAACTGACATTGCATGATAGAAGACTTAAACTTGGCCAAAAAAAGAGTGAATAAAGGAATTAAGTGCGAATAACTAAACTAAAACAAAACAAACAACATTTTCCTGAGACTTAGATGTGATTTATTTAAAAGGGGGGAAAAAAAAGACAAAAATATAGGGTAACGTAGTTTTAAAGTGAAAAGCTTTAGGATGAATGCTGAATGGATTCATTCATTAAGAAATGCTAAAGATTTATTAAAAATAACCTTCGTTCTAATGTTAAAACATTACTTTGTTTTATATTTTTATACTTTTTTAAAAGTGCAACATAGATTTTGACAAGTATCTCATTGTTTTAAGGAACGTGCCTGATGCATTTTGTTTTAGATGAGCGAAACCTCAAATAGTTAACTTTGTCAAACTAACTAGTTTTAAATTGTAATGATAGAAAAACTGCCGTATTGTTTAACGAACGTGTCTAATGTTTTTTTTTTATTTTCTAACTTGTAACAAACTCCACCTTTTCCTAAAATAGTTTTCCAGGGAAAAACAGTCATTGCTCATTTCACGTGTATGTTTGATGTTTTTTTCTGGATATGTGTGTGAAAAAACTTTAATAAAAAAATTCCTTTAGCCCGTTTAACACTGTTTTCACAATTGAAAGTTTAAACCACATAACACTTTCAATGCCCTGCACAAAAACACGTTTCTCAAAACAGGAATTCCTTGCGATCACTGCAAGTCATTGCAATCGCTTAGACGGGTGGGGGTGTACACGAACAGGTGTCCAGTTATGGGTGGGTGGAATTTTTGACACAAGGTGCCCTATGGTCTCTCTACCCCTATCCCCCCCCCCCCCCCCCCACACACACACACACACACACACACAAACACACACTTCTGTGCTGTTGCTCAGCGGGGCTGCAGGTGTTCTGAGTGTAGCCCGAGTTCTCTCTGTCCCAGCGGGAAACACTGTCAGGACCTCTTAGTGAGTGAATTTAACAGATCTTGCGCTCAGCTCAGAAACACTGTGGGTGGTGCTTGAGCGAGTGTAGAATGATGCACAACTGCAGAGCGGCAGGAAGCCCTGTGTGAGATGCTAAAATAGTTTCTCTAACCCCCCACCCCCCCATTTGAGCTCTTATCACTGTAATGCCTTCAAACTACCTTTCCTATCTTACGTGCCAGCAGCAGGGGATGTTAGCATGTTCTACGACATCAGTGACTGAATTTCCTGAACAAACGTAAATGTGAGGGAGAGAATTTACCCCCATTGCTCTTCAAGTCTTAAAACTCTTAATCAAAATTTTATTTTTGTGGCATTTAGTCAGCGTCTAAAAGTTTTGAGCCTATGCATATGCAAGTCTTTTCTGGATTGAACATATCCCTAAAACCGACTAGCTATGCAATAGGAAGCTGCAAATCATAGTCTGTGACTGTGATGATAAAAATAGGCTGCTGGCTTTTTTTATAATGTAAAATATGAACCCTTCTACAGTATATGTTTGGCCCCGGCGTCCTGTTTCTGTTGGAAATATATAAAAACAGAATATTTCATATTTCATAAGATCTTAAATGTTGTTGCTTACAGCACATATTTTTAATTTCTATTGACTATTGAACAGAACAAAATGACCATAAGTGTGATTTCCTGTTTGTCCTGCAGAGGGCAGTGCAAACCTTGCTATGTGCCTCTAATGGATGGAAGGTTTCATTCATGGAGTCACTATAGATGTCAGACAAAGGGATCATGAACTCTACATGACCTCTCACATTCATTTATTCATTCATTTCCTAATACAAGGAATTTATTTTTTCCTAGTATTAATATTGTAATTTTGTCTATTTAACTTTATGAAAATGTGTGTGTGTGTATATATCTGGACCCCTCACACCCAGCACACTCCCTATTTCTCATTTCTAATTTGCACATACTTGACCTGTACATACATAGTTGTCTATATTATATATTGTGTTTTTGCTGCTTTGTACATTGCCTATTTGGATATTTGTATATTATTATTTTAATATCTGTGTCCTGTCCTGTTGCTGTCTTTCTGTTGCACTGTGGAGCTTCTGTCACTATAACAAATTCCTTGTATGTGTAAACATACTTTGCCAATAAAGCTCATTCTGATATATATATATATATATATATATATATATATATATATATATATATATATATATATATATATATATATATATATATATATATATATATATATATATAATTTTTTTTAATTTTAATTTTTAAAGTGCACTAAGAGAAATGATTTGCTTTAAGTAAAATTAGGATTAACAACAAAATCTATAGTAAAAAAAAAAAAAAAGGATAATTAAAAAGTATGGTTTGACTCAGAAAAAAGTCTTATCTTATCAATCAGACTAAGCGATTAAAAAAATAAACATATTATTTTATTTTAGAAAATATCTTGTTACTCCATATTTCTTATTTTCTGTTTATTTTAATTATTAATTATTGCTTTGATTACAGGATGCAATACATTTTTTTGAATTATTATTTTCATTTATTTATTAATATTTGTTGTACAAAATATCTCCTTATTTCTTATCTACTTGATTTCACTTTTACCCAGACTCATGAGACATCGTCTTCTCTTTCTTCAGGGTAAAAAAGGTGATGGAGGGTTGCCAGGAGTTGATGGTCTTCCAGGACCACCTGTAAGAACCACCAGAACATTCATTCTTAGTCTGAGTCAAGCTCTTCGCCCTTTATTTTTCCTGTCAAGTGTGTTTTTTATGTTTAGAATGGAATAATAACATACTGCTTACCGTATACTGTATTTTAAGGCAGTATGCAACAGTACATATTTTAACAAATAGTAGGTATTTTACCTCTTATTCATGCATATGGAAACTTGGTATGCTATGCAAAAATAGTATTATGACTATAAGGCATTCTCAACATTATTATCTTAATGAAAAAAGTCTCTTAGAGTAACAGTGAACTCTAGTGGTTACCAGAGGAATAAACATAAATCAGATTAAAAAATAAATAAATAAAAATGAACAAATTTCTGGTAGAATCACATGCAGTTGTCATATAATACAGTAATAATATAATATTTATTTTTGTGTTTTTTAGGGTCCTCAGGGGCCTCCTGGACCTCCAGGCAGACCTGGACAAACAGGACCTCCAGTAAGTTTCCATGCACCAAAATAATTAATTTTTCAATTGTTTTTATTTGCAAACTGAACTAGAGTCACATAATAGTAGCAGATGATATTAAATTCATCTGTTTGTTCTCACAGGGATTAGCTGGTGAAATCGGCTTCTCAGGAAAACCAGGAGAACCTGGACAACCAGTGAGACTTTACCCTGAGAACTCAAACATACTGTCCACACACTCTAATAATCTGTTGCTCTATTAACTCAACACTCATTTTAGTGCAAAAAGCTTGAAACGATGATGGTAATTATTTTTCAGGGCCTGCCAGGAAAAGATGGATTGGATGGTTTCCCTGGAAACGATGGCGAGAAGGTCAGAGCTGTTTTAATGAGGCAAACTGTGAACTCAGTTCTGTGTTTATAAATTTATAAACCCATCTAAAGGCCAGATCTGGTTTTTGACCTTTTCATTTGTGTTTTTTTGTGTGCACTGCAGTCTGTTTTTAATTATTTTGTATTATTAGGGGCAAAGAGGAGAACCTGGACAGGACGGCTTCCCTGGTAAACCAGGACCGAAGGTAAAGGGTGGCGTGGGCTCTAATCATTTAAGATTTGGGTTGGATATCCAATTTTCTGGTCACCAATGCCAGTTTCTTTCTCTCAGGGAGATGAAGGCCCTCCAGGACCACGAGGACCTCCTGGTGAACGGGTACGGAAAGTAAAACTTCAGTCAGTCTTGACAGAGCCTTGACCTTATGACACAACTATCTTTCTCTTTGTGTCTTGTTCTGTTTCAGGGAGAGACTGGTTTGCCTGGAGAGGTCGGCGCAAAGGGACCCAAAGGAGAGATCGGAGGCCAAGTAAGACAGAGCTAAATGGATATTACTGGTGTGAAGTCAAAATGAGATGTTTTATTGATTAACAGAATCAATAGACATTGATTTGTGAAAAACGAACGCTCTACAGTAGAAAAACTACTACTGCGAGAACCATCTCATAAAAACATGCTCAGACTATGTTTAATTAAAAAGGTTGTGAGCAAAATGTAAGGAATTATATTCTGCATGATACAGATCATTTGTAGTCTTAGTAATGTCAGTTTATGCCTCATTTTTATGTAGTTTTGTGTGAGTCATATTTTTGTCAGATTTCATCCCTCCATCGCTCTTATAGGGAGAGAGAGGAAACGATGGACCTACTGGCTCGAAAGGAGAGAAAGGAGACAAGGTGAGAGACAAGAGAAAGTAAAAAAAACAGTGATTTGTTTATTATGAAGTACGACACACACGTTTTTAATATTTGGGGAAGATCATCCAACATATTCTCTTTGGCAAATCCCTTTATTTGATTAGATTGTGCTGGTTTTAACTCTTTGAGAAAGCCTTTTTATTCAGTTAACCCTTTGGAAGAGATTTTTAAGAGTTAAAAGACAGTTTTGGAGTTTTTAGCAAAAATAAACTATAAAAACGATATAATTCAGCCATAACATTTCTCACCATGAAAATAGCCACCGAAGCTGGAATGGCGTTAAACACAAACAGACAAACAATTATGAAGTATTACTGAAAAGATTGGATTGGAAATACTTTTATGCATTAAATTGATCAAAAGTGACAGTAAAGACATTTATAATGTTACTAAAGTATTAAGTTTACACAAAAATGTTAAGCAGCACAACCGTTTTCAACATTGATAATAATAAGAAATGTTTCTTGAGCAGCAAATCAGTATATTAAAATGATTTCTGGTGGATGTTCCTTTAAACTTTTATAATATTTCACAATGTTAGTGTATTGGATTTTTGATAAATCTAGATTCAATCCAGCTTTGGTGAGGATAAGAGATATAGAGTTATTTTATAGTTATGATTGTTTAATATGACTAAAATAGGCACCAAATCACTCTTAATTTTTTCTGTGTCTCGTTTTGTTTAAATGCACAATTTCCTACAAGTCACATCTGTGTAATGACATTTTCTGTATCAACATTACAGCATTATACAGTAAAGAAGGCTTAGAGAAGCAGTTTTTGACCATGAGTTGCTGTAGGTTTCACACATTCAGGATTAAACTGTCAGCGATGGTTTCCTGAGGGCATCAGGTGGTTAATGAGATAATTAACATGCTGACAGGATGAGGATATAACCTCTCACTGTTACTGTTTTTCATTCATACAGGGTGAGATTGGCCCCAGGGGTCCAGCCGGGGTCCCAGGCAATGTGAGTACAGCTGATTATTGACGTATACTGTATACAAACATATAACTATATGCATATGCAATTATAGATTATTTAAGTAATGATGATAATAATAATAACTGATATCTGATGTGGGTAATAAATCACAAAAATGAGCATAGAAGAGGCATATTCATATATATATATATATGTATATTTCTAATCATATTGATTCAGCTGATGCTCTGTTTATTGATATGGCTTTTAATTTATAGTATTACAGTATTATTTCACAGTGATGTGTTTTGATTTTCTTTAGGTGGCTAATGTGATTCCTGAACCTGGTGAACCGGTAAGTAATCAGTTTTGTCTTGATTTTGAGCTTGTTTTGAGTAATCAAGTATATTTAGTATTATATATGTGGCCCTGGACCACAAAACCAGTCATAAGTGTCAATTTTTCAAAATTGAGATTTCTACATCATCTGAAAGCTGAATAAATAGAAAGCTTTCCATTGATGTATGGTTTGTTAGGATCGGACGATATTTGGCTGAGATGCAACTGTTTGAAAATCTGGAATCTGAGGGTGCAAAAAAATCTAAATACTGAGAAAATCACCTTTAAATTTGCATATTACTAATCAAAAATTAAGTTTTGATATATTTATGGTAGGAAATTCACTAAATATCTTAATGGAACATCATCTTTACTTAATGTCCTAATGATTTTTGGCATAAAAGAAAAATTTATAATTTTGACCCATACAATGTATTTTTGGTTATTGCTACAAATATACCCCAGCGACTTAAAACTTCTTTTGAGGTCCAGGGTCACATATCATATTTTGAAAATAGTTTGTTTAAAGATATTTTAAGTGTACCTATTAATATTATCTTACACATTTTGCGTTAAGTGTGTTTGTGCTGTCTTTCTTGAAACTAAATGTCACTTGGTTTGATATTTTGTTATTTAATGCAATTATTTTTAAGCATGACTGCAGCTGAAATACTTTATGGGGCCATTGTATCATAATCAACCAGATATTTTACCTGATTTACATTCATGCATATTCACTGTTTTTACCTCATCTTTAGGGTAAGCCGGGAGAGAAGGGTGAGAAAGGAGATCAAGGAAAACCAGGCGAGATGGTGAGCTTTTTTTGTTTCTAACTTCCAAATGAATTGTAGATGTAATAAACTAACCCTTGCAGGTTGTACAACCCATCACAAGAGGGCAGTAGAGAGTCAGGTTTGTTTGAATTACTAGTCTCTTGGGCCTCTGAAAATGATTTCATTTATAGCATTATGCTACTGTCACTAGTGCTTTCGTAATTAAGTCTTCTGTCAGTTTGAAGAATCATGAGGCAAATCCACCTGAAAAGGAGGAACAGCGAAATATGTGCATTTCATTTCTGAGCACAGCCACTTCCTGTGTTTTAAGCATTAGCTGACAATAGACTTTAAGGGATTCAGTGTTGCATAAGAAAATATTAATAAATCTGAAGGTCAAGGGCGTCGCAGCCCATCAGCTGATATTATGTACCTCTGTTGGCTCACATTAAAACCAGCATTTCGCTATAGGAAAAATTTGTAAGCTAAAAAAGCAGATCCTGAGCATTGATACACAGATTAGCGATGATCATGCATTAATATAGAACAAAAGGACCAAGCAATGTGTTATTTACATATTTACTGTAGCTGTTAAAAATAATAATTATGATTTGTTGATGCTAAATCGTTGACATTTTGGTTTTGACACATCCAAAATGAGTTTTTTTTTTATTTGCATATTTGATCTCTTGACTAATAAATATTAATAGTTAAAATAAAGCAAATAAGTCCAGACAGCTCACCCACATCTGCACAGAACATCAGTTTATAAATGTGACCCTGGACTACAAAACCAGTTATAAAGGTCCATTTTTCAAAATTGAGATTTCTACATCATATGAAAGCTGAATAACTAAGCTTTCCATCGATGTATGGTTTGTTATTTAAGCTGAGATACAACTATTTGAAAATCTGGAAAAAATCTAAATATTGAGAAAATCGCCTTTAAAGTTGTCTAAATTAAGTTCTTAGCAATGCATATTACTAATCAAAAATTAAGTTTTGATATATTAACGGTGGGAAATTTACTAAATATATTCATGGAACATGTTATTTACTTAATGTCCTAATGAGTTTTGGCATAAAATAAAAATCAATAATTTTGACCATACAATGTATTTGTTGGCTATTGCTACAAATATACCCCAGCGACTTAAGACTGGTTTTGTGGTCCAGGGTCTCATATATCAAGGTGAAAGTTTGGCTGATGAATATCAAATATAAAACAAGACTGAAAACTTCAGTGTGGGCTAATTAATATCTCACAAGGTCACTTCCTATTTATTGACATCATGTCCCATCTTCAGCCCTCTCATTCCAATATACTTTTTTTTTCCGGGGCTACTGCTCAAGGTATTTTATACAGTATATTATACTATATTATTAGGTATTATATTGTTTTATATTATAATATGCACATTGCAAAATTGAATTCATGAAAGCTCTCTCCATCTTGCACTCATCTACTAAAACAGTCCAGACACCAAGCGATGCATCATTTACACAAACACAGACAAGCTTGTTACGATGATATATATCTGCTCCCACCTGAATTTGTTAGTGTGAAATGAGAAGTCTCTCTTGAATTACTGCAGTTCTCACTAGTTCAGCCAAATGCAATCATTTCTGCTATAGAAACTGCCAGGACGACATCTAAAAAGAGAGCCAGGTTTCATTTCTGGAGTGCAGTAAAACTTTGTGAAAGGAGTTTACAAAGTCACCATGACTGAATGAACAAGAAAATGTTTTAACAGGGAAAAAAATGACAGATTTTGTTCTGTCATATATATGTTGTTTCAAACCTGTATGACTTTCTTCTGTAAAACACAAAAGAGAAGAAACCTGGTAACCAAACTGTTTCAGGTCCTATTGAGTCATTTGGTTACCAACATAAAATAAATAATTTAACATATATTATTTTGTTTTGGAATAACATGAAAGTGATTAAATGATGACAGGGTTTTTATTTTTGGGGTGGACCATTCCTTTGAATTATACATACAGTATACACACTTTGAAGGTGTTTTTAGGTATTCTAGCATATGTTACTAAAATAATCTGATTACTTTCATATTCTCTGATATTTCTAGGGTCAAAGAGGACTTCCTGGAGAGCAGGGATTCAGAGGACAACCGGGACCTTTGGTAAACCTGAAACATCATCTTAAACAGCTGTTTTATGATAGATCTGACTTGCTTTGATTCTCATGAGACAGTCTACTGAATATGATTATCGTTGTTAATCCTGTACCTTCATATTCTAGTCATGTCTGTGAGAAAGCCAGTGATTTTTTTGAGAAATTGAGATGTTTCTTCTGTATTCCACACACGACTGTCTGATGTCTTTCTCTTGTTTTTGTGGACAGGGCCCTAAGGGTGATTCTGGTGAAAAAGGAGAGGCAGGGAGACATGGAGACCCAGTGAGTTTGGTCTTCTTATCACACATGATGTTTTTATTGTTTTCAAAACGTTTTACTGTCATGCTCTTTTTTAGGGTCCGCCCGGATTGACGGGCCCTCAGGGGCCCCGAGGGCTGCCAGGCAATGTGGTACGTTCTTGAAAAATTCCTGACATCCAAAGATCCATAGCAAGTTTTTTTTTTTTCATGTATACAGGTGCATGCCATCTTTTCTTCTAATCGTCTCATTTTGTAATTATAACTTATAAAAGCAAATATTTATGGAAATTTTAAGTGATTTTTTTGGGGGGTCTTTGCAAGTGTAGACATTGTTTGTTTTTCAGGGTATTCCAGGTAGCATCGGCCCACCTGGTATTGCTGGGCAGAGAGGAGAGAAGGTATGAAAATGAACTAATGAAGTAAACTAAATGCAAAACTAAAATAAACTGGCAAGTCTAGCTTTCGGTGTGGACATTTAGTTGGATATGTTGTGTTATTTTACACCAAGCATCTATGAGTTACTCTAACTTAAGCTGATATAATTATGAACCATAATCATAATTCACCCTTCCTAAAATGGTTATTTATATCCCACCAGGGAGATGCTGGTAAAGATGGTCTCCCTGGACCCCTTGGTCCGACCGGTGAGCCTGGTTTAAGAGGAGAAATTGGTTTGCCAGGAAAAGGCAAAGAGGGACCAAAGGTAATGTATTCATCAGTTTGATAACATCAAATATATTGCTGAATAGTCTTACTTAGCAAAAATTTGTTACAAATGTTCCATGTGGATTCTCAAAACTACTAGACCATTAGGTGTAAAAGAAAAGAGCATGCAGTTTGTTTCATTCTTGTTTTACAGTTTCCTGCCATGAGCGTGCAAAATTGCATTTAATAAGCATTGTGTTTACGTCGAGTCCTGGAGAATCTGAAAGTTGTTTACGCTAACTTTTCCATTTATATTTGCTGATTGTGGTTAAAAACACTGAAATGTGGAGAATAAAACAACCGCACATTAAACTAATGAGTCAATTGGACCATGGCTGCAAGTGTGACTGGGGAACTGGCATTGTTTTATAGCAACAGATGCCTTATTTTTCCAGCTGTACACACACATACACGCACATCTACAACCTCTCCAACAGACATACAGGCACATTAACACACGTGATTAACAAAAAGCGATTTACTGAAATTTTTGTCTGTTGTATCATTAATACCAAATCAAACATTATTGTTGATTTTCATTGAGACATGACTTAAATTTTTATTCTGTTTGTCTCACAAAGCTAAACCCTTCATAAAAATAAACTGCATATGACTTTGTGAGAGGGAAAGGAAATAGAGTGAAAATAGAGAAAGTAGCATCACAGCAGTAATCTACTTTCTTTATTTACAGGGTGATTCTGGACCTCCGGGTCCACCCGGACCTCCCGGACTGAAGGTAATGAAACTTCTTGCACAAGTTTTTTCTTGTTAAAAGAAAGAATCAGACTTTATTTAGTCTTTCATCAGTATGAAAGGTCTTTTTAGGCATTTTTATCATAAGCAGGTGTGTGTTCCCCGGGGGCAAAAGCTGAATTACTGCATTTCATTTATGTGATGATCTTACTCAAATTTCAGAGAGCCAGAGAAATTTTCCTCAGGAGAAGTACCAGATATGCACACTCCTTTTCAAAAGTTTAAGTACAAGCAGTACAAAGATCTATAATGTTATAAAAGATTTCTATTTTAAATAAAAGTTGATCTTTTGAACATTCGTTTCATCAAAAAATTCTGAATCCAAAAAAAAGTGTCACGGTTTCCACTAAAATATGAAGCAGCATAATTGTTTTCAAAATTGATAATAATAAGAAATATTTCTTGAGGACCAAATCAGCATACTAGATTGATGACACTAAAGACTGGACTAATGGCATATTAAATTCAAATGAAAAACAGAAAAATATCCCAATTTTACTTTATTTTTGATCCATAAATTACAACCTTCCTGAGAGACATAAGAGACTTCTTTCATAAACATTCAAAAAATCTTACTGACCACAAACTTCCAATCATCCATCCATCTTTATTTTGTGTTTCAGGGTTTACCTGGTCCACAAGGAATGCAGGGGATGCCAGGAAACAGAGGACCACCGGGAGAGGGAACCACTGGACCCGATGTATGGAAACACACACACACACACACACACACACACACACACATAACTCATCCAGCCATTGCAAGATCCGACATGTTAGGGTTAGTAACTCAAGTGACTCCAGAATTACCTTTTTAATTTGCTGTGATTATGGAAAAGGGATTGAAACCAGCGCAACTGGTTAAACTAAAGCAAACAGATGGCATATGCACAGACAAACACGCATATTTACAAGCACATGCATATACTGTAAAAGCACACATACTGTAATGTGAAAGCCTATGTGACTTTTCCAATTACAGTATTTCAGACCCTCTTTAGTGTTTTTTTGCTTATGGATTTGAAGACAATTGCAGAGGAATATTTATTTATCTCACATCTGATTGATATTCTGTGTCTTTCTCAGGGGCGTCCTGGACCTGCAGGACCACCAGGACCAGCGGTAAACGATCTGTTCATATTTATATTACTTTCAAATGAGACAGACGCTCACAGAACACCCTAAAGTGACATGTCATGTTTGATATTCAGGGTTTGAGAGGACCTCCAGGAGTGAGCGGACAACAGGGACCCGCTGGACACAATGTAAGATTTATATGCTACACTTGTAGCGAAGGGATAAGAGAATCATAGACATGGGTACATCAGGTTGTTTTGTTTTTCATCAGTACTTTTAAATGTGTTTTTAAAACTCACACAAACAGCACACAAACAAAGACACACTGACAGCCTGTAATTAGCTACATGCTAATGCTAGTCAGGTTGTAGTTATAATTCAGGGAGATTTGATATTCTCATTCTAGAGAACATTTTATTTTATAAATTGAACTAGATTTGTCACCATAATTGGTCCATTTTACAGACTTTGATAATCTGCTAAAGTTACTGATGCTCACTAAAGCAAGTGTTACGATTAATATTGCATATTAATAGTTAGGGATTTGTTCTTGTACTACGGAACACTTTAGAAACATGCACAAAAAAAACACTTTAGAACTAATTTTATTTTACCTGTACAATGACAATGAGGAGCTTTACTTTTCAATCTCTAGTCATGATGCAGAACTAAACCGGTTTCACTGCACTGCTGTGGATCACAGTTAAGTCGTCTCGGGGATTCAGTGTCAGCTTGTGACTAACAAGGTTTGAATGTGTTTTCCTGTGGTGAGGATCAGCAGCAGCAGTTATGGCTTATGAATGTGTGTATGTGTGTGTGTGTATCTACCTGCAGGGTTTACCAGGAAGACCTGGAGAGAAGGGCTCCACTGGAGAACCAGTGAGTGATATCTGTTCGCCATTTAAATATCAAATCGGTTGACACTATTAATATTCACCTACTGCTGATGGATGTATAAACGCATAAATTATTTATGAATGGGTTTTTTAATGGATTTATTTCCCAACTTTTTTAGGGAAAATCTGCAGACATTTCTGATCTGAACCTGAAGGTAACAGCCATGCATCCATCCAGTCATCCTTTCCATCCATTCCATCCATCCATTAAACAATTCAAACCTCCATCCAACCCTCTATCCATCCAACCAACCAACCCTGCATCCATCCATCCATTCTTCCATCCATCCATCTAACAATCCAAACCTCCATCCATCCAACCATTCTTCCATCCAGCCATCTATCAATCCAACAGTTCAAACCTCCATCCAACCCTCTATCCATCCAACCGATCCTCCATCCATAAAACCATCCATTCTTCCATCCATCCACCAATTCAAACCTCCATCTAACCATCCATCCATATTTCCAACCAACCAACCCTCCATCCATCAAACCATCCCTTCTTCCATCCAACCATCCATTCAATCATACAATCCATCCATCTATTCTGACATCTAACTATTCATTCATTCATTCATTCATTCATTCATTCATTCATTCATTCATTCATTCATTCATTCATTCATTCATTCATTCATTCATTCATTCATTCATTCATTCATTCATTCATTCATTCATTCATCCAACCAACCAACCAACCATCCTTCCATCTATCCACTCACACAATCTTCCATTCATCCATCCATCCATCCATCAGTTTAAACCTCCATCTAACCATCCTTCCATACATCCAACTACCATCTACCCAACTATCCTTCCATCCATCCGTCCAGTCATCCATTCATTCATTAACCCAACCCTCAATTCATCCAGCCATCCAGCCATCTATCAATCCAACAATTCAAACCTCCATCCAACCCTCTATCCATCCAACCAACCCTCCATCCATCAAACCATCCATTCTTCCATCTAACCATCCATCCATCCAATCACACAGTCCATCCAACAATTCAAACCTCCATCTAACCATCTATTCATACATCCAACTAGCAAATGAGCCAGCTCTAAGAGACGATTTTTTGTAGCGAACGAGAAGAGCTGGAGCCTTCTGTTTTAGCCCAATTTAGCAATTGTGAATGGTTTGTGTGTTGGTAGGCAATTTTTAATTTAGTGTTTTCATAAAAGCCTTATTTTTATACATTTTTCTTTACAAAAAAAATAAAAAAAAAAAAACACACATGCAGCTAATCACAGGCCAGGTACACAGAGCTACAGAGAGAGGCGGGGGAGCCAGATTTAAATGCAAGCGCATTGGGGTAGGAAGACCCCTAGGTCCCCTCATTGTGTCTTCTCAAAAACAGGACAAATAATCTCAGAAAGGAGAAATCGCATCAGCCCATCCAAGCTGAGGCATCTGATATTTCTGAATGCCAACCTGCACTAAAGACTAAAGTGTCTTAATGTTAAGACTTTTGCCTTTAATTGTTTGTTTGCTGTGGTTCTGTGTTCAATTGTTCCATTAAAGTTTTATTAAAATGTTAACAGTCTCTGTATCGGTAATTTTTTTTTGTAACAAAACAAAATGCATAAAAATACTGAATAAACACTGAATAAAGAATTGCTTACCAACACACAAACTGTTCACAATTGGGCTAAAACGGAAGGCTCCGAGTGATAATAAATAAAGAGCCATTTGTGAGCCGAGCCGAATCTTTGAAAAGAGCTGAACTTCCCAGCACTACATCCAACCAACCAATCCACCATCCATCAAACCCTCCATTCTGACATCTAACCATCTATTCATCTATCCAACCATCCTTCCATCTATCCACTCACACAATCATCCATTCGTCCATCCCCATCCAACCATTCTACCATCTATCCACTCACACAATCACCCCCCCCCCCCCCCCCCCCTCCCAAGATTGTAACTTTGCCTTTCTCTGTTTCCCAGGACATTTGTTCAGATTGCCCCCCTGGACCAGCTGGTCAACCGGGAATGCTAGGACCTCCAGGTGAAATAGGTCATACTGGACCACCTGGGAAAAATGGACAGGATGGATATGCGGTGAGAGAGCATGATTCAGAAATCAAACTCACTTTCATCTTTAAACTTAATGGAATTGGAAATAAACTGAAGTTTATTAATGGAATAATGAACATTTAATCAACTGCTTGCTTTGGCAGGGTCCTCCTGGACCAACAGGCCCTGCAGGACCACCTGGTGCTGATGGAGCCAAGGTTAGAATGTTGACGAAAAATACACTTATAACAAACCAGTTCACTTTCAAAGAACCTTGTCTCATTGATCACAATAATACTGTAGGTTCACTAGCCATTTATGTGTCAAATGCATGTCATCCCATCCGACAACATTGCATCACTACATGACCTTTATACTCTCCGCTTGAAAAATTGTTGTATAATAGACATTTATATTTGGTTCCATTTGCAGGGGGTCAAAGGAGACAAAGGTCCTTCAGGAGCACCTGGAGATAAAGGTGAAAAGGTACTGTCAGCCTACCATTTTCATCATAAATAGGCTGAATATATATATAATACATATTAAATTTAACATACCACGATTATTTATTAGTATACCACACCTTTCTCTATTGATTTGTATTTTCTCAGGGCCCCCCAGGACCTCCTGGTTATCCAGGGGCCGCAGGAGCTATGGGTCAGCCTGTGAGTATTTTTAAAATGCTACTTATTCATACTGTATAGCTATACTGAAAAATCTTACATCTTGCTGTATCAATAGGGTAATGATGGAAACCCTGGATCTATCGGACCACCTGGAGCTCCTGGAGAAAAGGCAAGGCTAAAGTTTTTTGTTTGGTCATTTGAATGTGTATTAGTTGGATGGATTGCAAGACTGGAATCCAGCCATGTCATTAATAACTGAATGTGTTTTACCAGGGTAAAGAAGGACTTCAGGGAATTCAGGGACCACCTGGTCTTCCAGGTCTAATGGTGCGTAATTTCATATTTAAAAAAAAAATCTGTACATTTGTTTAGTACAAATATGGTTCAAAAGTTTGGGGTTGGTAAAATTTTAAAATGTTTTTTTTGTAAGAAGTTTCTTATGCTCACCAAGCATTTATTGCATTTATTTGATCAAAAACACAGTAAAACATAAATATTGAGAAATATTATTACAATTCAAAATTAGTGTTTATTTTTTGAATATCATTTAAAATATAATTTATTCTTGTGATGCAAATCTGAATTTTCAGCAGCCATGGCTCCAGTCTTTAGTTTCACATGATCCTTCAGAAATCATTCTAATATGCTGATTTAGTGCTTAAGAAACATTTTGTATTATTATCAATGTTAAAAATAGTTGTGCTGCTTAATAATTTTGTGGAATCCATGATTTTAATTCAGTATTGTTTGATGAATAAAACAACAGCAAAGTATTTCTTGTCACTTTTGATCAGTTTAGGGCATCGTTGCTAAATAAATGTATTTCATTTCTTTCCAAAGAAAATCTTACTGACACTAAACTTTTGGGTCATTGTAATTGAAGAATAAGTTTAATAACTCCATCATGCTATTTTGTTACCTACATACTGCCTGATACTTCATATTCTGTGCTGAAGGGCCTGATGGGTAAACCTGGAAAGGATGGAAGACCAGGAGAAACAGGGGACCCGGTATGAGTCTGATGTTCTGCATGCATGCCAGCATCCTAACAATACTTAGTTCTGTATGGGACAATGTAGAAACATGATAATTTTACTTTTCTTTTTCAGGGTAAACAGGGAGAGCCAGGACCAAAAGGAAGAGACGGGCTCAGAGGAATGCCTGTGAGTGACGTGATTACAGATGATTTTCTGTATAAAACTAGATTGCCAGGGCTGTTATACCTCACAAAAATGCACCATGATATTTTTATTAGTGACACTTTAGTTTACGGAAAATTAATCACTATTAACTAATTGCTGATTAGCATGCATATTACCAGTATATTGGCTGTTTATTAGCACTTATAAAGCATATATTAATGCCTTATTCTGACCATATTATAGAAGGTCCTTTAACCTTACCAAATACCCAAACATAACTAGTGCAACAACTACTTTACTTATTATCAAAAAGCAGCAAATTAGGAGTTTATTGAGGGTAAAACTCTTAGTTAATAAGGAATGTGTGTTTCCTAATCTAAAGTGTTGCCTTATTACCTGTACCTATAGACTGAAATGTTCACATCTTTGTTTCGTTTTTTTCCAGGGTTTCAAAGGTCACAGAGGGGAACCAGGACCACCAGGGTCAAAGGTTAGTCAATGGCAATTAAAAATGCATGCCCAGAGATACATCCAGTATTCAGAGATGGGGAACTACAGGACTAATACATGCTCCCTAAATCATGCAGAAACTTCATGGGGTCTGTTTAATAAATGCTGTCATGTCATATTAGGGTGAAGATGGGAAACAGGGTGTTCCTGGACGTGAGGGTCCACCTGGGAAAGACGTGAGTAAATGCAATCTGTGTTGTGCAGAGGTCACTGTAAATCTGACCGCTGTGAGCAGATGGTGTTGGGTTTTAATTGGTGTACTTGTTTCACCCAGGGTAACACCGGACCAACGGGGCCAGAGGGCATGAGAGGACCACGAGGAGAACCCGTGAGGAGGCTCTTGATGAACCAATTAAATCGCAAAACAAAACAGCACTCGTGTGATTATTCTGTTGGGTCACTGTGTTTTTGTATTTTTAGGGTCAGCCTGGAGAACCTGGACAAGCAGGCAAGCCTGGATCTCAGGGAAATCCTGTAAGTTTCATATGGTTTAATGGACTGAGATCTACATTTACATCCATTTTCATACCTCTTGCTTGTTTGTCTATTAATTCAAGGGTCCAGAGATCTCTAGGGGGGCACAGAAGGAACATTTTGGAGAAAAATGTAAACATGTCTATTAAAGAAATAAAAATAATAGTAATAATGCAAAACAAATCTGCAGAATTTAATTCTAATTTCTAAAAAATGTTCATAATGTAATGCTAAAAATAGAAACTAAATATTTTTTCTTTCCAGTTAATATTTTACACATTTATGCTATTTTTAATTAATCAGAAGTGGCAGTAAAGACATACACTTTAACTAATTTAAAATAAATGCTGTTCTTTCTAACTTTATATTCATCAAAGAATCCTGAAAAAAAGTACCACTATTTCCACAGATATATTAATCAGCTCAACTATTTTAACATTGATAATAATAAGAAATTTTCCTTGAGCACCAAAGCAGCATATTTTAATGGTGTGTTGAAAACTGGAGTAAATGGCTGATGAAAATTCAGCTTTGCCACAATAGGAATCAATTACATCTTACAATATATTAAAATAGAAAAGTTATTTATAAATTGTAATAATATTTCACAATATTCCTGTTTGAATGTAGTGCATTGTAGTTCAAATAAATGCAGCCTTTAAAAAAAAAAAAAAATTTGTACTAATTTTTACACTCACAAAGTTATATGTCTACATATCAGCCTGAACTTTAAACCTATTATTAATAATAATAATAATAATAATGATAAACAATAATTCTACCACCTAGGTAATAAAGTTGATTAATGTAAATGATCACTTTGTTTTATCATGTTTCAGGGTCAGCCAGGACACAAAGGTGAAACAGGGAGTCCAGGATTACCCGGCTTCCCAGGTCCAAAAGGGCCATCGGTGAGTGGAGATGTTGCTTTGGGACTCTCAGTTTAATTAGTAAAGTTAAGCTTTTATACTTGTACAAACAAGCCTTGTAAATCTATAGAAGCTGAAAGCACTCAGTCCCAAGTGGATATGAAGGGTTTTTGCTATCTGCCTGTCTATATTTACACTTGTGTTTTTCCCTCAGGGTCTGACTGGTCCAGTTGGCCCAGAGGGCAAACAAGTGAGTAATGATTCATTAATATTATAGCAACACCTTTTCATAATTTTTCCAGCTAATCATGTATTTTTTTTATTTTAGGGCATGTCAGGAAAACCAGGAGACAGAGGACATAAAGGAGAAAAGGTATCTGTCCATCCATCAATCCATCCATCCACATATGCGCCTCTCAAATCAAATCAGAACTTACTGTGTTGCTCGTTCTTGTAGGGTGATAATGGAATAAAAGGAGACAAAGGACCTGTTGGTGATCCGGGCATTCCGGGAAACCCTGGGCCTCCCGGCAGGAAGGGTCACACAGGAATGATGGGCATGTCGGGACCCCCAGGAGAAGTGGGTCCCCCTGGATCCCCTGGTTCTCCAGGACAGGCAGGTCTCCCAGGTCTCAGAGTGAGTCTTCTTTAGTATTTTTAATGGAACGTGTGTGACACTAATGATATTATAAAGAGCATGACGTCATTTCGATGTTTTTTTAAGGGTGAGTCGCCATCACTGGAACAAATGCGGCGGCTCATTCAGGAGGAACTCTCCAAACAGTTGGATGGTGAGATTCATTTGGCAAAGATTTTTTTTTATATATTTTACTGTCTTTTTACATTTCCCAAGATTTCCATTGATTTTCACAGCTAAGTTAGCTTACCTCATGGCTTCAATGCAACCTGCACATATCAAGAGCTCAGTTGGCCGCACCGGTCCACCTGGTCCGGCAGGTAAAGATGGACCTCCTGGCCGACAAGGTCCACCTGGAGAGCCTGGAATACCTGGACAAAATGGAGCAGAAGGACTCAGAGGTCCAGTTGGTCCTAAAGGTACTGCAAAGCTAATTTCAGATTGTTAATTTACTTGATGTTTGATGTTAAACCTTTAAAAAAAATAAAAAAATCCCCACACACCTTTCTCTTTTTTTTTTCAGGTGAACGAGGTGCAAGAGGTGAAAAGGGAGAGGACGGTGTTGGACAGAGAGGAGAGCCTGGTCCAATAGGTCCCATGGGTAAGAGCATTTTTGCATTGACTCAGTTTTAATGAGATTCATCCAAATACATAATCTGTTAAGAAAAAGACCAACACCAACGTAAAATTTTAAAAATGACCTTTAATGCTAATATTTTAAAATAATTTTTACAAGAGAATATTTTCTGTACAGATGTTTTTGCATTACAGTATTGAGGATTTTGGTAAAATGAATTACCTATTTATAAGACCATTCTACTCCTTACTATTTTTGGGTAAATTGTGATTGTTGGAATGATGAACAGCAGCTGAGACAGTATTTGCCACAGGTCCTGCAGGTATGCCAGGATATGGAAAAGACGGTCTTCCTGGATCCGCAGGTGCTCAGGGAGAGCCTGGTAATCCTGGTCCTCACGGTCAGCCCGGACCTCCTGGACCGCTGGGGCAGTGTGACCCCTCACAATGTGCCTACTATGCCAGTCTGGCATCAAGACCTCACACCAAAAACGTCAAGGGGACTTAATACACCCTCACTGTCCTGGGCTAACAACTATTTATGAACTTGGACATTTAGTAAGCCAAGAACATGTTCTGTAACATCAGGAGAACTACAGAGTCTGAGGGGTGAGTGAATGTGTGTGTTTATACGTGTGTTTGTCATAGGCTTTTCACCACAGCTAATGTGTTCTTGAACCCTGAGTTAAGGCCACTTTTAATCCTGGGTTAAGCAACGTTTCACACTTTAAGTTTTGAAAAGGTGTTGGCATGTAGCATTAGCACTTTCAGCTCCGGGTTATGAAGTCTAGCTCGAGCAGGATTGACAGAATAGTGGTGCTGAAGGTGTAAAACGTCAAAACAATGCTTTATGGGGATTTGTTTAGCAAGATATTAATCATAAAATAAATGCAATAAATACAAGAACCCTACAGTCAGAAAAAAATATAAATCTTTTTTTTCCCTATGAAAAATCATGGAAAATGTGTGCATATATATATTAGTACGCACATTATATAAACTTTTTTTTTTTTTGCCAAACTTTATGGAAACATGGAAATGTTATGGAAGTTTCTACAGTGAATATATATTTTCATTATAAACTTTAAATAAACTTTGAGTCATTAAATTTTGAAATTTTGAAATTTTCTCAATGAATCAGTTCAACTGGTTCACCAATCATTTGTAAAGTTATTCAAAATCAAGTTTGTTAAATTTCAGTAAAAATCCTTATGAATTAATCACAAATAGCTTGAAAAATAGTCACTGTAATTAACTGCTCAAAAAAATTGGGTTTTGAAATTTTTAGGTACAGTGTCTGAAAGATAGTAAAACATGCTAAATAGAGACAAAAAATGTTTAATAATAAAATAATGTTGAGTACTGTACTTGCCCAATGTATTTAACCTTCCAAAGGTTTAAAAAATGTAGAATATGAAACCTCTACAAACCCATTACCCAGGATTGATTTCTAACGCTCTATAGTGTGAATCTTACTAACCCGGGGTTAAAAATGGCCCTTGGTGAACAGTTTTAAGTATGAAAAGCCCTCTAGTGTCCTGCCGGTCAGAGTCGGTTAGGATTTTATTGTTATTTTTTTATTAGAGGAGTGGTGGGTTTAAGCTCAACATCAAGGTCATTTACTTCAAGTCAAGACTTTCCAGGCTTTCTGTATAACAGGATGAGAATTCCTGTTACGAAAGAAAGACATTTACTTCCCCGACTGTGATCTCATAATGACACAATTGTGCCGTCCACACTCGAGTTCTGCTGACAGCGTTTACTGAGGTCATTGATCAGTAATCACGAGTCGATCTATTGTTAGTGATGTCTGTAGCAGGTCAGGAGGTCTGGGGAATTCTCTACTTGATTTTTATTGATGTTCGTTCCGTTGCTCTGGGAAAAACACAGCGGGACACTTTTTCTCTCATCAATAGGAAATCTCAATAAGGATCATTAGAGGTCCTGGAGGTGATGGAGAAATGCATTTCTGCTCTTTTTAGTCTACGTTTTGTAAGATATCTCTTTTGTATCCATGCATTTGGTAAACAACTTGCTGTTTTTTTTATTTTGGATCATTAAACTTTTTTTTTGTGATGCCTGAAAGGCAGCTGCACAATTCAGTGCCTGTTTGATAGTTTAACATGGCTGGTTTGTCACAAAGGTTGTCACTGCATAAATACACGACTGACGCCTCTTATAATGCATTTGTAATAGTTTTGTGTAGCACCTCTCTTCAAAAGCCATTGCGTTGGTTATTATGGGAGTTTCAGAACACAAAGTCCTAGTTAAAGCAGTACTATCTTTTGTGTCACTAAAGCGCTCAGATGGATCGATCCTGCAGATTGCTCCCTTGTGAGCCAATTAAAGCCATTGAAAGAGGAGAGACTGCTTCAAAACGAACTCTCCTCAGCCCACAAACAGGGATGCAATTCATCTTCAACTGACGGGCATCAGTGAGGTCAAGAATAGACTTATACCAGAACGTTGTAGTTGTTTTTGAGATCACTTGACCGAAATTGTAATATCCAAAATAATCAAGATTGACTTTTCAGTCTTGTAGTTGTTTAAACTAAATGTTAGTTTATTTTCTCCTTTAAGATCATAATATCCTTAAAATGAATTTTCAGTATTACATGATTAGTTAATTTTTTGACCTCTTCTTTGTAGAGCATGTAGAACTTTTTTTTTTTTTTTTACACTAACCTGACAGATAGGTGTCTCTGTGAAAGACGGTGTGGTCTGTTTTTTTAGTTAGTTTGTTTTTTTCTCCCAGACAATCAGAAAGTCCCCATTATTTTGCATGTTCTGTCTTTGCAGGGTGAGGTTTTTAAAGAGAGACCATGTGTTGACTTTAGTAAAATGGCTGAAATAACATGCAGCATCATTAGTGGATAAGAATGATTTGAATATGTTGATTATAACATCTGGTTTTGCATTCAAATATAATTACAGTATAGACTTGTTGTTTACGTTCTAATTCAGTGTCCACGATAAAGCTCTTTGTAATGAGTATTATATACACACTTTATCATTTTTTTTGTCCACCTTTGCCCTGCCTTCAAGAATCACATTCAAAACATGATGTTTTGGTGATGTATTTTGAAAAGCTGAGCTTATTACTGATGCAAATTTATGTAAATTAATGGTGCTTTAGCCAAAGAAATACTCGCTATCAGCATTGCTATCACGTTCTTCACTTTATTCAAATATAGTTGCTTTTTGACTTTGTATCCTCCTGTTAGTTTGGCTTCTTCAAGCCAATAATGACTGTATTTGTTTTTCCATATCAATTTGCATTAAATTATTCTAACGAACTACAGGTGCAGGTGATGTAAAATAGTATAATTTATGCATGGTGTAATCCACTTGTTTATACTGATTCTCTGGTGCTACAGTTTTACAGTTCTTAATTAGGTTGATATATGTGTATGTGTGGGGAGAGCGCGTGTGTTAATAAAGACTGGATCAAGTCCATTTACTACAATTGGTTTCTTATTGTGAGAGAAAAAATCTGTTAAGTTTATACCATATACAGTGATCTTAATTAATGAATTTACAAGTTTGCATGTTTTATTCCTGAAAAACAGTCTAAAGACACATACCATGAATGATCAAATGTATTAACTAATATAAAAGGACTTCCATGAACACTGTAAAATAAAAAGAAAACAAGTTCTTGTTTTCCTGCATGTAATTGTGATTATTAACTGACACACAAATAAGGTTTCCAAAGACATATAATACATGCTTAAATGACGCGATAAGTGGTAAAATTTGTTTTCCAAAAGAAAATTTAAGGAAATTGAAGAATTAGAGTAAATGTCATTGAATGAATAATGTGTTATGTAATCTATAAAAAAGTAACAATCTGATTATGTTTCTTAAAATGTAATCTAATTACAAGCACTTTATTTTTGGAATCTGATTATGTAATCCAGATTGCATGTAATGTAATGTTACACATAATCCAGCCTCCTAAAAAACATCAGCATTTGCCTTCATTGCATTTCCTGCAACTAATAGTATAATATGGGTATTGTATCTGCAGGTATGTTGACAAACCTCTTATTAAAGCTTGTCATGATAAATAAACCGTTGCACGCTGGTAGCATGGTGGTGAAAAGCTTTTATTTCAAGCTGTTGTTGGATCACACTGTCAATGTGTTAGCGTAGCTTAACGTCTGGCACCATGTCTAAAAATCGGTCTTTACAATCACATTTCATGAAAAAAATATTTTAAATCACTTGCAGAATTGCAATTCTATGGCATGTAGTGGTTTGTGTAACCAGTTTGTGGCAAAGAGCTGAAACATCAATTTCCAATTAATTTATCTGCGATTTCCTGTAAACCATCTGAAAGAACAAACACATTTTCTTCTAGTTTATGTACAACAATAAACCATGTGAACTGGATCCACTATCAGGGGCTGCATCCGTATGTCTCTATACATCCGTCACGTTTGTTTCTCTCGCCGTCTGCTCGCTATCTGAAGTCTCTTCAAGTTTGTCTGAGATGGACCTGATGATCACTGTGATGAAGGTTTCTAGGTTTCTGTTCATGGACCCTTGATGTTGACAGACTTCTTCCCGCCAACCAGGTAAAGAGGTTGAGGCCTAAAGCAGTTTGAAGGATCACAAAGACCAGGGGCGCCCGGAGGTCCTCTGGGTCCAGGGGTTCCTGGTGTTCCTGGCACACCGGTGTCTCCTCTGACCCCGTCCTGACCGTCCTTACCGATGCCAGGCTTGCCAGTTGGTCCTGGTAGGGTTTTGAAAATGTTGATATCGACAGTAAGTCGACAGTAACATAGTACCATTTTTTTTTTCTAGGTCTTCACAATGGCTCTGTTATCTATGGAAGCCCGTTTCCGCCACTGAATAAAAAAGGTTATTGCGACTTTTATCTCCTAATTCAGACTGTTTTTCTCATAATTGCGTGATTATAAACTCGCAATTCTGAGAAATAAAGTCAGAATTGTGTGATATAAACTCGCAATTGGAAGACGAAATGATGTTTTATTAAAGTTCGGGAGGAGCACGTCAGATACTTAGCCTAATTAACACAAGAGGAACGCACTCAAGTTAATCAATGGACGGATATAAATACAGCTGACATACCTCCATTCACATCCCTCCACCGCCTCTTCTCCACTCAAGAGGTTACCACTAGAGTTCTCACCACACTATGGGGGGTATTCTGGGTTCGGGCCATTCCCGAGCTCAGAGCCCTTCCCCAGGACAGCACGCCAACTACGCATTACTATACTAGCCAAATACACATTACCTTACGCAATTCTGAGAACATATCAGTCTTTTTCCCCCCTCAAATCTGGACTTTAACTCACAATTGGGAGTTTATATCTCACAATTCTGAGAAAAAAAGTCAGAATTGCGAGTTTATATCTCGCAATTCTGACTTTATTACTCGCAATTGTGAGTTTATATAGCACAATTTTGTGAAAAAGTCAGAATTGGGAGATAATAACCTTTTTTTTTATTATTATTCAGTGGCGGAAACGGCCTTCTGTAGTTATCTTTTGAAATGATGGTAAAATATGATTAGCAGAAAGTTGAGGTTTAACATTTCGAACCTTGTGGTCCGGGTTCTCCAGGAATTCCTGGAATTCCAATTCCGTTATCTCCCTTGTCACCTTTTTGTCCTGCATCACCTACACAAATACAGAACCAGAAAAATTATTAGACAAAGTCGTCAATCACATCGTAACTCGCCATAGACAAAACACAATCTAAGAGTATGGCACAGCAAATTTATTTATGTAGCACATTTCATAAACAACAGTAATTCAAAGTGTTTTACCCCCAAAAAATAGACGCATAAAAAGATGCATAATACAATAAAAACAAAAAGCAATGGCACAGGCCTTAGTCAGATAATCATCAGCAGCATCAGATAATATTATGGCACTTTTATGTTTACATATTTGGGGGGTGCATTTTATTATTTGGTTAGAAAAGAGGGGTGTGTGTTTGGGCCAGAAAAAAATCAGCAATGGTTTCATGGTGCAATGCTAGCACAAATACACACTATAGTACTGAACACAAAAGCTCTGCAATCACACCTCAGGTCTCTGACCTGAACTGATGGTAAAATTCTTATATTTTAAGCTCTTGTAAAGGACCCGGGAAACCTCTGTGCCTGCTGACATTTATACAGTCAAGAATGTTTGCATTTATAAACTTCAATAAACATGCTCTCATCCTCAGAGGTTCTGCAGAAATAACTGAGGTAGATTGAGATGCTGTCAGGGGCTTCTCTAATTATCCTGTTACTGCATCTCAATCTCTGTTTCATTAGCAAGCGTAGCATTCCTCCTCGGCTTGCTGGCAATTAGGGCCGACTGCACTCACTGTACAACAGCCTGCGCTTGTGAGGACAAAAGAACTGCAGTGCAAAACATTCTGGAGCCTGCTACCCTTCAGTGACCAGCGACTGATGGAAATAATTTTGTGCTCACAGTTTTAGCCTGTAAATTCTGCCTGAGGCAAAATACACTCATGGAATGTTATAAAAATGGCTGATTCTTGCAGGGGTACTCAGTTGTGCACATTATATGATATTACATCACTTTTTTACAGTGTATTAGCATGATGCAGCAGAAGCTTAACTCAGTATTTCATAGTTATGAGAGTTTAATATTGAGAATTCATAGGCAATAAAAAAAAACTAATCAAGAAGTTAGCAATCAAAGACTCAGCATTAACTGCATCCTCAAGAACTCAGCTGTAATTGAGCTGAGAGCAGAGCACTAATTGGGACACTGATACACGGTTCAGAGATATCAGAGGACGTGAGATTCAAACTAATGGTACCTTTGACTCCTGGTTTTCCAGGAAGACCGTAGTATCCTTGAGGCCCCTTGGGGCCCATGATCCCTCTGGGTCCGGCTTCTCCAGCAGGACCTGTTGGTCCCGGTGGTCCAGGTGGTCCCATGGGTCCTGGAGTTCCAGCGGCTACAATGGGAAGAGGCTTCTTGGCTACTTCCTTCTTGTAGGCATCTAAATGTTCTGTTTGATAAAATACAATGTTATACATTAGTTGCCATTTATAAAGCAAAATAAAGTTGATGTTGGTGATTTAAAGTGATTATTAACTAATGAGATGTCATGCCTTCAACAATAGCAGAGCAAATGTCACGAATCTTCTCGTCACTCATCTTGAGCCCCTATTAAATTAAATTGAGAACAACATCAGCAACAACTGCAGAGCAAGCATTTCCATTCAAAAGATGAACAATGTCACAAAGCAATGTACTCACAGGTAGACCTCTGGGACCAGCGGGTCCTGGTTGTCCTCGTTCCCCCTCCAGACCTATGGCTCCCTGTGGTCCGGTCAGACCCTCATGACCCGGCTGTCCTGGACGACCATCAGCTCCTGTAGCTCCTCTCTGGCCTTTCTCTCCACGCTTAGATCAAACAAGAATGTATATACAGTTGAAGTCAAAACTTTATATACACCTTTCAGAATCTGCAAAATGTTAATTATTTTACCAAAATAAGAGGGATCATACAAAATGCATGAATTTATAAAAATGACCCCGTTCAAAAGTTTACATACACTTGATTCTTAATACTGTGTTTTTTTGTTTAGTGATAGTTGTTCATGAGTCCCTTGTTTGTCCTGAACAGTTAAACTACCTGCTTTTCTTCAGAAAAATCCTTCAGGTCCCACAAATTCTTTGGTTTTCCAGCATTTTTGTGTATTTGAACCTTTTCCAACAATGACTGTATGATTTTGAGATTCATCTTTTCACTGAGGACAACTGAGGGACTCATATGCAAATATTACAGAAAGTTCAAACGCTCACTGATGCTCCAGAAGGAAAAACCATGCATTAAGAGACGGGGCGTGAAAACTTTTTGAATTTGAAGATCAAGGTAAATTTAACTTAATTTGTCTTCTGAAAAACATGCAAGTATCTTCTGTAGCTTCTGTAGATTTTAGATTTTTTTGGTCTGGTACAACCTAAAACTCCAATAATATGAGTGTTTATGAATGATAGCACACTTACCTCACCCTTGATGCCAGTAATACCCGGAGGCCCCTGTAAACCATTATTAAAAACCATCACACAACTGTACACATACTGGAATTTCATAATTAGAGGGTGTGACAAATATGCTGCTATAAATATTGCGAACCTGATCACCCTTTATGCCTGGTTCTCCTGCAACACCTGGATCTCCCTGTAGAGCGATGAGAGTAAAATAAAATTACACAGCACTCATACAAGTGCAGGAAGCAGCAGGAATCTAAATGGTCACTGAGTACTTTCTAATTTACCTCACTTCCTTTGGGACCAACGGGACCCATCGGGCCCTAAAATAAGAAAAATACATGATCATACACACACAAAGGGCAATAATACATTCTGTGTTAAGATTATCAGAATGAACAATGAGCAATGACCTGGTCTCCTTTATGGCCCGTGTGACCCTTGATTCCACGAGGGCCCATGAGTCCGTGGTCACCTTTATCTCCCTGTGGAAGTAGTCAAGATAAAGAATTACAATAACAATGTATAATTGTATAGCACTTCATCAAATAATTGCCTTTTATCAGTACTCATTCATGTACTGTAATTATGATAAATAGAGAAAATGGTGTGAATAGCCACCCATTTTTTTTCTGAATGAGTTAGACATAATATTACACAAACATGTTTTGTATAATTATTATGCGGAGTTAGTTTTAGTGCATCACCTATCATTTGATACTGAAAATAGTATGCAAAGGGTGCATGACTGCATGCTTTTAAGCTAATATTGTCCAACAGAGACTACAGTATATAACAGTCTCGTAGGTTTTATGAAAGAAAAAGACTTTTTAAGACCAAAGAAAAAAATTAAAGGAATATTTGTATTAGTGATGCTTTAAAGTTTTTATCAATTTCCAATAGATCGCTATTATTTTTAATTTATTATATAAGAAAATCTAAACACACTGCACAAAAGTCATGTTCTTCCTCCATATTTCCTCATATTAACTTTAAAATAAAGTCTTGTTTTCTGAGAAATTGATCAAAATGAAAGAAGTAAACAAGAACGAATAACTGCGAAAAGGCTGAAAAAGAAATCGAAAGGGAAAACAAGTTTTTATTCCCCAATCCACATTTTTTAAGCATGCAACAGCTCACTTTATGGTGTTTAATATCTCAGAAAACAAGACTTCATATGTTGAGTTTACATCTTAAGTAAATATATCTTTACTTAAGGATGTTTAGATATTTGTACTAGTAAGCAGAACAAAACTACTGTATTCATTTTTTGCAGTGCATGCAATATTTGAATTTAAGCCATTCTGGTTCAATTTAAGACCCTTTCAGCCCTTTGTTTGTGGAAGGGAAATTAAGACTTTTTAAAACCCTTTTAAGACCTGCAGAAACGATAAGTTGAAGTTTTTAGATTTTTTTTAGCCTAAAAACAGCAATATTGAATTTAAAGGTAAACATAAATTAATAAATAAATAATTAAGTGATTGTATATTGATACTAAATGTATTATTTATCTAAATTCTAGAACTTAATTGTGCACTTCTGCAACAAAAGGTGCTATTAATACACAATTTAGTTTGTTTTTACTTGCACACTTACTATTTTCTTACATATACTTTGCTGGAGATGGAAAAGACAGTATATGTTTGGTGCATAGTATACTGTATGCATGCAAATTGGGACACAACCATTAAAGATCCATAATCAGACCAACAGCCCAACCCACCTGGATTCCTTGCAGGCCCATTGGGCCAACTGGACCCTGTTTTCCTGGTTCACCCTGAGGAAGGAAGTTTGTTGTTTAATTGAATCCATTTTTAGAAATTACCATGAATTACAATCTAACCAATTGTAACCAATGAAAAAAAAAAAGTTCTTAAAATTTTTCAAAAATTAAAAAAGAAAAAAACAAATATTTATGTATATGTTCAAATTATGCTTTTATTACAGTGGCTCCTTTGGCTCCTGGAGTTCCATCTTCTCCTGATGGTCCAAGTGCTCCCTAAATAGAAAATTAACATATAACAATGTCTTTAAATGTATACACAAACAAACAGCTACTATCATAATACTTACATTTTTACCAGGAAGCCCAACTGGACCAGTCTGTCCTACAGTGCCAGTTTCACCCTGCAAAAGAGAGCGCGATTGCTTGTCGTGCATCACTGTTTTCAAATTTAAATGAGATTCAGCATATTTAATTTTCATGTAAATTAAGTTTTACCTTCTGGCCTGCAGGCCCCACGAGTCCCTGTTTTCCTGGTAAACCCTAAATTTGAGATGCAGCATTGTTTAGCCAAGGTGAGTTTCAGATTACAAATGAGTGGAAATCTCTTCATTTAAAGTTTGTTGGTGTCAGCATACACACACCCTCAGGTAAATACAGTGTTTGCTGTATTGCAGGCAAACCCTCATTTACTGTAACAGCATTCAGAGTACCAGCATCAGCTTTGAGAATCATTTCAGGAAAAGCACAGCAGAATAACATTAAACATATGCACATGCTGATTAACTCACTGGAATTCCCACAATTCCCCTGACACCAATGGCTCCGGGCAGACCTGGATCTCCCTGTCAAGCAGACAGCAAAATCTTAAATTCTTCTTCGGTTTTTATCAGATTTGAGAATCATTTTGTCACATAACAATATGCATTTTAATAATCAAATATGTAAAATTCAGTATCACACAAAAATATATCCACTGCAGTGCACCATGTACAACTATACATTCTGAATTCTATGCATTATCATGAAAATGATCATCATGACTCACCTTCTCTCCTGGAGCTCCTGGTGCTCCATCAGATCCATGCTTTCCTGGCTCACCCTACAAAATAAACAATCTTCATCATCTTTAAAGTTGACATTTCAGATAACTCTTCCAGCACCGTTTCATAATTATTCCAGTGACGGTGAATATGAAGGTCATTTTAAGCATAAATCTGATGAATCAGTCACTCACAGTGTCACCCTTGGCTCCAGAAGCTCCTTTCTCTCCCGGTGCTCCAATCGCACCCTAAAACAACATATTAGAATTCTTGTATATTAGAGTTTTTGAGTAGGATAGATCATATGGACAGCAATAACTCACATCGTCTCCTTTAGGCCCAGGATGTCCCTGTCGCCCTCTGATGCCTTCAACACCCTGTTAAGACACACAAATATTAATATTATTGAATATTACATTAAACTGTATAAATCACAAAACTGAGCATAGAGTATAACACACAGGCTAGCTCTAAAATCATGTTTTCTAACCTATAAAATCTGTTGTACATTCTCTTTTCATAAACATCCGATAAATAAAAGACTTAACACCTCTGTATTTTGATACCAGACTTTAGTTCAGAACATTTTGATCAAATATTTGATAAATAAAAAAAAAAAATCTATGAACTACAGCTCACATACTGGTGATCCTGGTGGTCCAGTAGGTCCTGGGATTCCGTTGAATCCAGGAGGACCCTGTAGACATAGAAAACACAGGCTAGCTCTTATAATATACCAACACTTGCTTTTTGTTCTGCATACAATCTGCATATCTGCTCACAGAGCAGTTTTAAAATCACTGCAGACGTTATTCGATTGGCTGTATTGAGTTTTAAACAAATGTAATTATTTCATGCATTGTCCAGACTCAAGGATATTGCTTTGTAAGCATTCCTCTGGTTTCTCACTCTTCTCCTGGTCTGCTTCAGATGAAGATGTTGTAAATCTTACCCGATCTCCTTTATCACCATGAGGTCCAGGGAATCCGATTGGCCCTCGCTGACCCTGCAAGGAAATTTGATATTTCTTTTTCTTTTTTCGTCAATACCTGTTTTGTGTACATAGTGCTTCGCCAAATATTGTATGTAAACACAATCATGCCAATACTTTAAATTGACACTGATATTTTTGGTCGCAGACAATATTGAAAACACATCACACTCTGTAATGCATAACCAAATAAACAAGTTTTCATACATCATCTCCTGGACGTCCAAGAAGACCTTGCTCCCCGGCGGCCCCTCGCTCTCCCTGTTAATAAAGGAGAAAATGCTTATGGTGTTTATTGATTTAAAGCTCAGGAGAGCTTGTTTATTACGGTTTCTTGATTTTTATCATTCTTAAGAAGGCAATCTTACCTTTTCACCTTGGGTACCTGGCGCACCGTCCACACCAGGAAGACCTCGATGTCCCTGGAAGAGAGATTCAATTTAATAATACACTCATTCATTAGAAAGGTAGCTGGTGTTTGGCCTGAACTGCAGAAACAAGTAAATGGAACGTTTTAAGAGACGTTACAGTTTGTTTTCAATAATTTATTTTTTATTTAAAGCAATATTTCAATTTCTTACATTTTTATAATTATATTTGAACATTTTCTTAACATTTAGGGCTGGCGCCTCACCTTTATCCCTGGCAGACCAGGCAGACCCTGCGGTCCAGCTGGACATGTTGTCTGGCACTGCTAGCAAAATGAGACACACAAATGCATCAGGCCTATTCATCATCAACTGTAGGATCAGACAGGAAGTGAAGAATAACCCACAACCAGCCTTGAGCTCACCAGAGACATGCAAACCAAGCACTGAAGATTTAAGATGAGGGAGCACAACAGACTGCAACTGACTGTCAGCTCTTTTCATGAGCCAATGACAAATTATTAGGGCTGGGTATTGATATATACTTCATCATTCAAATACATTTCGATCTCAAATCAATTTGATTTAATATGGATTCATTTAGATATTAGCAATCAGGTACAGTACATATAAAATGTAGAGCTGATAAAATGTAAAAAAAAAAAAATGCAATGTAAGTCGTTTTGCATAAAGCGTCTGCTAAATGCATAAATGTAAATGTAAATGTAAATTAATTGTTTTTCATGGGAAAAAAAACTGTCAACTAATGCTATTTTACTACACTAATGCTTATTTGTAAACAAACATTCAAATTGTACTAGAAAGTTTTTTTTTTTTTAATAAAACATTATATATTCATTCTAACTTTTTTAATGATTATTATTATGTTTCTACTCCAGTTTGTTTTTGAAATATAAACATTTAAACAGTGGATGCCATAACTTGTTTTCATTATGGATATATTTAAACATTAAATATAGACAGGTTAAGTAAAAATATATATGTAATATAGTATACATATTTAGCAAAATGCTCTTTTCTACAGTTCATTTTTCTAACTATCAAGTTTATGTTCACTAAATGGATTTTCTGAGGTAAATGTATCATGTGACATTATTTACATGCTGTTTCACTGATGTCTTTCTGCAGTTGAAACTCTGAGCGATTATATGAACTGTTTCTATATTTTCTTTCTTTCCTTTTGGTGCTATAAGTAGCGGTAAAGAGGAAGAGACGATCTGTTCACGTCGCCAGAAGTGAGACGCTACAGTGATCTGTCACGCCACATTAAAGTGTGCCAAATCATAATTTATTGTTTGACTTTTGTATTGTTTGACAGAATTTGAAAGCTGAGACTTTCATATCAAAACGGACAAAGCAAAAAGATTATTGTGATTTACTGGATGGGAGGTGTGCTACAAATAATGTTTTATTAAGTTTTGTTCACTTGAAAAAAATGAAAACAGTATAGATCGATTCTTTGGGTTTAAGAATCGATATCGCTTCCTTAAAATGAGAATCGATTAAAATCGAGAATTCTATATCATCAGCCCAGCCCTACAAATTATAGAGCAGATACAGAGCACGTTGACATTTTCCAAGTTCCACATGTCGCATACTCTATCTTTTTGTGTTTTAAGATCTAGGTCTGATTTGCAGGTTTTGTGTGTCCATGTGAAACATGAATATTATTAAAATCTAACAAGCACTCACAGTCTCCCCACTTCCCTCAGGGTTCCCAGCACCTTGTGGTCCCTACGGACAGCAGAATGACAGCAGCGTAGTTTAGATTCAGAGACACACACTCAAGCAAAGCCTCAAATGTTACAATGGTCAGAACAGATCTGTGTCAAAGCTCTGCATTAGTTTTAAACCCTCTGAAAGCCAAAAGAAGTCACCTGATCCAGTTAAGTAAGGGTTAACAGAAGGGACAAAGACTAAAAATGTCTTAGAATGTCCAAAACAAAACGTGAACTTGAATGTAAAAGAGAAAATCAATAGCAAACCTTCAGCCAAAATTCCCTTCAAGGCTTTCTTTTTGAGTGTACGTTTAGTAACTTGTATGTTATTGTACTAACAAATGGTTAATATTAGATTATTGTAATAATCTAATACAAATTTGTACAAAAGTACAATCTTAATTTCATGAGACCAAAACAAATCTTATTTTTATCTTGTGTTACAGATTTTATTTTCAGTGTTGTAAGCAGACTAGTAAAATGCTTTATCCTGGAATAAGATGGAATGAAATTGATACAAATTTGTCAATATAGATGCTGAAATGCATTCAGTTTTGCAAGTTACCTTAATACCTCATGAGGTAAATGTAAACAATCAAATAATTGTATAGTCAAAGTTAATATTAAAAATAATTTAGTTCAGTAAAACATTATTTTAGATAAAATAGATCTAGATTTGTCTAAATTCCTACATTGAAATTTGATATTCTCATTCAAATACCCCCTCCCCCTTTTTTAAACAAATCACACCCCATGTATATATATACCCATTTATGTATAAATATACTATGCATATACGTAAATGAAAGCTAAATATGTATATATTTACATTAAACTGAACTAAACTCATTTAAGTAGTTGTGTAAGTTAGCAAGAAAGCATTTGAAATATGTAAAATGCTAAAAATGTAAATGGCAGAAGTCGGTCTTACTGCTGGTCCTGGAGGTCCTGGTGGTCCTGGGACCCCAATTCCTCCTCTTGGTCCAGGAGGACCCTGGAAAATTCAATTCCATAAAGAACACTTTAATTTAGGTACCAGAAACAATCAACATGCTGCAATAATAAGACTAAGTATGAAGATGTATATCTAATGCCAAATTCACACTGCAAAGGTGGCAAAGAAGACTGTTTAATGCAGCTCGGAGGTGGCATGAATGCATTTACACAGCAATGATAACTATATACTTTGATACTAGGGGCTGAAGTGGGTCAGAGCAGGCTTAATTTAGCTTTGGATTTTAGCATTACGTCTTCTGAACAGACAAAGAGCAGCCTTAACTCTCTGTGCTTAGGTGTGTAAAGACGCCTTCATATGTGTCTTAGTGTATTGTGTACCACTTTGTAATGAATTCTGACCTCTGGTCCAATGTTTCCCTCATCTCCTGGAATACCAGGCTTCCCTGGGGTTCCCTGCATGAGTGGAAAACAGTGTTAAAAAGTGCAAATGTAAAATTAAAAGCTGAGAGTGAGACAAATTAAAGTAAAACCAGGTTTTTCACATACTGGGGGCCCAACAGTCTCTGGTCCCTAGAAATAGAATATAGAGTGAATAATTTGTCTTTAAAAAGCATTATTTACTTTGAAAGTAAATGCAATCAAAAAGACAAGAAAACAATAAGACAACACAATGTCAACAGAACACAAACACATTTAGCATTGAAGGATTTGATTGTTTTCCTAAAAGGGAAAACAAATACTCACAGGGGGTCCAGCAGGTCCAGGGAAACCAGGGAGACCCTACAAACCCAACAAAACCAAATGTCAGCAGTCCCACCTGGATTTTCATTTTTGTAACGATTTTGTTTGGGATCAGTAAGGTTTTTAATATGAAGTTTCTTATGCTCATCAAGGCAGTTCTCACAATTCTGATCAAATCTCTCCCAAAAGAGACTCCATTAATAAACCTACTCATTATTTAGCTGCAAATTATGCAGAATCACCAAAAACACTTTTATTGACTTTACATTGTGTTACATTATTGCAGAATTATTGTCTATTAAGATCTCTTACTCTTTCTCCCACCGGTCCTCGTGGTCCCATGGGGCCCATCGGTCCCTACACACATATAAAAAAGGATTCCACGGTGATTCATTTTGCACAGTGAAATACTACACTTTGTGTGAAACCGATATGTAAATCTGTAAAATATTGATTGTATTGTTGGTTTAGGTTGTGTTATTAAATGGTAAAGGTCATGTGTCTCAGTACTGACCATTAGTCCCGGTGTCCCCTGCAGTCCCCTCTGTCCTGGCAGTCCAATCTCTCCTCGATCTCCTTTACTGCCCTACAACACACAAACAGCTTTATCATCATTCAGCATCGACTGCAGCCGTTGCTAAGATACAGCGGGTCTATGCTAACGTAATTAGCCATGCTGGACTCCTCGGTGCATCTGTCCTCATCTGATAGGAACAGAGTCAGATCTGAGCAGTGTTTGACCTATTTATGACACACCAGATGATGGTGCAATTCAACCACACTTTCCCTTAACAGATATTGACACGGGAAGCTGGATTGATTGGGTGGGTTTCAGATCTGGCAGCATGTAAATGCATTTTCTGATTAGGAGTTATAATACAAAACTTTTTATTGGGTACAACTTTCAAGCTCAATAAAGGCAATATTCTGTCTTACTGAATAAACTCCAAGTTTGAATTTTAGTCTAATGTATCTCATACAGAATATTGTATAATACAATGCACTGCCATGGGACATTCTTCAAATCTAGTTCTCAGAACTCTGTTCTTATTTTTCAAGGAAAATCCAGCATCCCTCCATTATTATTATTAACAGTTATTATTATTATTATTAAAACATATGCGCTTTTCTAAAGATTTTTTAAAATCATAATTTATCCTTTTTATCTGCACATATTCATAGTGCTTCCAATTTATTTTGTATTGCATATTTTAAATTTTAGTGCGGAATAATTATATATCAGCTTTATAATTGTTTTAGCTTACAATTAATTAATTTTTAATGTTTTATTTTTAATCATTATTTTTAAATAAATACTTATATCACATTTATAATCTTTGTATAAATTTAATCATGTTTATAATCTTTTCATTTATTTTTTGAGCAGATTTAGATATCAGCTTTATATTTTTTTTAGCTCACAAACTATTTTTAGCGGTTTGTTTTTTAATAGTATAGATTATAAGGTTAATAATCTTTATATCTTACATTTTATTATGTTAAACTTCTTTGTGTAGATTTATATATACACTATTGTGTATCTTATTTGTCTTTTAGTGGCTTATTATTTATATATATATATAAACAATTAAAATTAATAATATATTAATACTAAATAAAACTAAAAATTAATAATATATTAGATTATCTATTTTTTTGTGTATAATATTCACCAGAAAGCCATTGGACATGCCAAGACTACTTTTTAAAACGTATATTAGTCAAATACATACATACACAGTATAAAACTATATTGTTAAAAAAAACTCTAAAAATACAATATATGGATATATATAGCACCTTTATAATCTTTGTAGAATACAAACTATTTGTGTTTTGGGAAGGGTGTCATAGTAAATACAGTAGTAAAGTAAAATAGTAAATAAAACTAGTATCAAATTAGATGTCTGCTTTGTAATCTTTGTAGTTTACAAACTATTTATTTATTTATTTTTATTTTAATTCATATATCATCTTTATAATCTGCCATAACATGAAAATAATTACTGATTTATCAGTGTTGGTCTGAATTTCAATTTCAGTTCATCCCTTTTCCTAACTCTAGGCCAAACTAGTATGAATCTTGTTGAGTTTAACCTCCTGCTCAGTTTAAGAACAATGTCTTCTTAAAGAGGTTGGAGATGAAGATGTTCCTACAATGTTTCACACTTACCAGAGCTCCAGGAGTGCCCGGGGTGCCTGGAATACCCTAAAGAACAGGAAAAAACGAGAAAAGGACACTGTGTGTTAAAAAAACAATAAGTAAGTCAGTGAGACAGGGCAGAGGTGTTGACAAAAGAACATCTCTAATGAGCAGCTCCTGCCTTCCTGAACAAAAGAAGAAATCCTTAATGAGCTGCCTGAGACGAAAGAAGACCAAAGATGAAGTGCTTCATTAGCTTGTGTTGAAGACTGAGCTGCTGAAGTCTAAGGAACGGCTCTAATGGAGATTCACATGATTTTTAGTACAGGAAAAACTCTGATGATGACAATTCAAAACAGCATGAGTTAACTCATAATCATTTTGATTTGAAGATCAATACATCAAATGAATAGGGAAATCTCATAATGCTACAACTGTTTACATACAGAGTGTAATTATACTGTATTTCCTATTTTTCCAAATAGAATGAATAAAAAATTAAATAAATTAAATGAATGATTTATTAATAAACACAATTAATTATAATTAATAATAAATTAATAATACGAAATAAAATACAAATAATAATAGTATATTAAGTTAAATAAAAACAAAAATTGAAAAAATAAATTCAGTATTTGCCATTTTTGTGTATAATATGCACCAGTGAACATGTCAATACTACTTTTTAAAATTGGTCTTATTCAATTTTTTTTTTAATGAGCAGAAAGACTTGCATCTCTCCCGTCTCTGCCTGGTTCTCCTTGGGCTCCACGAGGCCCCTCAGGACCCTCAGGACCGGGGGGACCAGGGATCGGCTTGGGATCCGGCTATAGGTGGTTGAAGGAGCAAGAGAAGGAAACAATGAGTAAACATAAACATGAATATTTTCAAACTGATTTTATTATTTGCTTTAGCCAAATATAATCAATGTTTTTCACTGAATACCAAAATCAATAACTGGAAGGGTTGAAAATAATCTCTCTCTACCAAGGACCTTAACAAATTACTTTAACACAATAAGGAATACAATATAAATCATTAGCTCTCCGCTGCCAGCTTCTCTTTATTAGTTCAAGGTTTAAACGAGCCAAGGAACAACACATTTAGAAAATAACTTCTATGGTTAAGCAAATTTCTCAATAAAATAACACATTATTTACTTTGCGGTGTTAATAACCTCTAGCGTATAAATACATAAACGCTGTTCTGGGTCATGTTTTGTTGATTGAAGTAAGTATTGCAGGTAGCAAATGAGACAATTCAGCAATAAAGCAATGTAGTAGATTATTTGCTAAAAAATAATTTATTAGATTAAAAAGGGAAAAACAAAGTAAAAAATCAAATACCTCAGCATTGGCATACATCTGAAGAAGCAAGAGAGAGAGAGAATTAAGATTATTGCAGAGTTAGTGAAAATGAAACCCCTTCACCAAAAAGAGAAAGCACACCTGTAGATGGCGCCACAACATGCGGCCTACGAAAGCGCCCCAGCCGGCCAACTCATCAAAACAAAGCAAATGCATGAATTTTGACATTAATGCCAACTGTTCAGTGGCAAAGTGAGATGTTACGAGGTCTTTTGAGGCAACTAACTTTTCCAGACTGCCACAGCAATAATCTATCAATATTTTTAGGCCATACCTATGCAGCACACATATAAGATAGAATGAGAGTAATACTGTCGATAATTTTACAACTATGGAAGTCAATGACTACCATCAACTGTTTGGAAACCAACATTCTTCAAAATATTATTTTTTAACCACGGTATCCGTTGCCTTCTGTGGTATGGAGAAAAAAAAATAAAAAAACACTATGGGAGTCAATGGCTATTGTCAACTTTTTGGTTACCAACATTCTTCAAAATATCTTCTTTTGTGTTCAACTGAAGAAAAAAACTCATACAGGTTTAGCTCAACTCGAGAGTAAGTAAATGATGACAGAAATATCATTTTTGGGTGAACTATCCCTTTAAAACCAGCCTATAGTGGTTTGATGATCTTAGCTGACAAGGTTTAGAGTTTTAGGTGCTTGCTGATGAGGATAGGAGGCCAACAAACCACTTTTTAGTCTTTCAGAAGGTAACCGACCTGATTTCTTCATATTTAAGTGGTTAAACATGAGAAAAAGAGACTGTGATTGGTCAGATTCTCATTTAAGACCAAACAGGAAGTGAGAATAGCATAGTTACCTCAGAATGAGGAAGTTCGGTGCAGCTTTCTCTCTGAGCTCGCTTTGGGTCACAGTGAATCAGCATCCACTGCAACTCAAACTGGAAAAACACAAACACAATGAAGTTATTTCTTTATTTGACTATATAAACAAATCCTAAACCACAAGGCTTTTATTATTTACATGTATCAGAATTAGGTTTTCAGTTTTAAATCATTATAAGTTTGACTGACAGCACTATCAGACTTATTTTTTTATCTGTCCTTTGGACAGGAAGTGGCGTGAGGTCCAGCAATCTGGCAGTTACATTGACTGATGGTAACACATGTCAGATAGTGTGACAGTTACACAGACTGACAGTCGCATTTATCACAGGTAGTGACTGTAACAGGATGTGATGGATTTGATAGGTGCAGGGTGACAGTAACATTCATCAATTACAGTATAGATCCACTGCAAAACCTAAGCTAACATAAAACCTAATCAGAACACAAAAGAATGAACCCTTCCAAAACTTGAATCTTAGAAAGAATTAACCATTCCAAAGAATTAACCATTCCAAAATTTTAATCTTAGAAAAAAATAGGAAAAAATTAACCCTTTAAAAGAAAGAATTAACACTTCCAAAAACTTAAATCTTAGAAAGACTTAACCCTTTCAAAACTTCACTATCAGAAAGTAATGCCTTGAACTTGAAAGGTATATGTCTGAATGTTTTGCTGGCAAATATGGCAATAAATAAATAAATATCTAATGCAATTATTTTTTCCCTACATCATCTACAGGCAAATGTATGTAAGAAAGTTAAATATATACTTTATTAGTAAATATTCAAGATTGAGCTGGTGACTCTCACCACTACAGAGGTGTTGGGATCAGAATCCAGTCTTCCGATCAGAGTGTCTCCCTCCGTGTTGACGTAGCCCTTCCTCTTGATGGGTTTCTGGTCCACAGGGTGACAGTCCACGTACAGCGTCACCAGCTCCTTCTCCACACCAACCATCACTTTGTGCCATTTAGTGTTGAAGAGGACGGAAAGGCCTGGGAAGGTGACGGTCTGCACATCTCCCTCCATAGTGGTGAGGAAGAACTCCAGGGCCTGCTGATCTCCATTCAGACGCATACCTGCCTGCTTCAAACCGTCTTCATCCACCACCTGCCAGATGTTCCACACCTTGTTGACGGTGTTCTTGATCATGCGGAAGGTGGTCATGAAGGAGTACTCATCCGGGAAGCCCCTTGGAAAGTTCAGCCTGGTGGGCAACAAATATTGATATATGTTGAATATATGTCTTATTTTTCACAGATGAATTGCAAGCAGCAATCAAGATACTGTTGGTTATCTATCTGTAATCTACTGTTAGATGCAAAAATAATGTGTACTTTTAAAGTAAATGTAATGCAAACTAAACTAAATGTGTACTGTTATTTAAAATATATATATTTTCAAGTCCATTTTAAAATTACAAATATGTATTTTAATGTATATGAATATTGAATATATGGAATGATATAGAACATAGAAGAATAATAAAAGAGCAAAATAAAACAATAAAGAGTGAAATGAGCGTTTCTCGAGAATTGCAAGAATTTCTCAAAAATGCAATGTAACAGCTTACACTATAACATTGCATTAACAGGTTTCTTCCACATAAAGTGCTTCTGCAAATTCATAATGAAGTTACGTACTTGTCACAAAGCACATCTATTTATAAAAGGGATCTATTGCAGCTAAGAATAGTAATTCACCTCCATTATTGTCTGATCATCAAGGGAATAGCCCTGCATTATACACACAGAGCAGCTCGGCTTCAAGTTGCTCTGAGATAAAATTATGAATGCCAAACAGATCAGAGCCAAGCGCACTTTCATCTTCAAAGCCTGTGTGTTGTCCGTGAGTTATTTCAAAGGGACGGTGCTGGCTTTCACTGCACTGTGTTAAAGAATCAGAGGCCGGGCTGTAGGCAGAGACAGAACACCACAGCATCTGAGAATCAATTATCCTGTCCGGTTTTACAAGCACGCTCTCTTGGCTTGACCCGTGTGGCGTTTTAACGGGCAGAGGCGCTCTGCAGGAGATGCTCTAACAAATGAAGCTACAGCGCCCTTTAACTAGCTTGTAAATGGATCAAGGCGAGGCCATAAATATGGAGCTTCCTGTTGGCTAGTAAAATAAATGAGGTACACAGATTGGAATAATCTCTAATCTTAAGAAATCACGTTCTCCCTTGCCATTTCCAAGTCACACTTTCCCAAATAGATATTAGCACTTCAAAGACTCAGAGTCCATCTCATAATTAGCCATTTAGTGTCAGTTACGTAACAGTTTCCTTTTGTTACAGCAGAGTTTTTAGACTGTGTTAATGAAGATTAGCGTTATCCAAACACTCAGGCCTTGTCTTTTATGTCACATTATGCCACATTAAAATACTGTCAGATTTCATCTCTGTAACATCATTTATATTTATATTTTGACTTATACTGAATTCATTATAATGAACCAGTGACTTTGTTTCCATCTATGGTCATAACAGTCAAATTCTCTATAATTACCCTTGTGTTTTAAATGTGCACTTGTAATGTAAAAATATCAGATATTACAAGTGCATAATTCATAATAACAGGGAAAAAGTCCATCACTGATTGACCTCTCACATCAAAATTCATCAGTGAATTAGTTTGGAACTGTTTTGTAGTTTTGGCTTGTAAACGGCGAATGATCCGTGTAGATTTCTCTCCTGATTCAGATGAGACGACTTTATCACTGGAGAAAACAATACTATGGATAGACGACTCGTGTGTTAGCTGGAAGCAATGGTTTGAAGTTAAAAATGATACAGCTGAATACAGCTTTTCTCTTCACAAGACATTAATTGATGGACTGGAGAGGTGTGTATTATTGTGATGTTTTTATCAGCTGTTTGGACTCATTCTGACGGCACCCATCTGGTCTTAGGAAGAAACAAACTCATCTATATCTTGGAGTAAATTTTCAGCAAATTGCCATTTTTGGGTGAACTATTCCTTTAAGTATATTATATCTGTAATTAACACAGTATTTTTCACAAGGGTATAGCTGATATTTACCAGTTGCCTCTTTAAAGTTTATTATAAAATATATACTCTTTAAAGAACAAAAATAGGCTTTTCAGTTAGCTGTGGAGACTATTAGAGTCTCTCAAATGCCAAACATTTTACTAGGCCAGAGAAATAAACCAAAAGACTTGACAACCAAGCTAAAACGTGACTATTTGTGTGTCAGTGAGACTGGTTGTCTGGGTATGCAGTGTTCTGCTTGAGAGGATCTGCATGGGTTCAGACAAGTCTGTTTTTGCATTATTAGAAGCTGTTCAGAGTCTGACAACACCTGTCTCTGACCTGTAATAATGTAACACCTGAAACAAAGATTATGGATGTCAACAAGGTTGTGTGTGCGTGCTTATGTGACATTTCCAGCTTTAGTTCATGTAGATGCATATAAGATGTAAGTGAAGTTTTAAGCACTTGTATGCGTTTTGTACCATATAAACATGTTCTATAACTAAAATAAACCACTCACTAAACCATGTATCGGTACCTGGTTGGGATCTGGAAGTTGGCCTCTCGGTCGAGTCTGTAAGCCACCTGGAGAGGTGTGGATCCTTCAACCTTTCTGACGCCCCTCATGGGAATGACATCCAACTGAAACTGCGTGATCAGATCAAACCCTGCCACACACAAATACATACTTCAAATACTCCAAAATTCTAAAGCAATAATAATGGAATTTCTATTACAATTTAGAATCATTTCGGATCAAATAAGAAGTCTTCGTTCACACTGCATATCAATTAATTTTTTTCCCAGAAATGATCTTTTGGATGGACTGTCTACTGTGTCATTTCATAAGATAGACAGTTCAGACTGTCCAAATATGAACTAAACTGCTGTTCACATAGAGGGGGGGAAAAAAACAATATCCCAATTATAATATAAAACCATTGGCATTTGTGAGAAATTCATGCAATACACTATTATAGCAACATTAATATGCATTTATGTACATATCCAGTCCAAAAACATCAAGTAGGTCTCTTTACATCTGTTTACTTCAGTAATTGCATTTGAACTTGCTTACTCCCCGTTTCCATCTGTGCAAGCAGCACATGTTTGTGATTTGAGGTTGCACCCTCCGCATTATTTGTTAAAAGCGAAGGAGTCGCAACCAATTAAGATCTTGCTGAGCTAGAAGTGTTTCCACTGCAGAATTGGCCGGTCAGAGACCAAAGTTTTATTTGCCTCATTTGAGATCTAAAGATGTCTTAAAACAAGGCGACTATCAGCTTCGGCATCTTTACCTAATAAAACAAACAGCTTCGTGCCGCTGCATGTCCTGCATACAGAAAACTACTTAAGACTATTTATAGATAAGCAATGCCTGAATGAAGAGGGTTTTAATGATAATGCATAAAGCATGGTTATTAAATATTCATATTAACAGTCATGAGAAGTGATCTAGTGTGCATTTGTTTTTGTTTTTTTATAAAGGAGATGCAATTATATATATCATGCAATTTGTATAAAACATGAAATCCCCAAAAGACTATATTGCATGCACACATATGATGAAAACACAGTTCACAGCCTGTCTTTCACAGTGGCTTGATTTTACCTGGAAGGTCATCTTGTCCATTCTTCATGGTTGGGCACACCGAGTCTCCATCTAATCTGTTCAAATCCAGCTCTGAAAAATTCATAAGCGACATGAGTGTCATTTCAGGCCTGTCTGCAGCGACATATCACCAGAGAATACGCTCAGATTGTTAAAAACATGACATTCATTCACCCACCTGATAACACAAGACAAATTGTATCACAAACACATATATTTTACTACAACAACAAAATAATAATAATAATAATAATAATAAAAACATTTTAATTTGTAACCAAATGAATAAATAATTATTATTTAAATCTAAAATTAAATTTAATTATACAGTTATATAAAAGTATGCTTGGGAATGTCTAGCATGCTTAAAATAATGATAGCATACAGCAAATTATTTATTTAAATTACTAATTTAAATCTATTAGATAAAAACTTGGATAAAAAAAAAAAAACATGAACAAAGAGACTTAAAATATATTGAATAAATATTTAATTTTACAAGTATTATTTAAATATAAAATAAATAAACACTTTTCAAATTGATTTACTTTTTTTAATGCAAAGTCCACTCAATCTATATGACTTTTTAACCAAAAGAGAGAGTCATAATCAGCACCAGCATCATTTTAAGGCCATATGTGCACGGTTGAACATAAGACGTGATAAATGCATCATAATTACAGTGAGGAAGTATTTTCTGGAATTACGGATGTAAGTGTACATGTGTGGGCCTGCAGGACAGCTTTCAGAAGGTCAGACTGACAGATATAGTCATCTGTGCTCATTTGTATTAATCTAATGTAAGTACACGATGGGAAAACACATGTGACACTGATTGTTTAGCTATTGTTTTTTCTTTTCTTCATATATATGAATTGTCTGTTAAAGAAAAACTTTCAACACAGTGTAATTTTAGTACAGTTGATATATTTTATTTAGATAAATGGTAATCTAAAATAATTAATATTATAGTTTTTGTTAATTTTTTTAATTAGATGCATTTATATATATTCATTTTAATCTTAGTTAAAGTTTTAGTAATTTTGTTGTGTGTTTTTGTCATTTTTATTAGGTAATTAAATGTGTGTACATAGTTTTTATTGGGTTTTAATGTTTAATTTTAATTTATTTGTTTTTTGTTATTTTTGTACTTTAATGTAAATTAAATTAAAATGAGAAATGTTGCCCTAAAATACATAAAAACATTTTTATTTTATTTTATTTAATGCTTAAAGTATTACAAATATATCACTGTAAAAAGTGATAAATTGACTTAATTTAAAAAATTAGGAAACTCCTTGCCTTAAAATGTTTAAGTAAATAATAATAAAACATTTTTTTATAAAAGTTATTTGTCAAGTTCACTTAACTTATTTTTTTTGTAATTATTATTTACTTAAAAAATTTAAGTTAAGTCAACTTATCACTAACACTGATTTAAGATGCTAAAACATTTGTTTAGTTTGTTTCCACTGTTCTGTGACCTAAAAAGATGCCAAAAAACAACAATAAATGCTAAAAATATAACATGACTGCTCAGAAAGCTTCGAAATGCTCAAGCGTTGGATATATACATTTTTGTATATGCATCATGATATTTTTGAACAATACCATGATGATAATACTATGGTATTCTTGTCAATAGTACCTTGCTGATAATGTACATTGTGGTATTCATACAGAAATACAGTATATTTCAAAGGTACCACAGTATTTCCATCTGGTTCCACCACAGTGGTTTTTGTAACTGTGAGTCAGAGGAGACCAAAACTGCAGCGCTGGAAATCATGAAATTAGCGCCGCGGGGAAGGTGGAGGGACTTGATCTGCTGACGCACTGACATCTGGAACTTCTTGAAAGCCTGAAATAAACAGGCACTAGCGAGAGGTACCAGAGTAAAAAGGGCATTCTCCTGTGTTTTCACAGTGCTGTTTATCCGGACGCTTTAAACCCTCATATCCTCTTGTGTCATTTTAAAACCACCCATTAGCGCAAATGAGGGACTAAGCTGAGACTGAAGCCACAGCATTGGAGCAACTGCGTACACACACATTTATACGTGATTGTAGACATGCACAGTGATTCAATGAGGACCACACACTGATGTCAAAACAAAACAACTGTAAATGTCACATGACAGGTCTTAAATCACTAGAGATTGGTGAGGTGCTGTTTTGTTATCACTATATTCGACTGATTTATCCAAGTATATTAAAATTAAAGTATATATCATAATTATATTTGTATATTTTTAACACTCTTTTGTGCTTTATTAGTATTGAGTAAAATGCTGACATAGTGAGTGATGTATAAAGGAATAGTTAAAAATAAATAAATAAAATAGCATTGCATCACTTGCTGATAAAAGCAAGTTGATAAAAACATCACAATAATTTGCACGCAATCTACATCAATACATCCTGTGAAGTGAAAAGCTGCATGTTTATAAGAAACAAATCCATCAAGACATTCTAACTTTAGTCCATTGCTTCTGGCTAAAATACAAGTCCATAATTCATAATAGTGCTTTCTCCAGTGAAAGAAAATAGCCTCATCTTAATCAGGAGGGAAATATGCACAGATCAAGCAGGAAAATCAGTTCTAAACTAATTTAGATTGATGTGAGTAAATCAAGGGATGTTTTTTTTCATTAGAATAAGTTTGGATTACTTGTGTGTTATTGTGATGTTTTTATAAGCTGTTTGGACTCTCATTCTGACGGCACCCATTCACTGCAAAGGAACGAGCAAGTGATGCTAAATTTAATGCTAAAGTTCTCCCAATCTATTCACATGAAGAAACAAACTCATCTACATCTTAGCCTGAGGGTGGGCAGATTTTCAGGTAGATTTGTGTCTTTTCAACTGATCCTTTAATAAAGATCTAATGGGGAAAACAATGCAGATGTCGAGGATGAAATAGCTTTGAATAAAATGTCTGCTAAATGATTTACTAGAATATGAATTAATCATCAATCTTTAAAAATAACAGATTTATCGATTCCTCATATCCATTTGAGATACCTGACAAACATCAAGTAAAAAACAAAACAAAACAACAACAACAAGAAAGACAAAGGCATTGTGGGATGATAGCATTTTATCACTGGGACACATTAAATAGTCTTTTGAGAAGATACTCACGAGCAAGAGCTGGTGCACAGAGCAACATGAAGACAATCAAACGTGATAAACATCCTGCCAATGTCCATCGCCAGACCTGACTCCTGCCAGAGACAGAGAAGTGCACTATTCACACTCACAAAATATAAAAATATATATATGCAATACATGCAAACAATTATTCTACACTGAGGAAGAAGCAATGCAAAATATGAACTTGTAAAACTATTATTCTGAATATTGGTGAGATGTGTCTATATATGGGAGGCTTGACACTGGGTTTGGTGTTTCTGAATCAAAAAGTTCAGATGTACACTACTGGAGAAACGTTTGGGTTCAGTCAAAATCTCTTTCTTTCATTCTTCCTTAGGAATGAACTGATAAAAAAGGTGACATTAAGGACATTTACAATGTTGCACAAAAATTCTACAAAAAAAATGCTGTTTCTTTGAACTGAAAATCAAAGAATCCTGAAAAAATATATTGTTGATTGCACAAACAAAAATTAAGCAGCACAACTGTTTTCAACATTGATAATAATAGTAAATAAATGGGAGGAGCAAATCATCATATTATAATGATAATTAGACTGAGCATAAGACTTTCAAACACACACACACACACACACACTCTCACACACACTCTCACACACACACACACACACACAAACCATATCAACAGTATAATCTAACAGCACTGAAATCTGAAATGCACATTATTAAAGTCAGTCAGACACAGACCCTCGAGAAACCCCAGCAGCTCCTCACTGGAAAACAGCCGAGCAGAACACAGGGACACTGAGCTTTTGATCAGACCCTGAGCCACCTGTCCACTCTAGCATCCCTGTGTGTGTGTGTGTGTGTGTGTGTTGCTTTAAATTGGCTAGAGAGGCAGAGGAAGGTGACAGAAAGATATTCTGCTACAGCAATGATGAATGAGTCATTCTCTTGGGTCAGAGGTACTGACATACAATATGCACCATCTATCCACAGCATAGACGCACATCTAACCCTGGCACCCATCCATCCATCTATCTACAGGACACATGCAGAGTCATTCCACTGACTAGACTAATGGTGAGCATGTTAAAGCCACTGTAGGTGTTTTTTTTTGCAAATATTATGCACAAAATGTCCAGCTACCTGACCGATATCTGAAATAGATGCGCTGATAATTCAGAGCAGTCTCTTTGACAGCACTAGATTCTCTGTGCAGCACAAACGCATCAGCCTACGCATGTGTTGGTCGTTCATCCAAAACTTGGCAAGCTCTCTGCCTGTCAGTCGTTATGTGTTTGAGTTTGCTGACATTGATTCATTAAAAATATCTGCCTCAAAAAAATGACTGAGACACCAGAACTTGTCTGATGAAATCTCATGAATGTGATTAGGCCGATGCCAAGATCTGAATAACAACTTTGAGTCAATAATAACTTACATTTCAGTCTGTTTCTCACACAAATATGTTGTATGCCTTATTGTATTAACTATATCTTACAGGTTTGGAAAGCATGAAATACTGTTCAAACATTTAGGATATAAGCAGTAAAAACAGTAATATTATGAAAAATTATTACAATTAAAAATTACTGTTTTCTATTTGAATATATATTAAAACGTAATTTTTCCTGTGATGTGCTGCTCAGTATTTTTGTGGAAACAATGATAATTTTTTTTTTAATTGATTAATAAAAATATCAAAAGAACAGCATTTGCGACAGAAATAATTTGTAACACAATGTCTTTACTGTCAGTTCTGATCAATTTGTTGAATCCCTGCTGAATAAAAGTATTAATTTCTTTAATCAAAGAATATAAAATCTTACTCACCCCAAACTTTTGAATGGCATATTATACTTTTATATATCCAGTGCAACTCACATACACCCTGTTAGGACTGTCAAAATGATCCTCTCTGCTTAATCTCACTCCTTTGACAAATGGGTTTGCTTTGCAAGCAATTGTTCTATTATACAAAAATAACAGCTTGTATTTTTCATTTGCAGCTGTTGAGGCAGAAGCATGTGTGGAGATGACAGAATAATGCAACAGAAGGATGAGAGCACAATACAGATAATTATACAACTTCAGATCAGTGATTTTTCATGGCCATAGAGAGAAATAAAAGCGAGCATATGCATATGAAGGGAAATAATCCACTATAACGTAACAATAAAGAGGTGTGTGTGTGTGTGTGTGTGTTTGTCCATGTGTGTCACACATATGGTAGTGGCCCCCAAGCTGTGGTGGCTTTGGTGTGTGAGCCAGATTCCCTGGCAGCTTTCCTGAACACTCACAGTGCCTTAATTAAAGTATTCCCAACCTTCCCTCCTTTATATGACAGTTACGACTCTTAAATTGAGTTGTTAGTGAAATTAAAATAAACTATTTTAAAAAAATATATAACATAAATTATAATAGTGTGTGTGTGTGTGTATATATATATATATATATATATATATATATATTATAAACACACACACACACACACACACATATATGCACACACATGCATGTAAGACATTTTTTATATATATTAAATATATTTTACTTCATTTTTGGATTTCATTTTTTATTTATTTAACTATTTAAATCAAAACTGAACATCCTCACACATTACTGTAATTAGAATTTGTGGCTACAATGTGCTTTAATTACCATAAAAATAAAGTTACATAAAAAAAAAAAAAACCTTTCTGAAGCAAATTAAAAATATTAAAATAATGCAAGAAAAAAAAAAACTGATCTCTCTCTCTCTCTCTCTATATATATATATATATATGTATATATATATATATAATTTTATCCTTTAGATTTTGGGGAAAAATGTGACCTAGACTGTTTTTGTGAGAACAACTTGGTAGAATGGTACAAAATGGTGGTTAGTGATCACAGTTCTCCAAACACTTCAAAATATTATTTTCAAAGACTAAAGATGCATATCATAAAATAAGTAAGTAAATAAATACTGTAAACATTAACCTTGGGAGTACCATGGTATCATTTACCTAGATAATATGGTAATCATTTAGTATTTATTCCTATTATTCACTATATATGAAGGCAGTATGGTATTGTCATCTGAGAGCATCTGATAGCGCAGGTTTTGTCTGATTCTCATACAGTAGTGGGTGAAGTTGAGATTAGGAGGCAGCGTTATCGAAATCTTGGATTTGGTTCTGCTGACACACTCGTAATCCATGCAGGGAGGAATATCTCCTCCCACTCACAGCCGTCATCAGGACAAACGTATGAGGGAAGGCTCCGGAAATCACAAGCTGCTGATTAATCATAGTACAAGAGATTTGTGACCAGCAACAGCGTAAAAATACCAAAACTGAGGTGGAACTGAACGATTTATATAACATCTGACTCACTCAGCATGAGCTATAAAGAACAGATATGGTATGGGTTTCAGATTTGAATTTGGCTAGTAAATTTATATTTGCCTGTAAATGTATACTCTTCATTCCCTCATATGCTTGTGATCAGAAGCTGGTCAAATAATTACAAAGAACCATGCAAAGTAAATGCTCTTACAAATCTGTGGCACCAAACAATTTTCATGAATTTTCACAAGTGAAAAGAAAGAGAAAGAGAAAGGGAGAAAGAATTATAATTTCAATCACCAAAAAGCATTTTCTAATATTTTAAAATCAAACATAACTATAAAAATGTATTTGCTTCAAAACCTAATGTTTTTTCAAGACTCTTGACGCCTTTTTATGACTCTACCAGGCCACAATTTACATTTTTTCCATGATCATGGGAACTCTGACCATGATAATCCTATAAAACAAAATTCAATTGAGTAGCTATCATGTGGCCTAATGTGTCTGACATATTCATCTAGAATATATCAACAAACACACTGAAATATGGGGAATATCATCAGATGTGTGTTGGGACGTGTGATTTTCCTGCTAGGCAACTGTTGTTTTCCTGAACAAACCAACTGCTGTCTTTCATCCAGATGTTGAGGGAACTTCCTCCTCAACTTTCTTCTAAACTATAATTACAAAGGTGCATAGAAGAAAGGAAAATCTTAAATAAAAATGCTTTGATGGTGGAAGCATTTTATCTTTACTGCACAAATAGAGAAGAACCTGCCTTGAAAACTCAAAGATAAAAACACCAACAGAACACAAAATGCAGTTAAGGCTCTAAATAATAACATCTAATGCACTAAAAAGGGTGAAGTTGAAATTTTACGCCAAATTAAGTTCCACACTGCCTTAGTGTTTTAAAAACACTCCAGGAGTTCAACAAAGGCTCAAAGCAACTCATCAGAGAGAAATATTCCCCAAAAATAGCCACAAGAAAGTGTTTTAAGTCTTTTTCCATGTCTTTCATGAGGGTCACCAGTGTTTGAGATCTTACCTGCTCAAGCTGAGGAGAGGAGCCATGTTTTTGTCTCTTAATGGGGATGTGAGAGTCTGAGAGGATGCAGAAGTTTTGTCCTTTGTCCCAGAGATGTGATGTCCCCTTCCAGTCCGTCTTCAGTGGTGCCCACGGGCCTCTCTGACTGAAGACGACCTGTGCAGGAGATGCCAAACCTTTGGGACACATTAAGGGTTTTTTGCAAGGGGCAACCTGTCTTGGTTCCTGGCGTCCGATTGGCTGCGAGAGAATCGAGGGGTGGTGGCAAGGCTTTTTTACGACTGATGTTTAAAGGAGATGTTGAGCCTCAGGCGTTACGAGCACCTTTTTTCATTTCTGCACAGGAGCTAATAACACATGTTGAGCGGCGGTAATTCTGCTAATGGGGAGCCCTACTGCAGGGAGAGCCTGTCATAAACACAGTTAGATTGTGTGTGTATGACATTGGTTAAAAATACGCTCAGCATCCCATCTGGCTGACAAGCATTATTCACAAATCATACTTCAAACTGTATGAATAAATCTGGGCTGATTGCACAAAGGTTGCATATGCAGGTAGAGCAGTTGCTGCAAAATCTGGGAAGGTGGTGTTCTTCAACAATGCTTCAAAAACCAAGTTTTCTCTGGCACTGCATTGCCTGTAGTGGTCCTTCACTTCATTTTGTCACATTTTCTTCTTTGATTATAGGGGCAAATCTGCATAAAAAAATTGAAAATTGAAAAAAAAAAAGAAAATAAATTACAAAAGAGGAAAAAAAATGGTTAATAAATGGTAAAAAAAAAAAAAAAAGGAATCAATAAAAAAAGTTAAAAAAAAAAATTACACAAGCGTAAGAAGAATTAACTAAAGCTAAAAGCACAAACAACTGCAAATATTTAGATTGTTATCCATTCAAATAAGTAAATGTGAGCATTGTTTGTCCATGCACAACTTAATGCTATAATGTTTTGACTAGGTAGGGTTGCAAAAGGGCGGAACATTTTTTGGTAAATTTCCAGAAACATTCCAAAATGTTCAGAATTTCTGAATTCCAAATTTTCCGGAAATTTTCCGCCCCTTTGCAAACCTTCTACAAGGCCAAAAATAACCTGATATTCTAGGATTTAGATCCAAGTCTATGGGTTTCCACAGGTTTTTTTATTATAACCCAGAAAAAAAAACACACAAGTCCAATTGCACAATATGATGTATAATACATAAACTTACCATTAATTAACCAAAATACCTAATAAAAGAATACAAGCAGAACTTGGTGTTGAAATTCCGTAGAGTTTTCTGCAGAATTCAGTGGGCGCGGGTTTCTGGTCGGAGTCACTGATGACTAATGCTGAAGGATGTTGAGATAAATCTGTCAAATGGGACGTATTGCATAACAAACCTCAATTTACATCCAAAATATGTGTGTTTAAACAATAATAGCAGCAGCAAAAAAAATTCAAAATAGACCCAATCTTCCTCAGCAAATGGTGACTAACTGTGAGGGATGTTGAAGTACATCTAACAGATGGGGCATACTGCATAATAAAACCAATAAAGCATTTGTATGTTTATATTAGATTAGTCAGACTTGTTTTTGCTTTAGTCTCCTTATTGGATTATAAAAAAAACTTTTTGATAATAGAGGAGGCACAACAGAGACTTCAGGAATGCTCTCAAAAGAAAAGGAGATTGTAAAGGGGCTGTAAAACGACTGTGAAGTCGATCTGTGTCGGCTTGCATGAGCTCCCTCACTATTAAGGTCTTGCCTTACAGCTTTGCCCCCATCAGAGGAGGATTCTGGGAAAGGAAATACTAATGACATCAAAACGGTCTATGAAAGTGACTTGCTCACAGGCATGTCAGCCACAATGACTTCTGTTACATCAAATGTGATGTAATTATACCTTACGAGAGGACTAAGGCTATCACCGCAGGGCCCAGACAGAATCTGCATTTCATCTTACAGGATATATTATTCAACACCACCTTCATTCACGCTTTCAAGACCGGTTTTATCCATTATAAAGGCATACAAGAAAGCGAGAAATAGTGAAAAAGTTATAGCATGAGCTTAAAGCGAAGAAATGCTGAAGCATGCATCATGTCCTCATAAAACGCATGTTCAGGCTGTCATGGAACATCTGGATAGCTGGTCATTAATTAAAGATTTTAGACACCAGGCAAAAAACTTGAAGAATTTGTGAACACTGCAAAATGATTGTGTCAGACTTTCAGTGGCTTCTTGAGTGCTGATAGTAAGCTATAGAAGCAGCAATGCTGCTATAACACACATGTGGAGACCGAGAGCATGTGTGTGGTCAATCAGTTCAAGAGTGACAGTGCCTGAGGGCAGGATTGAAATAGAATACTGATATACTGCTTAATGCATACTGAATATGTATATTAATATGTAAAAGGTATGCATTATGCAATGACTACATCTCTAAACTACTGTTCAGTGTGGGGTAAAAAAAAAAGAAATTAACCCTTTTATTCAGTAAGCACACATTAAATTGATAAATTACGTAAAAAAAAAATTTATGTTTCAAAATAGTTTTTATTTCAAATAAATGCTGTTATTTTGAACTTTCTATTCATCAAAGACTCCTGAAAAAAATGTATCATGGTTTCCACAAAAATATGAAGCAGCACAACTGTTTTCAAAATTGATAAGAAAAAATGTTTCTTGACATTATTTTGAATTGCAATAATATTTCACAGTATTACTGTATTCTCATCAGATAAATGCAGACTATTTATTTGAAAAACACAAAAAAGTCTTAAAATCATATTCGAAATGGTTGCATTCCCTCACTGACATTGCTGTCACATGACCGTCAGTGTTTCAAAAGTGTGCGTTTTCTTTTGTAAAAAAATTATATATTTAATATATACATATATTTCATGTATATATATATATATATATATTATATATATATATATATATAAAACCTAATTAACCTATATATATATTAGTGCTGTCAAATGATCAATCGCGATTAATCGAATCCAAAATAAAAAATGTGTTTACATAATACATGTGTGTGTACTGTGTATGTTTATTAGGTATTTATAAATAAACACACATGCATGTATATATTTAAGAAAAATAAGTTACGTTTATATTTTAAATATATTTATATATAATACACATTATATAAATATTAATATATACATGTAAATAGATATAAATATTTTCGAAATATATACTGTATGTGTGTGTATTTATATATACATAATAAATATACACAGTACACACACATATATTATGTAAACAAAAACTTTTATTTTGGATGCGATATTAATCGCGATTAATCGTTTGACAGCACTAATATATATATATTATATAGATATGAAATGATATTATTAAAATACTTCCTCCTATCCTAATAGGAAGAGGACTTATTTAAGGGTTGATTTCCTTCAAAAGTGTCAACCCCATGACTCTGTGGTGTTTTGAAAACAAACAAACAAACAAAAACTGTTTATCCAATGACAAATGGGGGAAGGGAACCTGTTTGAAGATGTGCTTTCCATACAATTCCACAAAAATAAATAAATAAATAAAAATACGTTGAATATTACTTACAGTTAATTCATCATACTGGTCAAGGTCACGTTGCTGCAATGCTCATATTCAGCTCATATTAGTATGCAAACAGAAAATGTGCTTATTATTTACAGCGTTCATACTAAATATGGTGAAAAATGGCAAAGAATCATATGTTATCCATGCTATTCCGAGTATCTAAAGTTTGCAGGACTCTAGGTATTTTGTTACGCTTATGCAATGACACCAACCTTAGTATTTGGGGTTTCCTGTGTGTAGATAAAACGAGGAAGTTACCTGTCCAAGACCAGATGTTGCAGAGTTTAGATAAGCCCATAACACTGTCTGCACACCTGCACAGTCTGCGACTTAGAAATGCAGAGCTATTGTACAACTAGCCACCTATGCTTTTAAAAACACTCAAAAGGATGTATACACTGTACTGTCTGCACTGATACAGCATCAATATTTGATTGGTACACAGAGAGGGCAAGGTGACCGCCATGTTCACTGGCCAAAACAGACCCGCATGCTTTTAGTGCATAGCACACACTGTGCGTTTCAACAACCAGCAGTGTGAATGCAATAAATGCTGGGTTACTTAAATATGTAATCTGAATATGAATAGCAGAGGTTTAACACCGAACCATCATGGGCAGGTGATTAAATTAAATATTAGTTTACCTCAGACTATATTTCAGCAGGTCCACATTAATTAGTACGGGAAAACTATATTCATCATAAATGCATTCCATTAACACATGTTAATGTTTTTATATATTATGTAAATGAATATGCTTTTTGAATCTAAGATAAAATGATCTATAAAATGGCAATGAAAATAATCATATTAATTATTGCAATAATAATAGTAATAATAATCCCTCTGACAATTACTAAAATGATTAACATTAATCAGCATCAACTGACATTAGTAGTAACAATGCAGCTACTACCACTACTGCTAATAATAAACCTCTGACCATTGCTAGCACTGTAATTTGACAAGCATTCTAAAGTTTATAGTCTGGATAGTCTGAAATATTATTTTGCCATTTAAGCAAAACTCATTCATAAAATGGCTTTTAAAAGATACCAACCAATGCTAATATAATAGGCAGAGGTGAACACAAAAGGGAAAAACAAATTGCTATTATTTTACATTTATTTTTGTATTGATTGGTTGATTAATTGAAAGATATTGTTAAAAGGAAAACAGTTTAATCCAGCCTAAGTGAATGGCTGATTATTTTTCACATAAATATTAACCCTAAAATTAAACTGTAAATGCAGAGACACACTCAGGGTGTTACTTATGAGTAAAGCTAAATTATCTCACATCTATTGACACTGACGTAAGCTTGTACACATAGTGCATCTGACAATACAGAGCGCACATCCATCCCTTATTATCATGCATCCAGCCTCAGATGGAGAGAGAGAGAGAGAGAGAGAGAAAGAGAGAGAGAGCGAGGGGCCAAGCAAGTTGCGCAGCAGCACTTAGGCAGATTGGACATCATCTCTGGAGGTGGGAGAACGCAAGCTTGCTACCGCAGCACGCAGGAGCTGAATGATCACCATGGCAACAACAGCATCAGCATCAGTACCAGCAGCAGCAGCAGCAGCCGTGAGCCGCTCATGCCTGTGTCAACACTGAGACCTGCTCCTGCTCTCAACACACTCTCCCTCCCTCTCAACTTAATGACATAGGATCAAAGCGGGTCCGCGGATCACGCCTCCGGGTCGCGCAGCAGCATCGTCGCACAGGCAGGTAAGCTGACGGACGTTTACGCTCTTTCTCTGTTATTGTTCATTCGTGTTTGGCTCACGTCGACCACGTACTTGCTTTTGACTGCCGTTTCCTAATGACTGTCTAGTCTGGTCTGGTCTGGTCTTTAAGCCGCTCTTAGGTGGACCGGCAGGGAAATATTCCATTATCCATCATAAATCCCTGTTAGGAACATATTGGATGCATATTCTGCCAATGCAACGCGCCAGCCATCTGGCTCCAGCAGAAACACACAGCACTGTATTTCTACACAACAACAACACATTTAAAGCGTGTGACATTGATGTTGACTTGAGCGGTACACCGTGTGCCAGAAACCACGGTTAGGAGTGATTTGATTTAAGGTGCATTGCTTTCTGTTCTGTTAGAAGGCTAATATGTCATTTGATGGGTCAGAAAGAGTTCAATCAAAACCTGAAGGAACTGTATAGACATATGAGTCATGACAAGGATTTGCATGACGCATTTCCATGCAACAGTGAGGAAAAATATCTAGGCTTTTGGTTTTCCTTCATGTATTTGGTACAAAACTGAGTGTAAACATCTTTTCTTCCGCTCTGAGAGGTTTCAAGTAGTGAGGTGTTTTTAGTAGGGCTGAACTGACAAAAACAGCCAGCTGAAGACTCAAGAAACTCAAGAGCTCACTAAAACCACTGGAGTTATTCTGCATCAGGGAAATCCAGTCGTTCACCTTGAATGGGACAGTTTCACAAGATCAATAGATCTAAACTCTTCTAAATGCATATCTGGCTTGTATTCGTGAAGGTCAATAAATCTGACATCCACAGCACGTCTTGGCACCGTCTTGCGGATCTATTTTTACAAATTACTCGTCTCATGTAGAGGAGATTTAAAAAATTCAGCTCATGGCATTTGACTCAGGCTGGCATTTACAGGCGATATAAAATCTGGAATAATCTCAACTGTTAATGAGCGCTGTGAATAATGCAGTTGGACTGCATAGATGGTGACATTCAAATGCAAACTTGCAAGTCCCGTAGGGGCCCGAGCGTTTTAACGGATGGGGCCCGGGCTTGCCGGAGGACAGGAAATACCCCAGACACCAGCATGCTCTGACTGATGTGGTAAAACAGCAGATTTTCCAGCAGACTTCCGATCGGCCAGGTCTGTCCACACTGCTTCAGGCAAAAACGTAAGAGATGATCTTGTGGGAATGCTGGGAGAAAGAATAACAGCTAGTTTACGCATTCTATATGATCTAGAAAAATCAACACAAAGTTCTGGAATGCTCAGAGGACAGAATTTCTAGGGATTTTTGAATGAGGTTTAGCGAACGCCTCTTTAGAAAGAAAAAAGTTAGAATAACGTTAACATTAATGAAGTAGATACCATGAACTATCAATTAAGAATAATTCTAAAGCATTTTCATTTTTAATCTTGGTAATTTCATTTCTACATATAATGGATGCATCACAGTTTCCAAAAACAATATTCAGCAGCACAACTGTTTTCATTGATAATAAGAAATGTTTCTTGAGCAGCAAATCAGAATATTAGATTGATTTCTGAAGGATCATGTGACACTGAAGACTGGAGTAATGATGCTGAAAATTCAGCTTTGCATCACAGGAATAAATTACATTTTAAAACATATTCAAATAAAAGACAGTTGTTTAATATTTCACAATACTACTGTTATTTACTGTACCTTTGATCAATTAAATGCAGCCTTGGTGAGCATGAGAGACTTGTACAAATATATATATATATATATATATATACTGTATATATTTGAAATATTTCCCTTTGAGTATATAAAACATCAACAAACTAAGAAAATTGTTGGTTTATGATATCTATTTCTTAAACATGTTAATAGATTGAACCTAAAATCTTACATTCCATGTAAATAGGAAACAGATGAAGAGCAACAGGATTTTGCTTATTTTTTTATTTGAATATAAATAGCTGTACATTACATATCAAATACATTCATATTGGCTTTGATTATGTTGTGCCATTCAACATTTTCCTTTCACTGTGTTAAAACAACTTTATTTTAGTTAACATCATAACTTTTTATACTAACCAGTCACAACAACTGGACATTTTTTGGGTTGGCTAGGCTTCTGTTTCTGCATTGTGTCAGATAACCCCGCCCACAGTGAAATGTCATTGGTCAATCCTTCTCCTAAAAACTGCATATTAATGTTCTGCTTTGCATTACACAGTATTTTCAACCTAACTGAGCATAAAAACGACCTGTTGTGTCACACACGGTGAAATGCAGGCAGGAACTCCATTGTCCTTTAGCACGATTTCATCTCTCATTTTAGGCTGCTATCTGTGACTATTTAGGACAATTCCTCACATTAGGATTTGAGTCAGCTGTGAATACTGTAATGTGAACACTGTAATGTGTGTGAACCATCAGATGCAGTGTGTGTCAGGTTTTCTCAGGTCTCTTTGTGTGGATTTGTAAGAGTTTGTGCTAATGTGGTCCTGTGACTCTCTCTCATGTGATTTGTCTAATCTCTTTTCACTATCACATTGTTCCCGCAGGGTCAAGCACATGCCGTATAAATCTTTTACCAGCACCATTGTCCTACCGTAGGACTTCATTATACAGAGCTGAATATCACTGCTGCGAGACACATGCAGATTAGATCTATCTATCTATCTTCAATTATCCATCCATCCATCTCTTTACACCCAGGCACAGTAAGAATCATCATGCATTTTTTGGCCTTGTGACCCAACCACAAACCAAACCACTGTCATCTCACCCAACTTCACCCTGTCTGTCTGTATGTATCAAAGCAGACGCTTGTGACCTTTTGAGTCGTCACAGCCAGCTCACTTAAGAAAAAGAATATGTTACTATTTCATACTGTTATCTATTCTACTATTGTGTAAAGAATGTATCATGCAACTGTAGTATGTATATGAATACTATGCATAGCATGCAGATTTTCTGTTTGCATGGAATATCTAGATGATCTACAAGTCTTGCCAAAATATGCATATAGAGCACAATGCATTAGATATTGTATCCCACACTGCAATGTGCCCAAGTGACCTTTCATTTTCAGTGTAATGAAGAGCCAAATGTATGTGTTTATCTAAGTGGTAAAAAGTTGTGTAATAAGTGATTGCACATTATCTCTTAAATGCCCATCCTGTTTGAACTTGTTTGTTTATATAGGTTCAAAACTGTATGCTAGGAATTGTTTTTGTGTGTGTCTGGGTTTATTTTTGCAGTAATGGTTGGATGTACAGTACATCATCCCTTACTTGCTGAATTATATATGCAGCATAAAGAGGTCATGTGACAAAAACATAGCATATTTGTGAATACTGTTTTTGAAAATAGTAGGTAATGTGAGTATACTCACGTTAGACAGAGGTTTACCCGACTTTGACTTTTGAGATGTGTGTGTAGTTCAAGGCTGGTGAAGCTGATTTGTGCTGTAAAACAGAAAATACAACGTTATTTCAGTTCAAGGAATATGCTGTAGGATGACAAAGGACAGTATTAAATGTTCCAGTTTGACAACTTATTTCATTGCCATTTTTGTATAAACCCAACAGCTTTGTGTCTGCTGTTGTGTGCTTTCCAAAATGTTGTTGGCGGGTTTCTGAGCAGAGTCAGCATTTTTTTTTAAGCTTTTCTAGGCAGAATCACTGAACTAGTTGTTGTATATTTGTCTTTCTTACCATGGCCATGTGAATGCTAAGGTGGATTTGTTGTGTTCATCATTGGCATTGCGATTGAATTCATTTTTAATGTACAGAAAGGTTGTGCTGTATTAAAATGCATTTGAATAGATTTATAAAATACATAAATCTCATAAATGTTGCAATGAGCTCTGAATGAACAGGAAAACACCTGTAGGCAAAGGAACATCTAAACTGAAAGCTTGGGACTCACCGAATGACTTTCTGGGGGTGTTTATTGATCGATTCAGCCATGACTCAAAAGAGGGGTGAAGCCAATGTCCGCTGGCTTACTTCCTGTCTGACCACTAGCATGGTACAACTGGATGCAGTGTGCAGTTCTGCTGTAACAGAATTTGGACAAATTCGATTTTTGACCATCAATTCATTATGGCAAGAAAACATGGAGAAAATATAATAATTAATTGATCATTAATTCTTGGAAAAAAGCATGTTTCATCAAGGCTGCATTCAAAAATACAGAAAAAAGAACAGTTTTCTATTTTAATATAATATACTATTTAATATTCCTGTGTTGCAAAGCTGAATTTCCAGCATCATTACTCCAGTCTTCAGTGCCACATGATCAGAAATCATTCTAATATGCTGATTTATTATCAATGCTTTCAGTGATTCAATGACTTTTGATGAATAAAACACACACTCAATCTCTACACTACTTGTCAAAAATATATTGTTAGAAAAGATTTTTAGGTGTCTAAAAGTATCGCAGATTCCATAAAAAATATTACGCAGCACTGCTGTTTCCAAATTATGATTGACGATAAATCAGAATTATTTCATGTGACACTGAAAACTGGTGTAACGGCTGATGAAAATTCAGCTTTGGATGACAGGAATAAATTATATTTTAAACTATATTAAAATACATAATATATAGTAATAACAGTATCACTGTTTTTTGATCAAATAATTGCAGCCTGGAAGAGTATAAGAGACTTGTTGAGAAAAAAAATTAAATACAAATCTTACTGATCCCAAGCTTTTGAATGGCATGCACATAGAAAGAGAAATGTATGTTCTATAACACATTTGTTGTGATGCAAAAGGCAATTAACATAAAAAAAAGAAAATTCTAAACTACACAACTTTTTTGAGGTGGATAAAGAACATGTTCTGCAGGTTAAGAACTTCCTTTCACTGATTATTTGTATAAGTGGCTTCATTTGATTAAGAGTGGCCCAATTTTATACTCTGTTCATGTAAACTACCATTAACATTTGCTATGTTCAATTACAAACACACAGGCTCAAATAGATATATGCGCGCACACACACACACACACACACACACACAGACAGACGGACACAACCTGACAGGCACATAAGGCTCTTCACTCTAGCCAGAATGAAATCATAGATCACTCACAGCAAGCCCACGGCCTGCAGAATTGATTAAGCAGGCAAGTCGAGCAAGTGTCTTCAGTCAGCAGTAGATTTATGACTGCTCACACACATACTGTTGCGCAAAAATGTTGAATATTGCTGGAAGTGAACTCTGGGAAATGCGGCTTACAATTCCATCATTTTTGCAGATCTCTGAGAATATTAAAGGTGTCCAGTAATTCAGTCCCGCTGTAATACATTCAGCCGAACCCTTTACAGTCCAAACACACCGAGAGATTCATTTCCCAGACTTCCTTTGCAAACAAGATTTTTGATAGCGGTTTAATGTCCGGTAACGTCCGCTGTGTGTGATTATTGCCTGTAAAGGAAGTAGTGAACTCAGTTAAACCAATATTGTTTCATCATGTCATACCACTCCACTATCTAAATCAAATTACATGAGTAAATCTTACATATATGAATCTTGTAGCATCAATAAAGCAAGATCAGTCAGGTTCCTCTTTCCTTTCACAAACTTTATTTGATATTTGATTATATTTATTTTATTTAGTATGTTTTTATTTTACTTCATTTTATTCTATATTTATTAACTGAGCAGATTTAGAAAAAAAAATATTCTAATGAGACTTAAACTTATAGAAATAAATCTGTTATAACCGATTTTACTTCTTTTAAAATGTATCTAATCAACTTCATATTATTCTGCTATGTTCTATTTTATTTTGTATTAATTTATTCATTGGATGCATTTACCCCCCCCCCCCCCCAAAAAAGTTATATTATTCAATTATGTTCCATTTTATTCTGTATTTATTTTACAAATACATTTACCCAAACCAACTTCATATTATTCTAATTTGTTTATTACTTTAGCAGATGCATTTACCCAAAGCAGCTTTATATTATTCTATTATCTTCTATTTGATCGATTTTAATAATTAGGAGGTATATTTACCTCAACCATATTATTATATTTATTATGTTCTATTATATATATTTATATTATATTTATTAATTTAGCAGATGCATTTACACAACAAGTAACATATTATTCTAGATTTTATTTTATTTAGCAGATTAATTTACACAAAATGTTGTATTATTCTATTCTGTTCTATTTTATTCTATATTTACAAGATGCATTTACATAAATCAACTTTTTAATATTCTATTCTATTTTTAATTAGCATATGCATTTATATATAGCAACTTTATACTATTGTTTTATTTCATTCTATATTTATTTATCACCTAGATGCATTTACCTTGAGCAACTTCACATTATTTTACTATATTCTATATTTATTAATTTAGCAGATACATTTACACAAATTAACTTATTAACTAGTAATCTATTACATTCTATTCTATTCTATTTTGATTTATTTACTAGATAGATTCACCTAAAGCAACTTCATGTTATTAAACTACATTTTATATGAATTTATTTAGTAGATCCTTTTACACAAAGCACCTTTATATAATTAAGTTATGTTCTATTTTATTATATTAATTTGCCTTTTCTATTCTATATCAAATTTAGCAGATCCATTTATCTAAATCAACTTTTTAATTTTAATTTTATTCTATATGTATTTAGCATGTGCATACACATATTGCAACTTCATAATCTATTGTTTTATTCTATATTTATTTATAGATGCAAGCAACTTTATATTTTTCTACAATATTCTTCTGTTCTCTTCTTGGGTACAAAAAGTCTTTCTACAGTGCATGAGTACTACATGTTTCAAATTAAGCACCGGTACCCATAAAGCCCTCTGTTTCTGCTCCAGCAGCTGCAGAGGTCAGCGCTCTCCGGCCCGTCTCGAACGGGCCCTCAAGATATTGAATGGGGCAGTGAAGCCAACATGATGGAACATTGTGCCGGCTAACGCAAGGGCAGCGTTTCAAAGGAAACATATTTTTCATTTCTCAGCATCAGCTGCCAGAGGAAGGTGACTGCAGCTCCAGAGCTGTTAACCTGTACCCGGAACACTGAGACAAAGCACTAAACCACTAATAATAGCCATCTAATGCTACATCACACTCGCTCAGGCCTGCCTCCTTTATTGTTTCCTTTTTTCCACTCCCTCTGTTAATGTCTGCAGGAAAGGCATTTGTATCAATATTTCATCACTGCTAACAGAAACATTGCGCATCCTCATCACAGTGAAGCTCACTATGGCTCACGCGGTTTTGAAACAAATCATCTGTTTATTAATAGGAAGCCGTCACATGGCGCTGCACCCACTGCTTCAGCAAAACAGATGAGAGGATGCAAAACAGGGACACATGTTATGATTGAGCTGTAGATTTTGCTGTAGTTCCTCTGTGAATATTGTGAAAAAGGCTTCGAGGTATATTCATTTGATGTATTTTTCAACCTTACTACAGTACAAACAACTATAAGTAATCTGTGTTTGTCAAAACATTCAGATGACATTTGCCTCAGCCAGTGGCATGAATTTGGGGCGGAGCTACTGTTTGTTCAACCAATGGCAAACAGCAGCAGTGTTTATGGTCGTTATTTTTACACTTCAGATTTACAAGTCAAACAGTATCCGATATATAATGATAAACATTTCAAAAGGTTTAGGCTACAATTAAATCACACAACCTCTCTACATTACATGTTTAATGCAGTGAATCCAGTAAAGAATTCCGTTTGTACAGAATCCCGTTTTGTAAAAATGTAGTGCTGTCAAATGATTAATCACGATTAATCGCATCCAAAATAAAAGTTTTTATTCACATAATATATATATATGTGTACTTTGTATATTTATTATGTATGTACACACACATACAGTATATTTTTTGACAATATGTACATGTATTTTACACCTCACAACCCTCCAGTGTCCGGTCTCGTTCCTACGAAGAGGACTACTATAGCTATCATATCTCTATGCTTGATACTTACCTGCTGTGTTCCATCCCAAGTGTGTCTTCCAGTGATCCCAAGTCTGTCAGCTCCCGAGTCTCGTCCTGGTCCACTGTGTTGGTGAGGTGTGTGGTTAACTCCTGTTCCGTGTCTCCTGTTTGGGAAAATATATTCAAGTTACCATCCCTCCTGAACACCGAAGAATCCTTGTATCATCACTCACCTGATTCATTCCACCACCTCAAGTCTGTCAATAAAACCCGTTCACATTACATCACTCAGTCTGTGTCCTACTTCTGTAACACATATATTATGTACACAAAAAAACTTTTATTTTGGATGCGATTAATCATGATTAATCGTTTGACAGCACTATAAAAATGTCATGGTGAAACAATCAGATGCATAAAGAAAAAGACTGAGTAACACTTTATGTGAAGCCTTTTTATATAATGCATTCTAAAAGTATGTTAATGCATTCATTATGTTTTGTAATGCAACTTAGAATGTATTCATGTATGATTTTCATGAATAATTGTAACCAAAGTTAAAGTTCTTATATATTATCATTGTTATACCTTTAGAAAAATGCATTGATATACAAGACAAACAAACCATTTTTAGATGTAACAAGGAATCTGCAAATATTACAATGCATTTAAGTCTGGTTGCAATTACGTATTCAAAGATACATTAGGTAAAGGATAATCAATGGCTAGCCATGCATTAAAGGATTTTAATGCACGACGTGGAGGCAAAGAACCGCCTGACGCGAAGCGGAAAAAATTGCGAGGAAGTGTTGACAAGTTTATGTGTGTGCGCAGCGCAATCTGTGATCTCTGACCTCTCTCTCTCTCTGTGTGTACGTGCGAGTGATGCGTGTTGGTTAGTGTGCATCAATTAAAGCAGAGCATTAATATAGAACAGTGATTAAACTGACTTGGAACTACCTGTGCATTAAAGGGTTTTACTGCATACCTGCCAGCCAATCAGAATCCAGTATTCAGACAGACCATGGAATAAGAATACTTATATGATGCATTTTACATAATGCTTCAAGTAAAGCATTACCAAATACTGCAGTTGATATTGTTACATTCATCATACTTAAAATGAAAGGTCAAGTGCATTGCATTGTGGGATACAGCATTCTGACACCAAAGCATAAGAATCAGGAGTTTGTGGAAAGCTGCTTATAAACACCAACGTGTTGATGTGCCAGTCTGTGACACAGGTACTAATTTTGTTCAGGCACCAAATCAAATGATTTTCGTCTCATTTTAATTGGTTTGGCAAGTCTAATCTAAGCTTCACTGAGAACTGAACTTGAGGATATGTCTCAGAGGCATTGATTTGAATTACAGCAACCTTGAGGTTGTTGAGCTCACCTGAGCTGGAGAATAATGTTTACCTATGAAACACATGTGAATAATAAGGGTTGGTGCACGTCTGCGTGGCCGTTGCAGCTGGTTTTCTTGCTCACCTGATTTAGATCCATTACATTCTGCTTCTTTGCCCCCCGCTGATGGGATGTCCTTAAAACTGTACACTCACTGGCGATATGGCAGTTCAGTTTCTAGACACATGCTGCATATTTCATAGAAAAATGCCTTGATGCATCTTCATTAAACGGCTGGAAAAGAAAATTATAGATAAGTCAACCCAAAATGAGCTTATGCTTACTAATCAAATATAAGCACTAGAATTTTTTTCCAATCAATACAAATATGATTACTGATATAACAGCTAAGTCTATACATTTCTGTCTGTTGTTTTTAATAAATATTTATTAGTAAGCTCTAATCAAGATATTTTTTAGCTTTAAGACATTGAATCATTGTAACATAACTGAAAATATAGACGACAGTTCCGCTCTTGTAACACGGCAATTACTCTGATATGATCTTCTTCCAATATTAGGCAAATCAGACAGATACAGATAATACAAAAATAAAGCCAATGTTTCTATTATAAAAACCCTTAGGAGTTTTTTTTTTTCTTTTCACTGCAACATTATTTTCAGAATAATTAAGCACATTTTACCCCTCATTTCTCATTACAATAATGAGCCTGATATTGCTTTTCTCAGCATTTTAATGATGATTCTCATTGCTGTAATACACTCTTTTCTTTATTACAGAAGTAATATTGTTTTCCCCTTTTTTTTCAATTAAGCTGAATTAATCTTAAATGAAGGAAAGGCAGTATAACAAATGCTGCCATATTTTTTCCATGTAACAGTAATGAGGAGACAACTTTGTGTTTCACAGTAATGAGAATTTGGGGGAAATGTGCTTTATTGTCTTAAATATACACAAGATTGCAGGACAAAAAGACAAACTGAGTGAAAATGCGAATGCTAATAATCGTTACTGAGTGTTGCTGTCTAAAACAGGTTGATTTTCCCTCCATAAAGGCAGTCTGAGAAAGCAACTATCCTCTTGAATTCCAGCCATTCCTCTCATATCACAAGCACTGGACTCACATCACAACCTGTTGTGTGGGAAGAAGGCATTAGATATGATCACTGCCACACACACACACACGCACACAGGTTCAGCCTGAGCTGCGGCGTCTCTCAGACGGATGGTGTCATAAGCATGATTTGGGATCACGTCCAGAAATGCCACTGCTGTCATCCATCTTAGAGCCGCGTGTTGTACATTGGTTTGCTGCAGAGCGGCACATCGGCTTCTCAGAACAAATATTGTCTGATATGAGTCACACCCTGAGTAATTAGAGATGGTGTCTTCCTGAGTCACGAGTGTGTCCGCCGCTCTAGCGGCTCTTGAGTCACTGGATTGTGTTCATTGAGGTTACCACAGTAAACACACTCCCTCACAATGTGTGACCGGCTCAGCTGACAACGGTACAGCAACACCGAGAGTCCTGAAAGAGAAATGCATTCTGGATTAGATAACAAGACAATGAAAGTCTTGATGTGTTCAGCTGCAAATCAACTTTTGTGTGTCTCTCTAGGTGATGGAATAGATGATGTCGGAAGTACAGGGCACTGTGGAGTTCTCGCTGGAGCTGCACAAGTTTCACAATGTGGATCTCTTCCAGAGAGGGTAAGTTCTGAGTTCTTCTGTATGTCTAATGAAGGCTCTGTTAAGCGTCTGTTCTCTAAACAACCTGTTCAGGAAGAGCACATGGTGACAGCATCACCTATAAACACTATGAGCTGCTTCGAATCAGTTTAATTGTCACATTCCAGGCATTTTTCCATGTGCTTTTTGGATGCAATGAATAGACGCCATTGTGTGGCATTCTGGATTGGAAGACTGGAGCTGGAGTTTGTTTTCTCATTATGCTAACAGTGAGTTTATTCGTAAAAGCGGATAAAATGAACTTTTAGCAGATATATGTCTCTAATGGGGGAAAAAAATGTTTTAAGATGTTTTTAATGTTTTTGAAGGAAGTCACTTCCGCTAACCAAGGTTGAATTTATTTGATCAAAAAAAAAAAATACTATTAAAATAACTATTTTCTATTTGAATACATTTTAAAATGTAATTCATGGCTGATGCAAAGCTGAATTTTCAGCATCATTACTCCAGTCTTCAGTGTCACATGATCATTCAGAAATCAATCTAATATGCTGTTTTTTTTGCTCAAGAAACATTTCTTATTATTATCAATGTTGAAAACAGCTGTTGAAGCTCTGATGTATATAAAGTTAAAAAGGACAGCTTTTGCAATATTATGCATGTCAGTAATGCCATTTATTATTAATTTAATGCTGAATTAAAGTATTAATGTAATGTAGTAATTTAACAGGAAAAGTAAACTGCTTCTCATGCAGTTTCATAGTTTTTTTTAAAGGTGAAGTGTGATTTCTGGGCCATTATTGGTAACAAACTAAATTTGTAATCTATTTAAGCAGCCTGATTGGCTCAGACATAACTTTCATTCAACCAAATGGCGTGAATTTGGGCCAGGACTATCTGTCTGACCAATAGCAGATAAGAATCCTATTTGGAAACAATATCGGTGCGTTCCAAACGGGATATATCGCCCTCTGAAGGGCACTTTGGAGTGAAAACAATCATGGCCGCCATATTGAAGGGTTGTTCCAAACCGAAGTGCTCAAAACTAGCCACTTCAAAGGGCCCTTCGGAATGAAGGATTTCGAAGGGTATAACTGATGGTCACTTCGGGCTCCCATGATCCTTTGCGCAGATTCTTTGCATGATGATGGCGCCTCCATGTGGGGGTGATGATGGGGCACTTCAAGAAACAGTTGTTTGGTCCCCTACACCCTTCAACCCTTCGAAGCTCTCACTCCGGAGGGTAAACCCTTTGAAGGGATTCGGCATAGGAATGAGCCCTTCCGAATGGAACGCTGGGTTTATGTGGTACTATTTGGTATGTTTAATCTAAATAACTTCTATAACAGAGACAGCTTGTGTTGATTGGGTGTTAAACTGTGTTTTCATATACATCTCCCTGCTAAGACCATGAGGTGTCATGTGAAGGTATTCGCTTCAGTGGACTGGTAGATTAATGATTGATTTTTGCTGTTTCTATGTTTCTGTCATCGGTTCAAGCCAAATCAATTACAATCTTGCTGCGAGCAGCAGGTGAAGTCTACAGGGAATTCAACGACTTTTCAGGTCACTGATTTTTAACTATGCAGCATACAGGGATATGACTGTGCTTCCATGACCTTTGTGGTGTGAGTTTGGTGCTAGTCCCAGTGGTTGACATTCAATGACATTGGCATGTTATGTACACACTTCCATTCAAAAGTTTGGAGTTGGAAAATGTTTTTGAAAGAAGTCTCTTATGCTCACCAAGGCTGCATTAATTTGATCAAAAATACAGTAAAAAACATAGTACAGACGGTAATATTGTGAAATTTACCACATTTTAAAATAACTTCAATTTTCAGCATCATTGCTCCAGTCTTCAGTGTCACATGATCCTTCAGAAATCATTCTAATATGCTGATTTATTTATTTATTTGACATTTATTTCTTATTTTCAAACAAATATAAATCCTTTTAAGAACAGAAGTGTCTTTACTGTCACTTTTGATCAATATAATGCATTCTTGCTGATTTAAAGTTTGTTTAAAAAAAATAAAATCCTGACTACAACATATAACATATATTACTTAGTTAGTGTACTTTTTAGTTAGTAATTTTTAATTAGTTTGAGGGTTCCCTCCCCCCTTTAAATGATTCCTGTCAAAAAAATTTATCCCAACAGTTTTTTTTTATTCTTTCCATTATCCTATATCTAGAATGTAACCATCTTAAAGTTGAATGAAGAAAAAGTGTCAACTACCAATTTAAAGACAACATGAAATCAAATTCTATCCTATTTACTATTTATTTACTACATTCTTCTGTTTTATTGTAAAAAAAATGACATTTTATGGAGGCAAATAAAAATGCTATTAGTCATAATTATGGTAGCAGTATAATATGATAACATTATGTAACTTTATGTTAACAGTACATTAGCATTTGTTGATTAAAAAAGGGATAAAAATTGAAGAAAAAATCTACTAATTCAACTTAATTTTATAACACAAAAGGCTGGCAGTCTGAAAAATAAAACTGAAATGTGGCTACTTTATTTTGACAAGAATCACTTGAATGCCCATCACGGTGTAACTATGATTTCCAAACTCATAGGCAACTTTCCCAGGTGGACTTGAAGACCGCGTAAGGCTGAAAGCATTGTTTACTACAAACAGAAAGTTCATGTTGTCTTAAAGATCCGGGCAGTGCTAACGCAAAGCTTGCAATTTCAATCCCATCGGGTGATCAACAAAGTTTCTGAAAAAGCGAGACTATGAAGCTAGAAACACTAGAGACTCCCACAGCACATCTACAGTAGACAGTCTCATCAGACAGCTGTCTGTCAGCAGATCGAGTCTAGAATTTCCTCTATCCTCCACTTTTCTCCTGACAGCTGTGTGAAGCAGAGGTTGTGATGCAGTAGAGGTCACTCGTAATGTTGTTGAGCTCAGCCCGTCTGCTCTGAGATTAAAGCAAGGCCATTGGCTGAAACATCAGCTTTGCAGAGATTTTACCGGCCCTTCCCCCCCGCCATTAAAGCAGAAAGCTAAAGCTCTCGTCTGAAATAATCCCCACAAGACACATACTGCTCTAATACACTGCATGTTTTTAACAGCTCTGTATGTAGTTCCTGCTCCAAAGAGAAGCAGCTAACAATAGAACGGGGCTGAATGAACCAATAGACCTTTGGTCTATATATGTCTTATGGAGCCAAACCGCATGTGTTATAATGAGTGCTGAGAATCTGTTTGGGAAGAACCGGTGGGCAGTGGTTCACTGGGGTGCGAAGTAGTGGTCTGAAAAATGTGTGTGGATTTAATGAACAGAAAAGAACAAAATCAATGCCGATTTCTTATATTTGACAGAGCATGCTGACAAATAGAGAACAAATCACTGACATATGACATCTAACTTAAACACAAATGTGCACTAGCTGAAAATGCAGATTGAATGAACAGAAGAAGAGGAAGAGGAAGAAGAAGAAAAAGAAGAATTCTGTCATCATTTACTCACCATCATGTTATTCCAAAGCCTTTTTTTTTTCTCTGTGGAAGAGAAAAAGAGAAATTTTAAAACAGTTTTCTATTAAATTGAACTGACGCTGAAGCTTTCAAGCTTTAAAAAGGACAAAAAAGCACCATAAAGGTATTATAAAAGTATTCCAAAAGACTCATTGTGTTCCAAGTCCACTTAAAGGGATAGTTCATCCAAAAATGAAAATTCTGTCTACATTGACTTACACAGTATGGGGGTAAAATGTAACCCTGGACCACAAAACCTTCTTAAATGTAAATTTTTCGAAATTGAGGTGTATAGATCATCTGAAAGCTGAATAAATAAGCTTTCCATTGATGTTGTTAGGATAGGACAATATTTGGCTGAGATACAACCATTTGAAAATCTGGAATCTGAGGGTGCAAAAAAAACTAAATATTGAGAAAATTGCCTTTAAAGTTGAGCAAAAAATGTTCTTGGCAATGCATATTATTAATCAAAAATGAAGTTTTGATATATTGACGGTAAGAAATTTACAAAAATATATTCATGGAACATGATCGTTGCCTAATATCCTAATGATTTTGGCATAAAAGAAAAATGGATAATTTTGACCCATACTATGTATTTTTGGCTACAAATATCCCAGTGACTTAAGACTTAAGTCCAGGGTCACAAATACTATAGTAAGTCAATGGGGGCAATGTTTTTTTTTTTTTTTTTTTACGTTCAACAGAAGAGAGAAACTCATACATGGTCATGATTTAATAGGTTTTGTGATTTTTTTTTCTTCCCCAAGTCATTCAAAATACATTTGTGTTGGAACCATATAAATCATTTTTGTTGCATTAACTGGAACTGTATGAGTGGATTTTTAGTTCCCAGCACACTTTCCACAGTGCTGAATTGGGAGAGTAGATGATGTATTTAAATAATATTTTAAGCATTTTTTGAGTAGGGAAATACATGAAAATAAACAAGAAAATACTATTTCAGTCATGCTACTTTAAAATGGTATATTTAATGCAATGTTACTTGCTCTTTCCTTGTAATTAATTGTGAAATTTACTAGCAATTTCTGAATAAAAAATTGTTTCTACACCAGTTTTTTCCCCACTGGAAAAAAGTAAAATTTATTTATTTATTACTATTCTTTTTTTTTACAAAATTTTGCATTTAAAATCCACTTACATTAAGTAAAATTAACAAAGTGAATAAATAAGTTTATCTCATTTTTTTTTCCTCAAAAAACAAATGCTTACACAGAATTAATTTATATTAATTTTAGACATCCTTTTTTTTTAAATTTTGTTACTGTTTGCCACTGCACTGACATCAGCACCGCTATGTTCACTGAATTAATCATCAAGCACAGTCATCATCTAACCATCCTACAACCAAACCACAAGCATGGTGGTAACCACAAAAACACCGGCAAAATACCATAAGCAGTTTCATGCAGTGCAGCTTGAGCAGTGCTGTATATGTTTAGCACGTGCTATGGACATTTTTTGCAAGTGCTGTATCATTTAATATACTTGTGCTACAGCATGGGCTACAGACATTTTAACATTCTATAAAGTGTTTTAGATATGCTACAATGCATGCATGTGATCAAATGGTCTGTTGACATTTCGGTGTAAATTGTGGTTGTGTTTAACAGGTACTATAGATGCAGTGAGGCTTGTGGATGTTATACATTTTTTTGTGACGTGTGTTGTAGACATATTTTAGCATGTACTGTCAATATACTGATGTTCTTGCTGAGCTCAGGATGACCCAACTTAGTTTAGGATCTCCAGGGAGCTGCAGCATGATCTGTGAAGTGCTTCAACATGCAACTGCAGTCACTTCACTGACCAAGGTGACCTTTGTACAAACCCCCTGATGGAGCCTGGGCTGTCTGAACATGCCGAATAAGCTTTCACATTAATTCACCATCATTATTTATGATTTAGAAGACATTCACTGCATAAAATTTCACACTGACCAGATCAACAGCTGTTTCTCTTTCGAGGGAACTTCGAACTGCGTCCTCTAGGGGCGCTATGGGGAACACCTCAGCGTGACCGGTGTATTGAAGCATATATCTAAACGCGACAATAACATTGGCCGGCGACGGCCTATGACGTCACTACCGGCGTGACCACAGTATAAAGGGGCGCTGGGAAAATACGTCATTCCCTTCTTCGTCTTCAATGACCGTTTGTTTATGTTAGCAGAAGCTAAGCATGACTAAAAGTGCATGTTCTCTAGCCGGAGGCTTTGTTCTGATACCCGCAGTTTCACACGGCTTGCGGGTTAGGTGTGTGGTGAAGAGCTTCACTCCTTAACTCCACTCTGCAGTTCATTAGATGGTCAAAAAAATCTGCATCTCCCTGTCGCATTGCCCTTACAGTCAAACCAGTGAATCGCCCCTCCGTGGAGTGGGCTTGAGTACACTGCTTTCCCGGAGGTACGAGTGAGAGGTGTTTCTGAGGAAACCCTTCCTGAGTGCTTTAGCTCTTCAGGCATGTATGGTCATTGGCTTCGGTTGGTCTATGCTCTCTATCAAGATGGAGAGTGTAGGACTACGTTCGCCTACTAACAGATGACAGCCTCCCTTTGGGTGCTGCTGGACTGTCCTTTTAATCTGGCACTGCCTTCTGGTCGAGCTAGGGTGTGCTCCCCTCACAGCGAGGGCTAGCTATGCACCTCCTGTTCCCAGTTTGTGTTGTAGGGACCGCTATCAGCCCGAGGGCTGAGAGCGCCGCTCCCGAGAACTTTATATGCAACCGTACCGAGTTGTTAGGCCCATCCCTGTTGCCTTCTTGGTCAGTTGCCTCCATGTGGGACCCTGTTGCTGTTGGAATGTGTGATCCCCTCTCATTTTGAGAGTTAGGTTCTCCGCTCCCCGGAGCTCTGTGATTCAGCGGCCTCAGGTTGTTAGGCCCCTTTTTGCCTCCCTTTTAGGTTGCTCTCCTTGTTGGTCGAGCTAGCATTGCTCCCCTCATTATAGAGGGTCACCTATGAGCAATCCGCTCCCTTCTGAGTGTCTGAGTTCCCTCTCATGCTGAGAGTTGGGTTCTCCACTCTCCAGAGCTCTGTCATTCAGCAGCCTCAGGTGGTTAGGCCTCTCTATGCATCCCTGTTAGGTTGCTCTCCTTGTTGGTCGAGCTAGCATTGCTCCCCTCACTATAGAGGGTCACCTATGAGCATGCCACTCCCTTCTGAGCATCTGAGTTCCCTTTCATTCTGAGAGTTGAGTCCTCCGCTCTCCAGAGCTCTGTCATTCAGCAGCCACAGGTTGTTAGGCCTCTCTATGCCTCCCTGTTAGGTTGCTCTCCTTGTTGGTCGAGCTAGCGTTGCTCCCCTCACTATAGAGGGTCACCTATGAGCATGCCGCTCCCTCCTGAGTGTCTGAGTTCCCTCTCATTCTGAGAGTTAGGTTCTCCACTCCCCGGAGCTCTGTGATTCAGCGGCCTCAGGTTGTTAGGCCTCGCTCTGCCTCCCTGTTAGGTTGCTCTCCTTGTTGGTTGAGCTAGCATTGTTCCCCTCACTATAGAGGGTCACCTATGAGCATGCTGCTCCCTTCCGAGCATCTGAGTTTCTCTTTCATCCTGAGAATTTGATTCTCTGCTCTGTGGGATTCACCGTGCAGTCATGCCAACGGGTCAGGCCCTTTCTCTGCCCTTCCCCTTAGGCTGATCTCATGGTGTGTTTGGCAGTGCTCCCCTCACTCCGAGGGTCTCTTATGAGCACGCAACCCCTCCCTGATAGAGCCCTCTACGGGCCTAAAATATAGGCCCTAGCCCGGCCCTGGCCCGAGACGCTCAGGCCCTAGCCCGGCCCGTGTCCGACAGCTTATCAGAATTACCGGCCCGAGTCCGACCCGAGCCCATCTTTTTTTCCCTTTCTCCCAAAACAGCTTATAGCCTATTGTTTCAGCTATTAAAGTACTTCAGTTTTGTATGAAATGGCATTGTATTTTGTTTCGTTATTTTATTAAATTTATTTAGAAAAACGTTTGGAGCATTTTTTTATCTGTTAAATGTAAGTTTTTTTGTTTTTTAAAGTAACGACCAAGCAGCCAGCGGCAGACAGTGAGTTGATCATAGCCTATGTTTGATATATTTAGCCTTCTCAAATTATCACGACTTGTCTAAAATTAAATCTATAGTTATAAAACAGCTCCACAATGTTAGTTTAAAGGCTTAACCTTGGTTAATGTGCACTGATGCATATCCAGTCGTTCGTGCGGAGAGTGCAAGCTGAAGCGCGCTTTACAGGACATGGACGCGCCAGAGCAATCACTTGAATTGGAAACATTTAAAATACGTTGTCATTTTTGCTCATAAAGGTAAGAGTAATAGGCTTCATTGTTCAGAACTGTAAAGGGCCTACTTTTATTTGTGTGTACTCAAAATATCAACAAAGCATGCAATAAAGACATTAAATAAAGGGGAAAAAAGCAGTTTCGGTTTTGAGCAGGAGCGCTTCTGAAAAACTCTAAAGGCGCATCCATGAGGAGACGGCGAGTCAGGATCATCATCAAATGCATGGATGATCCAAAATGCAGCTTTTCCCGAAGCATTGAGAACTTTTATTAGTAACCACGCTCCAAATTATCCCTGATGCTCTGCATGGTCAACTGTCACCTGTATGCTAATGTGTGCGAATATGCATTGCGTAGGCGATGTGTAATATTTATAATATAATCAGTATTTCATACAGTTGCCATGTGTGCTCTGCGCATAATATGGGCAAAATTAAAGGAGAGAAGCTAAATGAGCCCGAGTCCGACCTGAGCCCGATCTGTAAAAAAGAAAAATGGCCCGAGCCCGGCCCGAGTGGACTTGGTGTGTCCCGACGGGCTTGCAGACCCTCTACTCCCTGAGTGTTGGAGTTTCCCTCTCATCCTGAGAGTTGAGTTTTCCACCCCCCAGAGTTCTGTGAGTCAGCAACTTCAGGTTGTTAGGCCTCTCTCTGCCTCCCTGTTAAGTTGCTCGCTTTGCTCCCTAGAACGGTGTTTACAAATCCATGTTATGGTAAGTGCGCATGCTAGTCTCTGTGCACTTTCTGAAAGCCACGTTGTGGTAAGATCGCACATCAAGTGTTTAGCGTTCTTTCTAAAATCCTGTACGGTATGGGTTATGCACTGCGGCTTTGTGCCCTTTCTTTGGGTTGGTTAGGTCCTGGTTTCGCCTTGAGCCCCACTCTACCTATTTCTCCCAATGTTTCTGGGCTTGAACAGTGGGTTATTACAAAGGGTCTGTGGAGACAGTTCCCTCAGCGAGCTCGTGCAGAGAAAGCGGAAGCCCCTGGGTGACAGGCCAGGACCTAGCTACTATCCTAGGTATTTGGCTGTATCCCCTTTAAATCTTTTTTTATGGTTCTAAGCCTTCAAGCTCTACCCTGGGTCCAGGAGTCCCGGCCCTTGACAGGTAAGTTTTTTAGGGTATGCAGCTCGGGTCTTTGGCCGTAGGGCATAATGTCACTGATAGCCGTCTAACCGTCCCAGGGACAACTCCCTTAGCCCGGTAGAGTTTGTACTTAGTGCTCGCATTTTTGTGCTTGTCTTGCACTCCCCTCAGCATGATGGTGTGGGTATTCCGTTACCCATAGCGACCCCTAGAGGATGCAGTTCGAAGTTCCCTCGAAAGCGAACATCTCAGGTTACGTATGTAACCATGGTTCCCTGAGTAGGGAACAAGACACTGCGTCCTCTAGGCTCGGTGCCATGCTTCGGATGCAAGCTTCAGACGAAGAAGTGAATGACGTATTTTCCTGGCGCCCCTTTATACTGTGGTCTCGCCTGCCAATGTTATTGCCGTGTTTAGATATATGCTTCAAGACACCGGCCACGTTGAGACGTTCCCCATAGCGACCCCTAGAGGACGCAGTGTCTCGTTCCCTACTCAGGGAACCATGGTTACATACGTAACCTGAGATGTTATCTTGATCTTGGAATAGGAACATGCATTATATCCATTATTTATTGCCATTTTGTCCTGAAGGAATTAATAATTTAGATACATTTGTGGAGGACTTCACCGGTTCGGCTGGGAAGTAAATGCCTTTTATTAAGTAACACAAGTTTGGTGGTGTTTGTAGAGTTCAAATGAAAAAAATCTTCAGGTCATCCAAGATTTTGTCAGTAGAAAAGTAAAGACATGCATAAAATGCAAGTCAGCGGCTACCGTCATTTTGAGAGTCAAAAAATACATCACATTGAGGTCATATGGAAGTAAAATGATCGGTCTGTGAAGAAACTGTGCATTATTTACAGTATTATCACCTTTAATCCAGAGCCTCAGGCAAACAGTCCAGAGTTTGGTTCGCAAGAAATCATTCTTTTTGAACAGCTCACCAAATCGGACTGAACCATCTGAAACTGTCTAATCTACAAGCTCACTTTCGGACACATGACAGTCACGCTGACTGGAAATGAGCTAAAATACTGGTGTATATTATCCTATGATGAATGAACTCATTGAACTGTCCGAAAGGAAAATAATCAGATTTCCCTGTTTGTCTGAGGCTCTGGATTACAGGTAATAATGTTATAAATAATGTTCAGTTTCTTGCACAGACCGATCATTTCGCTTCATAAGACCTCAATGTATCATCAGAAGCCATGGGTGTTATGGTCCTTGCACACTGAGTCAGAAAATTTCGTATGCGTTTTTTCGTATTCGTCATCCTAAAAATTTGTCACGCACGGAAACCTTGCACACTGAGTCTGATGCATATTAATTAATCCACCAATTTATGTGAACTCAGTGTGCAAGGATTTTTATGGTGCTTTGAGCTGCAAGACACAGTGGATAAACTTGACAATGCCATTCTGGATTTTGGCGTTCACTTTGTACGGTGGCTCTGAATTGTCAAAACATCTCTCAAAATGCTTGGTACAGATGCGAAAAACAGAAAATCGAACCTGATCTGATTTTTTTCATGACAGACGAAAGTTTTGGAGGCAGTGTGTAAACATGATTGACACAATGTGAGGTTGTATTTATATTTCAACGTGCGAAAATTTCGGACTCAGTGTGCAACAGCCTTTAATTTTGTGTTCCCTGACATACTTTTTTATCCTCAAAGTTTAGTGTTGAAGATCTAATTAAAAGGAAAACTTACTGAACTTGGATCTTGAACTATATATAGCTAAAATATTAGCTTTGTGTTCACAACTTATAAGGTTTGTTAAAAGCACAGACCAACTTTAATTGTTATACATTCAACAATCTCAAAGTTATACATACAGCAACTTTTTCATGTTGAGTATTCTCAACAATGTCTTAAAGCTGGTTGCCTTGAGTTTGGGAGTTTTCTCATTGCATCTAGACCATTTTAACTCCAGCAAACTACCTAGTTTTTTCCCCCTCAGACAAACTGTAATTTGTGATGTTTTTCAGTTGTTTATCTGTAATATTGTATGATAATGAATGTATTTACAAATGATTTGTATTCCAGTGACTTTTCCACTTTGTAATCTGGGAATAAAATATATAATAATTCAACAATTCTCTGTCAATTACAGCTTCTATCAGGTGAGGGCAGGTCTGCGTGTGTCTCCTCGGGTTCCCCACAGAGTCACTGCCACAACACCTGGATATACAGGTGAGAACTTCATATATTTACTTTCTTCATCCCAGTGTTTCCATAAATCTATGTGTGCAGCATCAACATGTCAGACAACATGCAACTAATCAGTCAGCGACATCGGTTTGTGTGTCTAGATTCTTTTCTTTTGTTAGGCCTAATATTTTTAGCGGAGGTGGTTTAGATTCAAGATGCATCATCTGAGAGCTAAAATCCTCTCTGAGGAGATGCATCTCTAAATTCATTCCCTTTAAAGGCACATTGAAGCAGCACTTTTAAAACTAATTTAACTTCTTAAACAACAATTTCAGAGACCATTACTGTCGAACATTAAATCACTCGCTGTAAGCAATGCTCCTGTTATTGTGCACAATGCATTTGTTTGTGAGGACTTAATTTCGGTTACAATTATACAGACTATTTGCCTTGTTTTGCTGGATAGAGGATGATAGTGAAGCCCAGTGCGAGCATTCGAGGGCTCCTTCCCAGAGGCTTTGGGAGGATTTCCCTCACTGTCTCCGCTCCTGTTGTTAAAAATAAATGTGCAGAATAAACCACTTAGACACACAGAGATCTTTCTGAGACAAAATACACAGCCTTTAAAGGACAGAGAGATACAGAGATAAAGTCTCTAGAATTTACTATCTAGATATAATAAAGTATATATATATATATATACTTTATTAATATTATTTTAATATAATGTTAATATTGTAACATCTTATATATTTATGTATAAATGTCTACAATATCATCAACAAACTACATAACCTATTAATAATAATACAAATCTAATACATCTAATTATTTGTTAAATGTTTACTTCATTGTTTGCGGCCATTTTTTTATATGCATTACCCTTTTAGCATAGTAATATCACTGTAACACATGGCTGATTCTATTATATTACACACATAAAGGTGTGCATTTGCTGTATGATTAAAGACATTTTCTCATGCTATTCTATGACCCCTTGATTACAAACATACACCCTCTATGTAATTTAACTGTTACCTATGTCTTTTTCTGTGTCTAACTCACATTCTTACATTTACATTTACGCATTTAGCAGACGCTTTTATCCAAAGCGACTTACATTGCATTCAAGTTACAGTTTTTACATTTCATCATCTCTTGCTTTCCCTGGGAATCGAACCCATGACCTTGGCGTTGCTAGCGCCATGCTCTACTATTTGAGCTACAGGAAAGGTCCTTAGCACATTCTTAGCACACACTCTGTGCTCAAAACAGTAATCTACAGGCTGCTTTAGTTTTATGGCCATCTGATGGCAGTCAGGGACACGGGCACCATGTTTCCACAGGTCACGTTGTGTCAGGTGGAAATATAGTCTGTTTTCACAACATTGACGGCTTCTTTGGTCTCTCACACACGAGTTACCTGCACACACACACACACTTATCAGTGTACACACTGCTGTTATGACACCTGTTTCACCCGTTCAAAAGATCCAAAATATCTATTTTTGAAAAACACACAGAAAAGTAATATCTTACCACACACAATTTTGAGAAAGAATCACTCCTATTCACTTATGAGACTGCTGTTTTCTTCCTATTTTGCATTCAGTTAGTGTGTTAGCATGCTTCAGAAAGTGACACCGGTTTATTCACTGAGGCCTCAGATAATCGTCTGAATCGTGTGATTCCAGATCAAACACTGCTGTCTGACTGATATCACTGCACTATAATGAGCTTCTGGGCAAACTTTCATCTTCTGTTTATGTGCGAGGAACCGACAAGACTACAAGCTTGTTGTTGGATTTTTGCATAGACTTGCTTGTAATTCTAGTGTTTCTAAAAAAAAAAGACACTTTACACACACTGTTGATTAGAGGTTTGGGATCAGCAAGTCCACAAAAGTTGCATTTATTTGATCAATACAGTAAAAACAGTAATATTGTGAAATATTATTTCAATTTGCAATAAGTCTTTTCTATTTGAATATATTTTTAAATGTAATTTATTTCTGTGATGCAAAGCTGAATTTGCAGCATCATTACTTCAGTCTTCAGTGTCACATGATCCTTCAGAAATTATTCTAATATGTTGATTTGCTGCTCAAGAAACATTTCTTATTATTATCAGTGTTGAAATAAGTTCTACTGCTTCATACTTTTATGGAAACCATTTGAAATCTTTCATCTTTTCTCTTTTATATTTATCCAACTAGGTCAGTGATAAATGAAGTATTTCCTGTTCATCCAGTTGCTCATTTTGCTCGAGTCATATGAGATAACGCAGCAGTTTTCCTTGGCTATTGCATCTTAATGTCTTGATTGAGTTGTGTGTGAGTGTGTATTTGGCAGCAGAAGCCCCGCGGCCTCTGTCTGACATTGAGTCTTGGCGCTGCTCGTTTGACTGAACGCCAGCAGCGGTCTGACTCAAACACACACTCACTGGCATCAGCGGCCATTTTGGATCTGTCAGCCATTCTGGCTCTTATGGGATTTCAGTTTCAGTTTCAAAATGTCATTTGGACAACTGGGTGGCTGACTAAACTTAAGTGTTTCAGTGTCTTTGTGCTCTCTAACTCAAATGATTAAAACAGTACAACAGTGCAACCAAAATCTATGTTGCGTTGTGCCTCACAAGTTTTTCGTCAAACTGACCTGTTTTGTTTTACTCATGTGCATCATTCAGTATGTTTAAGCAGCGCTGTCTATATGTATACAGCATATTAAAATCTCTACTGTTAACAGCAGGAATAATATCGTAGGTATGAAGAGAATTAATAATATATCACACTCACATTATACGATAATAAAGTCCTGGAGATATGAGCTAAAATGCTAATTCTGACTGTACACCATGTAATATTGCAGTGCAGTGCCGTGAATTACCATACTGCAATCAGACGACTGCAGAAACAGTCCCTTCTGTTCAGTCGTTCATCAGAAACGCACTGTCCTGATCCACTATCCATTACTGTGCCCGTCAAACGCTATCAGCATTTGCTTGATAAAAGGAGAGCTGTGAAGTGTCTAAGATGTTACCAAAAAAACGTATTGAATTTGAAAAAAATACCCAATTTTCAGATTATTTTACATTTATTCATTTAGAAGGCACTTTTATATAAAATAAAAGTATACTTATGACAAATGTTGCATCACTATCTGCACTAGAACAAAACAACCAGATATATAAGCTTACCGTTACATTGTTCCAGACTTTCTTTCAGCTCTGAAACACAAAAGGAGACTTTTTGAATAGCAGAAAACCATAAAAAACAAAAAGACACAAAAGACTATAAACGTAGTCCATCTCTAAGAGACCAAGCACATTTCAATGTTTGTATAAAGCAATTAAATAAACTTTTCATATTCTTCAAATATGGGTAAAACACATAATATTAGCAATTCACAACTCTTAACATTTTTAACAAGAAATGTATTTAACCTATTTACAAAGAAAGTATTTGCCACCTATTAATTGCAAATCTATTTATTTTTTATTTATTTATTTATTCTCTGTAAGTGTTGTTGGAAAAATCTTAAGTGCCCCTATTATGGATAATGAAAAGTTCATATTTTGGTGTTGGGAGTCCATGCATGCAAGGTCAAAAAACACTGTCACATTGTCTTATAATGTGCATTTACTTTTACTTTGTTTGCTCAATGACTCCCAAACGATTCGTTTAACGATTCATTTTTCCAAACCCCAACAAGTGGGCTGGCAATATGCTAATGTTTCATGTTTACGTCAACATGAAACAGCTTGGGATTTGTTTTAAAAATGACTCGTTTCAGTGATTCAGAGTCGACTCTTTCTTTTGAGAGAATAACTTTATACACGGTGCACTTTCAGATTTAAAACTTTGCAGGATGTTTTCATTCACTTTGAGTTGTGTTAAATCCATAATAGGGGCACTTTAAATGTCTTGAAATGTTGAACATTCATATATTTGAGACCATTTTTCTAAGCGTAGCAAAAATGAAACACTGGGACTCAAACTTTTTTCTATTGTTCTCACATAATCAAGTCTATTATTTTATCAAATTATACCGCAATGCAAATTTCGCCATAAAGAAATGTTTGTTTTTTTAGATCTAGTTGCTCTCTAAACAACTCTAACTAACTTTTTGGTAATCTCTTTAAAAGGTATATTATAGATTATCCAATATGCCGCATTCCAGTGCAGAGCTGTAAATTTCCATACTGCTGTCAGATGGCTAGAAATAGTGGTGTTCATCAGAAACACACCAACTCGATCCATCATCTTTTTTCTGGATTTCTGGCTCTTCCTCTCCATTAAACACACACACACACACACACACACACACACTCCCCACGACTCCTCTGGCAAGATCAAACTCTACTGTATGGCTCTCTCTCCGGGTCTCTGGGGCTTCGGCACACTGCAGAACTGTTTTGGTGACACGCAGAGAGGAAGAAAGACATAGAAAGAGAGAGACAGACAGAAAGAGGCAAACAGAGAGAGACGGACGCAGCGGGGGTCTGTCTTTACGCGAGACCCTCACCGTTCCGCTCAGCACCTCTCTGACACACGCTATCATCTTCTCCACTGAAGAGAAACCCCGCTGAGGTGCTGTCATCCGTCAAAGACGAGATCTCTGTCTCTCTCTGGCTGGGTGTGGAGCCAGTGGCCAATGTTTGATGCTTGCGGCCTTGGTGGCTGTTTTAGTGTCAGGTTAGTGAAAAACGGCACGAGTAATGCTGGATTTGATGGACAGATTTCATTGCTCACTTGTGGCTCTTTAAACTTTTCTCAGAAGCTTCTGCTAAAATTCAACTGCAGAAATGGGAATTTAGTCAAGTATGAAAAGAAAAAAAAAAACGGTAATTTACTCACCTTCCTGCTGAAAACATTGACCAGGGGCTCACATCCTAAAAATAAATACACACACACACATTGAAATAGGTCACATTAATATATTTTACACTATACTAAATAATCTGCAGTCACGTTTTATTGCAACAATTTGCTAACTTGAAAGTTAAAAATGTAAACAAAAATGTTCCACAAACATTTTAATGTGTCCTGATTTAATTTGAATATAAATATATTGTAGGCTAAAAATAGTGGACTAACATGCTGCTTTTAATATATAATCATCATCATATAGTATATATAAAATATGTACATTTTCTATATGCGGTTTGGTCTGATTCTCAAAAATGCTAGATTCACTTTTTGAGGCTACTTTACTGTAAATTTTAATAGAAAACGACTTTTTATGTTGGCAAATGTGGTTTGTAAAACATTTAGAAAACATTGCAAAATACAAATTACAAAATTACAAATATTGCACTATTCTTTTGTGTGTGTATGTGGTTTCTAGAACATTTTTAAAACACTACACCACAAAAATAAATAAAAAATAAAACAAATAAAAACAATAAATGTACTGTTTTCTTTGTGTCTTATAAAACATTTTTAAAACATTGCACTACGACATTAACTGCACTTCAAAATAAAAGAAAATAAATGAAAAAAAAAAGAAAAACGTACCGTTTTTGTGTGCTTTCTAAAACATTTTTAAAGCACTACTAAAGAAAATAGAAAAAAAATAGTATATAATAATATACTGTGTTTTGGGTTGTTTCTAAAATATATTTACAACATTGCACTCCAAAATTACTTATCAAATTACTACAACTACTGCTACCAATAATAATAAATTACAAAATGTTTTTTTTCGTGTCCAGTTTCAAAAATATTTTTAAAACAATGTAGTACAACATTACTTAACTAAATAAAATAAAATGATAATAAATAAAACAAAAAGACAAAACAATATACTATTTTTGTGCAGTTTTCTAAAACATTTTTTAAATATTGCAAATATTGCACAGCAACATAACACGATTACAAATATTGCACAGTTTTTTTTTTTTTTTTTGATAAGAGTGCATTTTTGTAACAGTGCACTGTGACATTACCAAAAAAAAAAAATGTAATGTAAAATGTTTCACACTTGGGCTTTCTTTCAAGCCAAAGTCTCCTCTTGTTCTCAATCTAAGAGCTAGGGCACTATCTAGGAGCTGCAATTGAGATATATAATAATAGTATTCCTGCAGGCCCTGGTCTCTGACGGCGTAAGTATTTTTAATCTCGAATTCTAAAAGTCTCAAATCACAATCCTGCCAAACGCTGTCAGAAAATACCGTCTGAAAACAAGAGACTGAATATGAATGAAACATCTACATCTTTCTTTCTGCAGGAAGCGTCACTGAATCTGCTTTGATGTTCACGCAGTGGAGAATCTCTCTCTGGAGATGCTGTGATGTGCACAGCAGAGAAATAATCTACCTTTTCTTCCTCTCTGTCTGTCTGTCTGTCTTGCTGCGGGTAGGCGAGTGCAGTTTCAGCAGCGCAGGGGTTCATGATGGTGGCGTGTTCAGTCGGATCTTTCAGATCCTGTACAGGAATGAGGAGGTGACCCTGGAGGACCGCATGAACTTCAGAGTGCACCTGCTGCTGGACGGGGAGAGGGTGAGTGTCCCGCTGCTCTGACAACAGAAGAGACAAACACATATGAAGCTAGCGGTTAAAGAAGCAAGATGCCAGCCAGAAGGTTATAGGTTCAAATCCCCTAGAAAGTATGAGTATGAATTGGAATAATTTTAACTTTTATACATAATTCAGTCAAAATCCTGTTTAATAAAAAGGTTCAGAGGTAAACTGCATAATATTATAGGGTTTTTATATTATAAGAGTCTATTATGCTTACCAATGCTACATTTATTTGATGAGAATTACTGTAAAAACAGTAGTATTGTGAAATACTATTACAATTTAAAATAACTGTTTTCTATTTGAATATATTTTAAAATGTCATTTATTCCTGTGATACCAAGTTGAATTTTCAGCATCATCATCACTGAAGTCTTCAGTGTCACATGATCCTTCAGAAATCATTCTAATATGCTGATTTGCTGCTCAGGAAACATTTGTTATCAATGTTGGAAACAATAGCTTAATATTTTGTTAGAAACAGCAATGCAATTTATTCAGGATTCTTATCATAATCAATGTTGAAAATAGTGGTGACTGTAAATAGTTTATGGAAACCGTGATACATTTTTCTTTGATTAATATAAAGCTGTTTTATTTGAAACAGAAATCTTTTATAAAAAATATATTTGATTTATACAGTATTTGATTTTATACTAATCTGTGATGTTACAGTATGTTGGAGGTGTACTAACTTTTTCCACACAAGAAAAGGGAATTTAGTTGTTTAAAAATGTACATTCCAAGGGCCATTTGTTATTGTCTTATCTATTTACAGAAACTGCATTCCATCAGTATGACCAATTATATCAGCCCGATGTCACGCCAATTTGTACATATTTTACGAGGTGGCTAATTCGTACGACCTCACTCGTACAAATTCATACGATTTTTACTAACTCGTACGTATTTTAGTTGCCAATTCGTATGAATTTGTACGAATGACCTACACCTAACCCCGCCCCTAAACCTACCCGTCACTGGGGTTTAGACAAATCGTACGAGTGAGGTCGAACGAATTCGCCACCTCATAAAATACGTACGAATTGCCGTGAGATAGCGTTGACTATATTGAAAAACAGCAACAAAAAGAGACCTTTCAGAGGGTGTACTTACTTTTTTGACAGCACTGTATTATATTCAAGTATTATGACCAATTGTGTCATTCCAGCTCATTTTAGATGCTATGAAATATGTGAAATGAGAGCGGCAGAGAGAGGTAGGGAATTGTGGGTGGGGAGAGTGTCTTATCAGATTTCTAAGGCCATCTTTCTTATTAACCTTGAAGCAGTTATCTGTAGCCACACTCCTCTCTGTCTCACTCTCTGTCTCTCCCCCTCAGATAAGATTTCTAAAAATAGCTTTCCATTTCCCCAGAGTGTGAGTTTAATCAATCTGTGTATCAATAATTGGAGCAGCCCTGTTTGTTTTCAAAGATCGGCGGAGTGCAGCATTTTCTCAGAACTGGGCGGAACCTTCTGTGTAAATCACATCAGGGTTCTTTTCTAGAGGAGATACGTGGGAACAGCAAATGCTAAAATCATGTTTTCATTTGAAACATCCTTATAGGGGAAAAAAAACATAACATATTAATTATGTGTGCACATGTGAGAGCACATAAGATTCATGTGGTTACTCGCACGTGATCACATAAAGATTCTACACAAGGGAAACAATGCTGTTATATGTGAGGCATGTGAAATAAATATTAAACATACATAATGTAAAAAAAGAAATATTACGCTATTAATTATAATATATAAATTAAATAATACTGCAATATAAGACATATTTAGTATTCAATTGAGTGTTTAAACATGTTATTTTACAATAAAATGTATTGTACTATTTTATTTTACAGGATATATACAGTGGTGGCCAAAATTATTAGAACGCTAGTATTTTCGCCAGCTAAAAATGGTTTTAAGTCAGTTAGTTCTATCTTTTGCTGTAGTGTGTCAGGAGGAAATTTCAGTTTACATTTCCAAACATTGATTTTGCCATTAATTGTAATAATCTGACAACAGCCAGTGCTCCACACAGAGATATGATCTGATCATCATCCAGTCTGTCTGGAATGACATGAAGAAACAAAACAAATCCAGAAGAACTGTGGCAACGTCTCCAAGATGCTTCAAGAAACCTACCTGCAAAGCTACAGTATTGTGGAAAGTTTTAGGCACTTGTGTAAAAATGCTGTAAAATGAGGATGCTGTCAAAAATAACGTCATAAATAAATTTTCTTTATCAATTAACTTCTAGTAGCTAAATTAAATCAACATTTGGTGTGAGCATCCTTTGTGTTTAAACCAGCTTTTGCCCTCGGTGCATTTTTCAGCAGGTTTTTCAGCTTTGCAGGTAGGTCTCTTGAAGCATCTTAGATATACAGTATATATATATTATAAATTAATATTGTAAGTTGTATCGTATGTCATTTTTTACTATTAATAATTATGAAAATGCAATTTAATTTTGATATATTTATCATTAGTTGTGTAAGGCATGTATAATTTAATTTAATTTAATTTAATTGCAACAATGGGCTTGTTGGCATGGTCACATACAAAGGCCAAGAATCATGTGGTTCTGTTTACTTACATGTGATCATAAAGATTCTGCACATGGGAAACATCATTAAACATTGTTACAACATGATGAATAACACCTTAGGACAGCTGTGCTAGTTTTTATAATTGTTTCCATAAACATTCACGAAACAACCAGCCATATAGGAGTCAAAATGCAGAGATCATAAAGATAGAATGTAATCACCCAAACACCCCGGCAACGACATAGCAACAGCTTTATGACAGACTGATATGAGTCTTCTTGCACTTTACTCTATCTTGCATTACATTTATGGATTATCTAAAGGATTCGACGAAAATATGAACACATGCTCTATTGATTGAACTGCAGGAATGCTGTAGAGAGATTGCTTTGTTTTTTGAAAGTTCTGCAGTTAGTTTTGATTGACAGGTGTGTTGATGTGTCTCTCAGGTGGAGGAAGCTGTGAGTGAGTTGGACGTCCAGCTCAAACTAGATCTGCACTTCACTGACAATGAACAGCAGTGAGTCTCTCACAGTTCTTTTTCCATACTTTTCTCCCTCTGCATCATCACTGCTTGTGTTCAGAATGATGTACTACCATGCTGTTTTTGCAGTATATGGTCAGAATACTCTGCAAAGTATGTCAATTTTCAGTATGCAGACCTACTTCTTTACCTAAGTTCTGCTTGTATATTAAACATTGAGTACTGTATATCACAATGCAATGCACTTGATCTTCCATGTACAGCGTGGCAAATGAAGAAACACAACAATGTTTAATGCTGCAGACCACATTACACTGAATTCAGAAGTTTGGGGTTGGTAAGAAACAAGGCTCTTATGCTCACCAAGGTTGCATTTATTTGATCAAAAATATTTAAAATAACTGTTTTCTATTTGAATATATCTTAAAATGTAATTAATTCCTGTGATGCAATGCTGGATTTTTCAACCCAAAAAAATATTTGGCCAAATTTGACACATCACATCCTAGTTGAATAAAATGATAAATTTCTTTAAAAAAAAATAAAAAATAAAATAAACAATCTTACTGACACCAAACTTGTAAACAGCAGTGTATATTATTCCCAGAATGAAATACTAGCCTTATCCATTCTGTAGAATATGCTATTTATTGCCCACAATTTGTTTAATAGTAATAACACGTTTGCTGTATATAAAAAATTATGCACTCAAACATTAAACATTATGCACTCAATCCAATATTGAATCATATCTTTATATTTGGAAGTCCGATGCAACAATGTTAATCCAATTTAGCAATTAACAATGCTTCCGGTTCATCCATCACAGGAAAAATGGAAGATCAAATCAAACGCATTGAATTGTGTATTCCACACAGCACACTCCATTCAGTACTTTCTCTATTCAATAGGTCATGTAGGTATACCAAACATCCAGATGAAAACAACTTGCTAAACATATAACATAATGAAGCTACATTTTAAAATACTTGCATATTTCACATACTATTTAAAAAAATAGTATGCAGTTAATAACACACTATGTACAACCATTCTTTATCTCCTTCCTGTCGTCTGTATGATCTCTCTGTCTGTCGGTATTTAAGGAGCTGCAGTAAGAGAGTGTGGTAGAGCACAGTGTGTGTATGTGTGTGTGTATTAATCAAGAACAGTAAGAAGAAAGGCACTGAAGGCCCTCAGCTTAAAATACTCACACAGAGAGAGAGAGAGAGAGAGAGCCCTGTTTCAAAGCAGCACAAATGAGAGCAATTACATGCTCCTCCTCTTACCTGCAGCAGAGCCCCGGAGCTCAGAGTGGCAGTGGCGGGTTGGCCCCTGTGGCCCCTGAGCTCTGCAGGGATGGCAGTGAGGCAAGCTCATTAACTACACTACCTGTCCATCTCTCTCTGTCCTCCTCATGTTCTCTCTCCTTCTCCTGTGTTTTCTTTATTCAGGTCTTTTATTCCTGCTCTTTTTCTTTGGCTGCCACATCTCAGCATAGTTTTTACTTTTGCAGACTTGAGACAGTCTTCATTGTTCACATGCATATGAACAAAATTAAACAAGGTCTAGTGTGACTGTGTCTCTCTCTATAACGTGTGATTTTGTCATGTGTTTGTGTGTTAGGCTGGCGGATCTCTCTTCAGTGCCTCTGATTAGCAGCAGGACGTTAGGCTTGCACTTCCATCCACACCAAGGCCTACACCATCACCTGCCCGTCATGTTTGACTATTTCCACCTGTCCGTCATCTCAGTCTCAATCCACGCCTCCCTGGTGGCACTGCACCAACCGCTGATCAGGTGACCACACAAACTCCACCCCACCAGTTCCGTTTTTGCATTACATTGCTTTATTATTTGTTGTTGTTTTTGTTTTGTTGCTTTGTAATTTAATTAGTGCTGTCAAATGATTAATCGCGATTAAACCGCATCCAAAATAAAAGTTTTTGTTTACATAATATAAGTGTGTGTACTGTTTATATTTATTATGTATATATAAATACAAACACATGCATGTATATATTTATATATACATATATATTAGAAAAATATGATATATTTGTATATTAAATATATTTATATATAATATAAATTATATAAATATACACATGTATATATTTTCAAAATATATACTGTATGAGTGTGCATTTATATATACATAATAAATATACACAGTACACAAATATATATTATGTAAACAAAAACTTTTATTTTGGATGCGATTAATCACGATTAATCGTTTGACCGCACTAAAAATTTTATTAATTTAATTTAAAAATAAATAATTTAAACAAAATAATACTTGCCTTACACAACTAATGATGATCAAAATGAAATTACATCAAATAATAATAATAATTATTATTATTGTTATTATTAGTAGTAGTATATTTAATGGTTAATAATAAATCATATTTTGTTTAATATTTAATATTAATTAATAAAATGAATAAATAATACATTCCATTTTCAGGTCGCATTCACACTTTATGTAACCCAATATGACTATACAGCAACAAGAAAGAATAAATAATAATAATAATAAAAACATTAAAGTATAGCATTTTAATTTAATTTTGATCATTTCATCATTCATTTTGTAAGGCAAGTATTATCTAGTTTTAATTTTTTCCAATTAAATTATATTTTTTTATTAAATTACATTTTTAAAAATTAAATTACATTTTTACAATTAAATTACAAATCAAATCAATGTGCTTATTAGCATGGTTGTATAAAATAGCTAGCTTTTCTAGCTGAATGTTGAATACCGTGTATTGTTTGTTGGATCTGTACCTCCTGTTCGTAGGAGGTGTTATCGGCAGGATGTGATCTATTTTCACTACTGTGGATCTGTTCTTTAAAAATGAGCTTTTAAAGTGCTAGATCTTACTCTGAACTCTCCTGAAAGCAAAGCTGTCAAATCCAAAGTGTGTGTGTTTGTCAGCTGTCATGTGTAATGGAGTTCAGAGAACAGAAGCCTAATTAGTGACAAATATTCTCAAGACTGACTTTAACAAACTAATCAGGCATTTGTGTGTCTTTGGGTTTTCCGTGAGGACCGGCAGACATTGTTTTCCGACAGATATGAAGTATAAATGATTTTGCGTGACTGGATAATGAAGAATCTTGTGAGCGGTTCACTTGATAACAGCAGCACACATTGATCACTCCACAGGTTCTTACAGTCTGTTGTTTGTATTTCTGTAGTTTCGCGCGCAGTGGAAAGGGGGCGTGGCTGGGTAAAGGCTCTCCAGAGAGCGAAGCTCCGCCCTCTGCGATGTCAGTGGAGAATCTGATGTTTGGGGCAGGATATTGCAAACCTGTGCCAACAGAGGTAAACACAAACATCTTGCCTAACTCATTCACTTTGCACATACACATAATGATAATGTGTTTAAATGACTGTACTGATCTCAACTGAACTATTAAATCCAACCCTGCTATCTGACATCTTACCTGACAGCATTGAAACTGGTCCATGGTGCTCTTCTGGGTTCTTAGATAGTTCAAGTCTCTTTCTGTATCTATCAGAAAAAGAAACCTGTTGCAGAGAATGGTCATTACTTTTTGATGAAACCTTAAGAAAAAAAAAAAACAGTGATGAAATTAAAGCTGCTTTGTTCTGAATAGCATAATTCGTATTACATGCAGTATGCATATTTTCAGTATGCATGAAAACCCAATGACTGATTATATTTGCCAAAATGCACGGCACACTATGAGATGCTTAACCTTCTTATTTATAATGTAATCCACAATATTTTAAGTGTAATATCTTTACTCTCTCTCTCTCTCTCTCTTTCTATATATATATATATATATATATATATATATATATATATATATATATATATATATATACACACACACACACACAATTGGACACTACATTAAACATACTGAGTTCATATGACAAATTTGCATCCTAATGGCTAAGTAATGCATTCAGTTTTAACGTGTTACTTTATTATTATTATTTAAAAAATACCAGGCAGTATGCAGTGCATGTAATGTGCAGTATTTATTCAGAACACAGTCATGGAATATTTCCAAATAATACCTGCAGACACTTAACCAGAGCAATTTAGAGTTAAACGGCATAGATAATTTGACCTTTCTGGCTATTTGCTGAGGACAAAGTAGCCCTCTTTTTTTTTCTGACTGGATGAACTGAGAGGTTTCTCTTGCCTGTGGAGATTTCCATTTAGGCAGGAAATCGTAACGAGGCCTCTCGTCTTCGTATGGGTCCAACGTTTACACCCCCCCTGCAGGGCACTTTATTAAGTACAGTGTTCCGCTGGAGGGAGGTAGCGTTTGATCATCGTAACGAGCCCAGCTTTAACAGCCTCAAACATCTCTCCCTCTCTCTCTGCTTTCTGTAAGCGCTTCTCAGCACTTTTACTTTACAATGAAGGACATAATGTGATGCTTTTCACTCAGGGACAAAAGATAAGTTGTTCAAGCTTATTAAGTGATGGGTTAATGTTTTTGTCTTCTGTAAAAGCAACTTATAGTTAACCCAAAATGTATCTGGACGCTTAAAGAAACAGTTCACCTAAAAATTAGTAATTTACTCACCTTTATGCCATTCCAAACCCCTATGGATTTCTTTCATCCGTAGAACAGAAAGGAGAAATTACTTGATATTTATGATACTTCTACAGTTATGAAAAAACAGCATACAAATATCAAGTCATATATATTACAAGACATCTGAATCATGCAACAGCTTTCTGTGAGAACTAAAACTTAGTTCAGTGAACATCAGCTTAAAAGTAGATTTAGATTGCTATTCACTCATTCTCGCTGTTTACTGCTGCAACTGAATCACTGGGTTGAACCAGATCAAACTGATTCCTAATCAAATCATTCAGACTGGTTTTGTGAATCAGATTCACTGAAAAGATTCAACTCATAAGAGCAATTGTTCACTACTTTTTTTATCAAACTATTCTATAGCTCCTGAAGACTTAAGACAATATATAGTGTACAGACTTGCATGAATGTATTTACACGCATACTGACCGCAAACAGATGACACTATCCCACAATGCAAGTTGGCACGTTTACTCTGCCATGCTTACATTCAATTTGGCTCTGTGAACTCAATCTATGGCCTTTGTTGCATGTATGTGAGTGTAATATTGACCCCAGTTTTCACATGTACTAAAATGTGAGAAATGTCAACAGAAAGCACAGAGCAGATGTTTGTGTGTGCACGAGAGAGAGACTGAATTCAGAACGCATCTGTTTGAGTCAAAGGGACATAACTGAATGTAGATTACAAAGCTTCACGCATATAATTACAGCGTTCAGCACTCTCTTTACACTCAAACATACACACATTACACAGTACACACAAGTATGCAGTAAAGACATATTAGAGGCCCAGCGGACTCACAATCAGCCCTGCATCAGAATTTTATGAGCCTTTGCTCCAAACATTAAAAGCATCACCTGCGTTTTCTGTAAACTATACAACTGTACATTTAAAAATACTTGTATTTAGTGTTTTGGATTCATAGAAGCCTGTCTCCACAAGTGTGAAAAGGTAACAAGGTAATAGACTTTTGACATTTTATTTTATGACACTTTATTTTATTTTTGACATTATTTTATAGTGACACCTAGTGACTCTATAGTTAATCTTTTTTTTTTTTTTTTGGAGAAATACTACTCATTTCATCAAGGACAAAGTGATCAAAAGTGACAGTACAAAATATTTGCAGTTTCAAAAGAATTTCCATTTCAAATAAATGCTGTTCTTTTGAACTTTCTGTTCATCAAAGGAAAAAAAATTATCACGGTATCCATAAAAATATTGAGACGTGCTACTGTTTTTAAAACTGATAATAATCATAAATGTTTCTTGAGCAGCAAATCAGCATATTAGAATGATTTCTGAAGGATCATGTGACACTGAAGACTGGAGTAATGATGCTGAAAATACAACTTTACATCACAGGAATAAATTATATTTTCAAATAGAAACGGTTTTTAAATTGTAATACTATTTCACAGTATTACTGTTTTTACTTTATTCTGATAAAAAATATATATATATACTTCTATCAAAAACAAATATTACCAACCACAAACCTTAGAATGGTAATGTAGTCTTATTATTCTAACTTCAATTTTTTTTTTTACCCAGAAGTGTGAAAATTGCTAAAAATGCTATAAATGAAATGAATAGAGAGGGTCTTTCCTCTCTGTAGAGCTGTATATGTGTGCACTTCCTGTCGACAGGACATCTCTGTGTCGTTCTCCATAGGAGCGCCACGTATACACACTTCTCCTATTTTACTGCTGGGAAACTGACTGCGTTTAAAGTTTTACCCTGCGTTTGATCTTCATCTAATTATTGAGCTTCAGGCTCAGCCAAACACAAACATACAGCTGCTGCTCATAACAACCACATCACACAAATATGATATTCTTTTTTTCTCTTTTTGTCATGAGAAACCTGTCTTTTTAGCTCTTAAAAAAAAGAGAACAACGGCTGTGTGACCAAACCTTTGGGTAAACCTTTGTTCAATGTTTATCTACCTGGTTATGCGTGTGCAGGAATAACAGGGAGGAAGTGTGACATGCAGTAAAATCTGACCTCGACTCATATGTCCTGTGTGAATGTGTGTTTGTTTGCAGGGCAGTTTTTACGTGGCGTCGGAGAACTGTCCGCAGAGAGCTTACACGTGGCACCGGCGCATCTGTAAACTGTTGCTGGCGGCTCACAGAGCTCTGCGCTCCTATTACACGGCGCTAATGAAGGAGATCCCTCTACTGCAACACATAGAAATGGGTATAATCACAAACTCTTATGCAACTCACTCACTTCAAATGTGTGTGGATTTCTCGAAGATGGTTCCCTGTCATGATTACTTACTCACCCTCAATGTCCTTCAGCACCCATAAGGTTTTCTTTCTTCTGTAGGACACAAAAAGCACAGAGTGATCAGTAATTGTCAAGCTCAAAAAAAGTCAGCATCAGCATCATAAACATGATTAGACATGTTAGGGTTTAGGTACTTAGACATACTTTATACTGTGTGGTAATGAATGATCACCATGTTCATTTACCACGGTATTTACATAGTACACAAAGGGACAGGGAAGTACTGTGTGGCCAAGTATGGTGACCTATACTCGGAATTTGTGCTCTGCATTTAACCCATCCACACACAGTAGTGAACACACACCCGGAGCAGTGGGCAGCCAATGCTGCGGTGCCCAGGGAGCAGTTGGGGGTCCGGTGCCTTGCTCAAGGGTCTCACCTCAGTCCTGGTATTGAGGGTGAAGAGAGCGTTGGTTATTCACTCCCCCCCCACCTACAATTCCTGCCGGACCTGAGACTCGAACCCACGACCTTCGGGTTACAACTCTATCCATTAGGCCACGACTGATGTAAAAACATAGGATTACCATGATTATTATTTTTTTTTTTTGTCTGTGACTAACTCTTTCCTTATGTTCTCGTTTCTAGAGGACCTCCCCCTTGAAGAGACATTAAACCAGCTCACCATTGAACTGCAGGTTTGTGAAACACTTGACTAATCAAATTCCTGTAAAAACATACAATTAATATGATATAGGTTAAGCGCCAAGTATTGTTCTGTGACTACTGACAGTTTTAATTCTCTCTCCCTGTAGTTGCAGGGTGGTCATGAGAAGGTAGCAGAACAGATCAGTAAAGATCTGACGCAGCTCTGTGCTCAGCTGTCTGCTCTTTGGACACAGTTTTTGGAAGCCACGGTTCCTAATCCATATATCCGCTCATATCTGGCCCAGGAGCACCACACACTCAGGGTGAGTGTGTTTCTTGTTCAGTGTCATGTTTCATTTAGAAATATGCCACATTAGAAGTTTAAACTTCTTTGAACAATTTTAACACCAATAGGTTTTCTTTTCCAGCCTTAAGTTATGAGAACTTACTATTACTAGGTGCTGAACCCCATTTGTACCCCCAGGTGCCAATTCCCCAATTGTAAATCGCTTTGGATAAAAGCGTCTGCCAAATGACTAAATGTAAATGTAAACCTGAATGACAGCTTGACAAATAAACATGACAGCTTATTTTTGCTTTATGAAATATACAAACTCAAATATAACAGCTCATTTAATAATCCTAGCAACAAAATGACATGATTCCCTGATTACCAAAAGGAGAATTAGTTTCTAGTCAGACTAACTTAAAGTATTGTTCGATAAAGCCGGAATAAACTGCTTCTCATAAACATCCTGAATTTCCCAGCATCCCTCACAACTCTGCGTTCTGTTGAGCGATGCATTAGATGTAGAAACCTCATTTCTTTTGATACATACAGTAATTTCACCCACAGGACAGCTCAGCTTTTAATTACAGAACTCTGAGTTATTATAATGATGAAAAAGATGAAGAGATGAATCCAATTTATATGAGGTACCTTTATAAAATCGCTGTGGCTGATCTTAAAAAAATAAATATAAAATGCAAGATTGTAATGCATTCAAAATGTGTCTGCAAGACAAATGCAGAGAGAAAAGCTGAAATGATTCAAATGCAACATGAATGAAATATGACCCAGAATGATCTACAGTGGCTATGCTTGCTTTATAGAAATTATTTTGAAATAGGTGATTCTTCAACAGGGGAACTTTTTTTTGACAATTTCAAATTTTACAAAATAAATGTTTGTTAAAAAAAGATTGTTATGAGACTGTTAAAACAGTATCTTTTTTTTAATTTAATAAGAAAGAAAGAATACTCAATTAATAAAACAACAAATAATGTGTCATTGTGATTTACAGCTGTTGTCTATGATATAAGTACATACTGAATGTGTGTGTTTGTGCAGGTCAGGAGATTTTCTGAAGCATATTTCTTCACTGAACATCCCAAAGAGTCCTCACTCACATTTCAGGAGGAGCTGTGAGTTTTTATTTATTTATTATTTTTTTAGTATAGCCTCTGTCTTTCTCTTTTAGACACATACACACTATACCTAGCTATGCAAATGGAGAAATAACCACAAAAATAATTTCATTAAAGCTACTGTAATTAAAACTACTCATAACCCTTAAAAAAACTGCTGTGTATCTCTGATGACAGTATCAATAGACATGCACAGATGGCCACAGAGATGCGCAGCTCTGATTACCTGCTCCAAATGCCTCCACTTCCTGTGGAATGCCTGGACATCGATGGAGACTGGAGCAGCCTGCCAATCATCTTTGAGGACAGATACGTGGACACACCCTGTTTAGGTGACAGCCAATAGAAACCCAGTTTAAAAGAGAGCTTAAAAGAAAGAATTTTGTTCATTCTTTCAAATGAACAAAAATCTTTTGTTCATTTGAAAGATGAACAAAAGAATGAGCATCTGTACAAACAAACAAATGAACATACAAATCAATAGGCTTTTAAACAAACAAATCACTGAAAGAAAGAGCAAACTTACAAATGAACAAAAGATTAAATTAACAAACAAATGTTTTAGAAACAAGAACTACTGAATCAGTGAACTGCATAATGAACTGTATATGTATGAAAGTAAAAGTGACGTGACGTGGCCAACTATGGTTGCCCATACTCGGAATTTGTGCTCTGCATTTAACCCATCCAAAGTGCACACACACAGCAGTAAACACACACACGGAACAGTGGGCTGCGGCGCCTGGGGAACACTTATTTTGCTCAATGAGTTATTTTTGCCTTGCTCAAGGGCACCTCAGTCCTGGTATTGAGGGTGGAGAGAGCGCTGGTTATCCACTCCCCCCATCTACAATTCCTGCCGGACCTGAGACTCGAACTCGCAATCTTTAGGTTACGAGTCCGACTCTCTAACCATTAGGCCACAACTTCCCCTATGTATGAATTAATGTGTAAATCATTGTACAAATGAATGAATGAATGAACAAAATAATTAAACGCCAAACTAAAGAGGGATTGAAAAAAGAGGTTTTAAACAGACAAATCACTGAAAGAATGAACAAATTTATGAATGATCAAAATAAACTAAAAAATTTGAACTAAAAACCACTAAATCAGTGAACTGCATTATGAATGAGCGAAAAAATATGAACTGATTTATAAATGAATAAACGAATGAGATCTGAAGAACTAACAGAACTAAAGAATGAACATATGGACTGAATAAAATAAACAGACAAACAAATAAATTAATCATCGAAATAATGGACGTATGAACAAAGACAAATGTAATATACTAAGAAATCAATAAGAAACAAAAGTAAATGAACAAACTAATGAACCAAGAAATTAATGAATGTATGAACAAGAATGAAAATGTGATTTAAAGAATTTAAAACCAAATTAATTATTAAGGGTCAAATTTCAATAATCAAAAACAAAAATCAAATTAATCAACAAAAGATACTTTTAAAAGTTTTTTTTTAATAAACAAACTAACACAACTGAGCACTTTTCTCTTTCTCTTGTTCTAGACTACAACCTCCATGTGCAAAATCAAAGAGTCTTAAACTCTCAGCCATGTCCTGAGCCAACAAGGATGGAAGACCAAACCATCAGTCCGGTTGAGGAATCACAGGACACCAATTCACCAGCAACAACCCCCGAGGAACCTCCCTGTGAAGATCACATGGACTTGCCCACATACATGGCCCTGATTGGCCAGCAGGAGCACTCCATCACTGACTATAAAGAGACCAGAGCTCAAGCAGAGACTCTGATTGGCCATGTGGGTGAGACCGATATTGATAGAAGCGAATGTATCACGACCTCAGATTCAAGAATTGATTCTGTTCATAAGATCACATGCCAATATGAAACTGAGGAAGGATTCGATGTTGACTGTAGGTCTGTAAACTGTGATCAAGCAATAGATACAGGTAACCAGGAGACAACTAGTTGCCAAAAAGAAGCAGTTGACTTTGTTGAATCCGATCACGCAGGTCTAAAACAAACAAATATTACTGATTTTAGTAGCGGACAATCGTTGATGCTTGTTCCGACGGATGCTGCAGAACTTCCCGACCTCACCAGCCTTGACAGCTTTGAGTTCCTGCCCACTCATAACCATGAAAACCATCTTGAAACACCAGGCAATACTGGGAGTCTTGGCAGCGACAAGCCACAGTCGGCATTAGATAGCAGATACATTGAAGCACCAGCAAAGGATTATGGGAGCAAGGATACAACACCAGCTAATCTACTAAACACCAACTCAATGGGAACTGACACTTTAGCCACGTCTCCTTCTCGTAATGTTCTACAACAGAACCGTCGCATGTCCGAAACCCCACCCAAAGGTGTATTCTTGGGTGGGGCTAAGCTAATGAACCGCTCCTCCTCCTTGATCTCGGACTCTGGTATTGAGAGCGAGCCAAGCTCTGTGGCCTGGACCCTAGAGGGTCGAGGAGTTGTCGCAGGGGGTCGAGACGTCTTGCAAAACTTGGCGCGACGTCAGCCAGGGCATCAGAGCTCTTTGGAGGGCCTACAGACAGAAAGTCATGGCAGCCTGCCCAGTGCCACACAGGCCTCTTTGACTTCCATAAGCTCCCTGCCGTATGAAGAGGAGGAGGAGAGACAGCTCAATACTTTGACCAAATCCGCCTCAGCGCCACAGATCAGCAGCCCTGACGACACAGAGGAGGATAGTGAAACACCCAGTCAGGAAAAGAGGAATGTTTGTGTGGCCAATCAGCTGAGTCTGAGTGATAAAGCAGCCAATGATTTGAAGTGGAATGTTAAAGGCATTACTACAGAAGACAGAGAGGAAACAACCAATCAGAGCTATGATTGTGTGGCCAATCAGCTGAGGCAGAGTGAGGAAGCAGCCAAAGAGGTGAAGCTGAATCTTCAAGATGTTACTAGAGAACACAGAAAAGAAACAAGCAAACAGGAGAAGAGGAATGTGTGTGCGGCCAATCAGTTGAGTCAGAGTGAGGAAGAAACCAATGAGGTGAAGCAGAATCTTCAAGGCCTTACTAGGACAGAGGACAGAAACGAAAAAAACAATCAGGAGATCGACAAGGATGAGTTGTCCAATCAGGAAACAGTAAATCTTAATTTTGCCAATCCAGAAATGTTACTATACCAGCAATTTGTTATGCATAATGGTGTTGAAAACGCCACAGTGGAGGAAATGGCTGAAAACTCACAGGAATGTCAAACAAATGTATTACTTGAAGAGTATTCTGGTCTAATGAATGACAACACAGAGGTTTGTAGATGTGAAAATGAATACTGCGAACACAAGGGGGTGCTAGAATCAAAAACATATCAAAAGGACCCCGACGACATCAGTGTCTGTCACATTCAAATGAATGAACTTGAGGAAGTTAGTAAGGAGAAACTTCCAGATTCACCAACCAGTGACAAAAGTAGTCACGAAATTGCGGCCGTTGAGAAAGAAAGGTCCGTTGATCTCATTAAACTACCAGCCAATGAGAGAGAGCAGCAGGCACTAGATGGGCAGAGCAGAGCCAGTAAAGTGCCAAGTACAGGTCTGGCATTCATGAATAAAAAGGTGGTGGAGGTTGTCAACTTGTCGGTGTCGTGCGCGCCCACGTGTCTGCCTTTCTCGTCTGTACTACGTGATTCACCATCAGTTAGCGGAATCTCCACGCGCCAGGCCACCTCCCCTATTACCCATCAACCCCTGGGCTCCTTTGGAATAATCTCCTCTAACACTTTCATCGGTGCTGATCAGGAAATCAACGAGAGAATGATTAAGTAAGTTTTTCTGTGATTTCAACCAAGTTCCATGCTCAAAGTTAAATTAGTAAAAAACAAACAAACAAAGATGATCTGCCAGTGTTCAGCAAAATTAAAACTTGAATTTCAAACTCTGTGTTTCAGATATAATTTTTCTTTTTTTGGGGGGGTCACTAATAGCAAACAAAATTTCTATTTTAAATGTATATTTACTCACTAGTCATAAAGAGATATACTGGTACAGGCCGAATGCGAAACACTAGGCTATGCATTGTTCACTGTGTCATTAAAAGTTTTTTATTGATGTCTTAAAGCTTCTATAAGGCAAAGGAAGCCTTGCTGAGGGAGCTGGTGTTCAGAGGCACTCTCTACAGTGACCTGCCTTACCTCGCCTCCGATCATCCATACTTCCCTCCCGAGGAAGACGACACTGAGTTTGAGGATGGGATACACCTCGTGGTGTGTGTCCATGGACTTGATGGTAAACATGCCAATCTCGAAGAGATTTAGATTCATAAAAGTGTGTAAGATAAAAAATAATAGCTGCATCTTTAGTAAATGGATTTTTGTGTTTGTTATTACTAGGTAACAGTGCAGATCTGCGGTTGGTTAAAACGTTTATAGAGCTCGGGCTGCCTGGATCTAGACTGGACTTCCTCATGTCAGAACGCAACCAGGTAGAACATCCAACCAATCAGCACACATGTTGCACTGCTTTCAGCCAGTCAGAGCACTCAGGACATAATGACATAGAATCAATGACAAGTCAGGGGTAAGATAAAAATATATATATAATCAGAAACCTTTCATGGTTTAAAAAAAGCAAACACACAAACAAGGGATTCCTGATTGAATGGAGAGAATATAATGCAATCAAATATTCGTTCTGCTCATATTGACTCTATTTCATTATTTATAAACTTATTTTAACATGCCAACACAACAACAAGCAACCCTTGTGACCAGTTAACAGCATAGCTGCGCACAACAACCAATCAGAAAGCTACAATTTCCCTCAACAACCAATCACAACTTTCATATGGTTCCCAGTACAAGTTTGATCAGCTTTCTGTTTCTGTTCTCATCTTCTGTCTGCAGACGGACACATTTGCAGATTTTGACACCATGACTGACAGACTTCTGGATGAGATAATACAGCACATCCAGCTGTATAACCTCACCATCCACTGGATCAGGTTTATACACATTACCTTAACCTTTATTAATCAATTCTGGACTTTACTTCATTTAACAGCAGCAAAACTCACCGTCATATTGACATTATATCAGTGCGGCCAAACCACAGTTAATCTCAGCACTGCTTTAGAGCTCAAACTACAGGTCTGAACAGTGTGTAGACATTCAAATTTCATGCCTTTTGATCCAGATGATATAGTTACGACATTGACTAGCAAGGTCTAACTAGTCCATGTTAACCACCATGTTAACACTGATGCAATATGATTTATTAAAACAATGTGATCCCACACACTGTACACAAAAATACATATGACAGACTAGAGCGCGCCCTTGTGGTTGGAAAATAGATACATCTGCCACAACCACTTCAGAGTAGTTAATCATATTATATAAGCCTCATTAGTTTTGTCTTTACATCTGGATATTCAGTTAACACATTTATGAACTTCAGCTTGTTACAAAATAGTATGTTGTAGACAAGGTTTGCATTCAAAATGTATCGTCCAGATATAAAGTATAGCATGAAGTATAAAGCTTCACATTAAAGATATGTTTTAGAGTGAGTAATAAATAGCTGAAGTGTGATGGCTCCACTGAGCCCACTAGAATTGCATATGTTATACTTATTATTACCACAAGATGGTAATAAAAGTAAAAGAAAGGTAGTGTTTGGCATTCAGAAGAAATTAAATCTAAAGACATTCATACAACACACTGGAAAATTTAGCAATGTGTCTCCTAGTTCATATAAAGCTTTTTAATCATAATTTTAAAGTCACGGTAATTATTACTTTTTTAATATATTTCGCAGTCTTTGTTTCTCTCTGAAGTCTCTAGAGTTTCACGTCTTCTCAAAATCAAATGTTTAAAAGTTTCAAAATGATCATGACAGACTTAATTTAAACTGTAGTTCCTAAGTAAAATGTAAGAATAACTTGCAATGAATAGAGACCCCAAAAAGTTACTCAAAATGTTTGCCTTTTTTTCCCAGTTTCATCGGACACTCTTTGGGGAACGTCATCATCCGCTCTGTGCTGACCCGACCCAGATTCCGCTGTTACCTCTGTAAACTCCACACCTTCCTGTCCCTGTCTGGACCCCACCTGGGAACACTGTATAATAACAGCACGCTGGTCAGCACAGGTACACACACCAATACAGACATACACTGTTCAAAAGTTTGGGGTCAGTCTGGTTTTATTTGAAGAAAGTAATTCTTGTATTTAGCAAGGATGCTTTACATTGATCAAAACTGATTGGCAGTAAAGACATTTATAATGTTACAAAAGATTAAATAAATGATGTTCTTTGGAAATTTATATTCATCAAAGAATCTTGAACAAAAAAAGGGTTTTAACATTGATAATATAAGAAATGTGTCTTGGGCAGGAAATCAGCAGATATTAGAATGATTTCTGAAGGATCATGTGACACTGAAGACTGGAGCAATGATGCTAAAAAAATCAGCTTTGCATTACTGAAATAAATTATATTTTAAAAACATACTCAAATAGAAAATGGTTATTTTAAATTATAATAATATTACTGTTTTTACCATATTTTGGCTTAAATAAATTCAGCTTTGGTGAGCACAAGAGACTTCTTTCCAAGCAATACAAAATCTTACTGACCCCAAACATTTGAACAGTAGTGTATATGAAGCTGGTGTAGAGTTGATCAGGGAGTCTGCCATTATTTCCCCCAACTTCATCTCATTCTAAACCCATATGACCTTCTATCCTTGTTCTTCAGGTCTGTGGCTAATGCAAAAACTGAAGAAGTCTGGTTCCCTACTGCAGCTTACGTTCAAAGACCACACTGACCCGCGACAGACCTTCCTCTATATGCTCAGCAAGAAACCAGGTAGAGATTCACTGAAAAATAAGCAAGAATGAACACAAACACACACACACACGCACACACACACACACACACACATACCCATGTTTTCTTTCTATCTTTGTCCAGGTCTGCAGTTCTTCAGGAACGTGGTCTTGGTGGCCTCTCCACAGGACAGATACGTGCCCTTCCACTCGGCCCGCATTGAGATGTGTCGGACGGCGCTTAAAGACAGAACCACAGGTGTGTTAACTTCCTGTCCCAACCCAGAACTTACTAGAACACTTTAGCAAGCACATAGCATCACCCTAACAACCAGCTGGAACGCTCTAGAATCAATCGCTTCAACTGCTCCTTAGTTTTAATATTTAAAATACAAATAAACCTTAGATTTTTTCTGCACGCATATTCCATTAGCAGAAAATCGCTCTGCCAGCAATGTGAATGAAATGAAAGGAAACTGATATGAAGTTAAAAAGAGAGCGAGCGGGGAAAAAAAGCGTTCTTCATTTTATGAGACTGTCACCTCTGAGAGTGGCATGCGGCTCTTTGACAGGTATTTTTCTCTCGGTTTGATAGACAGATTAGAGAATTCTGGCTCTCTGTGAGTGTCAGTGTGACAGACAGAGCTAAGGATACTCACTCTGAGCAGTCTCACACACACACACACCAAGACTATGATCACATAGAACAATGAAGGATGCCTTGAAATAGAGACTTTGTTGGGATATGAGTATTCAGACTGTCGGTGTCAATGCACAGCTAGCTGCAGACGGCAAAAAATGGCAAGAGCTTTCTCAACATGGCAAGGTCTAATCAGATTGGTAGGCTTTCCGAGAGTCTGCGAGCACAGGTTTTTATCAATCCCCTTGGAGATGAAGTCATGTTTGTGAGTTCTCAGGCTCTTCTGGGATAGAACTAGACTTGCAGGGTTTGCAAGGTTCATGCAACGAATCTTTAAAAAATATGTAAGATGCCCTTGCATGCTGTTGATTAATTTAAAAAACAAGCAAAAATCTGCAATGCATTTACAATGCAAGTCAAAGGGGCAAGGCATTGTGCCTGGATAAATGTTACATACAGTTAAATAAATATAGACATACTAATTCACTTATCAACCTGGTCTGTGGTAAGCTAGTATCCAATCTGTTTTTATACAGACTTTCTTAAAAAAAAAAAAAAAAACAGACTTTCTTAAAAAAAAAAAAAAAAAACAGTTTTAGTAAATGCACAAAGGATGCATTTAATGATAAAGAATTCAAAAACAGTAATATTGTTAAATATTATTACAATATTATTAATGAAACAGCTGTTTTCTATTTAAATATGTTCTAAAATGTAATTTATTTCTGTGATAGCAAATCTGAATTTTTATATTGTCACACGATCCTTCAGAAATAACTCTAATATGCTTAATAATTTTTTTTTACTATTGTCAGTGGTAAACATTTTTCAAGATATATATTAATAAAATATAATTGAATTTTAATATTTAAACAATTTTAATATCTTATTTTTGTTTATTTTATAAAGTACATTTTATTTTAATATTTTTGTTATACATATCTTTAGGAATTATTTTATTCAAATATTTTCATTTTTATGTTAATATTTAATTTTATGATACATTTTTTCCTGAATATTTGATTAATAAAAAGTTCAAAAACAGCATTTATATGAAATAAAAATATTTTACTGACCCCACAGTTTTAAACAGTAACTAAGTAACTACCTACCTAACTAACTATTTATATGTCGAATGATAAATTGCGATTATTCACATCCAAAAGAATGTTTTTCTTTGCATAATATATGTGTGTGTTCTGTGTATATGTATTATGTATATATAAATACACACACATACAGTATATATTTTGAAAATATTTACAAGTATTTACATGTCTATATTTATATTCATATAATTGATATTATAAAAAAGTATATTAATATATAAAATAAATTTTTTCTGAAATATATACATGCATGTGTGTGTATTTATATATACACATAATAAATATACATATTACACATACATATATTATGTAAACAAAAACTTACTTTGGATGCGATTAATCGCGATTAATCGTTTGACAGCACTAAATTATTTATTTATATTTTAATAATATGTATGTATATTTACTTAGATAAACGTTTTCATTTTTGGAAAAAAAAAAAAAAAGTTAATAAAAGCATCCGCAAAACATCTACTATAATATATTTTTGGTATTAATGTTAAATATTATACAAAATTTTGCACTTGTATGCAATGTGTGTGATAAATATATTTGCTTTTTAACAGGTCCAGTATATGCAGAGATGATCAATAACTTACTCCAGCCATTGCTGAGTGCTCCAAACTGTCGTTTGATCAGACAGAACGTGTTCCACGCGTTACCGAACACGGCCAACACGCTGATCGGACGTGCGGCTCACATCGCGGTGCTCGACTCCGAACTCTTCCTGGAGAAGTTCCTTCTGGTGGCCGGGCTCAACTACTTCAAATAGACATCATGCCTTGAGTTGGGTGGCAGAGCCAATCAGATTACACGTAACGTCAGCCAATCACATTTCATTTCAGAGTCAAAGAGCTCTGGAATTTTTTTTCAATAAGTTGAGTCTTTGGACGCAAAGAAAAAACAGAAATTGAAGATTCATACGGTGAATCTGAACACATATATGTAAAATCTGTACAGAAAGAACATTGTATACTAAGCTAATAGAGGAAACTAACATCTGGAGGCCTACACAAGCCTTAACAAAGCTTTATGGCGTAGTAACTTAACGTTGAATAATCCTAGCTGGAAAATTTATCTTTTGAATGTAAATTCGGAGTGTAGCTGGTGTTGTAAAAACAGCCTTGGTTCTTTATTCCCTCCAGTCACCGAACATATATTTGCTGCGCCGTTCGTAACTTGAAGAGGTCGATATCACTGGACTTTATACTTGAAGAGTAAATTGGGTCACTGGCGTTTGTCTTTCGCGCTACGAGAACGCTTCCGTGTTTTCATGTTTCTTTTTACTGAGTCTTTTATAGTTTGTGTGTTTCGACTGTGTTATGTTGTGAAGTGAGTCTCACTGTGAAATAAGCCAAATCCATTGTGTTTTCTGTATTGTGATGGAATACATTGTCTGTTTTCCCCGTAAACATGTTCATTAGATGCGCAGAGAACATGATCTGAATGTGTTTACCATTCCAGCCTTAACTATCACAAAGTGAGTGTTTCTGAACATCTCCAATTCTATCGTTTCAACGTTATGTTCATTCATTTTTAATGGTTAGTTCACTTATATGAACATTCTGTCATCATTTACTCACACTGTAAAAAAGATAATAATTCTTTTAACTTAAAATAATTTGTTACCCCCGCTGACTTATAATTTTTAGTTTAGTCAACTAAAATATTCCAGTTATCCCTTAAATTAAATTTGAGTAACTTAAAATTTCAAGTTTACTAAACTAAAAATTTTAATTCAGCGGGGGTAACAAATTATTTTAAGTTGAAACCACTTAAGGAACAATATCTTTTTTTTTTCAGTGCACCCTTCATGTTGTTCCAAACCTGTGTTCTTCTTTCTTCCATGGTACACAAAGTAGTGTAGTGTCCATAAATGACAATATAGCCCTATAGAAACATGATAAAAACAGTCATTATAAGCTGATTTTAAAATGGTACACAAGTTATTTTCAAAAGAATTTGCAGCTGTTTATATGGCTGCCATTCAGGATGACTACATATTCACGACCAGATAGGATCAAATAAATGGGACAGAGGTTTTGCCATCACACTTACTAGAAAATATACTTCCTTATGCTGATCTTTTGTAAAATACTCTTAAGAGAACACGTTCATACTCTACACTCTAAACAATGCTGGGTAAAATATGGACGAACCCAGCGATTGGGTTGTTTAGACCCAGGGGTTGGGTTACTGCCCAGAAGGTTGGGTTAAACATTTAACCCAACTGTTGGTTGAAAACAACCCAGCATGTGTTCTGTCCAATATTTACCCAGCATTGGGTTGTATTTATCCCAGCATTTTTTTTTTTGAGTGTACTTACTATGTTTGCAGGGCAGCACAGCACGATACTTGAATTGCAACTGGTCTTCTTTCTTGCATATTGAAATGTGGTAGTTTCTTTTCTTCATTTCTTACATGAATCTGAATATCTATAGCCGTCTTTACCAAGATTCAAGATTTTTATTTGTCACATACACAATTATACAGGGTATAACCAGCAGTGAAATGTAAGTCAGGTCCGCTCCAAGGACAGTGCAATTATATAGTATACAAATATTAAGAAAAAGAAAAGTAGAAAAAATAAAAGAATAAAATAAAATAAAAGATAAAAAATATTAATATAAATGTGCAGGTCAGTATGTTGTTGACTTAAATAGTAATATAAGAGGAATGTGCAAAAAAGTTGTACAGGGTATTTAAATAGCAGCAATATGAGGTAGAGAAAAATTATGAATAGCTTATTGATATATTGATATTAACATGGAGTCATGTGATGTTATGACACAGAGTTAGAGTTTAGGAGCCTGATGGCCTGGGGGAAGAAGCTCCTCCTAAGTCTCTCAGTTTTTGCCATCAGAGTACGGAAGCACTTACCAGATGGAAGCAAAGTGAATAGACTGTTACCAGGGTGATTAGAGTCCTTGAAGATTTTAACAGCTCTATTTTTGCAGCGTTTGAGGTAGATGTCCTGCATAGAGGGCAGAGCAGACCCTGAGATGCGCTCAGCTAAGCGCACAACTCTCTGTAGTGCTTGCAGTCCTGATTGGAGCTGTTTCCATACCACATTGAGATGCACTGAGTCAATACACTTTCTATGGTCCCTGAATAGAAAGTTTTCAGGATTGCTGGTGAGACCCTGAATTTCCTCAGCTGTCGCAGATGGTACAGTCTTTGCCTGGCTTTCTTAACCTGTGTTTGGATGTGTGTAGTCCAAGGTTCTCGGAGATGTTTACACCGAGGTACTTGAAGCTACTCAACCTCTCCACAGGGGTCCCACTGATCATAAGAGGAGTGTAGGGCTGCTGCTGTCTCTTCCTAAAGTCCATGATCAGCTCTTTAGTTTTGCTCACATTCAGAGAGAGACAGTTGTCCTGGCACCATGATGTGAGTCTCTCTACCTCATCCAAGTATGCGGTCTCATCTTTGTTGGAGATGAGACCCAGAACCACAGTATCATCAGCGAATTTGATAATAGATGTGGAGCTGTGAGAGGACACGCAGTCATGCGTGTAGAGAGAGTAGAGTAGGGGACTCAGGACACAGCCCTGTGGGGCTCCTACGTTCAGGGTGATGGAGTTTGAGGTGAACTAGCCAACTTTCACCACTTGAGGTCTGCCGGTGAGGAAGTCTTGAATCCAGTCACAGAGTGAGGAGTTTAGGCCGAGGTCTGTGAGTTTAGAAGCCAGCTTAATGGGGACTATAATGTTGAAAGCTGAGCTATAGTCAATGAATAGCAGCCTTACATCATTCCCATTGTTGCTGTCCATGTGTGTGAGGGAAGAGTGGAGGACGTGAGAGATGGCATCGTCAGTAGATCTATTGGGGCGACAGGCAAACTGAAGAGGGTCCAAAGTATCAGGGATGGAGGAGCAAATGTGGCTCTTTACAAGTCTTTCAAAAACCTTCATGACTATAGATGTGAGGGCAACTGGGCAATAGTCATTCAGGCAAGAGGGTTTATTGTTCTTTGGCACAGGGATAATGACGGATTTTTTAAATGAGGTGGGAACCACGGAGGTAGCAAGGGACTCATTAAAGATGGAAGTGAACAAACCAGCGAGCTTAAACAGGTTAGTGTAGCGGTTTCCAATGTCTAAAAGTGTTTCCTTGTTATAGGTGATCAGTGCCGACGTAAAATGTGTAAAAAGAGAAAGTAAAAGTAAGTAAAAAAGTAAATTAAAGCACAATCCGAGCGGAGCGACCTGGACAGCGTCCGAACACAGCGGCGCCATCTTGTTCTTATCTTTACACTGAAAAAAGAAGCACAGAAATTGATTTTGTGCACAAATGACAGAAAATATGTTTGTAAGAAAAGTCTTTGATTGTATGGAAAGTTTTAAAACAGATCGTATACAGAATTCAGTGCACACTGAGGTGAAGTCAAAAATATACACTGAAACTACCGTTGAAAAATTTGGGATTGGTAAGATTTTTTCATGCTTTTCACACTTAAATTCCCTTTTTTACGCTCATCGGGGCTGTATTTATTTGATGAAAAAATACAGTAAAATAGTGAAATATTACAATTTTAAAATAACCTGTTTCTATTTTATTATATTGTAAAAAGTAATTTATTCCTGTGATGCAAAGCTGGATTTTCAGCATCATGAAGACTGGAATAATGAATAACTGGAGAGTCTTCAGAAGCGCTTTTATTATTCCAGTCCTCAGAGTGCTGTTTAATATTTTTGTGCAAACTGTTACACATTTTTTTTTTTCATAACTTTTTGATGGCTAGAAAGTTCAAAAGAACAGCGTTTATTTAAAATAGAATGTCTTTACTATCACTTTTGATAAATTGAATGCATCCTTTTTGAATAAAAGTATTCATTTAAAAAAAACGGTAGCATAAAAGTTTATCACCTTGCTTTTTAGCACTGATATTTCCTTTATTTTATTTTATTTATTTTTAGATTTGTCTTTTTCATATTTTATTACATATATATTGTTTCAGTCAGGAAGTGTTCGTTTATGGTGGTTGCAGCCCTGTTGTGTATGTTTTATATCATTTATAGTCTGTTCTTAGTCGTGTAACATGTTCTGTTTGAACATTTCTGTACATTGTTTGGTTGTAGTAAAAGCAAAACGGTTCAAATATACATGTGGTTATGTTAGCTTTTGGTACTTTCTGGTCCGCACTGTACTCCTCTTGAGCATCTTATCTTATTTATTATATTGTATCACACTGGATTGACCTCGATTTGATCTCTTTGTGGTCCCATAACACTTAGTTTTCCCATAAAGTCTGTTCTTCAGCTGTCTGCTCCTCAAAGGTAACACTTACAAACATCTCACTGCAGCCACACTTCAAGTTTTCACCTCGTTCAGCATCTTTAGCTCTTGTTTTCAGTGAGTTCTGGGTCTGATTCAGATGCTGTCAGCAGCGTGTGATTGGGTTTAGATCTGCGCCGCCGTGTCAGCAGAGTTAGTAGATGCCCTTTCTGTCCCTGCTGAGCATTAATGTACGTGCTGACTGACGCTTGATTAGTCGGTAAATACGCTGTCACCGTGATTGACACTAATTTAACTCCGCCTCTCAGCACACATCACTGTGTCACGTGATTGTTGCTTTTGTTACCACTGAAGGAGCCATCAGGCATAACGCTCCATTACCCATCATGCTCTGCTGCGCTGAGCTTGTTTGTTTGTTTGCTAGCTAATTTGGGCTGATGGCAGAGTTTGCTCACACAAGTCAAGCATATTAATTACGGAAATAGAGGTCCAAGGGCAAAATCATGTGTAAAATATGGTTACTCAGATGGTGGAAATAAAGCGTATTTATCTCACAGTGGTATTAACAAAACTTGTACATAACCCCCCCCCCAAACAAAATACGTTCTATTCCCTTAAAGCATTTAAACCCCTCATTGACCCATTTTCAGTATTATTTCTCCAGCTGTATCATTTCCAATCAAACGTTATCAGTGAGAAAGTACAAAAGCAAGTGTTAAATGGGTTAAAAAAATGGGTTATTTCATGATTTTTAAACATATTTCCATTTACAGTGTTACACTTTCCTGTGTCTTTAATTCAATAATCATGGTAACAGACATCTGTAACACAAATAACTCCTATTCAAATTAAATGTTTAGGAGTGTGCGTGTTTCTAGAAAGAGGCAGCTCATCTCTTTAAATGTTGGGTAAGCGGTTCTTAATTCATTTCAGAGCCATTTTTTTTCCCAGCATACATTTGTGTTTTCATCCTGATCTGTGTATTAAGCCATGAATGTGTAAACGGATGAAAATGTATTCACTGTGAGACTGTAAAGTGTTGATTTAAGTTAGTTTTTTTCCAATATGTATTCTTCACATCTGTGCCAATGATATTCTGATGTTTTTTTTCTATGTTTGCTTTAATTACTGTCCCTTGTAGTAGCTTATGCCCAAATATATAAATAAGTATATATTCTGTGTACATTAAGAAATATGACATTATATTATGATCAAATGAAGTATTACAATAAATAGTATTCTTCTTTTAAAAATAGACTTTGCTTCTTTGTTTCTTTGCAGCAAACTCACAATAATAAAAAAACACAACATTTTATTTAAATGTCATATGGCGTTGCTAAAAAGAACATTATTTTGTGTATTTGGTGTAATGCAATGTGTTTATGCGGTTTAAGGTAAAAAATAAAAACACATTATTTTCCACATACTGTACATTATTGTTGCTCCTCTATGCCCTGCCTTTCTGAAACGCGTTGATTTTTACAAAGCTCATCGTTCTGAGAAGCGAGGTGTGCTCTGATTGGCCAGCTATCCAGTGCGTTGTGATTGGCCGAATACCTCAAGCATGAGACGGAAATGTTATGCCCCCTTACCATATTGTGATGCATTGTGATACCATATTGACGACACAAAAACAATAAAACCCATTATAAATGAGGCATTTGTTGCATCCAGTGGGGACATATTTACTGATTATAATGACTTATACTGTCTTTTTACATCTTTTTTAAACATTACCACGTCTGCATTTGTGATCGGAGAAACGACAAACAACAAACGCTACTCTACACAGCTCAAAACCCACGTTTGAATAGTCAGTGGCAAATTCTTTAAATAAGAAAACATACTTACAGGCTGTGAGTAAGAAGCGCCAGACTGTCCTTGCAAAGTTGCAATTGCCCCACTTTATAGAAACAGCCTTTGAGCACAGCTGGCATTGTAGGCTACTCTCCCAGGTTCCGGGAATAGTCCTCCATAAAATGTAATGCACACACTCTAATATTTGTGTTGAACTGTTCTGGAACAGTGTTGTAAACACAACTTAACCACTGATTTGTAGTTGTGTCCTCTTTTGGAAGCCCAAACAAAGTACTTTTGCTTTCACAACAAAACACAATGTCTCAGGACATGGCGCTGGCGGCAGCAACAATACTACAGCGAGAATAAAAATCACGCCCTCGTTCTTTGCGTACACATTTGGGCGGTGTTTTGCAAATCTTCCCACACAGTGATGCAGACATGTGGGGGCGTGTTTAAATGAGCCCTTTTAGGAGGGCATGGACAAGTCTTCACTTTTATAAAGAATATCTTTTTGGGTTTGAGACTTTAGCCTTTGCAACTTTAGGGATCTTATCTATGCACGAACAGTTTGTAACACTCCAAAGAGAAAACTTCCTCAAAAAACTGTATAACTTAGTTTGCATAAGAATACCTCTAACCTTAAGTAAAAATCCCTTTAATGAGTGGTTTTATTCTATCTGGCCTCTATAGTTACAACTACACACTGTAAATCACAAAAAGTGTTTAGTTGCTATTAGCATATTGACCATATCAGTTGTTAAATAAAGATGAGAGCTTAATAATGAAGTGCAGACCTCAATAACTTGACCTTGAATTGAAGGAGTATTACTCAATTCAAAGCACGACAGCAAGTACGCAACATTCATTTCATCCCAGAACAAATCCAGAGAGATTCCCAGGTATTAATGAGAGACAAACCCGAAGGCTCCTGGCGCAAAATGCTGTAAATCCTCTTAAAGGTCTTGTACATTGAGAAACAAGTGTTCTGAATCAGCCGCGAGGACGCCATCAAACCAACCAAAGCCTGCCAAAATGTGAGTCCCCTGGCTGCGATGGATGTCCTCAGGAAATATATTCACATCCTGGCACACGTTTAGAAGAGTCATTTTTCTTTTCTGTCAGCCTGTTTGTCAGTTAACTTAAAGATTTGGCATAGTCCGCAAGGAGACTTGCGGGAAATTCAGCTCAGAATCAAATCAATAAAGCCGCTGCCTCCCGCGACAGCGAACGAACGGGGCCCTCAGACAGATGGCAGCCATTGAGATATACACTGATACAATAAAGCTTTTCATTCATCACTTATCAAGCAAAAACAAGCACAAAATGAAATGAAACAAAGACAGCGAATCCTATTTACCACCGGCATTTGATCCGGGTCACACGGAATTCAAGAACGGGTGGTGCAGGTCTTCTGGGACCAATGCAATTCTGCTTATATCGGTGCATTTTTTCATACAGCCTGTGGGCGGAAAAGATTTTTGTCATTAAATCCATCACAGCCCTGATTGAAAGAGCATTCATTAGTTTGCGCTGCAGTGTGGGAAGCAGCTGGTCATTATTAGTCCCTTGACAAGCTTTTTCAAGGAAGCCATTGTCAATAAACCAGAACTCCGGCAGGAGTAATTAGCATCCTAGAAATCCGACTGCACGGACAGTACTATCCTCTCACAAGGCCTCATTAGAGCATATGACACCTATGGGAGAACGATAGCCAGATTTAAAAGGACACAAGGAGCAAAAAGCACTCTTACTGTATGGTATGTTTTTCTGCAAAAGAAGGTGAGCCGCTATCTTTGCTTATTGTGCAAGCATTCCTAACAGCTCAGGATCCCATCCTTGAGCTTGTGTTACAACACAAGTGAACCAGACAAAGTGTCAAAAAATTATAAATCCATTTCATTAGCTCTCTTTTACTCACCCTCATGTTGCTTCAAATTCTTGAGATTTCTTTGGAACATTAAAGGAGATTTTATGCAGGATGTTCATTCCATTTTTTTCACTACAATGAAAGTGAATGGTGACCCAGTGCTGTCCAGCTCGAGAAAGAAAAAAAAAAGGCGTTATAAAAGTAAAGTAGTTTCTTTATTCAATTCTCTTTTTAATGCTACACTACGGTTTAAAAACTTGGAGTTGAGAAGATTTTTTTTTATGTTTTTGTATTTAATGTTTTTGACTTGCTGTATGCTGTCCGAGGCTGCATTTATTAGATAAAAAATATACAAAAAATCATAATATTGTGACATATATTACAATTTAATTGAACTGTTTTTTATATATATTTGAAAATGTAACTTATTCCTGTGATGCAAAGCTGATTTTTCAGCGTCATTAATCCAGTCTTCAGTGTCACATAATCCTTCAGAAATCATTCTAATATGCTGATTTGCTGCTCAAGAAATATTTCCTAATATTATCAATGTTAAAAACAGTTGTGATGCTTAATATTTTTGTGGAAACCATTTTTCCAGGATTCTATGATGAATTATTTGATTTCACTGAAAGAAAGAGCAGCATTTATTAGACATAGAAACTTGAATGTCTTTTAAGGGATTTAATGCAGTCTTGCTGAACAAAAATAATTAATTTCTTAAAAAAAAAATGCTAGTGTATATTCAAAGACTTCTGAAATAATATAATAGCATTTCAGTTTCAGTTGAAATTTCAGTTGTTATTGGTTATGAGAGCATATGACATCACTGGCTTCAAACCCGGTTTAATACATCTGAATGCGTCAAATTTGAAAATACACAAATGTGAATGAGATTGCAGTGGTAGAGAAGGTTTTCAGTGAATAGCAGCTCAATAGCACTTCAGCCTGAGGCTTGGAATATAACACTCACTTTATGATGCTTTATGTCCTTTTTTTGAGCTGTGAGAAAGGTCACCATTCAATTTCCGGCTAAATTTTTCTCTTTATGTTACACAGAAGAAGAAAATCACACAGGTTTGAAATAACACAAGGATTTTCGTGTGTAGCTTAACTATTTCCTTTGAATAAATGTTATATAGCAAAAGGTTCAAAAGATTTTTTTTAACAAGCTGTTTTCTGCAAGCAAACAGATGAAGTCTGCAGGTATGAGATGACTTAATACAAAACACATTCTGCTCCGTGACATTCCTTCACACAAAGCTACTCTTCAATCCACACGCTCACAAGAGCCTGACACTCCAAAGACCAACAAGACAGAAGTTTGACAAGAAGCTAAAGCCAGCGGAGAAATCAAGTGTCCATCACAGCACCCATTCTCGTGGATGCTTTCTTCCATGTTCTGTTGCTTTTAAGGGCTTGTTCTTAAGAGACAGCTGAAGATGTACACTATGAATGTGCTTTGCAGATGCGCCTGTCTTATGAGCACTGTTACAATGGTAAAGCAAAGTGTTGATGAGTGGTGTTTGCAAAGGCAGGAATCACTATTACCATTGCTCGTGCTTAGGGTTAGAGATTTAAACTCATTTGGCAGCATTTTTGTTAAAAATAAGGTTCTTCTATGGCAGGGATAGGCAACTTCGGTCCTGGAGTGCCGGTGTCCTGCAGAGTTTAGCTCCAACCCTAATCAAACACACCTGAAGAAGCTAATCCATGTCTTCAAGATCACTAGAAAGTTACAGGCAGGTGTGGTTGATTAGGGTTGGAGCTAAACTCTGCAGGACACCGGCCCTCCAGGACCGAAGTTGCCTATCCCTGTTCTATGGCATTGCTGCAAAAAAAACACTTTATTTTTAAGAGCAGGCATGAAAAATGCCTCAAATCATGTGGCTTTTCGAGGAGCTGTTTTATTAGGTAAATGAGAGTGACAAAAATCCCATAGATTTACATTAGAGAAGTCTAACCCTGCTGGATATTCATCTTAAGCAGCTTTGTTTTAGAACACTGTAGCTAGTTTCTAGCTAGCCAGGCTTGTTTAAGCCAAGTTTGTCTTCTTGATCACCAACAAACCAGCTACCGGTTGGTCATACCAGTTTAAAGGTGAAAAGAACATCATGGCTGGTAGATCTGCTAATCACCAGCTTGGACTTGAAAAAAAAAAAATCAAGATTCTTTAATAGCATTGATGGTTTTATGAAGAATATTTAACATCCAGGGAACCCTTTAATTCCACAAATGGTTCTTTATATTGAAAAAAAAGTTTTGGATCTTAAAATGTTCTTCACGTTTAGAAAGGTCTTTTAATAATGATTCACAGGAAGGTTTTTTGAGGAACCAAAAATGGTTCTTCTATGGTTTGCTGCGAAAAACACTTTTTGAAATTAATTTTCTTCATTTTGAACCCCCTTTCTGAAACCAGCAAGCACCGAAAACCTCCAGGCATCGAGTTTTGCACTGGCAAACACCCATCTCATTTTCCTTTAGATGTATTTACTCCCACCTTGCTGTCTCGTTCTCTCTTAGTTTGTCTCGCTCCCAGACAGATAGCTGTTCTTGGTGTTAACAGGAAGTTGAGTCATCTGCCTCATTACCTGGAGAAAGCCGTTAAATGGTCCATTATAAAACGTGATAGCTGCTTTCCTGCAGGAAGAGAGACGTGGGCAGACGTTACTGGAGATCTGCGGTCTGTCTTTCGCTGAAATGAGATCACAGCTTATACTTCACATGATTTATGTTAAAAGAATCTTCTATAATTTATGATCTATGATCAAGTTTGCCATTCAAAAGTTTGGGATCACTAAAATTTTTATTTTACAAATACTTTTATTCACCAAGGATGCATTACACTGTTTATTAGTAATAGTAAAAACGCTTATAACGTTAAAAAAGTCTATTTCAAATAAACCAAACTTTTTTAGACTTTCTATTCATCCTGTAAATCATTTTCCACAAAAATATTAACCAGCACAATCATTGAAGATAAATGTTTCTTGAGCACTAAATCAGTATTTTGAAATGATTTCCATAGACTCACATGACACTGCAGACTGGAGTAATGAGGCTACAAATTCAGCTTTGCATCACAGAAATAAAATACATTTTAAAATATCTATTACAACAGAAAACAGTTATAATATTTCAAATATTATATGTGTGTGCAATTAAAAGAAATATGTATTTGTAAGAATCACTCCATAGATAAACACCATTTTGAAAAGTATAGCCATAATAGTGACATTACTTTGTTTTAAACCCAGAACATTCCTTTAAACTATACTGAAATATGTTTTTTCCTTGCTTCTATCTTTTGTTTTTAGCTTAAGGTCAGTTTCTATGGTTTGGAAAGAAATGACAGTTTAACGAGATCTTACATATTTACAGGTCACATAATCTTACTTTTAACAGCCTGTTCTTGGAGAAGCAACATGTTTAGCGTGTTTTCCAACAGTCTGTCTGGGCTTGACATGTATGATGGATGTAGAAACACATCCCAGACTGAAAGCAAGCTCCTGTGGGAGGACACAGACGGGCCCTGGAGCAGTGTTTCAGGGATATAACGGATCTGGAAGACTGAAGGAAACCACAGGTCTGTCTCGTACAGGATAAGAGTTCAACTGTTAGTGCTGGAATTGATTGCTGTGCATGGGATTTAGGTGAAAAGTATGAATGAAAATGACTTTAACAGGTTAGAGCAGGGGTCGGCAACCTTTTGGACATGAAGTGCTGTTTTTAATTTTTCTTTATATCTACTGTGCCAATACCTTTTGAAAGATTTTATTATTTATTATTATTAGTATTATTGCATAATGCAATTTGAGCCTTTTTATTTTTAATTTTTTTTTGTCTTAATTCCAGTCTAGTTGATGTGTAGTTATTTATATACATCAACACATTTTCGGAAGAACGGCATTGCCATATGGTAGCCAAGATTTTTATTTATTTATTTATTTGGGAGGTGGGGGTCTAAATATCTGATAAAAGCTCTTAATTTGGTGATTAAGAACCTTTTGTTTATTATAATCAATGTTAAAAACATTTGTGCTGATTGCTTGCCTATTTATTTATTCAGAATTCTTTGATAAAGTTCCACAAAACATTTTTTTTAAATAAAACTTTATACAAATTATGCAATATTATATACCTTTTTATATAATTTAATAAGATTTAATTTTTTAGTATTCTATTATTAATTTAATTTCACAATAATTTTGAATATTCTATCATGAATTTAATTTCACAGTAATTTCAGATCCTGCATTCAAAGTCAAAATAGATTTTGTGTCTGTTTTACTATTTGTCAGGTGAAATTAAAACTTAACAATCTAGTAAAGATAAAAATCATCAGTTAGAAAATTAACAGCAAAAAATGATGTAGGATGATTTACTCTCCTAATATTTAGGATTCAGTCCGTTATGAGCAATATTAATGGCCATTTGACAATTAAGAGTCAAATTATTAGGATTTGCGATAAATGCAATTTTATTACAAAATAATAATTGTCAAAAAATGTTGAGATTGAGTAACCTGTGTTCAGTCTCTAAGGTTGTTTCAGACCACTAGATGGCAGTCAGTCTCTCTATGCTGAAGTCCAGGCAAAGGGCGCTGACCTCAGTCCACAGAGAGAATAATCTAGACACACACATATACACAAATATGAATAAATTGGCAAAAATGTGAGAATTTGACATTAAAGATGTGGTTCAGGTCACAGGAAGTCTAAAACCTGAAATGAAAATTAATAAATGTTTACAGCCACTGTCATATAAACACGTGTCATACTGCACAAGCCTAAAATATCTCATTCTATTAGTTTTCAGCAAATCTTATAGCCGGTGTTGTGCAGTGCGAGTGGGCGCCGGTTTGACCTCTGGCTGCGTATAGGTCACGTCTCTGGTTTGCTGACATTCCTAATGAAAGCTGAGAGCATTTCTAGCCATCAGTGAGGAGGCGAACGGACAAGGGATATCGATCTTCAGACATTTAACAATTTACCGTAGCTGCCTCAATCCAGCAGAGGTGCAAAGGATGTTCCTTTCCCATTTCCACCTCCAGACGCTACCACAGGAACTACTTTTGTAACCATGGCGATGTCTCCTCTGGACGTGATGCAGGTTTATACTTCATCCACACAGAAATGATGATGCCTCTCAACAGAGATACGAGGACTCACGAGTTGTGCAGGTGACACTTAACTCTTGAAGATCCTGAAACGAATAAACAGAAATATATGAAATCAATAACAGTCAGTCAAATATTTGTAGTGTATCAGAGCACACACTAATAAAGAAATTCTATATAGAAAGATTATATATAGAAAGAATAAATAAATAAATATATATATATATGTATGTGTTTGTGTGTGTGTGTATATATATATATATATATATATATATATATATACACACATACATACTTTTAGTAAACTAGCCAAAAATGAGAAATGCTGCTTTGGCAGCTAGTTAAATAAAATAATTTAACTAGTTAAGTAAAATAAGTTATATATACTTTTTAATTTTTTCAAAACACCTGTAATCAATATTCGCAAACTAAACTTGGAAAAAATAAACAACTAAATAAAAAACAAATCTCCGTTTCAGTCCAAAATTACATGATTTAAGATGATCGACCTTCCAAAACGTGTTGCGCTGTAGGATGCTTGCTGATGAGCTGTTTATGAAAATGATCTTGTAAAGTGCTTCACGGTCAGGTCTGCCCATCTAAGCCATATTTTCAAGGTGAACTGCCCGGTCAGTGGGCATTTTTGAACGAGCAACGAGCTCCTGTGTCTTCTGCGCTACACCCACCAATCAGCACTAAACATGCGGCAGCTCACCCATAATATTCCTCTCTCTTTGACTATACGCTAGAGGTTAACATGTCCTCTTGTGTTCTCGGATGAGAGGACAGAGACGGAGGAATGGAGAGGCGGAGGCAAGAAAGAGCATAAGAGACGATGAAATGGAGTGTGAAAGAGAGAGTTGCCCCAAAATCTTGACCCAAATACAAATTTGTCTCCACAGAAAGGATTTGAGAACAAAAACAGCGATTTTAACAGTGTTTTCACACCGGGCTGTCCTGAAAAGCTTCCAGCGTGTGTGCATGCAGGCTGTGTATGGAAATGAAACAGGATAAATGTGTGAATCTATCCTCTTATGAACACCAACCATCTGTCGAAAAGGCCTCTGGTGCCTTTAATGGAACCATAACATTTCATAATACTGCTAATATAATATAATATAATATCACGTTCTGATCTTTATATGGGCCATCATGTTATGCAGTACTTTCTGAACTGATTAAAAATGAATATGCTTGTTCTAATTTAAGCAAGTACTTCAAATAAGATTTGTACATGCATAGAAAGAAAATAAACCAGATTCTGACGGAATGCAAATAGAGAGCTGAAGTTTGTCATTGCTCTGTGACTGAGAGTCTGTTTACATGATCATTTTGATGTCTTATTACGCATCTCATTACTTTTGAAATGTTCATAATCATTCTGATTTCTGTCATTTTATCGAACAGGACGAGAGAAACAAACCAACTAATAACAAAACATTGCATAATTAATCAACTCCACTGCTACTTAATGATGGTTAGGCTTTTGTTTTTCATCCAAAATTATGCCACTTTCTAGAGGATGATATCAGTAGTGAATTAGTAGTGAACTACCGATTAAAAGAGTATTCCAAAATAATCATTTTGTTCAGAGAAAATTAAGAATATTTCTTAATAAACTGAAAGTTGTATAGCACACAGAGCTAAAAAATAAACATTCAAACAAGCCAATAAAGGAAAATGATAAAAAAATCACCCCATTCTCAGTTAAAATGTGATTTTAATAACATTAATAGAAAGAAAGAAAGAAAGAAAGAAAGAAAGAAAGAAAGAAAGAAAGAAAGAAAGAAAGAAAGAAAGAAAGATCTTACCATCCATGTACTGCATAACAGGAATGATCCCTTTTAAGATGGATTTTAAGAAAGAATGTAGAAAAACTTTGATATATGAATAATTTTGAGGGCTGTTCACACTGAAAGCAATTTGCAACCACAATGCACATTTTTACTGAGCGATGACCTGAGGTGACGTGAACCGCAGAAACCAACAGAAATGCAGAAAGTGCATTCTCAGAAAGTGCATTCTTTCCATTAGAAGACATTGAGAGTGCAACCTGTCTATTTCATCAAGATAATCTGCGTTTTCTTGTCATTCTTCTCTTTCTCCTCACAGAATGACATCCAAATACACTCGCAACGACATTAAAATTCACGCCTGTCACATCAAAGCAAGAATCTCTCTATTATTATTATATGAATACACATGGTGAGCGTTAAACCGTGATGCTCGCAACTGCATGTTGCATAAATTCCCAGTGCAGGTGATTATTGGATCTCAAAGCTTCTTCTGTTCTCCGGAATCTCTTATTCTGGATTTAGGGAAACTTGGGCAGTGATTTTAAATATGAAATCCCATAATCTCAGATAATCCAAAGAGATCAGAGAAAAGGGAAGTAAGATTAATACTGTAAAACGACTGTTGATCCTTGTAACATTCTACACAACAACATAAAACATGTATTAGACAAATGGACTAAACATTATGCAAAACTCTCAACGTTTGAAACCGAACGGACAATATGCTGTACGAGTCAAATCTTCACTGTAATGTACTGTACAGCTGGTCTAACACGCCAACGATGCAGAGAATTAGATTTCTTGCTAAGACTGTGTTTTATGACAGATTAACCTTGATTCTGGACATTTTGAGATTATCTGCTCTTTGACCGATACATATGGTGCATCGACGCATCTCATCTGTCCTCATAATAACTTTGAAATCTGATCAGCGGATAAACTGTAAGACTCGTCACTGGTTGTGCCGACCTGAGTTCATCTGGTCATATAGGACAGGGTTTTGTAAGCTCCTCTCTTTGAACTCCAGAGGAGTTTCCCCAAACACTCTTCCATCCCTTCACCATCCACTTTAGCAGTCTTCAACACTTCCAGACAGTGACATGTTTTCCTGTCCTCCCTCCCATTCCTTCATTACACTCGTTCCCCAGTGCCTTTCCTTCACTCGTGTTCGGCTCTATATTCTGAAGTCAGTGATAAACCAACTGAAGCATGCCTTGCTAAAACACCTAGCGCTGAATCTGAGTCGCCTTCTGCCCCCAGACGGCCCTCGGGCCTCTGCACGACTCCCACTATGAGGTCCGACTCAAATAATCCTAAGGATTTGTTTGACCATGATGGAAAAATCTGAAAAGTCTGACAATTTCCTTGGTGTTACTTAAGGCTGAAAAACACCACATGACTTTTGAAATCTGACACACTAGGAATCACACACTTGTTGACTTGTTTATTCCTCCTGCTTTTAGTGTCTTTTTTAATTAAATCAACCCACACTATTACTATTGCCAATAGGGATGCTGAGTTATACACTACACTACTGTTCACAAGTTTGGGGTCAGGTGTTTTTTTTTTTTTTTTTTTAATAAATTAGCACTTTTATTCAGATAGGATGCATATAATTGATTAAACATGACAATTGTGACATTTATAATGTTATAATGTAAAAGGTTTCCATTTCAAGACCAATCAGGTTGCATCCACCACAACTAAATGATAAAAAATAGGATTGATGCACTCAAATCGATGATTATGCCATTCATATGTGATTAAATCAATGATTATGGCATGCATATGTGCTTAAATCGATGATTATGCCATTCATATGTGATTAAATCAATGATTATGGCATGCATATGTGCTTAAATCGATGATTATGCCATTCATATGTGATTAAATCAATGATTATGGCATGCATATGTGCTTAAATCGATGATTATGCCATTCATATGTGATTAAATCAATGATTATGGCATGCATATGTGCTTAAATCGATGATTATGCCATTCATATGTGATTAAATCAATGATTATGCCATGCATATGTGCTTAAATCAATGATTATGCCATTCATATGTGCTTAAATCAATGATTAAGACGTTCATATGCACTTAAATGGATCATAATGCCATTCTGCACTGATTATTACGGTGGCTGAGAGAGGTCAATGCGCCGCAACTTCAGAAAACACATGCAAATAGAAAAAAGCACCAACAAATCAAGAAAACATCTTCATCAGTTTGACAGCAGGTGGTGCAAATGCTCACAACACAAACAAATATATTTTATTTGCAGTGCATTCCTTTGTTTGGTTTTGTTGTGAGCATTTGCAGCATGTGTGTTGTCAAATTGAACCCAACCAAATCTGAACCCGTGACGTCATCAGTCTTTCCTCTGTTCTGTTCAAGAAAATAATAGTCCTCTGCTGCTATATCAGTATACTGATTCTTAAACTGTACAGGGCTGCAGATCGGGATTTCTTCTGTGCAAACTAAGCATTTTACAGAAATATTTATTTCACAAATTTGAATCCCCAGACTGTTTTATTTAACTGTGCAGAGTTAAATCAGTGTGAAGCTGCACTACCTATAGGTGCAGAGTGGATGAGAAGCACAGATAAAAAAAGACACCAACAGGTTTAGCTTGGAAAATCGGAAATTATTATATAATCACACCTTCATTCCACACAGAACCCCAAGATAGAACAACAGATTTATTATATTTAGATTTAGACTATATCTCTATGTATTCTTGATTGGCTTAATTTATTGAATGAGCACTGGCTTTTGTTATCCTTCAGTGACTTGTGTTCTAAATACTGAACGTCAACAACGGAGTGTCTATTTACACTAAAGTGCAAATAGCCTACCTTGTGGGCAAAGGCTATTTACAGTAACTCCGCCCACTAACGTGTGATTGGGTTAGTCTACAATAAAAAAAGACAATAATTTAGCATCACTTTCAGTGGCATAGATGATAAGGCACATGCTTTTTGACGCGATCGACGTTCAAATCTAAGTTCAAATCTACCTTTTGCCAAACTTTTTTCTCCATTTTCGCATCAGAAAGGCATTTATTTTCAATAAAAATTAAGGAAATAATCAAAAAGTTGAAAATAAAAGTATCGGGTAGGGTTAGAGCAGGTGTAGGGAGGGCTTTATTGTCCCAATAAGGTGGATTTGAATTAAAACTATAATTTACACGTTATTATTGCGTACTGTTTTATAATGTACTACAATACTGATGTGCAGATAATTGCCACTATTTGCAATAATTAGTATAAATAGCAGAAAATCTTGCTATTTTAACAGTGTAAATAGAGTCTAGCTATTTGCACAATGTAAACAGCATATCGTTAAAAAATACTGCTATTTTCACTTGGTGTAAATAGAATCAATTGCTATTTGCACTTAGTGTAAATAGCATTCATGACTATATTTACACAGTGTAAATAGTATCTATCGCTAAACATATGCTATTTGCACTTGCTCACTTATGATTATGCCAATCATATGTGCTCAAATCATTGATTATGTCATTCACATGCGTTCAATTTGATGATAACGTCGTTCAAATGCACTCAAATCAATGATTATGCCATTCTTATGCATTCAAATCAATGATTATGCCATTATGTACTGAAATCAATGATTATGCCATTTATACAGTATATGCTCAAATCAATGATAGTGCCATTCATATGTGCTCAAATAACAATTATGTTGTTCATATGCACTTAAATCAACAATTATGCCATTCATATGCACTGAAATCAATGATTATGCCGTTCATGCGTGCTCAAATCAATGATTATATAATTCATATGTGTTCGAATCGATGATAATGGCGTTTATATGTACTAAAATCGATGATTATGCTGTTCATATGTGCTCAAATCGATGATTATGCCATTCAGATGCACTCAAATCGGTGATAATGCCATTCACATGTTTTCAAAATCGATGATAATGGCATTCATATGCGAAGAGGGATCCAAGCAAAGAATCCACCTATAGTAGCAATGCCTTGGCTACTGCATAACAAAGTCTTTGCAAGCACCAACAAAACACTGGGGTTATGTTCAGCTAGTTTTGCACTGGCACCATTCTTTTCAAAATATGTAAATATCTAGCTTATTTGAGTCATTATTTATTAATAGAGGCCATATAGAGATGATAAGAAATGACTGTGGAGAGAAATGGGGAATCGGATCAGGGCACAACATGCATTTCTCATGAGTGCCACAGCTCAATATACCTGAAACACAGCTGCCAATACTACAGCTCTGGTATTATTTGGTGTATAATATAACGTTATATTTTCAGATATCTCTCATGAATTGCATCCCTGTTAATTAAAACATGAAAATGATTAATTTTTCCGCTCACTGTACACACCTCAAAGTTAATTAACATGTTTAAAGATGAAAAAACACTAAACTTCTCCCATCTAATTCACATGTTAATGAACAACAAAGAGGGTGCCGTTAATTCTGCATATGTGAGGCTCCCTGGCCAACCCTGTTAATTAAACAGAACTTTAGTGAATTAATAAATTGATTTATTGAAAAGTGGGTTATTCATTCAGCGGCAAGATAGATTTAACTCTCAATTGACTGTGAAAAAATCCATAAAATAAGCCATTTGCATGTATCACTAACTTGAGTTAGAGCAGATGAATTAGAAAATCATCCATTCATGACCTCGTTTTTGACATTTTGCATTTGATGGAGTCTTATAATTATCAGTACTTTATGCATTAATATTAAGTAGATAATATATGGTCCATTTAAGCTCTCAGTCAAACACGGCTCTTGGGTTCTGTATGATTTCTTGGGCCCAAAACCAAGCATGTTTGCTAACAATTAGCGCTGTTTGTTAAGTCAAGCATTATTTATTACTACTGCTCATAGTTAGGGACTTGAACAAACCTCTGAAACTAAGCAACTCTGGTGAGTAACCCATCCCACACTGTTTGAGCTAAAGACATAAATGTGATCTTAAATAATGCAGTTTTTCAATCTAAAGGTCATTGCACACTGAGTCCGAAATTTTCACATGCGTTTTTCAATTTTTTCACATTCCCCATCCTTTCCTATCAAAATGCATGCTATGGATGCGAAAACGCAGAAAATCGAACCTGATCCGAATTTTTTTTTGACGGACGAAAGTTTCGGAGGCAGTGTGCAAACGTGATTGACACAATATGAGGGCGTATTTATTTTTTAACGTGCGAAAATGTTGGACGAAAATTTCGGACTCTGTGTACAATGACCTCCAGTGATCAGATTTAATATTTTTCGGCAAGAAAATGAGAAAATGAGAAAAAAATCATGTAGATAGGGACAACAGTGTTATAGGGTTTAACAGTTGGATTTGAGAAGTGAAAACTCCATTCATTTTCTCCATAGGGAAATAGATTTTTTTTACAGCACTTTAAATGAAGAGTTCTATATTTATTTGTTGTTTTTAATTTGATAATGTCATTTGCAGTGCTTCATGGGATTGTAGTTACACAGTTGTAAGTACACTGTGTTCTACCGTTTTTTTGTTGTTGTTTTTTTTCCAAAAACTTTTCTTCAGATAAAAGTTTGAAATGTTTGTAATAACTTGGTTCATGGCTTATAAGTGCAATAACAAAGACTTTTTTTTTTTTAAATTCCTATGGGAAGAAATGAATGAAAAAAAAAAAAAACTCCAGGAATCTACACCACTGAAAAAGTGGACACTTATGCACTCTATTGTGCATGCAACCACCTAGCAACCACCCAAAACACCCTAGCAACCGCTTGCTTCTCAGAACACCATAGCAACGCCTGTAATTGTACATAATTTCTCATATACCGCTTTTCAAATGACAGAGTTATATATATAAAAAAACTCACATAAATGTCTTCCTGTGCCAGAAGGTTTTCTACAAAGCACTGCTGTACAAAAGACAGAAGTCTACAGAACAATGAATGTGGTGAAGAAGAAGTAGAAATAAACCTGAATGATGAAAGGTGTCGAAACGGTCTCGGATCAGTGTCTCAATATCAACTGCAGAGCTGTCACATCTTACTTTATACTAGAAGATGCCACCAACCGTGCCAGCTTCCTCTTTCATGTCTATAGAGATGTGGAACTCTGCGAGCCACAGACGAGCTGAAAACATGGGAAATGAGAATTTATTCAGGTAGAAGCATCAAAGCAGAATATAAGCTTTATTATTCCCCATTCATTTCATCCTGAAAGAAAAGAGAGGGGGAGAAAGAGAGGCAGAAATCCCACAAGGACGACTAACGAAGACTGAAATGAAGGAAGCACCTGATGAAAAGGTTATGGTGGGTTCGTGATGGTGCGAGACGGGCAGGCAGTCCCGTTTAATCGTAGAGTAATGCTCAGTGGGTGGACGGAGGTACCGTGGGAGTCTTTGATCAGGAAGCTCAGGTGATTATGAATAAAACAAAGATGTACTTCTGCTGTGCACAGCGGACACAAATCAAAAAGACTCTGTGGTTTCTGGAGATTATACATCGCTCTGAATTTGCCGCAGAGTGATCGGCGGTAGCATCCCGTAAAGGCTCATGCTGAATGATGGTGATATGTTTATTCTGCATGCCGGCTTTGATGTGGACGTTATGTTAAATGGCCTAATTGTACGAGGCAAAGTCCCTGACAGGCATGGACTTCCTGTGGGAGAAACAACAGGTTTGATTAGCGTGAGATGGAATAGAGCAGATGTTTAGGATATATAGCACAAACAGACCTGGTCGCAAGCAATTTTCAACCCACCGGCAGAACGGGAGTGAATTTGGCTATGGGGTGTGATGTATTATTAAAGAAAAACATGGCGAAAATGCCTGGAGTCAGCCACGGGGTGAGATGATGAAATGTAGAGCGGTGTGTGTCGATGAACATGATTTCATCATAGCTTTAATAAGTAGAAATGCATTAAAATTGTCATAACCATGATTTACTGTAACTACATTTTTGGATTTTATGGGAAAACGTGAATGGTGCAGTTTGCCCCTCTATGAAGTGGCCTCTTGATATGGCAGAGTATTTTCCTTCAATTTAAGTCTGTCATATTTTTAGGATTTTACCATGTTTATGGGGATTTATTTGATTAATTTAGGTTCCCTGCTTAACATTGTGCCAAAACAACATCGCTTAACCATGGTTAAAAAAAAATCACTGTAACACACCAGGAATTTAGAACCATCTCCCTCTGAACGTAAAAAAAGTCCCTTTAAATTATAAAAAAAGTGTGAATTTAAATTGAACTGGCATGCCTCAAAGGAAGTTGAATTGGAATTTGAATTGGCATGACAGGAAATCAAATTTACTGAATTATATACTACCAATCGAAAGCTAAATAAAAGGAATAAATCACCTTTGCCATTACAGGAATCCAATATATATTATATATATATATATATATAAATAAATAATATATAATATATTTATATATATATATATATATATATATATATATATATATATATATATAATAATAATAAATAAATAACGTACATACATACATAAACCATATTAAAAAATATAATAATTATTGGTAAAAAAAACTGTAAAAAATGATATGGTAAAAATGTGTTTCTACTTAAGGGCAATTTCCATTACTTTATATACAATGAAAAAATTAAATAAAATCTAACATTACACTTTATCTAATTTTATGGTAAAATTATGTTAGAATGTAGAATTTTTGGAAGTGAAAAACAAAGACATTTTATAATTTAGTGAAAAACAAAAAAACAACAAAGAAATAAAAAGACATTTCCAGTATTATTTTAATGATGCTTTCTATATATTAGTACTTACCTATCTATCTATCTATAGAGAAAGAGATGGATAGATAGATATATGCATGCATTTTCAGTTCAGTTTTACATGGCTCAAAACACTGTAACACACTGACCTGAATTCTAGGACATTCTTCAGTGTCACACAGTACACAGATGTTCAGAAGACAGCAGGAATGAAGATCACTCAGGTGAACCATGTCAGTATAATTCAGACCTACTGATGCAGCCAACTGATACACACCTGAGAAAATCAATGCATTAGACCACTGCCGGACACAGACACACACACAGACACACACTTCATGCCCTCCAGGATTTCTAGAGAGCAGGAGGGGGAAGAGGACCCAACCTTCCAGGGCATGTAACACCTGCACAATGCTTGCAGAGAAAAGCAGTGAGGAGGAAAAGTGAGAGCTTTAATTAGTGTTTGTGAGAAAAGAATATCAGCAGCATATGGATAAGATTTCACAACCATATGTTTGTTTTTAGAAATGGTGATAAAAACAGATGTAGCTCATATCTCACCACACAGACAACGCCTCCGTGACACATGCCATTCTCACCTCTCTGCTTCCAGGTTGTTTATGAGATTCAATTTCTCCCCACCACTCTATTCAAGATAATGATCAGGAGACCATGTCCATCACTGGAAACAACTCAAGATCTTCCACAAGCTCCATTTCAGACGATAAAAATTGGTTCAAGTCAATAGAAAATAACAACAGACTGTAAAATTCCATTACTTCTTTTTATTAAAATCCAGAACACCCCAGAATCTGCATAGCAACACAATGAAACCACTTGTCTTCGCAACCACATAGCAAGGCCTTACAAACAACATACTGTATACAATTACTTTATTCATTTAGCAGACACTTTTATTCAAAGCAACAAAAGAAGAATACAACAAGCGAGTCAAAACCACAACACCCTAGCAAACATCACTTATCATTATTATTATTATTTTAATTATTCAGCATCAACTATGATCCATCAGGCTTTTGAGGGAACGTTTATTTGTTCATCTTTCAACCATCATTGTATTGCAATGAATTGCATCTGTTAAATGAATGTGTTTTGCCCCCACATTCAAAACTACAGAGCTTTTATCATAAACATAAGCATTTAAATAACATCTTACAAAATCATATTACTGGAAGATATAGAGTGATATCTCATATGTATATGCATTTTATGCAGTAGCAGTCTGTTATAAAGATCTCATTGATTTACATTACAAGCTATCAGAATTTCATCTTAATTTTGGCCGTATAAATATCAGCAATTGCACCAAATTGCGTATTTTTGGACCTCTGAATTAAATGGAGGTGTTTTTTTTCCTCCTCAAGTTGAGTATGAACTCTATATTCTCAATATATATTAGCCATAAAAGCTTGACGTATCAAATACAACGCTAAAAAACAACACACCTTAACATTTTGTTTAAAAGCTGTTACATTTAAAATAGATTTTGCTGACATTTATATATATCAGGTTTTAGAATATTAAATATCCAGCTTTTTGGCATAGGATTTTGGACCAATGAGATTCCACTGGGGGCGGAGCTACCTACTGCAAGGCGGCAAAGATTGGTTAAGACAAAATAGGGCAAAACTGAAGAACAGTATGCAAAGAAATCATAAAAAAAACTAATTCATGCTACAGAGACAACGCAAAGTATTGTGTTGATGTGTTTTTTTTTTCTATCGTTTGAGTCAAGTTGCACTAGAAGATAAAGCTCCTAAACATTTGCTTATTTCCCCGTCACAGACTCACATAAACTCGCATGTTTGTGTAACCCTGTACAGAAGAAAGAACAAACAAGAAAATAGGCCAGATACGCAACATCTTGCTCTGAACTCACAATGACAGCTCTGTCAATAAAGAAAGGGTATCTGTGAACGAAAAAAAAAAATCATTACCAAATGCTGCGACAGAGCTGTCAGGTGAAATGTATCGTGGGTAATACTGTAGTGTGAACTTTCCACTGGCATTTAACTGAGTGAATCTCACAGTGTGACGCTGCATGACTGTGTCATCCAGCAAAACTCTTTTTATAGGGACATAAAGGAATGCATGATGGGCCATTCATAGGCTTTTTCCCTAAGGGTGAAATGTTTAGTCTTTTTACATCTATTTTCCAGAAAAAATATAATGTAGTTTGATTGTATATTTGGGATTTAAATGATAAAACCTGCATCTATATATTCAGTGAGGTCAGGTTTAGCTCTTTCACAGATATTTTTGCTCATTCATAGCTCACCACTATGAGGTTTTAGGTGTTGCTGTGCACTTGCTAAGGTGCTTGTTTGATGTTTTGGTCCTCAGCCCCTTCAAAGTCCAAATAAACAGTAGTGAGACCACTCAGTAAAGTAACAGCACAGATCACCTCACCTCACCAAAGCACATGATTGGAGAACTGATGTGGAGCACAAATGCTTCAGGACAACTTCCACTCTGCAGTTTAATTTTTAAAGGAACACTCCACTTTTTTGGAAATAGGCTGATTTTACAACTCCCCTAGAGTTAAACAGTTGAGTTTTACCATTTTTGAATCCATTCAGCCGATCTCCGGGTCTGGCGGTAGCACTTTTAGCTTAGCTTAGCATAGATCATTGAATCGGATTAGACCATTAGCATCTCGCTCAAAAATGACCAAAGAGTTTCAATAATTTTCCTATTTAAAGCTTGACTCTTCTGTAGTTACATCGTGTACTACCGACGGAAAATGAAAAGTTGCGATTTTCTAGGCCGATATGGCTAGGAACTATTCACTGCAGAGGATCCATTGAAGAGCAAGTGATGCAATTTTCTCCAAATCTTTGACAGAGTAATCTACATGGATGGCCTGATGATGAGTTTAAAAAAGGAGGCAACTATCTTCTCAACATTAATGGAACATGACTGTGACTTGAAACGCTATTCAACTGAGCCATTCAACATGCCACTAAATAGCGTTGCTCAAAAGAAGCACTTCTGACACTCACAGTTAATTCCAGTGGAGCTTGACATTAGCTTGTTGCTAATAACTCAATCCTTTTATTTAAAAAAAAAAAACATTCATAGAACACAAATACTGCATAGACTATTTACTGTCTTTTAATATAATGTAAAGCTTAACCAAGTCCAACACAATTATTAAAAGGCATATGCAATTCTTATATCACACATACACAGCACAAAGTCAGAATTGTACAATTACAAATAGGATTTGCTGGTGTTTGGTGAGCGCACTGGCGCTGTTGTAGTGTGGCTGCCGTTGCATCATCCAAGTGGATGCTGCACACTGGTGGTGGTTGAGAGACCCCCCCCCCCATGATTGTAAAAGTGCTTTGGGTGTACAGCAATACACAATAAAGCGCTATATAAATGCATCATTCATTCATTCATTCATTCATTCATTTCTAAGACAGAAGTTTGACTTTCTGAATGCAAGTTCAAATAATGTATAAAATTTTAATCTTTTGGGCTACAAATTCACCTTTTGTGCTTATAAGTCAATAGAGCGAAGAAAGTGAAGATTTCATACAGAAATTACCTTAATAAACTCACCTATATTTTCTGTTTTGAACACCAATATACATCATCACTCATACTTACAATATGTAAATTAACCCTGTCAAAACAGCGCACTGCAAAATTAATTTCCTATTAATTAAAACCAAAAGAGTTGTTGAGAGTCGAGTCAGAGGAAACACAATTAACAAGCACTTCCGATGCCCAACATTGGCAGGCAAATAAAACACAATTATACCAGCGTTAATTATTCATCGGTAGGAAATAATGCTGGAATTACCCTGCTTTAACCTGACTAGTGCTTAATTGTGTTCCAACACCTCGTTATCTCCGAAGAGGTAAATAAGAATGTGATTACAACTCATCAGCGCTGGTTTGCGTGGCCTCTCCAGGGCTGAGTGTCATCAGTGTTCGTTAAGTAATGAGCAGTGATTGGTATGAAATTACTTTTTCACCTCGTCTGTCTTGTGCATACTGCTTTATGCATAATTCTCAGTGCATGACTGCCAGACAGCATCAGAAGAAGAATCACCACAATGGAAGTGTACTGTAGTAGTACGTGAAACAGTGCACAATAAGCATGAAAACTGATCAGTGACCTCATTTTGTTGCGTGTTTAATTAAAATAGGTTTTTAATACCTGGAAAAGCTATTCATTTACATGTTTGGCTGACATAGGACCTCTGGAAGTATCATGCATGATCTTTGCACATCTTTGCTGAAAAAGATAGAAATATAATGTTATATTATGTTAATTTCAAACTTTTTAAGTAAAATAAATTAAATTAAATTTAAAAAATCATAGACCACTTAGTTTAATATAAACAATTTAAAAAGTGCAGTTATTTAGTATTTTTAATTTCAAGCTTTTAGGAGCCCTACAAAATTAAATAAAAATAAAAAAACCAAGAGAAAATTAAATAAAAGAATAAAAATAAATAAAATAAAACCAAGAAATAAATCCTTGCGCTTTAGTTTAAAACATGCGCACACACACACACACACACACAACACAAGCATGCACGCACACACATGCGCACACACACACTTAAAATTTCATTCCGTTTAAAAACAGTACTGTCATTTTGCATTTGAAATCCACCATCTTTGCACGTGGGTGCTGAAAAGTTAGAAATAATTGTTAAGTAAATTAAATATTAAGTTAATTTCAAGCTTTTAAGAGCCCTATAAAACCGAATAAAAATAAAGAAATAGAATAAAATAAAATAATAAAAACAAATAAACCAAGCTATCTATGCTTGCAGCTTTAGTTTAAATCACACACATACACACAAATGTTATTAAAATTAAATGCTATTTAAAAAGTACAGTCATTTAGCATTTGTAATCCAGTTCCAAAAAATCAACGAATAAATAACTTTTGGTCATATAACCTTTGTCAGGCAAACTGAATATACATTACAATCAAACTATTAAAAATGATGTGGCAAACATCCTTATGATAGGCACAATCATTTAAAAAAAAGGCTGGCTAGGTTCAATTTCATGCAAAAATATTATTTTTGGCAGGCTGATTAAATTACGCATTGAAAGTAGATGTGAAGAATTGGAAGCATCAACTGCAATTTGTCACACTGAAAATGAAAGGTCAAGTGGAGTGCATTGCATTGAGCGATACGGGATTTCTTGCATTACATTTTAGCAAATGCAGTATGTCATCAGGGTATTCCGTGTAAACAGTTTGCACACTGTGCACAGAGGAGGATGTATAAAACAATAGCCGCCAGCATACAGAGCTAGTGCAGCCCGATTAAGAGCGGGCTGTGGGAATTCAACTATATGCCTGACTAAACAAATGAGTTTTTAGTCTAGACTTAAACAAAAAGATCACCCTAGGAGCTACAGAAGAAAATGCTCTTCCTCCCCAAGTGGATTTTGTACTTTCTGGCACCATCAAAATGTGAGCGGTGTATTTATGCAAGACAGTCCTTCGTGCTGCACCTGCTGTCTTGAGATGAGGCACTGCTGTAAAACACCCCCGAATTCTGATCAGTAGAGGACATGAGGCAGAGAATCAGACTTCATATCCGATTGTTGATTCATTCAACAGTGAATGCATTATCCATCAGTTCATCATTTAAGGGAATGAGCATAGCTACACCGCCTTTGATCTTCCTGAGAGCGGCCTCATCAGGTAAATGGATTTCAGAGGGGAAGTGATGATGTTTGGATTGTTTTAGGATGTGCACATCTCTCTTCTCATTCTGAGAAGTGCCTCTTGTCCATGAGCAATAAGTGTGTTTTTACCATTATGTTTGACGTTAATATTCAATAAACATACCGCCCTATTTGGTATGGTCTACTGAATTTCACTGAAGATCTTTTGAAATAAAAACCTTTTCATAAAGACATGCATTAACTTTTTAAGCCAAAACACCTCCCCAGATCAAAATAAGCATTAACTGGAACTAAACTTTCTGATGTGTAAAAGATAGAATATATGAATTTAGCATGTGACACCTATGTTTCAAAATACAAATCAAACAAATCATGAGTGAAATTATCATACAAAATCACACTAGATTTTAAGTGTGCAAAACAGCCTACACATAATACTCCATAAGATTATATCACACTCAATTATCATTATATTTAAGCTTGCATCAGTGAGATAAAGTGTGTGTGTGTGGGGGGGGTGTTTGGGGTATTTGATCCCCTGCTGATTTTGTTCGTTTGTCCACTGACAAAGAAATGATCAGTCTATCATTTTAATGGCAGGTTTATTTGAACAGAGCGATACAGAATATCAACAAAAACAAAGTTATAAATTGGTGTAATTTATACAGGTAACGACCTGAGATTAGGAGCACTCTCTTAAAGGGAATGCTCCTAACCTCAGCTTGTTACCTGTATAAAAGACACCTGTCCACAGAAGCAATCAATTAATCAGATTCCAAACTCTCCACCATGGCAAAGACCAAAGAGCTGTCCAAGGATGTCAGGGACAAGACTGTAGACCTACACAAGGCTGGATGGGCTACAAGACCATCGCCAAGCAGCTTGGTGAGAAGGTGACAACAGTTGGTGCGATTATTCGCAAATGGAAGAAACACAAAATAACGGTCAATCTCCCTCAGTCTAGGGCTCCATGCAAGATCTCACCTCGTAGAGTTTCAATGATCATGAAAACGGTGATGAATCAGTCCAGAACTACATGGGAGGATCTTGTCAATGATCTCAAGGCAGCTGAGACCATAGTCACCAAGAAAACAATTGGTAACACACTACAACATGAAGGACTGAAATCCTGCAGCGCCCGCAAGGTCCCCCTGCTCAAGAAAGCACATGTACAGACCCGTCTGAAGTATGCCAATGATTCAGAGGAGAACTGAGCGAAAGTGTTGTGGTCAGATGAGACCAAAATCCAGCTCTTTGGCATCAACTCAACTCGGCGTGTTTGAAGGAGGAGGAATGCTGTCTATGACCCCAACAACACCATCCCCACCATCAAACATGGAGGTGGAAACATTATGCTTTGGGGGTGTTTTTCTGCTAAGGTGACAGGACAACTGCACCGCATCAAAGGGAAGATGGACGGGGCCATGTACCGTCAGGGCCAGGGCATTGAAAATGGGTCGTGGATGGGTATTCCAGCATAACAATGACCCAAAACACACGGCCAAGGCAACAAAGGAGTGGCTCAAGAAGAAGCACATTAAGGTCCTGGAGTGGCCTAGCCAGTCTCCAGACCTTAATCCCATAGAAAATCTGTGGAGGGAGCTGAAGGTTTGAGTTACCAAACGTCAGCCTCAAAACCTTAATGACTTGTAGAGGATCTGCAAAGAGAAGTGGGACAAAATCCCTCCTGAGATGTGTGCAAACCTGGTGGCCAACTACAAGAAACGTCTGACCTCTGTGATTGCCAACAACGGTTTTTGCCACCAAGTACTACATCATGTTTTGCGAAGGGGGTCATACTTATTTCTACTTGCAACGCTTCGAGTTCTTACTTATTTACTTATTCTGTCTCTCACTGTTCAAATAAACCTACCATTAAAATTATAGACTGATCATTTCTTTTTCAGTGGGCAAACATACAAAATCAGCAGGGGATCTTTTTTTTTCACTGTACGTATATACATATATACGTAAAGAATTTAATACTTTTATTTTACAAGAATGCATTAAAACTATCAAAAGTGACAGTAAAGAAATGTATAATGTTATAAAATATTTCGGCTTCAAATAAATGCTGTTAAAAAATATTAAACAACACAACTGTTTTCAGGATCGATAAATGTTTGAGCATAAAATAATATTAGAATGATTTCTGGAGAATCAAGTGACTGAAGACTGGAGTAATGATGCTGAAAATTCAGCTTTGCATCACAAAAATAAATTATGTTTTAAAATATATTGAAATAGAAAACGGTTATCTTAAATTGTAATAATATTTCATAATATTACTTTTTGAACTGTGTTTTTAATCATATAAATGAATTTGGCGAGCACAAGAGGCTTATTTCTGATGCCCAACTTTTGAACATGATTGTTCACTAAAGGCACAACTGGCTCATGTTAAAATGCTCTAAACTGAGCAACTTCTACCCAGGACCATAATCTGATAACAGGACGTGCTGCTGTAGCAGTCGGAGCTTGTTAAGCAGACCGATTCTATAGGATGCAGAGGGAAACTGTCAGATATCAGCTCCTGGAAGAGCAGACATAAGGTCAACGAGAAAATGTCAAATGTGTTTACCCTCAAGAAGCTGTCAGATTACCGCCAGTTCATCATAAACACCGCAGCTTCCACAACATATTAAATTATGTCAGGCTTTTTTTGTACTCTCCGTGTCACTAGATCAAATGGTATTAATATAAAATGGTACGGAGGCATTAATTATGGAGCTGAGGTGGACAGAAAGAATAGTTCACCAAATATATGACAGTTTACTCACCCTGATGTCATTCAAAACATGTCTGAAAGTCTTCCGTGGAAAACAAGGGTGAACTGTTGAAGAATATCACAGCCATTGAATGAAGACTGCACTGTCACGCTCTAAAATAGAAAAAGTAATAAAAACCATTTAAGACTGAAATATAAGTCATTATTCACTTCAAGTAGTGTTCTTGTGAGAAATTAAGGCAGCACTTTATTTTACAGCACCGTTCCACATGTAGATACTATGTATTTATTAATTATTGTATAATAACTGGATAATAACATTTTTACATTTTATTCATTTAGCTGACGCTTTTATCTAAAGCGACTTACAATTGCTATATATGTCAGAGGTCGCACGCCTCTGGAGCAACTAGGAGTTAAGTGTCTTGCTCAGGGACGCATTGGTGTCTCACAGTGGATTCGAACCCGGGGTCTCTCACACCAAAGGCATGTGTCTTGTCAACTGCGCCATCCCACCCCGTACAACTAGGTACTAATCATGAACCTACCCCTAAACCTAACCTTAACCCATGTATTTACCCACTTTCTTGGGTACATACATAAGTACTTGTAAGTGCATGTACTATAAAATAAAGTGCAACCGAAAATGAGCAGTTTGTAAACAAATTGTATTTTTTGTGAGTTGACTATTTTCAATGATTTCTGGTTGAGTTCAACTGACTCAGTTCATATGACTTGAGAAGACTTGAAATACAGTGCATGAGTCATATGAACTACTTTTATCATACTTTAATGGTTGTCTTGACTTTTCAACAATGATTTGGTATCATTCATGTCTGTAGCCCAAGTAGTGCAGCATGAATTACATGCCGATTTTTAATAGTTAAGTTTAGTGGATTGTTCAAATCTCTAACCCTACACATGAGCTACAAAGCGATGTACACAGCGGGCACCGTTAAAACAAGAAGGTGAAAAGCTAATTGGTGGATAGATTTGGTTTGTTTATCTAAATTGGGTCTAAATGAACTTGGCACAGAGCCTGTAGATGGAAAACCAACAAGTAAATCTATTCAACTCATTTAAATAATCCTCATATTATTGTTTGATTTCTGCAGAAGAAAAAAAGAAATGGAGATGAAATGAGCAAATCTCATGAATCGTGTCCATCCAGAATTTATGTATTCTCATTACTGTAATGCAAAAATATCTATGCTGAACTTCAATCAATTCCATTTTAATATAAAAATATACTGTTTATACTCTCTCTATAGCATTTATTTTAAAAGTCACTTATGCTTACAATGTCAGCATTTGGTTGACCAAACATACAGGTAAAAACTGGATTATTGTGAACTGTTTTCTACTTGAATATATTTTGAAATGTAATTTATTCTCATGACGCAAAGCTGAATTTTCAGCATCATTACTCCAGTCTCACATGATCCTTCAGAAATCATTCTAATATGCTGATTTGATTCTTAAGAAACATTTCTTGTAATTATCATTGTTGAAAACAGTTATACTGCTGTAAAACTGTTGTACATCATACTTCCTCACAAACTACAGCAAAGCAAAGAGAAAGCAAAAAGCGAGTTAATTCAAATAGTGTTTAAACATTAATGGCAGCAGTGAATACCTTCGTGTTTTCTGGGTATGAAATCAATACAATAGTTTTTGTTGTTGTCCCGATGACGAATGGAACAGATATGAGCCGACTGAGTGAGATGAATCTCTGTGCAACCCGAGCCAATTATCCTCCATCTGTGCCAGAACGCCACCGAGCCGGACTCGCTTCGTACCTCGGATTCTGTCCAACAGATGGGAGATCCAAAGAGGCGCCACCATAACCTCCGACCCCGCCTGACACTGGCCGAATCAAGAGCATCGTGAAAAGTGAGGTTCGGAGGGGAACGCCACCTACGAGCAGCCCATTTATCACACGACTACAAGAGTTAAACGGCCGGCGATCGATAGGACAGGAGTTAAGAGCAAGCAGGGGGTGCTGAATGTCATCATTTTAATGAAATATAGATTTGGGTCTATTAAACAGCTTGCTGGTCGTGTATGAGAGAGTGGTGCTCTTTCTTGCGGCTAAATAAGGCCATCCATTAAAGACGAAAGAAATCGATTGCGGGTGAAACTAACACTCACCTCTCTGATGTGAGCACAGTTTTGCCCTGGTCTGGATAATAGATCAAGGTTAGGTAAGAAGCAGAATGGCTGCCGTGGGTTTTGGTGAGGCCGACATTATCGGACGCTAGGGTGATGTAGTGGTGTATTCCTGTCTCGCAGTTTCTTCAAGGTTTTCCCATCTGTTCTCAAATTTCATGTTCGTTTGCTTTTCCTCGGTTACCTGTGTGTGTATTTCTTTTCCAGAACACAAAAGATGATATTTGAATGACCGTGTAGTCCCTAAAACACTGATAACTTTCACGATAACAGTAACCAACTTTCACTGACATAGTTTTCAAAACATCAGTCAAAATGTGGAATTAAGATGTTTTTGATGACGTATCTTATGCTCACCAAGACTATTTAATTAATTAGAAATAAAAACAGGAATATTGTCAATTATTACAATTTAAAATTGTAATATATTTACTGAATTTTCAGCATCATTACCCCAGTCTTCAGTGTCACATGATTCTTCAGAAATCATTCTAATATGCTGATTTGCTGCTCATTTATTAATGATGTTTAAAAGTTTGTTTTGCTTAATATTTTTTTTTTTTGTGTGTAAATCGTGATACACTACCATGCAATAATTTGAGGTAAGGAAAAAGTGACATTAAACTAAAATTAAACTATCTTATCATCAATTAATAAAAAAAAAATTGCATAAAAAATATTAAGCATCAAAATGGTTTAACATTAATATTAAGAACCATTATTAATAATAAGCACCATCATTATAACTAATTAAGCAGTGAATCTACATTCCAGACTGATTTCTTAAGGATCATGTGACACTGAAAACTGGAGTAATGATGCTGAAAATTCAACTTTGCATCACAGAAATAAATTACATTTTAAAATATATTCAAGTAGAAATCAGTTATTTTATATTGTAAAAAATATTTCACAATATCATAATTTCTGATCAAATAAATGAAGCCTTTGTGAGCATAAGAGACTTCAAAAACATTAAAACATCTTAATTATTCCAAAAGTTTTACCAGTTTTACCAGTGTAAAAAGTAAGTCATACAATTGGAATGACATGAGGGTTAGTAAATTATTCTCATTTTTGGGTGAATTATCAATTTAAAGCTATCAGATGTGGGTTATGATACAAAAAAAAAGATCACAAGCAGCTGAGTAAAGAAAATCAGCAGAAATGTTTAAAGCATGTAGATTTATGTGAGAAATGACGACTAAAGCAGAATGTCATTCGTTACCTTAGTGTGCTTCAGATGGCAAACTCTTCAACACGCCGTTCTGGTGGTCTCCTGGTTGGGCATAAATAGATTGAATTCATTGACCCATCATGCCTCGTGTCAATGGAACAAGCTGTTGGTGGTGATTTAATATGGTGAATGTTTCTTCGGACATCTTTGTGCCGATAGCAGCTCATCGATTAAGCGCTGTTGTCAACCATGGGTGGGTGGCCGTCCCTCTGTGGCCATTTCCAAACGGATTCTTCCAGCAAAGTAAAGCACAGATGATGATGTCATAGTTCTTCAGCCCGCTGATCTCAGTTCAATAGACCTGCTGGAAGGTTCACAGAATTATTGCATAGATGGAAAATCTGCATTGCACAATATGCTTAAGATTTGATCATGATAGTCATTTGTCAGTACATTTCAGATAATCAGGTTACAGAAATTATGCAGCTAAGGTCTCGAAGTAAATAAAATGACTGTGTAAAAGTATGATACTTGGGTAATGCACTTTAAAAAGCAAGTGAGAAAAAAAAAAGAGTTATATCTTAAACCTGGTTCAAAGTTCTGGTTGGTTTTTCCACAAGAAAAGTTAAGGTGCAATAGAATGAAAGACTGTCTTTACCTTGGCATAGTTAAATAATAACAGTTCTGTGCATGGAAATGACATTCAGTGAGCCTCAAACACCATATTCTTATGTAAATCTCATTTACATAATCTCATTACATAATCTCATTCTTATGTAAATCTCATGAATAAAAAAGACCACTGAAAAACAGGCGAATCAGAACATAACACCGACTGTGACGCAACAGTCGGGATCATTACGCCCCCAATATTTGCATAAACCCGCCCTTGTTCGAGGCCAGCTGCCAGCCGAACCATCAGAAGTTCTGCAGGTATTGTGGATTTCACTTACCACATAAACAGAGTAAGGAGAGACGCCTGAGGATGATGATGAACGATTTACAGATCCTGAGCACCACTGACAAGCATCTGATCTTGTAAAATGTGTGGTAAGTACTGCCGCTCAATAATATAAACATAGTTCGTGCTATCGCGTATCTTGAAAGTGAAAATATAATGCGATAATGCCTCGTGTATTAATAACGGCTCCCTGATGCCCGCATTTTATATACAGTATAATTACCCGCCGATATAACTGCGAGAGAAAGTATTTAAATATATATTTTCCTCCCTGTTTCCTTCTTGCTAATGAGCCGCACTATGAAACAGCCAATCAGAACAGAGCTCAACATTGAGCCGCACTGTGAAACAGCCAGTCAGAGCAGAGCTGATTATTATTCATGACCCTGCCAAATAAGCCAATAACAGACCGTTTCATTCTAGGGAGAAATCCTAGGGTTGTAAATGGACATGTAAAATCGTTTCTGGAGATTTTTTGCCCTTACCTAAGCCACATACCTTCTGTGTAGATATCAGAGAACAATTTAAAATACTGTATCAAAGCATTCTGTGCCACCTTTAAAGAAGTATAAAAGCAGTATAATTTCTAAACCTTAAATTAAATTAATATATATACACATACATATGTATATATACTATTTATAGTCTATACACATACGTATATATATATATATATATATATATATATATATATATATACACACACACAGACACACACATTGTCACAACACACTCAGGAGAAGGGAACGAGGAGGCGAGGAACTTCTTCAACAACAAAATATGTTTATTTAACAAACTCAGGGATCGCAGGAGACACTGATAACCACATGAAGACAATCGAATGCCGATTAGACCAGACACAGAGGCAGGGAAACACAGGGCTTAAGAACTGGGGAGTAAACTAGATCATTAATAATACACGGCTGGGGAATACTAAACTAATGATGACAAACGAGGACAGGAACAGGAAGACCAAATATGGGCACGAGAGGAGGGGAAACACAAGACACAGAGACAAAGACATACATACATACATTTTTATGTTGGCTTTTATGTTGTTACCACAGCTTTGGTAAGCATAAGAAACTTTACAACTAACTAACTAAATAAATAATAAAATAAATTAAATAAAAATACCTACCCCATACTTTTGAAGGGTAGTGTAATTTAAATATATACCAGTACACTGTGTGTTTTACTCCCTATCTGCACTGCAAGCACCCCATTGAGACAAAACTACAACACTCCCAATTACAGACACATGGTTTGTGGCAGTCTGATAGTATGGTACAGATGCTTCTGAGTGTTCTTACAAATGATAGAACTGAAAACATACCATGAAACATATGACAAGCATCTCTCCGTAGGTTCAATCATGCTACATGATAAGATATCAGGTATGTCATGCAAGTCAGCGGTCATGTTTTTAGAATGGCTTTTACAGCCCATCGTCTGGCCAGTGAAATCACACAGCCTGTTTTTGAGTGGTATAAATGGCTTTCTAAAAGCCATCCGGACAGATTACTCTAACATCTGTGTGACATGGACACATTTCATAACTGATCTCTTCTTCTTTTTTCCAACACAGTCACAAAACCTTTGCATTGGGTTTACAAATCAATGCACACAGCATTTCACATTTACAAACCACCCACAATCCAATGTAACCAGTGCTAGTACAGTGTTATACTACATTGATATTCAGTAATTGTCAGTCTTACAATACACTGCCTTTCTGTGTAAATTCTTAGTTCATTATGTATTTCTCCTTTTTCAGAAATAGCAATTTGCCTGTGCAATTAAAGATTTTTTTTTCAGATGTCTACATATTTTCTGTAAGTAATTAATCAAATCAAAACATAATTTAACCAGGCAGATACAAGTTTTAGACTTTATACAAGTCTTTATACTCACCAAGGCTGCATTTTTTGATCAAAAATTCAATAAAAACTGTAATATTGTGAAACATAAATGAAACATAATATTGCTGAAGAAACATTTCTACTTATTAATAATGTTGAAATTAGTTGTGTTGCTTAATATTTCTGTGGAAACCATAATTTTCTGGATGACTTGATGAACAAAACGTTCAAAAGAACAGCATTTGTTTTGACAAACATTTGACTTTGTAACATTAAAAATGTCTTTGCTTTGCATCAATTGAATACATCATTGTTGAAAAGTATAAATTGTTTCATAAAATCAAATATATATATAAAACTGATTGTACTGACTCCAACAGATATGCAAGGTAGTTCAATCACATTTGAGACATTTTAAAAAGTCTAAAATCTAATAACTCAAAACTGGCATGCTAAATGTGACCCTGGACCACAAAACCAGTCATAAGGTTCAATATTTTTGAAATTAATAATTATGCATCATCTGAAAGCTGGATGCATATGCTTTCTATTGATGTATGGTTTGTCAGGAGAGGACCATATTTGGCTGAGATACAACTATTTGAAAATCTGGAATCTAAGGGAGCAAAAAAATCCAAATATTGAGAAAATCGCCTTTAAAGTTGTCCAAATAAAGTTCTTAGCAATGCATATTACTAATCAAATATTATGTTTTGATAAATTTACAGTAGGATCACAAATGGAGAATTGCTCTGTGCAAATGTAATATTTTAGTGTATTTGTAACATTACCTGATTTGTTACTCTTGTCCCAAATAAACGCTATCAGTGGGTTGAACACACACACACACACAAACAGAAGTTTCAGTTGTCAAAAGGTTTTAAAGCCTTTGATATGTAAGTATTAAGCAGCTCTTAAACTAAGTCCATCTAAACCCCGCTAGCTCACTTCATCTTAAAATTGACATCCGTCTGTGAAGCCCTTGGGGAAGAGCCTCTGAGTATGGTGGCTGATAAAGAGAAAGCATATGTCAACCATTACAAGTGATGCTGTGGCACTGTGCTATATGCTGCAACATTCATGAAGCGGAACAAGATTCAGCACTGCAGAGGTCAGCTAGCAATTGTGTTTAGTTGCGACCTGCATTACATCTCATCGGAGCTTGTTATTAAATCAAAACATAAAAATAATAGGTGATTTTTCTAAAAAATAATAGCTGCTCATCACGAGTAGCGACTGACATCGGCTGGTGACGGGTGTCAGCGGCTGCTTCCTAATGACCTGCACAGGAGGTGGTGACAGCACCCTGCAATTCAACACACTATCATGCAATTACCACCCAAAATAAGTACAAATGCTTCACTTGCTACATGCATTCGTCATTATGCAGACAAACCTGAAATCAGTTAGTGTCTAATAGCTGAAGGGACTCATCATGTCGAAGGAGAGAACTGATAGGTGAGCTAATTTAACGAGCAGATATGTTCGTCTGACAGCATGTGGGATCTGGCAAATAAACAGTCGTGATTTTTTTTAACGTCTTGGTTTGAATGTGAAAAACAGCCTGACACCTGTCGCTTGTTTATTCATACAGCACAGAATCAGCATCTACGGACATGTAATTATCAGCGAGATCTGTTTTACACATAAATCATCCTTAGTATGGATTTGTTTTGAAAAATGTTTCAAATTGATCCACAGATACACTGAAACAAACAGTTTAAATGAATCAAATGGGAAAAATGAATGAATGAAAAATGTTATCAGGTTCAAATAAAACATCTAATACATTAGGTATTATGAATTAACAATGAACTTTTTTTAGATAATGTTGATTTATAAGTATACTATTGTTCATAGTTATTCCATTTTCTTTTATAATATATCAATATTAATATTAAATTGTTAATTAAATTGAAATTGTAAACGTTTAAAATAGTTTTTTAATTACAGTCGTCACTTTTGCTCACACCAAGGCTGCATTTATTTGATGAAAAATATAGGAAAATCAGTAATATTGTGAAATATTATTACAATTTAAAATAACTGCCTTCTATTTGATTATATTTTAGAATGTAATTTATTCCTGTGATGCAAAGGTGAATTTTCTGCAACATTATACCAGTCTTTAGTCACATGACCTTCAGAAATCATTCAAAGATGATTTGTTGTTCAAGAAACATTTCTTAATATTATCAATATTGAAAACCATTTAATACTATTATAATATCATTACCATTATAAATGTCATTAGTGTCATACGCTTTTGATTAATAAAAATATTCATTTTTGTTTTAAAAAAATATTTCTGACCCAAAACTTGTAAGCATGTAGTGCTTGTAGAAATTAACATGAACTTAAATTAACAAAGGTTGTTAAATGTTAGTATAATGCATTATCTAACCAGCTGAATGCTAAATGTAATAAAAACCATGTAATTGTCTTACACTTAAACAATAGCAATAATGGGATTGCTTGGAGAACGAAGAAAAATACAATGAAATGTAGTGCTCTTGTACCTTCAATTTATTTTCAGCAGATTTGTCCTGTGCAGCGGTACAGATGGAAGTTAGTTTACTGCTTCTCCTCGCATCTCATATTTGTAGGTCACTTTGGATAAAAGTGTGACCTAAATTAATGAATTCAAATGTAAGTTGTTAGAGAAGGAAAACAGCTCACAGGTAAAGGAGAAATGTTGTGCATCAAAACATGCAATGCTAATTACAACAGATATTTGCATTTCTATGATCGCAGTGCCTGAACAGCAGCTCAACAAATCACCTTGTGATTGTGTGTGTGTGTGTGTTGGTCTTGTTTTAGCTATTCTTTGGGGACAAATTAGCAAGATTAATCTGACAAAACATTCCTTTGGAGACATTCTCAAAGGTGAAAATGATTTATAAATCATGTTTTGTTTTTTTGTATTTTGTACTTTTTTAGTCAAAGCAAAGCAAAAAGTCAGTCAAAGCAAAGTCAGGGTAAGTTTGTAGTAATTATAATTAGCTTTATATTTTCCTCTTTTAAACATTATAGACATCCTATAACTATAAATATCCAAATATTAATATGTATATATGTAATAAATATATATGCTTTTAGGACATCCTCAGGTTTGGGCTAAATGACAAATGCACACGCATGAAACTCATTGTGCTTTGCTGATAACCTTTCAAATGCACGTTGTAATTAATTCGCACAGCTGGAAGAGACTGTTTACAGGTCCATGTCAACAAAAGCTGCAGGTCAGAGAGAGTCTTGTGTTAGATAGAGGTCTGCATGAGTGGTCTCACTTCGTTGAAGCTCTCATTCAGTGAAGGGGCATCCTATCGATGTTCCCCGTCAATCCGTCTGGAAAGCTCAGCAGGTGGGTAAGAGGTTCCCAGTGTGAGTCTGGAGAAGAATTGTCCATGCACTTCACTAATTCAAACTTTGATCAGAGACACAGACTTGCATGTGAGGTTACCAGAGTGGCGGAAAAATAATGAGAAATTTTGTTCTAGATCAGTGAACAGAGACAGCATGAAAATTCATTAAACACTCAATTTGTTATGATACAGGTATGACCAAAGCAGATACAGGAGGAGGATGTCATCTCATAAACAGCTGTAGAGACAGACAGAACGACAGACAACCGGAATGATAGCTGGAACGACAGATTGAAAAATACATACAGAGACAGACTGATAGACGGTATAAATGATAGAATGAGAGAGCAACAGAGCGATAGAGCAAAAGAACGATAGATCAAGTAATAAAATTATATAGATATATAGGCCCATAGATAGAATGACAGAATAATAGTATAATGATAGACCGGAAAAACGATAACACAATAGAACGATAATGATAGAATGACAGAGGGATAGAAAGATAGAACGATAATGATAGAATGACGACCGATAAAATGATAATGATATAATGACGACCAATAGAATGACGAACGAACGAACAATAATGATAGAATGATGACCGATAGAACGATAATGATAGAATGACGACCGATAGAACGATAATGATAGAATGACGACCGATAGAATGACGAACGAACAAACGATAATGATAGTATGACGACTGATATAACGAATGAACGATAATGATAGAATGACGACTGATAGAACGATAATGATAGAATGACGACCGATAGAATGATGAACGAACAAACAATAATGATAGAATGACGACCGATAAAACAATAATGATAGAACAGATGACCAATAGAACGATAATGATAGAACGACGAACGAACAAACGATAATGATAGAATGACGACAGACAGAACGATAATGATAGAATGACGACAGACAGAACGATAATGATAGAATGACGACAGACAGAACGATAATGATAGAATGACGACCGATATAGCAATAATGATAGAATGACGACCGATAGAAAGATAATTATAGAACGGGCGACCGATAGAACGATAATTATAGAACGGACGACTGATAGAACGATAATGATAGAATGACGATTGATAGAATGACGAACGAATGAACGAACGAACGATAATGATAGAATGACGACTTATAGAACAATAATGATAGAATGACGACCGATAGAATGATAATGATAGAATGACAACAGATAGAACGATAATGATAGAATGAGGCCCGATAGAATGATAATGATAGAATGACGACCGATAGAACAATAATGATAGAATGACGACCGATAGAATGACGAACGAACAAACGAACGATAATGATAGAATGATGACCGATAGAACTATAATGATAGAACGACGGCCGATAGAATAATAATGATAGAATGACGACCGATAGAACGATAATGATAGAATGACGACTGATAGAATGACGAACGAACGATCGATCGATAATGATAGAATGATGACAGATAGAATGATAATGATAGAATGACGACCGATAAAATGACAAACGAACGAATGATAATGATAGAATGATGACCGATAGAACGATAATGTTAGAATGACAACAAATAGAATGACGAACGAACGAATGAACGATAATGATAGAATGACGGCCGATAAAGTGATAATGATAGAATGACGACCGATAGAACGATAATGACAGAATGACGACCGATAGAATGATGAACGAACAAACAAACGATAATGATAGAATGACGACTGATAGAACGAATGTACGATAATGATAGAATAACGACCGATAGAACAATAATGATAGAACGGACGACTGATAGAACGACAGAACTATAATGATAGAATGAAGACAGATAGAACAATAATGATAGAATGACGACCGATAGAACGATAATGATAGAATGACGACTGATAGAACGATAATGATAGAATGACAACCGATAGAATGACGAACGAACAAACTAACGAATGATAATGATAGAATGACGACCAATAGAGCGATAATGTTAGAATGACGACTGATAGAATGACGAATGACGAACGAACAAACGAACGATAATGATAGAATGACGACTGATAGAACTATAATGATAGAACGACGACTGATAGAATGATAATGATAGAATGACGACTTATAGAACAATAATGATAGAATGACGACCGATAGAATGATAATGATAGAATGACAACAGATAGAACGATAATGATAGAATGAGGCCCGATAGAATGATAATGATAGAATGACGACCGATAGAACAATAATGATAGAATGACGACCGATAGAATGACGAACGAACAAACGAACGATAATGATAGAATGATGACCGATAGAACTATAATGATAGAACGACGGCCGATAGAATAATAATGATAGAATGACGACCGATAGAACGATAATGATAGAATGACGACTGATAGAATGACGAACGAACGATCGATCGATAATGATAGAATGATGACAGATAGAATGATAATGATAGAATGACGACCGATAAAATGACAAACGAACGAATGATAATGATAGAATGATGACCGATAGAACGATAATGTTAGAATGACAACAAATAGAATGACGAACGAACGAATGAACGATAATGATAGAATGACGGCCGATAAAGTGATAATGATAGAATGACGACCGATAGAACGATAATGACAGAATGACGACCGATAGAATGATGAACGAACAAACAAACGATAATGATAGAATGACGACTGATAGAACGAATGTACGATAATGATAGAATAACGACCGATAGAACAATAATGATAGAACGGACGACTGATAGAACGACAGAACTATAATGATAGAATGAAGACAGATAGAACAATAATGATAGAATGACGACCGATAGAACGATAATGATAGAATGACGACTGATAGAACGATAATGATAGAATGACAACCGATAGAATGACGAACGAACAAACTAACGAATGATAATGATAGAATGACGACCAATAGAGCGATAATGTTAGAATGACGACTGATAGAATGACGAATGACGAACGAACAAACGAACGATAATGATAGAATGACGACTGATAGAACTATAATGATAGAACGACGACTGATAGAATGATAATGATAGAATGACGACCGATAGAACGATAATGATATAATGACGACTGATAGAATGACGAACGAACGAACAAACAAACATGATAGAATGACGACAGATAGAATGATAATGATAGAATGACGAGCGATAGAATGACAAACGAACGAACGTTAATGATAGAATGACGACCGATAGAACGATAATGTTAGAATGACGACTGATAGAATGACGAATGAATGAACGAACAAACGAACGATAATGATCGAATGACGACTGATAGAACGATAATGATAGAATGATGACCGATAGAATGACGAACCAATGAACGATAATGATAGAATGACGACCGATAGAACGATAATGATAGAATGACGACCGATAGAACGAACGAACGATAATGATAGAATGACGACCGGTAGAACGATAATGATAGGACGGATGACAGATAGAACAATAATGATAGAATGACAACCGATAGAATGACGAATGAACGAACGAACGAATGAACGATAATGATAGAATGACAACTGATAGAACGATAATGATAGAATGACGAACGAACAAATGAACGAACGATAATGATAGAATGATGACCGATAGAGCGATAATGATAGAATGACGACCGATAGAGCGATAATGATAGAATGACGACCGATAGAACGATAATGATAGAATGACGACCGATAGAATGACGAACGAACAAACAAGCGATAATTATAGAATGATGACCGATAGAACGATAATGATAGAATGATGACGGATAGAACAATAATGATAGAATGATGACCGACAGAATGACAAATGAAAGATAATGATAGACTGACAACCGATAGAACGATAAAGATAGAATGGACGACCAATAGAACGACGAAAGAATGATAATGATAGAATGACGAACGAATGAACGAACAAACGATAATGATAGAACAACGAACGAACGACCGACCGACCGACCTATAGTATGTCTGGGCATAAAAAGCAGAGCATGCCTCTGGGGCTACTTTCTTCTCCATTTCAACCTGCCACTACAATAAACTTCAAATATTTCACATTACATAGATTGCAAATTAGTATAGCAAGCTCCCTCCCCCTTCTTACTTTTATGAATATGGCCATGTGATAGTTGTTCTTGCAGACTGTTATAGTATAGCTCTATTTTCAAGGGACCAAAGTGGTTCTAAACCAGTCGAGCAGCTAACAACTGTTCCAAATTTCCAGTGAAGAAACCCATTAAGGGCAAGTCATGCATAGTTGATTGAGTGTCTCGTGCAAGGGGCCGGTACGACGGTGGGATTGCTCGGAGGAACTGATACACTCCCATGCTATGGATGAGTCTCGCTCGTTTCTGGGTCAGTCGGCACACAGTTCTTTCCTGTTAGTCACTTACAAAGGACGTGGAATAGGGATCCGTAACATCTTTGTAGGGCAGGATGTCGGAACATGCTGACTATTCTGCTGGGAGAAAAATAAAAATATTCACTCTTCTTAAAATATATCATTGGGTGCATGATGTATGGATGGAGAGACAGACAGACAGATGTGCAGATAGATCGAGGGATAGAGAGGTAAAAATGTGTTGATGGAGGGACAGATAAATGGATAGAGTGATGGATGAGTGGGGAGACAGACAGACAGACGGACGGATGGATAGATAGATAGGAAGCATGACAGAATAAAATAATGATATATAGAAAAATAGATAGAATGATAGAAAATAAAAATAATGATAGAAAGAACAATAAATACAAAATGAAAGAACAATAGCTATAAGTTAGAATAATTGGAAGAATGAAAGAACAATAAATAGAACAATGAAAAGAAAGAGCGATAAATCAAAACTATACATACATTTTTTTAAAAAGGAATAGACAGAAAATAGATAAGAGAAATAGCTTGAAGTTAGATAGAATGACACAAAATGGCAGAATGATAGAAAGAATGAAAAATATATAGAGCAATAGAATGATAGGACAATAGAAATAATGATAATGATAGAACGATAGAATGATCAACCCACAGATAGAATGATAGAACGAATGTTAAAAGATCAAACCATAGATATAACTACAGAAAAATAGATAGAATGATAGAATGACTGAATGAACTATATAACATCAAATAGAATGACAGAAACAATAGAAAAAATGAAAGAATGAGAGCTAGAAGAATGATAGAAAGAATAATAGATAGAACATATAGAACAATAAATGCTATGATAGAAAGATCAATAAAATGAAAGATAGATAGAACAATATATAGAACAACAGACAGAATGATCAGTAACCGTACAAAAAAAAAAGGTTAGAATGATAGAAAGTGTGACACAACGAACGACAGATTGTGACTGACTCCTAGAGGGCTTGACCTCAAATCCACCTCTGAATTGACCTTTGACCCTTTCCCCTCTCAGCTCTACGGAGCCCCTTAGAGCTCATGGTGGTGGAAAGATTTCGGGGTGGGTGAAAAAATATTTTTCAAATCTTTTGCGTTCTCTCGAGAAACTTTGCATTCTCTCGCCCCAAATTTTTTTCACCCACCCCAAAATCTTTCCACCACCATGAGCTCTAAGGGGCTCCGTACAGCTCCATCAGTGAAGAGTCTGAGTGAAGGGCTGATGTTTGAGTGGCACGCGGATAGGACGGGACGGGATGGGACGCTCTGCCAAGGACAGCAGCTCAGGGGTGGCACAGCACCCGCTCAAGCATGAAATCACCTCTCCTCACTTTAAAGGGCTAACATGGCTTTTTAATGACAAGCCAATATCTTTTATACACCAAATATGCTCAATGGCTCCATTCTTTTTAATGCATATTTAAAGCTGGTAGGGAGTGCAGGCCCGTAACAAGATTAATGGCACGATCACTTTGAGACGCTGAGTCTGGGCTCTGCTAGATTACATTTAAAGCCTTTTAAAGAGCTCGGGCCTTTCTTAATAAAACCACTGCTTTTGATGAATCTCGGAATAAACAGTGTCTGCGTTTTACATTAGCCAGCCAGCTGATTTCGTTCATTCACGCTTTAGCGAATAGAGAAATTTAACACAGTCACGGCAACTAAAGCAGAATGCGCTGAACCACAAATATTCACTTGCAAAAACTAAACTGGTATCACCATGGTGGTCGACTTTCTCATGACTGTAAATAGCAATGGTCTACAAAACAAAAATTACATTTTTAAAGCAGATATCAAAATGATAGATATATGGAAGCATTAAAAAAAAGTACACAATCCTGACTTTTTCCTTGCAATTTTTTTTTTTTACAGAATTGTGAGCAATAAATTTAGAATTACAAGATATTTGCGTTACAGAATTGCAAGATTTATGATATCAAATTTTTCATGACTATCTCATCATTTTGAGTTTGTCTTACAATTCCATTTTTTGTTTCTGCCACAGAATAAAAAAGGTAATTATATCTCACAATTCTAAATTTTCCTTGCAATTCTGCTTTTTTTTTCAGAATTGTAGGTCTATATCTTACAATTCTGTGTTTATATCTCACAATAATATCTCATAATTGCAAAATATAAACTCAGAATTGTGAGACATAAACATCTACAGAATTCTGACTTTTTTCTCAGAATTCTGAGTTTAATTTACTTGTTTTCCCCCATAGGTTTATATCTTTAATTCTGCATATCTTACGATTTTGAGGTTATATCTTGTTAAAAAAAAAAAAATCTGAATTACGAGAAAAAGTCAGAATGGTGTATAAAGTTGCAGTTACCTTTTTTAATACTGAAATAAGCTTTCATATAGCTGATGCAGATAGATAGACAATTTTTTTTTCAGAATTATTTTTTTTTTCAGAATTGTAGGTCTATATCTCACAATTCTGTTTACATCTCACAATAATATCTCATAATTGCAAGATATAAACTCAGAATAAACTCACAAACATATAGAATTCTGACTTTTTTATCCTGAAATAAGCTTTCATATGGATATGATGCAGATAGATAGACAAATAAGCAGATCAGTAGATCAGCAGAAAGAATGCTAGATAGAACGACAGAATGATACAAACAGTGATGCAACAAATTCAGATGGACTTCTGTAGGACTAAATAGATTTAAAATATTAATTATTAAAAAATACACAAAATATACAAAATGTAATATTATATATATATATATATATATATATATATATGTTTAAGTTAAATTGAAATTTTCAAAGAAAAAAAAAAAAACTAAAAAAAAATATTTATCCAAAAGACAATATGACATTATTCAATTCAAATATCAAAACCTCAAAATGGCCCAAAATGTGAGCAAGGCTTGTCCACTCTTATCAGCCTATCACTATAATTCCAGTCCAGAATCCGGTTATATGTTAGCTGAAGGCAAAGCTTGTCTTGTCTTGTCTATTACCTTTAATAATTAAGATTCAGCCTTCTCACGGTTTCATCCTGGGGCTTTCCACATAAAAACTTGCTGGTTCATCTTGGCTTTTTTACTTAATTCTCTCTTATAATCTCACACACTTTCATCAGTCAGCACAAAAAGGGAGCACCGACGGAACAAGCCAATCAGACCAGTCGAACAGCCGAAGGGGCGGAGCTGACAGACAAACACTACATTCACATTCTTGACAAAACCTGACGACTTCTGACTGTGCCGTAATGGATCTAATGGAGCTCCCCTGTTGCTCTCGGCCTCGCTCTGCCAGTGATGGACATTGTTGTTGTGTGACAATACAAGGGCCGCTGGAGCGCAGGGTCTGTACCTGCTCCTGTGGATGGAGAATTACAGCTATGACTCACAGCTGTAATTAAAAGCACTTTTTCGAGACACCTGCTGCTGGTTTTTGATGCGGAGTCTAATAAGGTCAGATGGAGCAGAGCACAAATCACATCAGTTTCCCACGCAAGACCACCAATGGATTTTCTCTGGTCAGAAATGACAGACAATACTATGAAATTGATTTGTTTTGTAATACAGACATTTACGATTTATTTTGATTCGATCTATTCATCTGTTTCCTGTATCGGGTCATTGGTTCTGTATAGATGGGTTTCATGATTCATGCTTGAACAAGAAATCGGTACTGCAGGGCACGAAATTGCAATAAAAATACATGAATCACCAGAAACACTCAGGCCGAAAGAGACGTGACATATCTAATATACTCTGAAAAACACAGATTAAATATAAGGAGTTTTCCTAGAACAGATTTGGAATCAAGTATCAGTACAGATACTAACTTGCCATTAAATACTTACCAGAACTAATACAAAGCACATTCTGAGATTTCTGAGCCATGCAGCTCTAAATTTGGAACAGTGAATGCATCTTTGTAGCAGTGCAAAAATATATATTTTTGAAATTCATGGAATGAAAAGCATTCACCCACTGCATTCATAGATGTATAAATATATAAATTTCTGCATTAGACTAAAATGCATTAACTGTACTGTACACCCACCTCCTCTTTCCTGATTAATTTACACTTCCGTAAAGATGAACATGAAGGTGTGTGGAACAATTCTGTCACAGAAAGTGCTTTCCGTCCTCAGGTGTCATATATCTGACCCAGCACTCAACACAGCTGAGAAACCCATCCAGGTGCTTCTGGCCATATAAATGGAAAATAATTGGTGAGTAATGAAGAGAAAGTGTGTTTGTCAGATTGTTGGCTTAAGAAAGAACAGCATGTTTGGAAATGGAATTCTATGTAGTACCAAGTAAGCAGGATCTCAAATTTAATTAAAGTACCTGAATGCTAAGTCTTTCCGAGATTTTGTGCCACTAAACTTTGAGATTTAAAGAATCGTAGCTGCCTGAGAACTTGACCCTCAACAGACCATTAAAAGCCCATTCACCAATTCCAGGAAGTAGATCTTTTTTTGCCCTTCCTAAGAACACAGTTACCTGCTGTGAAATCACATGGCTTATTGTATTATTATTATTAACGGTCACATCATTCATATTCAAAAGACCCCCATGCAAAAATGTATAGGACAGCTATATATTTTGAATGTACTGTGGAAAAATTAATATCCTAAATGTGTGCAAAATCTACAATTACAAATGTGTAAAATATTGTTTCTACATTAAATCATTTTGCCTTACTGTTATATGTATTATCTATTTAAATAATTGGTTCAAAATCAAATTACTTATTTAAATTATGTATTTCATCCTAGCTTTATTTATTTATTGTTGTTATTTATACTTTTTTTTTCTCACTACAGTTCTAATGTATCTATTATATGTACTTTTTCAACTTATTTCTTCATTCATGCACTGTTTTCTATAAACTTTTCTAAGTTTGGGCCACAGTTTGAAAACCCCTGCCATAGAGCATGGCCGGGTAAATTTGTCTTGTGTACTATTGTGCCTAATAAGACATAAAATGCTAAATCTATTGCACAGATATCATTCTTAATATATTAATATATTGTCATAGTGATAGTAAATTTACTATCACTATGACATTTAATTTACAAATCACACAAAGACATCAAGAAAAGAGTTTGATGATGCTAATGTACATATCAATAATTTGATTACCATATGGTTACTGTAATCTCTTTTTAAATGTAGGAATAGTCCTGTATCTAATTATAAGCTCTCATGAATGCATCAATGAATATGTCACAGTTTGATGATTTCTGTCATTTACAATCTGTGGAGGAAGAACATGCAGCTCATCTCTCTTCTGCAAATGGAGGAAGGTTTGTCACCCAAAATGCACAAGTAGCATCAAAATTAAGACAGCCACAAACCCTGTTACGCATACAAATATTGTCTGCCCTGCAATCTCTGCATCTATTATTTTCTCGCACCCTGCAGAGTGCTGTCTGCAATGTCAGATTTAGCTCAGGGTTAAGTGCTGCTATTCTGCCAATATGTCCAGAAAAGCCTGTCTGCTTTCTGCATTAACAGCAAGAGTGTGTACGAGAGAGAGAGAGAGAGAGAGAGAGAGGAGGAGGAGGGGGGGGGGGGGGGGGGGTCTTTAGTAGCCAAATGAGATGCTATGTCTCCCATTAGACCTCTCTCTGACTCTCTCTCTCTCTTTTTCCGTCCGGTCTTGACAGGAAAAGTCCATTAAAACAAAGCAGTCCACAGATTATATTTCACTGTACAAACCAAAAGGACATTATTCCTGGATTACCTAATTGAATTGAAGTTATTATGTGACCAAATGTTTAGATTTAGCCGGACATAAGATCATAAGAAGACGGAATATTGCTGTCTGGCTTTCCTGGACATGTTTTGACATTAAAGCAGTCAGCGCTTCTGTTCATGCTATGATCAAAAAGAGAGAGATCCGTAAAAGACATGTGCTTCATGCTCAATTCAAACAGATATTTATGTAATATTATGATACTGATTTGATATTACTTATGAGTAATAAATAAATAAATTATGGATCTTTATTTTCTTTCAGATTTTAAATATTTCAAATTTTGAATAGCTCTAGCAGCGTTTTATAATTTAATTATATTATATACTGTTATAGTTTTCATTAGTATTTGGGTACTATTTGGTATTCAGTATCTCATATTATTACAATTTTTAGTATTTTATGCATTTCTGTCATTTTGTGTTTTTTATATTAGTAAATCTCTAAATATTTATATATTAATATATATATTAATGTATTTATTATGTAATAACCGCAAGATATTCACATTTTCTGTGAAAAAAAAAATATATATATACTGTATATATATATATATATATATATATATATATATATATATCACTCCTTCAGTGCAAGTCTATTTTAGATCTGATCACCGACAAAATAAATAGCACAAAATGTGGAGTAAGTTACATGCCCAAGTTTAATATCTACGGTTAGTGATCTGAACTAAGCTTAAGCAATAGTATAGTGAAGCTTGTCTCGGCCATGAGCAGACCTGAATAAACAGACCCCCCCTGTATTTATTTTCCATCCTGCACTCTCAGCTAATTTCCACTCTCTATATTGTTGTGGTGCCGTAAATGTTGTCCTCCATTGTGCTACTGAGATGGGTGCGCTGATTTTATAGTCAAATTTGGTGCGCAGAGGAGAGAGGAGCAAAATCAATCCAGAATGCATTGTAAGCACACTCCACAGATATAGCAATGTGAAGAGATGCTTTGAATGGAGAGAATTAATGAATAGTGCAGCACTGTGGTATTGGACACAAAAGCAACATTTACACAACAACAACATTTATAATGAGTCCATGTGATTGTGTGCGCCGTTTTGTTTGACTCATGACGCGATATACAAGAAACAAGCGTTTTAACCTTGATTTAGAGTCACACACACACTTACAACTAGCCATACATACAAAAATCACATTCATTGTCTTCCAAAAGAATGAGCGGATTGTGACTCAATTGCACACACACACACACGCACACGCACACACTCGAACCAGAGAAAGCTTTCATTACTCAGAGGTTGTTATTTTAGCTCAAACTCAGTGTAGTTTTTACAATGTGAAAAATATCCTATTAAATGTACAGTTAAGCACAAGCAGCTGTGGTCACCAGAAATTCACTGTAAAAACACGGTGACGATGTTTACAGCACAAGATATTTGGGGTGCTGAATCAGTGAATACTGTATATACAAAAAAAATAAAATAAACTTTTCAAAAATCAAAGGTGAATGAAACAGACTTTATATAATGTATGGGTCTTGTTTAAACCAAAATAATTTTTTTACTCAAACAGCGAGACCAAAAATTTACGTTTTCACTTGGCCAAAAACTGAAATCATCAATTAATTCATTGATAATCAACACTCAAATAAAACTGAATTGCATATAACTATTTAAACTGCACATAGGGCAGTTTTTAATAATATTTCTCTCTGTAATTTTTTGTTGAAATATAAACATGTAAATATACTCGATCAATATATAATACTGTGCATATATTTAACAGCATTTTCCTCAGTAGAGTCCCCCCCCCAGTTTATAAACATTGAATGACTTATTAAAACGTAGGTTCATTAAAATTCAGTCAATGATTTTTATAAACAATAACTAATAAAGCAATTCAAGACATTTTTATTATCAATTCTTATATTCTGAAATAATAATAAAGTGCAACAGTTAAGGTTTTAAAAGAAAAAAAATTACTTACTACCAAAATGTTATTATTATTATATTATTATTATTTCATAAACCATGGCCAATTCTTATATAACGATGGTGCACAGGATCAAACATCCCTAAAAAAAGGCAATAAAACGGTAAAAACCAGAAAATGTAAAAAATCTAAATGTGTGATGGGAGATTTCCAGGAATCTCCTTTTAGTGTTCAATGCGATTTTCAACAGAAAATCGAAATAAAGCCAAAACCTGAAACATGAGATGTTGACATTTGAATTTTTGTCTGTATCATAAGTGAACAAAGAACTGAACTGACCTGAAACTTTGGGCTCAAGAAATCTCTGGTTCCCTGTGTTTCTAATAAATAAAGAGAGTCTGGGCAGCTTTATGCCAAAGTCTCTTTAAGACAAGTCATGTCACTCGGCGGCCATCTTTGAAACGCCTCTCGGGCATCCAAGAGCAGCTCCTATCACTTTGTATGGGGAAACATCAAATTCTCCAAAACTGTTCACTAAGCTTACAATTTTTCCCCATTCAAAACTATACGAGTGACATGTCTTGGGTATTCTATAGTCTTTATTTATACTTCGAGGTTTTGTGACTACAACAATGAAAACTTTCACATGAATGGAGCAGCGTCCAGCGTGCTGTGCTTTCAAATGGCCCTCAGTCCAATTAAAACCTTTAGCGTGGCACCATTCAACACAGCTGTTTCTGATGGAAATCACACAAGCACAATGAAATAACAAGCATTATTCAAACACACCAGCTCCAGAAACTCTTACTTCAGTCAGTCAGAAGTCTAAGTGTGCATTTCACAAAACATGTTGCTTTTCAAAATCCAAAGAAAAGACTGATTTTCATTAGTGAATATTATCTGTCATTACATTTAAATCAGCCTGAACAACACATATTGCAATAAAGTATTCATACCTAATAACATTATTTTGAAAGTAATGCAAAATTTCATAAAGCTATTGTCACAATGCTAATTTGCAATGCCAAAATACAGCAAAATATAATCGCTTACCTCTTTCTTTGAATTCTGTCCTGAAACATCACCCAGACATGTTCTTGACAGGTTTAGTGAGATTCACTCCTAACAGGAGATGAATGCCTTCATGTAGCAGACATCATTATTTATAGTCATACCACCAAGAACAAAGTCAGCACAAACACTGCTGCTGTTTCTCATCTGCATGCATGTACCTCTTCATCACACTCATGTGACGTGTCAAATTCAGTGTTTTATCCATTTACATGATCAGCGAGGCCCCTGTAATGTCTCAGAGAACAAGCAGATGAACGTTTCAGAGATCAAACGACACAAAGGAAAGATAAATTAGCTTAAAATTATATGCCAGTTATGGATGCAGGGTGAACTTGTTCATATTAATTTCCAGGTGTTATAAATGTACATTTAAATAAACACTTAAAGGGATAGTTTACCCAAAAATGTTTTTTTTTTAATTATTATGCAAGTAAAGAATGTGATAATGTTTACTTGTACCAAATACATAACCCCATGGACCAAACATATAACATATAAGCGAAAAAAGAAAGAAAAAAAAAACAAAAGTTTAGAAGGTGACAATATTTACATGTGCCAAAATGTAGGTTTTGGATGCTGCTGTGCAACAGGACCCAAATGTATTTCAGTGCATGTATTTCAGCTGATATGTGGTGCATTAAAAAAAAAGTGAGGCATGCAATTCAGAACCAGCCAGGGCAAGTGGCAATGGAAGCGATAGCTCAGGGAGACGGCGGGGAGACACAAGCCTCACCTAACATCCACCCACCCATTTTACAACTCAAGATCAAAGACTATAGAAATACAAAGACAGTTCACTCCTATACTTATGAATGGGAGAAAGTGCAACGCGCAATATGGCGGGATAGTCCCACCTCCTAAATGAAAGAGCCAGTCGTTAATTGGTAAAGTCCTTGCATCACTGCAGAGGCCGTTAGAAGCTCCAGTTCCCATATAAACCTGGGGCTGGACCAGCAGCTGCGCGTGCGCAGTCATAAACACGTTGGAGCTATGCATGCACATTGGCTGGTCTAGCCTAAAAAATTAGCTTTTTAAATGCTATTCGAGCATAAGAAGCAACATTCATGGTGCAGTTTATTTCAGATTTTATTGCTGATTTGAAATATGTAATTTAATCATGAGTTCAGAGAGTCATTTTTGAGATTTCAGGATTCCCCCATTCATTTAGATAGGACTTGGTCTTGTCTGAGCTGCCCGGAGGCATTGCAAATATGGAGGCCGAGTGAAAGGAACTTTTCTTGAAAGGGACTTTGACCAGATACAGACCTGGATGTCACAGCCTACTGGGGACCGGAGGCCAAACAAAAAAGATGATGATGATGAAGAAGAAGAAGAAGAGAAAGATGTGTGTAAATTAAGTGGCTTTTTATTAACTGTATAATCTGGATTATTCCAAATGGAGGTGTATTTAGATGGTGCAAGATGAGTGTTTGTGATTTGGTGAAATTTCCACCAGGCTGTCAGAGCTGCTGCTGTAGCTGGTGTTATAAAACAGGAGTGTTTTTTGATTGTCTGACTATAGAATGGTAAATCTGAAATTAAAATATCCTTACAAATTGTTTGCCATATGTTTTCCGATGTGTTTGGGTGAATCCATTTGTATATCTGTTGAAGCTGATTAGCCAGAGAGTAGTGGTAGAAATGTGGTGCTTCCAATCCTCCTTGTGTTTTTGGTTTCTGTAGAGTAGATAGTTTAATTATTGGGGTCAAATTTTTCCAGTAAAATTTGATAATAATTGAGTCTAAAGATTTAAACCAGGTGAGGGTGGGTTGTGTTGGGATCATTGAGAATAAATAATTTAGTTTAGGGAGTATAGTCATTTTGATATTCAGATTCAGAATCAGAATCAGAATCAGAATGAGCTTTATTGGCCAAGTATGTTTACACATACAAGGAATTTGTTGTAGTGACAGAAGCTCCACAGTGCAACAGAAAGACAGCAACAGGACAGGACACAGATAATAAAAGAATAACAACAAGAAATAACCAAATAGGCAATGTACAAAGCAGCACAAACACAATATATAATATAGACAACTATCTATGTACAGGTCAAGTATGTGCAAATTAGAAATGAGAAAATAAAGATAAAATTAGTGAGTGTGGTGAATGGATAGTGTATTATAGTTGTGTGTTCCACGTTTATTGTTGAGTGTTCATGAAATGGATTGCCTGAGGAAAGAAACTGTTCCTGTGTCTGGTTGTTCTGGTGCTCAGAGCTCTGTAGCGTCGACCAGACGGTAACAGTTCAAAGAGGGAGTGTGCTGGATGTGAGGGGTCCAGAGTGATTTTAACAGCCCTTTTGCTCACTCTGGATAAGTACAGTTCTTGGAGAGTGGGGAGGGTTGTATATTCTGCCCATAATGGATAATGGTAAATTCATCCAGCGTTGAAGATCATCATTTATTGTTTTGAGTAATGGGGTGAAATTAAGACTAACCAGCTCTGACATCCTGGGGGAAACATTAATGCATAAATATGTGATGTGATAGTGCATAGAGGGATAGGTAATGTCTGGGATGTCACATCCAAGCTATTGTGATTTAATGAAATAATAGAAGAATAATAGATTTACTCCAGTTGACTGAATATTCAGAAATGTGAGAAAATGAAAATTTGATTTTTTTTTATGGTTTTTGTTTCTCAAAGCGTGGGTCCCATTGACTGCCATTGTATGACTGACAGACTGCAGCGGTTTGAGTTAAAAATCTTTGTTTGTGTTCTACTGAAGAAACAATGTCGCCTACATCTTGGATGACCTGGGGGTGATTTTTGATTCTGATTTTTAGGTGAACTATCCCTTTAAAGGTAAAATATCAACAGAATGTAAAATGTAAAACCTTTTATACAGAAGAATGTATGCACCTCTGATGTCTGGTCATACTATATAAATACAGAGTTTTGTACATATTTTGTCAGGATCCTACCCTGACAGTCTTGTCTGTCTTGTCCCTGTTCAATGTTTCTTTGTTTGTTTTGTGTCTGAGCACATGGCTCTGTCTCTGTTTGTGTTTGCCACATGCTCCTCTTGTCCAACCTCCCTGTTTCCCATGGTCACGCCCCCTTGTTTAGTCATTGTCTAGTCCTCGTTTGCTTGATTGTGTTCACCTGATCCTCGTGTGCTCTGCTGCTTTATATTGGGTTCCTTTCCCTTGTGTCCTTGCTGGTTCGTTTTGGTGTCTACCAGTTTCTTGGTCCTAAAGATATCCTTTGATCTAGCTCAAGTGATTTTTGATCTCTTGTCTTATTTTATATCCTCGGTTCCTTTTTTGTTTTCTCTAGTTCTGTCTAGTTCTTGTTTTTTGATTGTGTATTCTTATCTAGTGTTTTCTCTTGATTAGATTTTCTTTTGTCTGTCTTGTGTCGTTGTGTTGTCTTGAGTCTTGTCTTGTGTGTTATTGTGTTTTGCCCTGTCCTGTCCTTACCCAGATTCCCTGGCCTCTGACCCCTACCACCTGGAAGCAGCTCTCCACTCTCACGAGTCAGGTCTCTGGTTCTGTGAGTCGCTACCCGGCGGCTAGACTGGTGCGACTTCTGAGATTCACTTCAAGCTACGGGGTCCCTGTCTTCCTGCCTTCCTCTGGAGCTGCTGCCTCTGTGCTTGAGTCCGCTGCCTCCTTGGACTGGCTCAGTGGTCATCCCTCCTGCCTGTATTGTTGTCTGCCCTGCCCCTCTGTTTGGACTGATTCACTTCTCACTCCCCCTGCTGTTTCTAGTCAACGTCTTGTCAATAAATTACCATTGTCTGCTCATTTGCATCTGGGTCCCATTTCTTGCAGATCCCTGACAGAACGAACCAGCCAGTTCAGGACCCAGCAATGAGCATCCGTATTGTTCCTCCCAGTACTGCCAAGGGAAGACTGGAACTCCAACGGGCAGTGGCATCGCTCCGCCAGCAGGGCCGGGAGGTGGGTTCATTTGCCCAATTCTTCTGGACCATGGCAAGGGGCTTGGAGTACCCGGACTCAACTCTTAAGGAGGCTTTTAATCTCTGCTTGGATGACCCCCTACCACAATGGGAGATGGAGCAACTAAGAGGCCTAGATTATTGGACCTTTTTAAAGTATTTGCACCATCGCAAGGATTGGCAGATCCTTACACCACCAGAGTCAGCCTGCAGAGACCATGCCACCCTCCCTCTCATTTCAAGTCAAGTTCAAGACCCTCTTCAGTCTCCTACGTTAAAACGTAGACTGAGGAGGAAGAGAGCAGCTAAGACTGCTGTATCGGTTTCCGAGTCCACGGAGTTAACTGCAGTCAGTGTAGAAGCGATCACGGCAAAGGATCCTAGGTCTGTTCCAGTTATCCCTGGGCCTGTCCAGTCTTCTCCACTCATCCCAGGTCCAGACTGCAGCGACCAACCTGTTCTCTTACCCTTGCTGAGTCAAGTCCCAGATCATCTTCTGACTCCAATAAAGCGTAGGTCAAGACGAAGGAAAGCAACCCAGAACACTGCATCGGTCTCTGAGCCAGTTGAGTCCGTTCCTGCCAGTCCTGGGCTAGTTGAGTCCACTCCAGTCAGTCCAGAGCCTGTCAAGCCTGCTCCAGTCAGTCCAGAGCCTGTCAAGCCTGCTCCAGTCAGTCCAGAGCCTGTCAAGCCTGCTCCAGTCAGTCCAGAACCAGTCAAGTCAGATTCTTTCATCCCAGAGATGGCCAAATTAGCAGCAATAACTTCAAATGTGGTTAAGTTCAATATAGTCAACTCAGAAGCAGCCACGGCTGCTGCCGCCTCCCCAGTAGCAGTTGATCACACACTGCTGTGCCCCCAGAAGCCAAAGCGAAGGAGGGCCCGGGTGGTGCAGTTTGACATTGCCTCTCAAGGCGTCCCAAGTCCTCTGGTCCAAGAGGGCCTAAGCCACGAGATCCCAGGCACATTGGTCCAGGTGGGCCTGAGTCAAGAGGCCCCAAGTCCAGTGGTCCAGGATGACTCGAGTCAGGATGCCTTGCCTCCAGAGGTCTTGGAGGACCAGACTGAGAAGGTTCCTAGTCCAGTCGTCCAGGTGGACCCAAGTCTGGAGGCCCAAGGTCCAATGGTCCTGAAGAAACCAACTCTGATGGTCCAATATCCAGTGGTCCCAGAAGTATGTAACCCGGTTGAACCACACCCTTGGCTGCCCACTTCACCTGTTGTCTCTGCCCTAGTGAAGGAATCTGTGACTGTTCGTGTAACTTTACCTGAACCACCTGTTAATCCTGTCACGCCCAAGAACGGCAGTCATGTCAGTCGTGCCATGTCCTCGGAGCCTGTCCTGGTTCCAAACTTGAAGGCCTGTCCTGAGCATTCTAATCTGCCTGCTACAGCCAAGAAGGCCATATCTGTACTGCCAACCAGTCATGTCATGACTGAAGGGGATGCTGTCTGTCAAGTTCTGTTCTCTGAGACTGTTCCTGCCTCAGTCACAGATGCCTGCCCAGAGCGGTCAAATCCCCCAGCTATGGCCATGCAGGCCGACTCTGAGCAGTCCGCTCACCTTGTTGCGACCATTGAAGCTGTTAAGCAGCCCGCTCCCACCGTCCCGGCCACAAAGGTCCATGTCAAGCAGCCCGATCTTCCTGCAATGGCCATGGAGGCCATTCCTGGGCAGCCAGTTCGCTCAGCCACAGCTCTGGTCCAGAAGCCTCCAGTGTCTGCTCCAGCTCCAGTGCCCGCTCCTCCAGAGCGCCCTCCAGTGGCCACTCCCCAGTCAGTCCCAGAGTCTGTCCTTGCGGTCCCACAGGGCCCGTCAGAGTCAAGCCCAGTGTCTGTCCCTGAAGCCCTGGAGTGTGCTTCCAAGCCTGTACCTGAGCCTGTTCTTGCATCTCCTGACCCTGTTTTCCAAGAATGCACCCTCCCTGCCAGTGCAGTCATGGCCCCCGAGTTTGTCCCAAGGTCCGTCACCAGTCAGGAGTTGGCTCCAGAGACCACTAAGGCCATTTTGACGACTCCACCACTGAAACAGGCCTCCAATTTCTCCAGAAGGACCACCAACAAGGTCCCCATCCCGCCCTCCCTGTTACCAAGGCCTTATGAGTTCGCTAAGCCGACACCTCCCTGGTCGGCCACAAGCTATTTCCCTGGAGTATTTTCCTCCCCAGTCCCACCCCCTATGTTTAAGGGCCCCCCTGGAACTCAAAGTTTTCTTCCCAGCCCGCCCTCCCAGTTGGTACCCCCCTTTGACTCCTTTGCCCAGTGTGGACGCCTGGAGGCGTCCGTTGGGGGGAGGGTACTGTCAGGATCCTACCCTGACAGTCTTGTCTGTCTTGTCCCTGTTCAATGTTTCTTTGTTTGTTTTGTGTCTGAGCACATGGCTCTGTCTCTGTTTGTGTTTGCCACATGCTCCTCTTGTCCAACCTCCCTGTTTCCCATGGTCACGCCCCCTTGTTTAGTCATTGTCTAGTCCTCGTTTGCTTGATTGTGTTCACCTGATCCTCGTGTGCTCTGCTGCTTTATATTGGGTTCCTTTCCCTTGTGTCCTTGCTGGTTCGTTTTGGTGTCTACCAGTTTCTTGGTCCTAAAGATATCCTTTGATCTAGCTCAAGTGACTTTTGATCTCTTGTCTTATTTTATATCCTCGGTTCCTTTTTTGTTTTCTCTAGTTCTGTCTAGTTCTTGTTTTTTGATTTGTGTATTCTTATCTAGTGTTTTCTCTTGATTAGATTTTCTTTTGTCTGTCTTGTGTCGTTGTGTTCTGAGATTCACTTCAAGCTACGGGGTCCCTGTCTTCCTGCCTTCCTCTGGAGCTGCTGCCTCTGTGCTTGAGTCCGCTGCCTCCTTGGACTGGCTCAGTGGTCATCCCTCCTGCCTGTATTGTTGTCTGCCCTGCCCCTCTGTTTGGACTGATTCACTTCTCACTCCCCCTGCTGTTTCTAGTCAACGTCTTGTCAATAAATTACCATTGTCTGCTCATTTGCATCTGGGTCCCATTTCTTGCAGATCCCTGACATATTTGTGTAGATACTAAAATGCAATGTGAAAATATAAATGAACAAAGGTTTAATATAAATACACAGTACTAACAGTATCTAAATTTACATCCATTTAAAACATTTAACAACATTTACATAATAAAGCATTTATATAACATTTAATATTTTAAAATGTAAGCTAGTATTCATTTAAAATGAAAAATACTTTAATATTAATTAATAATGACTGAATATTTTTTTATTTTATATTAATATTTTAAAATATTATTTTAAACAATATATTTAAAACAATAAAATAAACCTATGAATTATGTGATTTTAATGTTCTTTGAACATTTGATTTGTAAAGATCTCTAAAGCTGAAGTTCGTATGTTCATGCATGTGTAAAACTTCTCGCTTTTTTATTTTTAGTTTTATTGCTATCAAATAGTGCAAATGAGCATGTACTAGAAGTAAACTACATAGTTATGAATAATAATAATAATAATAATAATAATGAGATCACATTGTATGACATCCAGAAACAAATAAATAAACAAATTCCACACTGTGTGACTGATCATAAAAATATATAATGAAAGAAATCTATAAAAGACATGACAGTAAATTCATCTGCGATGTTTCTGTTAAAGATGATCGCGTTCAGAAAACTCTGCTGAAAAAATAAAGTGAATATTTCATATCTACATCCGCAACACAATGCAGGCCAGTATCCATATCTTGCTTTAGTACTGATTGTGCTGTGCTATTATATATCCTGATCATGCAAGACGATGTTAAAGGTTTATGTTCCTTTTAGAGAGCACTTCCCCAAAAGCAAACCGAGTGCTGTCGATTGCCGGTATTTAAGAGATCAGATATTTGTAGAAACATTTTATTTATGAGATATGGGATATGCCATTATTAATTCATTCACTTGTCCAGCTGCTCTGCGCTGGAGTCTCAGTTGTCATTAAAGAGAGACAGGGAGGCAAAGACTCATGCTTTATATAATGCCACGGTTTTATTTGCAGATGTGCGCAATATATTCTATAGCATTATAGAGCTAATGCTATCAAACAGATGAGAAAGCACACATCATTTGTTTTAGAGCGACTGTTCAATTGTGTTAGGCTGGTGATGTCATAATGGAACTGAATCATAATGAATCATCTGTCTATGATGTCATAATTCAGCTGATCTGTAATGAGAGCCTTGTCTGTGTGCATGGGGAAAATAGGCTTTTAAAGTCTTCCTTCTGGCCTCCAAGGAAAATTGCGGTCAGTTAGAGGGGAAGTTGTTGGTAATAATCGCTTAGACTCTGAGGGAAAGTGATGTTAAAAAAAAATCCACTGTCTGTCCCACAGCATGTAAAATAACACGCTCACATTTCAGACAACAATTCACGGGATAACAACGAAGACGCTAAACCGTTCCTCTATTCAAAAGGAAAACAATCCAATGCACAATATGTCCAGACAATTTATATCCTGGGGGAGTTTAAATGTATATTCAAAACACAAAAGAACGCATTTTTAAATATCACCCCATATAGGGTCTAAAAAAGAGTTTCAAATAGGAATCAAAATGATATTTTTTACTGAATGACACATTAACGATAAAAAAACAAACTTATACTCTAAATATGCAGTGTGTAAATCTGTTTCATCTTAAGAGCTGAGCGTAGTTTTAATGGAATAGTTCACCCAAAAATGAGGTTACATTTTATTTTGATAGTCCACTTTAGACATTATACTAACTATAAGTAACTTTGTAACTACATGTAAACTAATTCTCATTAAGTTGCAACTACATGTCTACTAACTCTCAGAGTAGACTGTTAGGGAAGGTTTAGGGTTAGTAGAATAAGTTGACATATACTTGCAAAGTTTCTCATAGTCAGTATGTTGTATGTTGTGGACCCATCAAAATAAAGTGTTAGAAGAGATTAAGCAGACAGTCTATACTCTGATGACTGCTAGTTGACATGTAGTTGTAAAGTTACTTACTGTTAGTAGAATGTCTAAAGTGGACTATCGAATTAAAGTGTTACCAAAAATGAAAATGTGTTAAAAATGTACTCACCCTCAGGCCATACAAGATGTAGATGAGTTTGTTCAGAACAGATTTGGAGAAATGTAGCATTACATCACTTGCTCACCAATAGATCATTTGCAGTGAATGGGTGCCGTCAGAATGAGAGTCCAAACAGCTGATAAAAACATCACAAGTCCATAATCCATAATAACGCTTTCTACAGTGAAAAAGTCCATCTTCTGTTGTCCTCTCACATCGAAATCCACAGGTTTTAGAACATGTTTTGGGCTGTTTTTGCTTGATCTGTGCATATTTCTCTCCTAACGTTTTCACCTGAGAAATAATTTTTATGGAGGGAAGACTCTTGATGGATTTGTTTATTATTAACACACAGCTTTTCACATCACTGGAGTGGTGTGGATTACTTGTGGATTATTGTGAATGTAATGTTTGTATCAGATGTTTGGGCTCTCATTCTGACGGCACCCATTCACTGCAGAGGATCCACTGCTGAGCGAGTGTTCCAATGAAGAATAAAACTCATCTACATCTTGAATGGTCTAAAGGGTGATTAAACTCATGGATAAACTCCATGAGTTTTCCAGAATGTTAATGTGTAAATCAATGTTATTATTAATTTATTTATTTCAAATACTGCGTATATTTCAAGCATCACTGTGTACAAATAGTAGCCTCTTATGACAGAATGCTTGCGTTGTCTTGCTTTGGATAAAAGCATGAACTAAATGAATAAATGTAAGTTAATGAATGTAAACATTGATCAAACCAACCTGATCAGTCAGACTGTATTATTATCTTTACCACCAACGTTATTCATTGCTTTAGGTATGTTATAAATACATTTATGAGGAGGCCGAGCATCATTCGCCTCTGACAGGTTGTTACCTTTGTAAAAGCTGGTCTGTTCTCTCAGCATTCATCTGTGTGTATTTGGTGGAAAACAGTGGCTGAAAGCAGAAAAAAGAGTGCTGTCAGCAGTCAGGGTCAAAGACAATCATACACACAAACACAGAAACACTAGGGGTCTGTGCTCAATTGAAGAGTGGACAGATGCATTCGATGGAAAGTAAATATTCGGCACAGTTTGTGTCCTGATATTGAAGCTAAAATGCACATTTCAGACTTTTAAAAATAACACTTTTTGTTTTTTTGTTGAGAGTTGACAGATGGTGTGTGTGTGTGTGTGTGTGGTTTAGCTAGCAGAGGAAGAGTATTTCTTTAATAGGTTAATCTAAGTAATGCAAGAGTTAGAGTTCAAGTGTCAGTATGAATCATTCTTGAGACTAGTGCTCTTTAACTTTTCTACAAACCTTCAAACAATGAACAACTGTTTTAGAAATTATGGGAAGGTTCTGGATTCAATACAGGTTAAGCTCTGTTAACAGCTCCGTGGCATTTGTGTCAGTTACTACAGAATACACTTTCTCTACAATATTAGATTGTTTGTACAAAGAAGAAAAAGTTGTTTACAGTAGCACAGTGGAAGTTTATGAGACAAGACATTCATACACCACTGTTGAAATATTTAAAATACTTCTTTCTGCAAGAACATACTAAATTGACAGTAAAGACACTTATAATGTTCCAAAAGATATTTCAAAAAAATCCATCACAGTTTCCACTTAAATATTAAGCAGCACAAACTGTTTTCAGCACTGACATTTATAAGAAATGTTTCTTGAGCAAATCAGAATATTAGAAAGATTTCTGAAGGATCATTTTTACTGATGACTGGGGAAATGATGCTGAAAAGTCATATTTATTTATACTTAAAATCAGGTTTTATATTGTACAATTTGTATTTATTTATACATGTATGTAGGTCTGTTATTTGCCATGTCTGACATTGGCTGGCTGGGTTCATGACTTGGAATGCATAATCAAGGAAATTAATGAAGAAAATTTGTTCCAGAAAAAAGTGAGCAAAAGTCAGTGAACAACAGTTTATCTGTCTATAAAAGTAGGCCTGCTACAAGTATCATTTCTTTATAGCTCAAATACCAATTTTCTGTTCTTAAGAATCCATATTAGCTCCAAAATATAAACTGTACATGTCTGCTTTTAAACCGTCTGGAATTTCTTTTCTCATAGACTTCAATTGTGACTTCAAAATGCATTACTGGAAACATGATTATCTACAAACTGAGGGAAAAGTTGAAATTATTTTCTGTGGTGATCAACAACTTGTTTTCAATAGAGCAGATAAGCGATAAGTTGTTTTGAACCTAAACATTTCGTTGAAACATCGATTTCCTATTCAGACCCCCCCCCCCCCCCATCTCCCATAGCCATCATGTATAATTTTGCTGCAAATATGATTTTAACCATTTCCCCCTTTTGTGATCATGAAATTATATCTGTAATGTATTTACAGGAGGATAATGTAAAGAATTATTCAGCGCAGGGGGTTGAATAACAACCAGCATCCCATTATGAAACACTTCTGTCGATGAAGCATGTACTACAGGGCTTTGAGAAGTCATGAATTACATTCAATGCTCTTTTACTGTGGATATATGGTAATCTATGCATACACATATACAGTGACTTTGTGTCATTGTGAGGTCGCATGTCTGGAACGAGCATCCAGGGAAACCCTTTTTTGCAAGCTTTTAGGAACCATGATCCATCTATATAATCTCATTAGTATTCATATATATTTTTTACATAAAATACATTTAAAATGTTAAGTGCATTACATGAAATCACCAAACAGTAGAGCATGGCACTAATAACATCAAGGTCATGGGTTGGATTCCCAGGGAAAGCATAAAACTGATAAAATGCATCCTCTGAATGCACTGGAGGTCGCGTCGAATAAAAGCCAAATGCATGTGCATTTTTGTCTTGTTTTCCAGTGCAAATGTCTACAGATTCTTAAATCAAGGTACACTGAGAAAGTTTGTTTTGTGTGATAATGATCAAAATGAAGCAAATTTTAAATTAAAATGAAAACAAATGAACCAACAGGGTCAAAAATATCTTTCTTCAAAGAAAAAAAGCTTTTAAACCCCATTGACAGATATGGTTCTTGTTTCTTGTATCTTCATTTTCAAGGATGTTTTAATATTTAAACTGGAAAAAAGGAGAAAAATACTGAAGATATTAATTCTTTGTCAACAGTCAATGTCATGAATATATGAATGTAAGACTTTCTGCTTCAGTTTAAGACCTTTTTAGGCCTTAATTTGTACAACCCCGGTTGCAGAGAAATTGGGACATTTTGTAAAAATGCAATAAAATCAAGACTTTAACTTTTATTTAATTGACTAAAGCCGGGCTCACACTGTGCAATTTTTAATAGTCTTTTGCGATTGCTGCTTGTCACACTGTACCAACATGATCCCCTTGTCAGACTGTAGGATCTCCGTTGTCTTAATGTCAGACTGTACGACAGTCAAGACGCGATAAAAACGGACGTACGCAAGAAGACTTGTCCGGAGTTTTACGTCATCAATACGTGACCCACGTTCTCTCGCTATAGTGGTAGCTAGCAAACAACAGCAACGTTTAGTAGCGTTAGTTTTATTAATTACATGCCTTGATGTAAAAAAAAAAACGAAAAAGACAACGTGTGTGGAGCAAGTCATAGCTGGTCAAAAGAGGACTTTATGGACTTCCAGTTCTACAGAGCGAACTTGAGGTAATTTTGTTATTCGAGTAAATAATAAATAAATGCCCCTTAATAAATAAACTTTAAGTAAACTTTACTTTATACATATATTGTTTTTACAAATAACGAAGTTGAAGTTTGAAGTTGTCGCGCTAATTGCGTCATCAAGTTCAGTACTCCTATTGGTTCTTGGTTTGACGGTCGTCGTAGGAGATGTCACACTGCAGGAAAGTGTCTGAAATCTTCTGACACTGCCAGAATTTAATCGGAGGAAAAAAATTATCGCAACGGCCATTAACCGGCTGTCGGTGAAACCAGCGATCTAGACAACCGATTTTAGCCTAGGATTATAGGAATTTTTTAGGATTTTCAAAATTTGTCTCAGACGACCAAATCGTGGCCAAAATCGCACAGTGTGAGCCGGGCTTAAAGTACAAAGAAAAGATTTACAAAGTTTTCACTGACCAACGTAAATGTATTTTGTAAATATGAACAAATTTTGATTTTGATGGCTGCAACACATTCCAAAAAAGTTGGGACAGTGGCAAAATAAAAGTGAAAAGGTTATGCAATATCCACTTTAAACTGTTTTGAAACAGTTCACAGTAAGCAGGTGAATTGGTAATAGGTCAAGGTATCATGTTTGTGTACAAAAGGAGAATATCGGTCTTTGCAAGCAAAGCTGGAACATGGCTCATTACTTTGTGCCAAATTTCATGAGAGAAGTGTCAAACAAATCAAAAATCATATTTCGCGATGCAAAATCGCAAAGAATTTAGGTCTTTCACCAACTACCACACGTAATATTGTGAAACGAGTCAGGGAGTCCAGAGAAATCACAGTACAGGCAAAGCAGGAAACCTCAGTTGAATGTGCTTGACCTTTGAGCCCTCAGATAGCATTGCATAAGAAACCGTCATGCTGCGGTGTTGAATATAGCCACATGGGCTCAGGAGTACTTCAGAAAACTGCTGTCATTTACCACAGTCTGCTGCTGAATCAAGAAATGGAACTTGAATATCTGTTACTCTAGGAGAAAGCTATACATCAGTCCTATGCAGTGATGCCGCCGGATTCTCTGGGCCAGAGCTCATCTCAGATAATCAAGAAGATAATGGAAAGGTGTGCTGTACTCAGATGAGTCCACATTTCAACTGGGAAAAATAGATTTCGAGATTTCAGTCCCCAAGACCAAAGGGACCTTCCAGACTTTCATCAGTGACAGATGCAAAAGCAAATGTCTGTCATGGTATATTTATGAGTGCATCAGTGCAAACGGCATGGATGACTTGCATATATGTGAAGGTACCACTGACATGGAGCATATATTGGAGTTGTAAAGAGAAAAATACTGCCGTCAAGATGATGTCTTTCATGGGAAGTCCATGGTTATTAGATCAAGACAATGCCAGGTCTCGTTCCACATGTGCAACAACAACGTGGTTTCGTAGACAAAGTGAATATGCTAGACTGGCCTGCCTACAGTCCAGATCTATCTCCTATTGAAAATGTATGACCAGTCATGAAAAGGAGAATCAGACAACGACGATCACAGACTGTTGAGCATCTGAAGTCTTGTTTCAAGAGAGACTGGACAAAAATTTTGCTTGCAAAACTTTTACAATTAGTATCCTTAATTCCCAAACAATGAAACATTGTAATTAAAAGGAAAGTTGATGTGACACAGTGTTGAAAATGCCTCTGACTCAACTTTTTGAGTGTGTTGCAGCCATCAAAATCAACATTTGTTCATATATGCAAAATACATTTAGGTTGGTCAGTGAAAACTTTGGAAATGTTTTCTTTGTACTTTTGTCAATTGAATAAAAGTTAAAGAGAATGAACAAATCACAGATTCTTGATTTCACTGCATTTTACAAAACGTCCCATTTCTCTGGAATTGGGGTTGTAGGGCAAATTAAGAATTTCTAAGCCTAGCAAAAACCCTGTATGTAACATCAGATAAAAATGTTCCTTCAACGTATTGGTCTTATTTAGAATAAATTGATATCATACAATACATTTGACATCTTATTTAGTTGATATTGTACATATCAGTGTCTATGTCTAAATGTAAATAAAAATAAATAAATAAAAGGTGCTACAATCACACCTCCCAGGTGATTAACAGCAAATTCTAATGAGATCACACTGGGTACACAACCATTATGCCACCTGAACAGCACATAGAAGCTTAAATGCGTCTCTCAAAGACATTTATAGCGCAAACACATTTGCACGTGATATATTTCAGTTCAAATTCCTGCTAATTCACCAACCAATCGCAATCCAATATAACCAGGCCCTAAATGCAGTATAATTACAGTCTGGTATAACCAGGCCCTAAATAGCCAAGCAATATCAGAAACTGCGCTGTGCAAATGGCTTCTAACACAGGGCACTTTTGAGCCATTACCTAATTTGCATAAAACTCTCATAAACACATACAAAAATGCATCAGGTGCAATTCATTCTTTGCGAATTTCCACCTATGAGAGAGCACAATATGTGGGCCAAACAAATCTGGTATTGAACCTGCGACCAATGAATAGCACACCCTCCATTACACAACATCTCTAACCCTTACTGTCACGACAAGGACTGGGCCTTGGAACAACTAGTGGTTAAAAGATTTTTCAGACATCTTTGAAATGAGCGTTGAAGTAACAGATTCTGTCATTTTGTGAAACTCAATCTGCGTAGATAATATTATAGATCACTGTCAGCAAAAACAAAGCCTCCAAAAACAGCTTGTTTTGATGAACTGCTGTTCTTGCTGTCTCGTCGCCAGAGAGCGGTTTGTGACGCTAAATAAAACCTCTCTCATGCGCACACACTTTCTTACGCCTGCATTTCCTGACTGTCGCACAGTAACACAGATGGATAATATGAATTTCTCTCCAAATGCCCCTCACTATGCAGCAAAAACACATATCGGTTTTATTTATGGGAGTAATAACTGAACACAATGTTTGGAGCATTTGTTTCAGGACTTCACTCAGCATGGATGAATTACAGAGGTAATATAAGCACAAAAGATGTAAAAAGGCACAAACAATGAAACAATCCTTAAATCTTAATCCTTAAAGAAAGATAAATGACTTGTTTTTTTTTTTTTAGTTTTCTTTACCACAAAATGGCTTGACAAGAGCAGTGTTTCGGTGTTAATGTATTTCCAATTAAAATATGAAGATCCTACAGTATTTCCTTTTAAAATTAGTGAAAAGAAATGCCTTGTTTTTTTTTTGTTTTTTGGAATACCCATAAGTAGTATTTCGTTTAAAAGGCTTCTTCTTATTGTTATTCATATGCAGCAAATGGTTTGGCTGGTAAGAATAAAAAATAACAACCAGGATTAGCAATTTACTCTGCAAGCATCCTATTTATAATAATAATTCTCAATATTATTTCTGATTTATTTATTTTCGAATTATACAATTATTTTTAAAATAAGCATTAAACAATAATTATTCTTACAAAATTATTTAGAATTATTTAATAATTATGTATAATTATTTTATAATCATTTAATACATTATTTGTTTCAATTAAATACATTTGTTATTCAAGTTCATTACCCTAACTAAAGGGCATTTGGCAACAAGGGCAATTTATTAATTCATTAATTTATTATTTTTTGATGTTTTGCCTTTTTTTTTAGGATAAGACAGTATTTTAGACAGGAAGTGAAGTGGAAGAGAGAGGATGGATGGTATCGGGAAAGGTCCGTAAGCCGGGACTCGACCTTTGGATGCCCAAAGCACAACAACGCTATAATTTTATTAATATAGAACTAATATAGAATAAAGAGCCATAATACATAATGTCATAATACAGAATTCTAAACTTAAGAATCAGAGCCAGTACATTCATTCATTCATTCCTAAATAAATAAACTCATGTCATCTTTAAATTGATAAGAATAACAGGATCTGAGAGGAAAATCTGTTGAATCCCTGCCAGCGGAGGGTCAAAGGTTATGCTCTAGAAGGTCAGCGAGATCCTACGAATCGTCCTCGATTCTGGCTCTGACGGATGCCTCTGGGCCTATGGTTGGAAAGACAGATTCCCCTGCAAGTCAGTTATCGCTTTATCTCTCGACATGGTGGATCTGTCTGATACAGCCGTTCTCGTTCATCAGTATGTGTCTGTCAGCGAGAGAAACAACTTCTGGGACAGAGGCCCATCGCCCCGTAACAGAAGCAGAGCGCTCGCGAGAGTCCAATCAAATCAATGTCACCTTGGATGATCACTGGATATGATCTGCCTGGATCGGGCTTCAGGGGAAACAAAAGAAGAGGGAATAAATAAGACGAAGGAAGTTCGAGAGCGACAGAGAGATCAGGTTTCAAAGAACGCAGGGAATCATGCTGGATTGGATTGAGCGAGCTGGAGACGAGCGTCGTTATCGTATCTCTCCTTTGATAGGATGTCACCCCTGTTTTTCTTTCCTGCATGTCAGGATATTGATCACCCTGCGTCGGAGACGTAGACAAAATACTCTTTATCCGCTAAGAAAACCGCTCAAGGTGACCGAGAAACAGAGGACGTTCTCCTCTAAGAAAATCCATCACCATCTCTTTTCCACATTCCTAATTTACCACGCAGACGTATTTTAATTTCATTCAGGCATTAAGAAAATGACTCTGGGAGCTGGTTTGATTCCTGAAGGGTCTCTAATGACATGATAGCATCTGTCAGAGTTGAGAGAGAGAGCCCCAGCATATAGGAAAGCCCTGGTAGATGCGGCTAATGAAATCTCTGTGTGATTAGCTCTGTTCAGCGTAATACCCCTAATGGGTAATTATGTGCAACAGATGTGTAGGTCCCTGCTTTGTTTACTTAAGAAGCCTGTCGGAAAAAGTCTATTATTGCATTTGAGGTCACTGGAAAGTGATCCGTCATTGTGAATTAAGCATAATCAGAGTAATGCGAACATAAGAGGGAAGTTGGAACAAGTGCGCTGGAAGGTCTGAGCCAAAACGGTGGGTTCATTTCCTCACTATTAGGCCCTAACGGCGCACTTGATGCAGATTTGTGTATGCGTATTGAGTCTACAAGACTCCCTTTAGTCGTTTAGATTCAGAATGGTACTCAATGTTCCCTTTTTTTCTGAGCCCACACTGCTAGAGGCTTTAAAGTGGACTACAATACAACAGTAAGGTGAAAACATAGCAGAAAAGACAGCCGCTAACAACCTAATATTTTTCATTAAAACATTCTGAAGGAGAGGAGCACCTGAGGTTACGGGCAAAAGGATTGTCGCTCTGAAAAGCATAATGAAAGTTATATGAACATGAGAATGATGCTCAAACATTTCCTTACTACTTGGTCTAACACCTCTTTTTAGTGAATCAAAAACAGCGCAACTGGAATAATCTGATTCCCGAACAAATGTCTCTATTAGCGAGTTCAGTTTAGTGAATCAAAAATATAGCACTACCTGTGAAGTCAGATTGCGGAAAGAATCAGTTATTTTTAGTGAATCAGAATATAGTCTAATCCAAATGAATTACTCTAATGAATCATTTCTTTTTAGTGAATCAGATACATACAACTCAATTAGTAGGATTCCAGAATGAATGTCTCTGAGTCAATTCTGCATAGTGAATCAAAAACATACAGAACAATTTGTATTGTCTGATTCTGGAGTTAATGATTTTAATGAATCAGTCCTTTTTAATGAATGCAGTGCTACCCATAAAGTCTGAATCCCAAATGAACTATTTTAATGAGTTTTTACCAAATCCAAAATGTACTGCAAAACCAGGGAAGTCCAAATTCTAGAAAGAATGATTCTAATGAGTCAGTCCTTTTTAGTGAATCAAAAACATACAGCACAGCTGGTGTAGTCTGATTCCAGAATGAATGATTCTAACAAGCCAGGTATTTTTAGCAAATTAATGACATACAGTGCAAACGGGTCCCAGAGTGGATAAATCTGAAAACGACACCCTTGCATTTTCGTGTGTACAGCCAATCCGTATATTTTGCGAAACGATGATGTCATCACCCCATGTCTCGCCCCTAGTCAGTACTGTATACTTTAGCCAGGAAACTGGCTAAATAGCACGTTATTAGAAAAGGCGATTTGCAAAGATTCATAAAAAACACTTATACTCAATTCTTCTGTAGATAAAGTTGGATGACGAATGATTTGCACGAACATAGACGCATTTATGTAGATAGGGATCAGCGCAATTGCTTCAAAAGGAAAGTAACATTAATCCTCTGCATCTTCAGTGGCTCAGATGTCAGGAGTAAATGAGTACTGCTATGTTCATTATTACATCCAACAACAACACACCTCAATCGCTTAATCGGAGACATTATTTTCTTCCCCTGCACCGGAGTCGACACAATGGCGGATGGATGACAGCTCAGGTCGGGTCTAAGGTAAGACGGCCTTGTCAATCAACTACCGTGGGAGGGGCCTGTGCAGAAATATGTCATTCTGACATGAATCTCAAAACAGCAAAACCGGATTTTAAAATAGGGATTTAAAAAAAAAAAAAAACACAATGGATTTTTATCATTATAGGATGGATATATATACACACACTTCCAACACACATTTATGTTCAAACAACTTGGCAAGTGAATTTAGCATCCGATGACCCCTTTAAAGAAACCTATTATGGATTTTGTACGCGTTTAAAAAATTATTATTATTATTATTTTAATAATATTATTTAAATACAAACATATAAAAGTCTATGTGGCATTACATCACCATAGTGTGGAGTCGGAAGAGGACATCAAGGACTGAATGTGGAATTTGGGACTATCTCTCTCTCCTTATCTTCCCATTCGTCGTCACCTCCTCCTTCTCTAGGTAGGCCTATATTTCACTGTGTACTTATCTGGGATGACTGATGCCTGCTGAAATGAAAAACCTATGATTATAAAGACTTAGATTGATTTAATTAGATACTTGTTCGATCTAACCGGTGAACAGATGCGGCACGGCAGGCTGACAACTCTACGAACATGTCCATATTCCCCCGACACCTGTCAGCATGCTTAAAGAAATAATCCATCTCTCACTCTTTTCTAAAAATACCTCCGGGAGGAAAATGTGTGAGGCTGAGAAATCTATAATTAATGTGGTCATATTTAGCAGCCGTTGGAAATATGATGTGCTCTCCGCTCATGTTCTCTCTCGCTCGTCTTCCCCCTTGTTTTATTTCTCGCTTTCTCGACTTCTCTTTCAAGCGGGTTTATGGTGAGGAACCTGATAATCCCAGCGTGAATGAGGCTAGGCGTGAACATAATCAAAGCATTTGAGATTTGTCTGCAATTCCATCATATGTTTGACAGCTGACTGGAGTAATTAGCAGCCGAAGGGTTTTCCATCCTTGTGGGGAACCACATGGACTGAAGGGAAGAGAAAGAGAAAGAGAGAGACAGTGAGACAACCACAAGTATAGAGGACTACTGCTAACAAACACAACTTTACACACTAGTCTCTTTATAGACTATACCATCATCAATATCTCGCTGATTAGTCTGCAGCTTATTCTGGCCAAGAATCGCCCACTCAGACAGAAAGAAGCCACCTGACCTACATGAAAACTGATCAACCACAGTTTGCTTTTATTCTTAGCACGCAACAAAGTGAAAGCTCTCTCAAATTAATTGTGCAGGTGCTTCTGTGAACATTTTTGAAGTTGGAGAAAATGAACAACTTAAAGTCATGATGAAAGGTTACTCTGAACGCTTACCAGAAGTTGCTATGCAGTTACTAAGGTGTTCTGCATGGTTGTTAACACCTTGCTATATGGTTTATAGGAGGTTTTAATAGTTTTTTTATGATATCCTTTTCATCAGTCCGGTGAAATGCTAACCGATAACATTCTCATTAATTTTCCAGCACAATCTTCTTGTCTGTTCATTTCCCAAAATAACTTTTTTTCCTTTTCTTTGTCTAGTAAAAATATATTTTTACTGTATAAACGACTCTGTAATGTACTTTTTAGAGAATCAAAAACATCCAGTGCAACTAGTAAAGTTTGATTGCCAAAAACAATTGATTTCAATGAGTTGGCTGTTTGTAGTGAATAATAACAAAAATCCAGCTAGTTTTTTCTGAATCAAACATACACCACAACTAGTACAGTCTGATCCCTAAACAAAAGTTGATTATGTTTAGTGAATTAAAAAAAAAAATACTGCCCAGTTAGCACTTGAATTACTTGACTGAGCCGTGTCTTTTAAGCGATTTAAAAAATACCAGCACAGCTGGTATAATATGATTCCTGAATGAATGATTTTAAAAGATTTGCCTCTTTTTAGTTAATCAAAAGCATCCAGCTCAACTACTATAGTATGATTTCAGAGCAAAATATTTTTAAAAGTTGGTTATTTACAGTGAATCCAAAAACATACACCGCAACTTTAGTACAGTCAGATTCCTGAAGCAATGTCTCTATCACAATCCTGTTTAGTAAATCAAAACATACAGCAAAATATATTTTTAGATTTGAAAACAAACTATATCATATACTTGAGGAGAAAAATTACATAAAACAATCTTGTATTTAAAGAAATGTAATGAGTTTTACTGAGGCAAACAATTTTTTATTAAGGTAAGAAAAGCAAACTTAATTCAAAGTGAAACAAGTTCACTTTTCTGACCTACAAGCAAATAGTTTCTTGTTTCAAGCTTAAACTAATAAGTCAAAACATGCTGTTAATAATTATATTCCCGAGTAAAAACCTGTGCACAATGACTTCAGGAATGTGCATAAAAAAGCCAATCAGATTAAAGCTTTCAATTTTGAGAAAGTGCCTCAGTTACTGTTTGCAGGCAGTCTGTCAATGTGTCATCTGAGGCTGACACTAGTTAAAGATGTTATCACATCCAAAACATTTACAATTTACTGAGCGATAAACAAACTCAGTAATCGTGAAGTTTGCTGTTCTCAGATGCAGGCAGTGCTGAAGCTACTGGTGATTTTCTCTTAGGTTATGATGGAGAGCGATTATAGCTGTAGCCTCATTAATGCAGTTCACACAGATTCTGCGGCAAATTTACCATGTGTGGTCATTAAAATTCACTTGACCTTACACCGACACGCTCTCCTCTGATTTTCTCTCGCTATCTTAAACTGCAACCTTTTCACCTGTACATATATATATATATATGCTGTAAATAATGAAGCAAACATTGAATTCCTCTCCTTCTATAAGGTTTAATCATCTAATAGGCTGTTATAAACGAGGGCTCAGAGGGCAAACGCATGCATTCACACATCCTGAGGGTATATTTCCATGCATTTGTGTCTAATGTGCACGTCTGGTGTTGAATTCAGATGCTATTACATGCACGGGTCGACAAAAACACACACGCATACATTTAAACGACTACTCCTCGGGCTGTGTCTATTTATTCCAGGCCTGTATAGACTGGTTGACATGCCATCTTATGGGCAGTAATGAGTGTAAATGGTGTGTATTCTGATTGACTCTGGCAGGGAGGTGGATATTCCTGGAGAAGTTTAACAGACACGGGCTGATGTGACCTGGCAGTGGAAAGCATTACTACTGGAGGTGAAATCTCTGTTTGGCAGATCCCTCCTGCGGCACATGGCAATTAATAACTGACCTTTAATGTTTCAGCATGCCTCAGCTGTTTGTCTCAAGACGGACGCAAGTTAACGAATGGAAAATCAACAATATGTCAGAGTTGCATGTAACATCCCTTGTGAGGAGAGAGGTGTAGATGTGATCGCAACATGTCGTGACAAAGAAGCAAACTTTTTGATCAAATAAATGTATCCCTGGAGAGCATATGAGACATCTTTAATAAAAACATTAAATAATCCTACTGGCCGCAAATTATTGAACCATTAAACTATACAATACATAGAAACATGAAATCATAGGACATCAGGTGACCGCTGTAAGCAAACCCTCATGGCCTTAAAAGTTCCTTCTGTGATCTTTCATGCTGATATTTTGAGCAGCTGTACCTTGAGCCGTGTGGGGTTTCCCGCAGATGTATTAAGAAAAGAAATGCTCTTCTATAATGCATTGAGAGTATTGACTTCTCCTTGGTGCGCTATTTCCTTTTCCTGACAGGTAAGAGAGATCCACCCCCCTCCGGTCTCTAATGCACCTGTCAATCAGAGAAAAAATTCAATTTAGTCTTGTTTGTGTGGACATAAAGAGGGCATAGTCATGTCAAAAAAGAAGGCATTAACTGCTATCACTTGGATAATAATGCATTTTAAAAACCTTATTGTCAGTAAGAGGTTAGACTGATCAGTCAGAGAGATTAGATGCTTTATACAGCACACGTCGCCCAAGGCTATTCACGCTCTTACAGTTTTATGAAATAAAGTCATATTGTGTATTACGGGATGGAATGATGGAACAGGAATTACTTAAACAACTCGTTTCTGTGTTTGGCCTACAAACATGTGTCCATGCAGCAGTTTATAAACAAATAAATTAATATGTTTCATTAATTACTTCCCTATATATGTTCAAATCTTGCCTGGGGTAATCCATGAACCTTGACGCCCTTAGGTAAAACTAAACTGCAGGTTACTACATGTAATAAGGTCCCACTGAGAAACCAGAGCCAATAACACACATTTACTGTAGATGCATTAAACAAAGACTACCATCAGCATTTCAAGTTCAGCTCAGATGGGTTTGAGTTTAAAAATCGCCTTTAATTAAGATCATGGCAAAACAGCATCTTCACGCTAGACACATTCCCTTTAGAAACTGTCGGTTTTCCACAGCATGTGACAGGAAAGGAGGAAGGACACAAGAAAGCTTTCAGGGACCCAGAGACCCTGACAACAGAGGACAACCGCTATCCAAATGCAGAGAGACAAGTGCAAAAATCCCATTCAGACTCATTAGGCTGTGACATGTCATGGAGCTAAGACTGTTAACGTTACTCGCCTGGCATATGAATTTTTCAGCTTGTGGCTGTTTTATTCATGGCGACTCGTGGCAGAGACATGTTCCTCTCAGACACCTGTGATTGAGGTAAGCCAGGGGTCATCACCCAGAAAACACCGTTCTGCATTCTGCACCTGCATGATGTGTTTCGCTTTTCAATAAACAGATATCAATCTTTCATTAAATAAAAAGGGGCGATGATGGATTCCCTTTGTCTGTTCCTGTCAATGGGAATTCCTCTGGATGTGCTGACTGTAGATTTGCTGTTTTGAAAGGCATTTGGTTATTGCTTTGATTTTAGCTAAAGGGTTTTCATCTTGAGTGTCTCAAGCTATTACTTTTCCAAGTCTTAAGATGCACTGTTTTTTTATTTGGTGGATGATAAAATAAAAATACACTTACACTGAAGGACTGAAGTCATATTTAGAGAGAAGAATATCAAAGGCCACATACACACATAAGTTCACATTTTAGTGCTTAAAGTAATTTACAGGAGTGACAACCCCATTCTACAACTGAATTGACTAGCAAAAAAAATGCAGGCGACATTAACTGCATTTGCAGAAATTCAATGCAGTGCATACAAAACCAAACTGAACAACTGGTAAATGACATATTCTGAGATGACATCAAAGGAAATGAGGTATGTCCTGTAATAAACTACAGTAAACTTGGCAAAATATATTGTCTTGGAAATACCATACCAAAATATTGCAACCTAAACCTTTATTACTTTACTTTATTTCCTCCATCAACTGAGTTTTATAAGCCAAGCCCAAAGAAGTGTTGCTTATACTAAGTGGACATGGCAACCCTGAAGAGAGCACACTGCAAAAAACCTTCTAAAAATATAAATCATAGAACAGTCTTCAGTCACTGTAATATTACTTAAAAACAGTAGATACCAAACGCAGTAGATACAGTAGATACCAAAAGAAGATTACAGTTTTGTCAGTTACCACAATTTTTCCACAGTTCTGTTCCATACAAAATAAATTAAATAAAAAAAAAATACAACTTAGAGGGGATTCACTTCCTATTTTAATTCAGTTGTCACTCCTGAAACTATACAGTGTATAAGTGGCCATTTTTGGGCTATTGTGACCTGAACCAGTGAGCAATCATTTATAACACTCCTAAAAACCCTGCTGGAAAAACACCTTAAACCAGTCTTAGGCTGGTCTTCCGGCCTTAAAAGTTCCCAAAACCCCTCTAGTACCAGCCAAAAGTCCAGCAAACCACCATAGGCTGGTTCATTCAGCAGGAAACACATAGAAACATCATAAGAAAACAAGATGCGTTTTCATTAGCCTTCAAATGCGCAAATTGAAATTGCGAATTGAAAAAATATGGCCAATGGAAACATGTAAATTTCGCAAAAACTCCCATATATCGTTTTTACGCTGACATGAGGTGGTTTTTCAAGCAATTAAAAAAAGAAATTTAGCAAAAATGCAATGGAAATATTCATGGGTACATTTACGGGTCACCTGGCATACGTAAAAGTCACACAATTTCAATGTATTATAACCTCCAAGAAAAACTTCATACTTGGCCGCTCTCAAGTATAAGGGGCTTTCCTTGCCATTAATGCTTGAATAACACCTTATTTACAGTGCACACGTTTGTGGCATGTTATATGGTTCTGACACGGTCACTGGAGTTGTTCGCGATGCTTGTGTTGCTTGTGCTAGTGGTTAATCGTGCTGCTTCGCTAAAGATACATGCCTACATCTCCTTCGATTAAAAATAATGGCTGGTGCGGTGGCTGCGATATATGTAAATGTACCAAGATCTGTCACCATGACTAATCGCGAGAAGAAATTTTTTTCTAACGCATAACATTGGTTAATGGAAATGGCGTAATTTCACAATAGATTTTTATTGACATTTATAAAATATCCCAAAAGTTATCCCCCACAGCTAATCATAACTCCCTATCAACCCTAAAGCAACTATCCAAAAAACTTCAACATCATGGTGAAAATTCAGAAACAAATAACCAGAGAAAATAATGCAATTTTCATAAACAAATTAATAAACTGCAGCAACACTTTAAACTTAGCTAGACATTCCAAATATTTCCCCATGGGAATATAATACAATGCGCCCCACATTTTGAACCCAGACTCCTTCTCCAAGACCTCGTTTACATGACCTTTTTGTGTGTTTTGAAGACCACTAGGAGACCAGGACGTAAAGGAGAATGAAACACAGCTCTAAATGAAACCTGGTTTTCTGCCGTCAAAGGCGGTAGACAGATTTAGCTCTCAGTACTAATATAAAAGGACCCGCTACGCAGAAATGATAGAGAGGAATGGTAATATAGCCTTTATGATTAGATAGGATCCAGAGGGAGGAGACCAACAGTAGACGGACGAGAGATGTGCATTTACCTTGAACTGAAACACATTATTATGGATGAAATGACACTCCCCAGCAGTCTTCTCTCCCACACACATACAGTACACACTATTTATTGCTCTAAATTTAGCTATTTTAAATGGAACTATGAATCTCAACCTATATTTATTAAATGATCAGGCAATTTTACCTATAAACTCACAAATAAAGAAAAACAAACAATTTATCATAAAAGAACAAACCATGTTGTACTATATAATTTCAATATATAACATTTTATAATATTTCACAATCAGCAATGTCAAGTCAATTTATGTTACCTACTGTTTTTTGACAATTACAGCTTGTTGCTAAACAAGATACTATAACTTATCAAACCACAGATTTTTTATTTTATTGCATTTTACCAAACATCCTAACTTTTTTGGGAACTGGGGTTGTATATGATGTGACAATTCTGATATGTATATGTAACCCTCTTCATCGGTGTGCTCCCCCAAATGTCTCTGCGTTGTGTTGAGGTGAGGAGTAAATGAGGAAGACACCAAAATCGTTGAGTCAAACAGAGCAGCTTCCTTTTATTAGGCTCCTTTCTCCACACAGTCCCTCTCACAGCAGAACAGAATGGCGATAGCCTTTCACAATGAAAATAGAACTGTGTTCATTTCAAATAAGCTCAAAATTACAATACATAATGAATTATAATAGGAAATAATGAAGTTGAGACTGCAACTAACTTAATAGTAAGCGCATCGTTCACAAGCTCACTAAAACACAGGAAAGATAGACTACAGCATATGACAGACAAAGATAAATGCTGGATGTACTCAAAATAGGGAGAATTAGACCATAAAAAACACAAATAGGCCTTAAACATAATATAATACACTTGAAAATATGCTCAGCCACATGGAACATAGGAAATGTGCAATAATATCAGAAATACACAACAACCTATCAAAATAATGCCTGATACGCATAAACCAACCTCTCATCAACAATATATTTCTTCTGATAACATGGATGGCTACTATAATTAGATACATTGTAATGGATATAGTGGAGCAACATGATAACCCTCCTTACCTTTCACAATGAAAATAGAACTGTGGGTGAAAAGAAGGGCTCACTCCCCTAATAAGAAACAACACACAGCTCCCCCCAAAGGATGGGAGAACCAATTACATCTTCCCTACATCCACCCCCTCTTTAAATTATGTCGTCCCAGTCATCACTTAATTTAGGATAAACCCCAAAATAATTGAACAATTTAAAATTTTATGATTATCTTTTAAGTATGTGTGGGGAGTGTGCATGGCTCGGCGTGTTGCTAAGGCAGTTCTTCTTTGCTTTAGCCTTTTCCCACACTTTCTTTGCTCTCTCTACTTTCTCCTTGTCACTTTCAATTTGGAGGGCATGAATCTCCAATGAGAGTCTATTTGGTGGGCGCCTTGTCCGCTCAGGATACCTTCTCTTTGGAGGGTCAGGATTTGGAGACTTCCAAAGGTGTTTGTTCCTTATACTCTTCCTTTTCCTTCACAGTCTCTTTCAACTGATGCTCATCCTGTTCACACTCTTCGCTCGCTACATCTGGCAATTCTACACTTGGACACTGTGTAATCATGCCACTGTCTCCAATCTCAATTGCCTGCATTACTTCTCTTCTCCCTCTGAAACACTTGAGTCCATTCCAGACACTTCCTCCATGTCAGACTCTTCTCCAGCTAGGTGCTTGGAACCCACCGGGAAAAACATACACTGGGCCAGAAGATTGCGGTGGATGACTCTTTCCCTGTCTCCATCTTCTGAACGAACCACATACAATCCCTGGCTGTTTCTTCACCACAATATATGGACGTGGTTCCCACCTGTCAGCCAGCTTGTGTTTCCCTTCAACATAACACAGTTTCACCATCACTCTATCACCAGGCTCTAACACACTACTCTTGACTTTCTTATCATAGTGCTTCTTCTGAAGGTCCTTAGCACTTTTGCTCTTTTGCAGATGACAAACCAAAAAGGAGATCAACAGGCAGTCATGGATGTCTGCCATACATTAAGAAGTACGGGGAGAAACTATTCGAATCATGTTGAGTGCAGTTGTACGCATGTGTTAGTGCGTCAACGTATTCATGCCACTTGGGTTTTTGATCAGGATCAAGAGTGCCCAACATATTCATCAGAGTTCTGTTAAATCTCTCTGTGATCCCATTGCCCTGTGGGTGGTAGGGGCTGGTATGAGTCCTTGTGATTCCAGTCAACTTGCACAGCTCCTTGACCACTGTACTCTCAAAATTTCTGCCCTGATCTGCGTGGAGTCTTGCTGGGAACCCAAATCGACAGAAGAAATTCTTCCACAGCACTTTGCCACAGTGACAGCCTTTTGGTCTTTTGTGGGGTAAGCCTGGGCGAATCTCGAGAAATGATTGGTTACCACCAGGACATTCTCTATTCCTCCCTTAGACTTTTCCAGGACAAGAAAATACATGCAGGTTAGTTCCATAGGGGCATTAGTGTGAATGCTGACCAGTGGAGCAATATTTCCAGCTGTGGGAGTCTTCCTCAGACAACATCTTTCGCACTGCTCACACCACGATTTTATTTCATTATGCATTCTTGGCCAAAAGAATCGTTCCCAGAACAGATTTAAGGTACGATTAAATCCTAAATGTTTTAACCAGAAGCCTCATTTTCCCTGGTAGGACCAGCTGAGCAACAAACTGTCTCTTAACATCTTTAAACTGCCTATAGAGAATCCCATCTTTGACCACCAGCCTCCTCCATTCTTTTAATAGAAGCAGCACATCTTTCCCTTTCTCCAATCTTTCTCCACGTCTTGGCTTTCTGTTAAGTGTTTTATAGTGCAAGACAGGCCCAATGACAGGGTCCTCTTTTTGACATCCTCTGATCTCTAATTTTGTCATTACAGGCAGTGCATCAGTTCCCGCTCCATCAAATGGGTCAGCTGGCACACTGTCCAGAAACTCTCCCTCTTTGCATACAACAGTTCTCTCCGCTTGCTCACTAACATCTGCTTCATTTCCCCCTGTATCATCTCCGCAGGACTGGACTTGCTGAGTGGAGGGAATCCACTGTGGGCATGACTGAAGGGTTTCTGTAACTTCTTGCCTTGACATCCTCGAGAGTGCATCAGCATTAGCATTAGACTTCCCTCGCCTGTACTCAATGTCAAAGTCAAACATAGCAAGTTGTGATACCCAGCGTTGACCTGTGGCATCCAACTTTGCGGTGCTCATCAGATATTTAAGAGGATTGTTATCAGTCAGCACAGAAAATTTATGGCCATAGAGGTAGTCATAGAACTTTTCTGTAACCGCCCACTTTAGAGCTAAAAACTCTAACTTGTGTGCGGGATAGCGGGTTTTAGGAGGTCTCAAACCTCTGCTTGCGTAAGCAATCGCCTTTTCCACGTCATCTTGGACTTGCGCAAGGACCGCCCCAAGACCCTCACCTGAAGCATCCGTTTGCAGTACAAACGGTAAACTGTAGTTGGGGTAGCCCAGAACTGGTGCCATAATTAATCTCTCTTTCAATGCTTCAAATGCTTTCTCGCATTCCTCTGACCACTCGAACAGCTTTGCAGGTCCAGAAGTTCCTCTCACTCCTCTTTTCTTTTTCTTTGGGTCACCAGAGGTAAGTCTATACAGTGGTTCAACTAGTGTTGCGCATCCGTTGATAAACCGCCTGTAGTACCCTGCAAAACCAACAAACCCCAGCACTTCCTTCACATTCGACAGCCGCTTCCAGTCCCTGACTCTACTTATCTTCTCAGGATCCATATGAATACCCTTTGCAGACACAACGTGTCCCAGATACTGAACTTCTTTCCTCAGCAGACTGCACTTTGGAGGCTTCAGCTTCAAACCATGTTTAGGGAGCCGGGTGAACACTACTTCCAACCACTCAAGGTGTTCTTCGAAGGTCCTAGAGAAGATAATTATATCATCGAGGTAGATCAGGAGGCTCTCAAAATTCAGATCACCAAAACAGCAGGTCATCAATCTTTGGAAGGTTGATGGGGCATTCTGCAAGCCAAACGGCATCCTGTTGGCCTCATATAACCCCATCGGTGTGCTGAACGCAGTTTTGTGCTTGTCATGTTCAGCCACTTCAACCTGCCAATAGCCAGATGTAAGATCTAGAGTAGAGAAGAACCTTGCCTGTCCCAATGCCTCCAATGCTTCCTCTATTCTTGGTAGAGGAAAAGCATCTCTGGTACTGCAGGAATTCAGTTTCCTGTAGTCCACGCAGATCCTCAAGTAGCCATCTTTTTTTGAGACAACAACAATCGGAGATGCATATGGGCTTTTGCTTGGACGAATGACTCCAGCATCTTCCATCTGTGATATGGCCTTCCGTACCTCCTGGTACTGAGATGGGGGTATTTTCCGATAAGGGAGGTGAAAAGGTTTTGGGTCTATGAGGGGTATCTCATGTTGCACAGTGGTGGTATGTCCATAGTCCATAGAGTGTTTGGAGAAGACATCCGCATTTCTCCTCAACAAATCCTGGAGCAATGTCAACTGCTCCTCACCTTCCACTGCTGCATCACCAAGATCAACTCCACATATCATACCATCATTAGACTCAACACTAGTAGTCTGCTGATGACTTTGAAAAGACACCGTCACTGAACTCCCACACTGATTTTGGCACATGAACTGTTTCTGACAGGGCATTTGGCACTTTTCTCCTTCCTCAACAACATTCTTGACGAGGAAAGCATCTGCAAGTAGTGTCTTTGGATTGACGACTACATCCTTTTCAGACAGATTCAAGAGGCGGACTGGCACACAACCTTCCTTCACATTAGCAAGCAGCCTGGCAACTATAAGGCCTTCTGGTAGCCGTTTGGAAGAATCACTTTCCACCAGAACTGTGTACTGTGCTTTCTTTGGTCCACTCATAACTCTGCCGACAACATCCTGCTCCTTACCAGCAGGTATTCTTATTCTGTGGCCAGCATACTGTACTTGACCCTCAGCTCCACCAGGTTCACTTTTACTAACAGCCAAGAATGAGGAGTGCCACTCAGGATTAGTCATCTTTACTGTGGCCAGATACTTTCTGCCAAATGATGCTTGGAGGTCATTTCTGGAAACCCTTATTACATTAGTCCCAATAAGCAATGGAACACTGGACTGGTACTCTGTCACCGGGACAACGAAAGCAGAAACATTAAAGTAGACCCTTCCCAAAAACTTTAGGTTGATACAAAGCACACCTACATAAGATACAGGTTGGCCAGCGGCACCTTCAATGGGGACGTCTGATGGCTGCAATTCCTGAGTACAAAGGACAGGATGTCGTCGCCAAAACTCATCAGTAATTGTGGTTACTTGAGAGCCAGAGTCAATGAGAGACTTACAAATCTCTCCATTCACTTCAACCATCCTTTCATTACACAGACCTACCAGCGGTGTGTCAGCTGGTTTAGACGTGGCCATCTCATGTTGCTGGGGACTCTGTTGCATGCCTGTGGTTGCCCCGGTAAACTTAAAAAGTTTAAGACACCTAGCTTCAGTAGATTCAAATTGTTGTTTTAAGTTAATACAACAAAAAGTTGAGAAAATGCAAAAATCTGCTGAAGCCGGTTGCCTTAAACATTTAAGTTTGCTCATTTGTTTTTTTTTACAGTGCATACAGTTTTATTTCAGTTTTAGTTTTAGTCATTTTAGTACATCAAGTTAAACGTAATAAAAATAATAGAAATATTGCTTTGTCAGCTAGCTGAAATATTTGTTTTGTTTAAATTTTATATTTTAGTTAACATTTATTTAGTTTCATGCAACGTTTTTTTGGTTTTAGATTTAGTTTACTATCATAACCCTGGATGTAACAAAATTTAATCCAGTGGGATTTGAACAGATGGAAACATTATTAGCCAATAATGTAGAGCATGAAGAAGTTAATTTTAAATAGATGTTTAAGAATCATCAGTACAAACGAAAATCATGGACATTGTTTTGTTTTTGGTTCTGATGTTAAAAAAAAAAAAATGCAATGATATCCATCTCTAATTTCATTGAAAAATATATACAGTCAGACCAAAAATTATTCAGACATCATTCAAACTGTGACATATTATTATATCCAAAAATTCTTTATACAGTGGACTGCCAGTAAAATTGATTTAAAAAACAATAGGACCAAAAATTATGACACTTTGACCTGACCATGTTTTTTGCAATTAAAGTGTTTTTGCTTTAATTGCTAATGTGACCTTTTTACACCACAGACTGAACAAAATTAAGCATTGTTTGGTGATTGGTTGACCTAAATTGTTATTCTCTAATTGTGTAATTAAATTTAACAGCTGACAGCTATTCAACCTAATTCATTACATACCCTTCTATCAAAGTTATCTGACATTATCAAAATTAATTTTTTTCTGACACTGAGTTTTTTGTCATATTTTATTACCATTTTCTAAACTATAGTGAATGAACTGTGATAATGTGAGAAATGTTGAAGGTGTCTGAATAAATTTTGGTTTGACTGTATATAAATAAGAACAACATGATGAATCATGCAAAACAACAAAACACAGCCTTTTACATTTATTAAATAATAAATTGAGTCAATTATGATTTTATATTGTCTTTAACAGCCTGACTCTCCATATATAAGCAGTTGTGAGTGGACCCAATATTTCTCTCAGCATGTCTGTCCCTGCAGAGGTGAAAACTACATTGAGGAGAGAAATTCGTGTTGGCAAGGTCTCTGTGCACACACTGGTCAGCCGAAGAGAGTGCTCACGACCACAGACAGCGACCGACAAAACAAATCAACAGCTCACGTAGTGTAGCTACAGAACAGAAAGGCAGTACAGCCGGCGGGTTATGAGAGACAGCTGCAGTCCTTCCAGCGTTGAACGCGTTAGAGCTAAAAAAATAAAAAAAAAAAATAAATGAAATGAAAAGAGTACAAAGTTGAGTCAGATCACCAGCTGCCTTTCATTCTTTTTGTGCACTTACAGAGATTTAGCCTTTAGCCTGATAAACAATATCAAACATTACAATTAGACACTAATGATACGCTATATGATCTGACTACACGTTGAACATGTACATGTTACACCTGAATGAATTTTTGCATTAAAAGAGACATGCGATGCAGGCAGTGGAATGGAGAAAAATAAACTAAAAATTAATTTAAGAAAAGTTTAAGAATTTAAGAAAATTTGATTAAATTAAATTAAAGTTGAACTTCCTTTAACTTGAGCATCATGTTTTTAAAATGTTATTTTGTGCATGAGTGTAAGTCAAACATGTCCACCAAGTGTGTTTACAGGCTGAAAGTTGCTGTTATTTTCTTGGTTTTTATAATGCATTTACTCTTATTAACCTATTAGATGTGTAATACTTTTGAATTGGTCAAATGTTCTGATAAAAAAAGGGAAACAAAAGATTTTTGCCATATTGCTCAGCCCTAAAATAATGTTATCTCCAATCATTCAGTTTGTCAGGTGCATTGTGACTTCAGTCAATTGTTTCTAGGGTGTTGCTCATCCAAAGCAACTGCTTAACAACACTCTCAAACTTAGGCCTGGGCAATAAAATGCAGGCACGTGATCGGCTAGAGACGAAAAACAAGGAAAATCTGACCACGCCCCCAAGCCACACCCTGTATAAAAAACAGCAATATTGTAAAATATTATTACAATTTTAATATATTATAAAAAGTAATGTTATTCCTGTGATGCAAAGCCGAATTTTCTTCATCATTACTCCAGTTTTCAGTGTCATTTGTCACTTTCAGAAATCATTACAATTTATTTGACTCTCAAGAAACATTTCTGATTATTATCAATGTTGAAAACAATGTTGCTGCTTCATATTTTATGTGGAAATGGTGATAAACTATTTTTCAGAATTTTTTGATAAATATAAAGTTTAATGAACAGCATTTATTTGCATTTATCAAATATATTAATTAAATTTGTTAACACATTTATTAAATATAAATCATTGTCTTCACTCACTTTTTATCGCTTTCATGCATGATGAATACAATTATTAATGTCTCCCTCTTTTTTAAATCTTATATAAATGTTTGAGTGGTATCGTTGTTTGCACAAAAATATTAAGCAGCAAAACGTTTTCCAACATTGATAATAATCAGAAATGTTTCTTGAGCAGCAAATAATTATTTCTGAATTATTATGTGACACTGAAACTAAACGTTTCTAATGATGAATGTTGTGTTCCCAAATACAAATTAAAAGAGTTCAAGCAGGGCAGCGCAGCAGTAACAGTGAATTGAAACTAAAAACAGGACTATAACTGAAGACTATAACCGTCAGACAACAGCACAGCCTTTTATATAATTACATCACAACCGTTGCAAATTTTATGACAGCGCAATCTTAAATTCTCACCGCCATTCATGAAAAGTCACCGGGTCGAGTAACACGTTTCAGCACTGAATCTACTCGCGTTTGGCGCTTTGATTCATTTGAACGCTTTTAACTGTTTTGCAGATGGCGCCGCGAGCTCGTGCAGCGCTCTCAGGACCATTCCGTTTATGATGTTTTATTTGCGTGATTTCAATCATCATGCAGTAATGATTGAAAATGTAATGGCTCATAATGAATGTAATGAGTAATGGCTCATTTTCCAACTCCCCAAGAGTTAAACAGTTAAGTTTTACCGTTTTCGGGTTTTCGAATCCATTCAGCCGATCTCCAGGTCGGGCAGTAGCACTTTTAGCGTAGCTTAGCATAGATCAGTGGTTCTCAAACTTTTTACACCAAGTAACACCTCACAAAATATTTGGCTTTCCAAGTACCAGGGACGGAATATGACGCAGAGGTGCCTTGGGCACGGACTGATTATAGGACTACCTCTGAAATTGCGGTCATTTGTCTTAAGTTCAAATAGCAATGGATTCTATCGATACTAAGTGAAAATAGCAGTATTTTTAGCGATATGTTATTTACACAGTGCAAATAGCTATAGAATATATTTACAGTATGTTAAAATAGCAGGATTTTCTGCTATTTATACTACTTGTTGCAAAATAGTGGCAATTATCTGCACCTCAGTATTGTAGTACATTATAAAACAGTACGCAATAATAAGGTATTGAGTGTAAATTATAATTTTTATCCAGATTATTAAATGGATGCCACCTTATTGGGACAATAAAGCCCTCCCTACACCTACCCTAACCCTACCCGATACTTTATTTTCAACTTTTTGGTTATTTCTTTAATTTTTATTAAAAATAAATGCCTTTACGATGTGATATGAGATTTGAAAAGGGAGAAAAAAAGTTCGGCAAAAGGCGGGTTTGAACCCTAGTCGATCGTGTCAAAAATACCACAGTACGCACTTTAGCACTTAACCACTAGAGATGTTGTATCATAGCCGGTTTTTATAATCTTGACAGTCCCTTTCACACGTTGGTGGGCGGAATTAGTACTAAATAGTGTAAATAGACACGCAGTTTACATTATCAAAGAACATTATCACTGACTTAGCCAGAATTAAAGCACTCTCAAAAACTCCCATTAATCACTGAAGTTGCTTACATTGTGAAATTAATATCTTGCTTATATTGTACGCACTTCTGCACTTTGTTGTTTCTGATGAGAGAAATCGGCAGAGAGCAGAATTCATTCAGGAGCGCGCGCACTGAACAAAACAGCTGTTTCAGGGATGACTCATCTGAACGCCTCTTATTGGCCATTGTACTCATAAACTTAACAGAATCATGTGTGATTGGTTAAAATGCGCAGTGCTGTAGAAAATCTCCATGCTAGCTAGCGAAGTTGAGCGAATGCAGAATTTAATTTAGCAGTTGATGATGTGCCGATCTAATCACACCGGTGTGATCGTTTATTAAATATAAAAAATATTATTCGGCTATTTTTTTTTTCTTCTTTTGGAAGCTGCATTCAAAATCCACTTGCCTCAAAAATCTGAGGGGGAACGGTTGAAATCGCGTTCTGGGAGTAGAGGTATTTCGGCTGGGCCCCCCTCTGGTCCAGTGCCCTGAGCACTATTAAAGATTAAATGAAAATGTATTGTACTTAACATTTAAGTACAGTAACTTACAGTTTTTATTTCACTTTTAAGTAGCTACAATACATTTTCATTTAATCTTTAAGTACAGTACAGTTTTTATTTCACTTTTAAATAAAAAAACGTAAAAAAAAAAAATAATAATAACACAGGCTATTGTAGACACTTTCTCAGTACTTTGATTTAGATTTATTGATGCTACATCATGCAGAAAGTTCATCAGTGGTGTCTAGCATAGTTCTAAAAAAATAAAAAATAAAATAAAAAAAGATCAGGCAAACTGCATCTGTGATTTGGCATGTTAATAACATACTGATTCAGTACTGAGTCAATAATCCTGATGAAGACAAGCATATTTTAATTTGTACAGATATAACTCACTTAAATTAAGAAATCGTACAGCATATTCTCAGATAAACCTGATACCTGATATCTTCTCATCATTTTAGGTTTATCTAACTGCTCAAAGAATGGCAGATAATTCCAAGTACATTTGAAAAAAACAAAAAAAAAAAAAACACACAAAAAAAAAACAAAGTATCAATATGGGGTAAAGGTACACCTTAATTAAAATGTGATTTTCACTGATCCCACATAGCCTAGTGACTGCAGGGAAATTAAAGTTAACCTTGCATTCATGAATTTGCAATAGGCAAGTATATTATTTTTTAATGAAAGGTAAACAAAAAATAATACACTGTACAGGTTTCTGAATTTTTAAATGTCAGGTTTGGATAAAATATAGAAATATAGATAAATAGTCGTTTGGATAAAATATAGAAATCACTTTAATTCTAATATTCGGTCCCTGTACATGAAGAGAGAGGAGAGCGAGTCGCCAGCTGAGGAGAGTCAGTGGTCCGCTGCGTGAGGAGAGCGAGTCGCCAGCTGAGGAGAGTCGGTGGTCCGCTACGTGAGGAGAGCGAGTCGCCAGCCGAGGAGAGTCTGTGGTCCGCTGCGTGAGGAGAGCGAGTCGCCAGCTGAGGAGAATAAGTGGTCCGCTGCGTGAGGAGAGCGAGTCGCCAGCTGAGGAGAGTCGGTGGTCCGCTACGTGAGGAGAGCGAGTCGCCAGCTGAGGAGAGTCTGTGGTCCGCTGCGTGAGGAGAGCGAGTCGCCAGCTGAGGAGAATAAGTGGTCCGCTGCGTGAGGAGAGCGAGTCGCCAGCTGAGGAGAGTCGGTGGTCCGCTACGTGAGGAGAGCGAGTCGCCAGCTGAGGAGAGTCGGTGGTCCGCTGCGTGAGGAGAGGGAGTCGCCAGCTGAGGAGAGTCTGTGGTCCGCTGCGTGAGGAGAGCGAGTCGCCAGCTGAGGAGAATAAGTGGTCCGCTGCGTGAGGAGAGTGAGTCGCCAGCTGAGGAGAATCGGTGGTCTCCTGCGTGAGGAGAGCGAGTCGCCAGCTGAGGAGAGTCGGTGGTCCGCTATGTGAGGAGAGTCAGTCGCCAGCTGAGGAGAGTCTGTGGTCTGCTGCGTGAGGAGAGTCAGTCGCCAGCTGAGGAGAGTCTGTGGTCTGCTGCGTGAGGAGAGCGAGTCGTCAGCTGAGGAGAGTCGGTGGTCCACTACGTGAGGAGAGTCAGTCGCCAGCTGAGGAGAGTCTGTGGTCCGCCACGTGAGGAGAGTCAGTCGCCAGCTGAGGAGAGTCTGTGGTCCGCTGCGTGAGGAGAGCGAGTCGTCAGCTGAGGAGAGTCGGTGGTCCACTACGTGAGGAGAGTCAGTCGCCAGCTGAGGAGAGTCTGTGGTCCGCCACGTGAGGAGAGTCAGTCGCCAGCTGAGGAGAGTCGGTGGTCTCCTGCGTGAGGAGAGCGAGTCGCCAGCTGAGGAGAGTCGGTGGTCCGCTATGTGAGGAGAGTCAGTCGCCAGCTGAGGAGAGTCTGTGGTCCGCTACGTGAGGAGAGTCAGTCACCAGCTGAGGAGAGTCTGTGGTCCGCTACGTGAGGAGAGTCAGTCGCCAGCTGAGGAGAGTCTGTGGTCCGCTGCGTGAGGAGAGCGAGTCGTCAGCTGAGGAGAGTCGGTGGTCCACTACGTGAGGAGAGTCAGTCGCCAGCTGAGGAGAGTCTGTGGTCCGCTGCGTGAGGAGAGTCAGTCGCCAGCTGAGGAGAGTCGGTGGTCCGCTGCGTGAGGAGAGTCGGTGGTCCGCTGCGTGAGGAGAGTGTGCCTACAGATGCACCGCCGGCCTATCAGTGGGAAACCCAGTCAGTTACCACGACAAGTCATTAGCCCTATTTTTGGACCTTCCGGCCCGCCATACTTTGGTGGACACGCATCTTACCACACTTTGAGAACCACTGGCTTAGATAATTGAATCTGATTAGACCGTTAGCATCTTGCTCAAAAATTACCAAAATTGGTTCGATATTTTTCCTATTTAAAACTTAACTCTTCTGTAGTTACATTGTGTACTAAAACTGACGGAAAAGGAAAAGTTGCGATTTTCTAGGCCGATATTGCTAGGAACTATAATCTCATTCCGGTGTAATAATCAAGGAACTTTGCTGCCGTACCATGGGTTCAGCAGGCGCAATGATATGACGCAGTGCCTGAAAGTAGTCCCCAGCTAGGTTACTAGTTATGATATAGCTTGGGACTACTTTCAGGCGCTGCGTCATATCATTGCGCCTGCTGCAGAAAATCGCACCCTTTCATTTCGAAAACGGTAAAACTCAACTGTTTAACTCTTGGGGAGTTGGGAAATGAGCCTATTTTCAAAAAACGTGGAGTGTTCCTTTTAAACTATGCATAAATACATGATGCTGTATATTTGCAGTTGTTAATAATTTTAGTTCAAATTAAAAACTAAAATAATTAGTTGTTTGCCTTAAACTGGGTAAATTAAAAGCACAGTGGTTAAATTTAAACCTTATTTTCTTCTGCTTTTTGTTTAAAAACTCAATAATGACAGCAGCTGATATGAAACATTATATTGTGATAATTGTTTAGCTATATCGCCAAGCCATACTCAAATTATTTAGAACATACTAAAAAACCATAACAATCGCTTTGAACAACTTAGCAACCACCTAACAACATCACTGCAACAACTCAAACATCTTCGCAAATACCGAGTAAGCAGTTTCTTCCAAAAAAGTAACAATCTTTCAAAACAATGTTAATTAGTTAGCCAGTGAATTGAGAAAATCAACAAAGCCAAACATGTCCTGAATCTGCTGTATAAGATTGCTAAAACAGCTATTTTATGCACTTATGGTGCTGTACACAAACAGCATTTCTGTAACTTCTCTCAATGCATTTCTCTCTCTTTTATCCCTCATACAACAGTTGTTCAGTACTGACAATAAATAAATCATAATCTTTTTAAAATCTTGCTTGTTTCGGCCTGATAGTATTGAAAATGAAAAATGTTTTGGTGAAAACACATTACTAGTATAATAGTCGATTTTCTATTAAATCATTTATAGAGATGAGAATTTAAGAAATTCAATGATTCTTTAACAGTTTTAACTGATTTTCATTCCTCACTGAATCCTTTAGTACTTTTGAAAGAAGAAATACTTTGAAAAAAGAATAAAACATCTTATTTCCTTTACAACAGTCTGATAACAAAATGTGAAGAGATCATTTTACATTTCAACTGATTTAGCAAAATCAAAAATACATTTTATTTAAAAAAAAAAAAAAAATAAAAGGCAGCTAACGGTGTTCTGAACTAACAAACAGTACTTGTACAACATTTATTTAGGTTAATTATACAAACCAATACATTTTTAGCATTAATATTAACATTAATATTTTATGTATGAACATGAATAGCATTAACAATATTTTTAATTTATCATTAAAATGAGTAAATCATGTTTAAAAAATACAATTTATAAGCATAAAACCAAAGCATGAACTAATACGCACAAATTAAACTATTGTAAAAATTGTTTTCATATTTAATACAATTCTTGCAAAAAAATGTGTTTGCTGCACAGAGAAGGCATAAATGCAATGCAATATAATAAACTATACATAAAAAAATGCATTCTTGTTCATTCTTTTTTAAAATACTATTCATGACAAAACTACATTTATGTAACAGGGTGAACGAGACGTGAGCCGTGCGGATCCATTTGCAAGGCTTTTATTCAGAGATGTGGTCATAAACACAAGCAGGGTCGAACAACAGCAGACAAGTATGACATGGGCAAAACACAGAATAATCCTAGAGCAAGCATGGGTCTTTGATCGTCAAACGATATCCAGAGGGTTTGAGAAGAGAGGTAGTCCTATAACCTGAGCAATAATCCAAACGAGGTATAAACAGAGTCCGAACGGCGAGACAAGGTTTAATCCAAGACGCACGGGCAGGAATAAGGAAACGAGGCTATAAACAAAATAAACTAAACTTAGAAAACACGGAAGGGCTCCGTAACGTAGCTATCACAAGGAGAGCAATAAACGCTAGACAATACTGGAACTCAACAAACACAGAATGGCTCGGTAAAACAGCTATCACTAGGAGAGTGATAAATGCAGAATAATACTCGGAGCTAAACATAAACACAGAATGGCTCGGTAAGGCAGCTAACACTTGGAGAGTGCTAAACGCAGAACAATACTCGGCGATCTGTGAAAGGAAGTCCATGGTTTATGTAGGGTGTGTGATTGTGTTATAGTTCTCAGGTGTGAGCGTGTGATTGAGACAGCTGTGAGCTGTGTGTACTTAGTGCAATGAATGATGGGAAATGCAGTCCAGGGTAATATGTAACAGACTGTGTGGTGTGAGAGTTAATATGTTGGAAGAGCGACCTCTGATGGTGAGTGGACGGAAGATCACGAACCGGATTCGTGACAATTTAAGTATCTTGAAAATCATTCTGTGTCTATACAGCGTTTTTTGTAGTTTCTTAATGGAATCAGTTCTGAATAAGAAGAGCTTCATAATTTGACTAAACTTCCCTTTTCTGACAGATTCCTGAAGAACCGTGAAAGTCACCTCAGATTTGTCTCGTCTGTGTTATTTTACTGATTTGACTTCGACAGCTGCTGTGATTAGTTCATCCATCAGGTTGCCATGCATGAATCAATAAGCTCAATGCAGACCATTTATGTTCTTGTCTAGTGACCTGAGAGAAAGTTATGATCCCTTTTCATCTGTAGCTTTCGCTGAGGAAGAAGTCTAGACTGGTCTCTCTCATAAGAATGACAAGGAATGGAGGGGGAAAAAAAGCAAGTGTGTAATTAGCCTGTCAGTGTTATCAATCACAGTGCTGCGACAGGCTCATTTTTTATCATCAATTACCTTGAAAGCGTTTGGACAATGATCAGACCCTGGCCGTCTTTCTCTAGCTGAGGCTGTCAACGGTGTTAATGGAATTTTAAATCTCCTCTGCGGGGATCCACTTAAAGTGCAAGTCCCAATTAGTGAGAGGGTAATACGGCTAATCTCACAGGACACCGTGATTAATAACCCAGCCAAAATATGGGCCCTGCCACGGTGGATAGCCATTTGCTCAATGGATGGCTACCACCCTCAAATTCAACAGGTTTAGTTAGGTTTCCTGAAGACAAGGAAGGACTGAGATAAAAAAAAAAAAAAAAAAAAACGCCACAGGACTCATTAGGACCACAACAACAGTCTATCATATATATATGATATCACATAAACTGCACAAGACTCATTATATATATATATATATATATATATATATATATATATAAAATGAGTCTAGTGCAGTTTATGTGATAGGAGATAGGATTGAAGATGGTTGTTCTGCTTAATATTTTGAGGAAAATGTGTTTTTTTTTACTGAGCTTAGTACAATTCTGGGAGTGTCTGCAAATAATACAAACAATGCAGCCTTAAAAATAAGGTAAAACAAGGAATTAAGTTAAGTTAAAATTTTTCAATGGTAGTGTAACCCCTTTTACCTTGTCAAAAACAGCTCTGTTTCGGTGCATGTCCCTTTAAATGCTAATGAGCTCTGCTGACCCCACCCCTCTTCCTCCGTGGGGTGGCGAGCCGTTCTCTGAGAGACTGTAAACTTTAGCCGCATTTAGCCACGGAACATGCTAACTAGCTCATTATTAGGAAGGGTGATTTTCAAAGATTCAGAAAAAAAATTTATATTCACTTTTTCTGTATGGATCATGAGTGATTTGTGCGAACATCGACGCATTTAGGTAGATCGGGGGTGCATTCACTTCACCAACAAAAGTAAGCCACTGCATCTTCAGCGGATCAGATGTTGGGAGTAAATGAGGACTGCTATGTTCATTATTACTTCTGACAACAACATTATTACTTCCAACAAACGCCTCAATCGCTTAGGAAACATTCTTGTCTACACCTGCTCCAGAGTATAAACAATGGCGGACTAACAACAGCTCACTCAGGGTGGGTCTGTGATAAAACGCCAGTGTCAATCAACAATCGTGGGAGCGGCCTGGGTCTGTGTGACGTCACTCTGCCAAGAATCTGAGAATGGCTTGATCTGAGAAAGGGCTTATGATTTGTGGGGATTTAAACAAGAAACGCACTGGATGGATTTTTAGGTGGTTGTGTACACACACTGCCAACACACATTTAAGTTCAAACAACATGTAAAAGTGAATTTTGCATCCAATGACCCATTAATCAAATCCTTTCAATTACATTTACAAAAAGGCCAACATTAATAAATAGCAATGCTGAGTCAAGCATTACATTAAGAATTAAGGTTAAATCACATATCAAAAAAAGTTTTGAGTTTCAGAATGGTCAGAGAAGAAGGTCATGGGTTCGATATAGTTCAATTACGGTGAATGCAACATGACACTGTTAAATATACAAGCGAATACAAATTATCAATACATCACAAGCAAGCAGTTATGAATCGTTTATGGGCAAAGTACAAGCAATCATTTCAAACCAACTCATAAGTGTGTTTACGCTAAACTGAAGACTTCATAACGGTTTCAAAATGCACCATGCAACTTTTAGTATTGATGAGAGCGTCATAAATATTCTATGAGTTAAAAGAAACCCTAACACTCTTGGCTTAAGGATTGCTTTTTCGATTAACTTATTCTTTTCGGAACACAATATCATATGCTTTGTCTAAGTCCATAAAGGCTTCAGTTTAGGACAATCGAGGGACTCATGAGGGAGTTTGTTCTGTCAAGAAATATAGGAACAGCCCAAAATTAGCTCGCCTCAGACATGAAAAAGCCAAAGATAGAATTATAATTCATTTCTCCACTGACTCTCCTCTTCAATTTTAAATGAAACTTCGTTGACTTTCATGTTTGAGGAATCTTCTCTCCACAGAGTGCAATCAATACTACCAGACAACAACATGAATTATTGATATGCATATCCATATTTCCTCTGTCTGCGCTGCCGCTGAGAGCAACGGCCTCATTATGAGGAGACTAGCGTCTTTGCTATGAATGGTTCTGCGCTTGCAGGCTAAACGCAGCATCTTTCGATAGATTAGGCGCCATTAAAACTACTTCAGCGTGACATGCTCTTCAAGGTGCCATCGGGCTGTCAAGGACACGGGCATAATGAGCCCAGACTTTATTTTCCCATTTAAAGATTCCTGTAGACAGATGAAAGGTGAGGGCCCTCAGCCAGCCGTGTGGCAAAGTGCAGTTTAGCAGCACAACGAGGCCAGTCTGTCAGTCATACGTTATTCCCGACAAGATCGTTGTGTGTATTAAGAGAACTTACTGTCACCTGAACATGTCTGGTTGAGATATATGACAACATTTTGTCCTCAATAGCACTTTGCAGCCGAAAAAAATGCATACAGAGTCACATACTTCAGTTCAAATCCTACCAAAGGAAGTCAAAACATACAGTTGGAGGTTTTAAATGTGTATATTATATAAGTAGCATTTCAGCTGTGTTTTCAAACAGTATTCCAATAAACACAAAAGTTAGCTTACTTGTGCTGCACTGAAAATCCAGAACAAAAATGACTGGCCTTTTAAAAATTGCTTGTAAATTATATGTGCCTTGTTATAAACAAAGCTTGATTTCAATATTTTTGTCAACTTGTTTTCTTTCAGTTAGCACAGGTTTTTGTTTTTGGACCTGATTGGTCATAGGCCTCATCGATCTAAGTTTATGCACCTCATGCATTTTCCACAAATGCTTTTTTTCACTGAAAAACGTTTCACAATTTTTCAGCACTGGATTTTCATTAGAATCGTTACAAACCAGAAAGCTGGTTTCTGCACATTTCAGAATTGAATAATTGACTCCCTCTAAATTTATGAGTGTGAATTTAAATTAGATTTGTCCACATCCCAAGGAAGTTGGATTTGAAGCGGAGTGATAAAACATTTGCATAAACATAGATTCAAAGAAATTCAACACGGTGATGCATTCTGGCAAATGTGCTCTAATCTGGTCCACAAAATATGGATGCCATCTGTCTATCTACAGTTTTATTTTTTCCAAAACTTTCAAACAAGGCTTTGTCAAGCCAACATTCATAGTTTGTATTCACAAACTTCTAGTTAAATTACAATCAGACATGAATCTTATTGACCTTCAATTAACTTTAAATCTACTACCTTACTGTACATTTAAATTTAAATTGCAATTCTGCATCATGTTTGGTACCACAAGCTGAAATCAGATTCCTGAATTTAATTGGAATTTAAAATATATTCTCAATTTAATTCTGTATGATACACACCCCTGCCAAAGAACAATGCATGCAAACACGGATGTGAATAATGGACTGAATCTGATGAAAATGAACTGTTGCTTCGCCACAACAGTAGCTGACCTGAAACTGATTGCTGAGAAAACAAACTGCATGAATTGTGCGCTGACATTTCACCCGTAAGTTCTGCCATTTTTTGAATCACCACATGAAATAATGTCAAAAGTTGTCATGTCCTGCGGTGTGATATGCTATACTCCATTTAATGTGATTTTAAACAGCTTTTTGCTAATTATTTTATAATTATTATGCATGCAGCTTTTATAAGCTCATATTAATTGGAATCTACATGGAATGTTTGTACTTTTAAAAATTCATGTCTCACTGCAGGACAAATGAACTAGTGAATGTAAAAAGACAATTAATGCACACTTGAAAATGCACTTTTTTAAAGAAATATTTGGATAAAGTTGAACCTAATATCTTGATGTTGATTTAAAATTAAGAAGTGTCAACTACACCATTACATATCAAAAATGCATTTTTGTGCATATATATATATATATATATACCTGTATATATAAACAGTATTAATGGCAGGGTTCCCACTCTTTCATGAACACCAGATTCAAGGACTTTCAAGGACTTTTTAAGCACCGTTTATTTTATATCAAGCACCTATCAAATTCACACGCCAGCGAATGTAGTGTCATGAAAGACCTTACAGTACTAAACATTTTACTTACACTTAACATTTACATTAAAAATTTCAGAGTAATAATGTTTTGAATGTGTAGGTTTCATAAATTTAGACCGTTTTGAGTAGTCGTGTTCGAAGAATTTAATGAAATCCATTTAAGTTAATACTGGTAATATTCAAATACAATTTCTAAAATATTTTTAGAAAAACAGCAAACTACAAAAAACAAAACAGTTTTTTGCTGTAGTTCTTGTACACGATTTAAATTTGAAAGAATTTCACAATTTTTAAATTAATAAAAAGTGGTTAAATGTTGTAATAACACTGTAAACCTGTTAACATTAAAAATTAGCATGTTCTCTCAATAGAGACGTTACTCATTAATAAACAACTCAAGTCAAAATTATTTTGTAAATCCCATTTTTTTCATCTTTGACCTAGAGAATGCAGCTGCTCAAACATGCAGCTGCTCAAAATTTCAATATTTGTTTTTTTAATATGTCATGAACATTTTAAACATTGTACATGTGCAAATCTGCAAATAAATATAAAGAATAAATAAGATAAATAATAAATAAAAAAATAGGACTTTCTATTTGCTTTTAAACTGTAAACGCGTTCCACTAAGCAGTTTTTCTTATTTTTCAAGTTCTACATTTTCTCCTTAGCTCCATGTAAGTTTTTGGAGTTCATTTTTAGTCTCGCAGAGATTGACTAAAAATGAGCTCCTAAAACTTACTGCTATTCTGGAAGATCAATTCTTCAAACAGTGGTACAAGAGGATGTGGTGCTGGTCCATCAAGAGTCACTCTCAACCGGTGTTAATTTCGTTGACGAATACTTTATCATAATTTATCAACAACAACATTTTTTTCACTGACGACAACGAGACGATAATGAACGAAAACTCTTTTTGAATGACAAAAATTATGACAAATCTATATATCTATCTAATCTAAAATGTTAGGGAGGGACAATTTGGGAAGAGATTCATTCAGAACGAATCTGCTGCATAGAAGGTTAGATGCAAACATATGAACCAGCGGGACATAAACTAAAATACACTTGCTGCACGGCGCATAAAACATTAAAAAATGTCAATATGTGGGAGTAAGAGGAGAGCAGACATATGCATAAATCTGACGACACAAGAGAGAACTCAATTCGGTCCTGTTTTCTGAGTGCAGACACTGAAGCATACACACACAGAAAGCGCGTCTCACAGCACGTGAGTACTCTTTCACGTCGCATGAACGGAGAAATACACACAAAATGATGTCGAAATGTCCGTTTTGACGAGTATTCACGTAAACACAGCTGTGAACGTAAACAGTAGGGAGAACGTGTATCAGTAGGCCTACGTTGCATCCATCACCGTGCATTTGGTTTTAAAGGGATAGCAGCCTAATTTAGTTGCTATTGTCCTAGTCATTGATGTTAATCAAGCAACAAAAGAAAGACATACAATCACTCACTGCTCTTGACTGAAAAACTTTAGTAACACCCTAAAGATTAATCTAAATTTATTTATAGAAATAAATATGTCTGCTTGAAAGAATGATAAACAAGTTGTTATAAAGAATGCATAATTAGCCTATATAACCATTGGTATTTCATTAAAAAGAAGACCATATTCTTGTTCTTTATGAGAAGTGGTTTTATTGAATTTTATCAAAGGCATGTTGTGTGCAATTTAACCGCAGTTAAATTGCAGTCTATCATGATAAAAAAAAACGATATCAAACCTATATAATGAGTTTGGAAATTTTAGAGAAATGCTTAATAAATGCACTGTAACTAAACCCATTAGATTTTATTCGACTAAATTCACTGTAGATTTAGTCGACTAAAAATCTTATGATATTTAGTGAACTAAAACGAGACTAAAACTAAAAACAACTCCGATGACTAAAATATGACTAAAACTATACGGCATTTTAGTCAAAAGACTATGACTAAAACTAAATCAAAATTTGTTGTCAAAATTAACACTGCTCTCAACTTATCCGTCTATAAAGCCTATACAAATTTGTCTTCATGTATTTAACAACACTTCAGCATGTTATTCTCATTAAGAGAATAATTCTCATTTTTTAGGATTTTTTACGCAAGCAAAGTCTCTGAGAACCTGACATCTTATAATTCTGGAGACTCCAGGAAGGTTGCCGTTCTGGAAAATGGTGGCGCTGGAGACTAAATGTTTGATGTTTTACACCTAATTCTTCACATTAATTCTTAATTATTTTGCAGTTACCGTGTGTCTGATCTTCTCCACCTGTTTTTGTCTAACCCCGCTGTAACCAATGAGCATTTCGCTGACCAATGGCAGGGGTAGACAATAAGGGAAATTTGCGAATTGAAATTCGCTCATTCAAATGTGATTTCACTTATTAATAGCGCAAAAATGATATACAATATTAGAATGTTTGCGGGAGCGGGACACACACGTTGCGGGAGCGGGCGGTAATGGTCAGACACTCAGCGGGAGCGGCTCAAGAAAACTCTAGGCTGCACATCAACACACGCCAAGTTTTTTTTTTTTTCGCACTACCCCATCTCCACCCCAATTATTTGTGCCGTTTCGTTCTGTGACAGCACATATAGGACAATTTTGAAATAGCGCCATAAACTAAATTTATTTTAAATTTAATTCAAGCACTTTCAAGGACCTATGTTTGTTTTCAAGTACTTTCCAGGCCTTGAATCCATATGTCTGAAATTCAAGTACTTTCAAGAAGCGTGGGAACCCGTAATATTAGTGTAGTATTAAAGTCTTAAAGTAAGTTAGCCGATTGTGTCAAAAAAACAAAAAAAACAAAATACTACAAAAATCACTGTATAATACGCACACTTTATATACACACACACACACACACAAATGTACACAGTCTAGCATCAGTATTTATTCCCACACTGTATTGTATCTGAAGCACTCCATACACTGCTGGTCATTAGTAATTGTATTAATCAACACAATGTAATCAACTTTTTACTAATGATCGTTCCGTCTAGTTAAGAGCCTTCCTCATGTTTTATTGAACACCCAATTAGACGGAGCATTCAGTGGTTAATTAGCATGCCAGGGCTCATGTTGTTATTGTGGGCTCCCACTTTGTGTCAAACAGAGATGTGAGAGGATTTGCCAGGGGACGTTTCTAACCATGATACTGTATGTGGATCAGCTTCTGTTCTTCATAAAGCTTATTGTGAGGCTCAACACGGCCTTTACAATAATTCTACCGCTACATCTTCTCTATCCCAATTCCCTAATTACTTTCCATAGTCCATAGAATATTGAGCGTATCTATTATGGACTTTTATATCTGCCACAACTTATTTCCACATCATTTACATGTACTACACGTAACATGTACTACAGGTATTCAAAAAAATCGTAGTTATTATAACATTTTATTTAGTTTATATTTTTAAGCTAAAATTACAAGAAATGAGATAAGATAGAAGTAAAAAGGTTTTAAAAACTATGGCACTGCTAATTATGTTAGTACCCTTCTCACAATTTTTTTTTTTTCCCCATTATTTTTGTATAAAAGCACCTGCTAAAAAATATAATCTGTAGAAAGTGAAAGCTGTCATGCAAAACATGGCTCTGTGGTGTTTCTTACTGACTGTAAAGAGTGTTATAGATTGGATTTTTTATGGTAAACATCAAAAATGACTCCAGATGTCAATTGATGGTCATCTCACAGATGACCTGATGTCTGGCCAGCGACTGAGAATTAGAAGCATAATATGATCATAGAATAATCTGTCTGTTTTCATCTCCGTCCAAACATGACTTATTATTTTAAGCTCGTATTATGGGTGGAAAAAGGTCACAGTTTGTCCCACAAGATAAAACACAAGATGATGAAATTTTCCTTCAGTTCCTATTTGCATTGTTGTTTTTCAAAGAAAAAAAAAGAAAGAAAAAAGGAGAGGCATCAGTAAGGAAAGGAGCAAAAAGCAAAATTGTGAAAGAACAAAATGAATGAATCAATCATGGATGAGTGAAAGAACAAGGAAAGACCGAATGAAGAAAGAACAAAAGAATGCGGGAAAGAATCAACAGAGTGTGTAAAGGATGGAGGGTGAAAAAATGAAAAAAGAATGAAGAAAGAGTGAAAGAATGAAGGAAAGAATCAAGAGCACAAAAATTAATCACCAAAGAAAGAATGAGGAAAGAAGGAAAAGGATGATCAAGAAAAAGAAACAATCAAGAGCAAGCAAAAGAATGAGAAAAGAGAATCAAGAAAGAGCAAAGAACTCAAGTCTCTGTCAGATTCAATACAGTCACAGATTTTGACTTTTGTTGAATTTATTCACTCATTCACAGAGTAATTCCCAGATGAACAAGTGCGGTCACACATACGCTCAGAATACTGAGATTTCTCAGTCCCCAGACTCCGGTCTCCCTCAGAACCGTCCCTTCAAAACACAGCAGCAGCCATTAGTTTCACTCGCTTCACACCTGACTGGCATGAGAAAAAACACGCTTTCTATTTCATGTTGGACTTGAGCTTGAAATAAGGCCAATGTTGAGGGGACAACAATTTCTCAGAGCGGAATATCGCCGGTCTGCGTCTATGGAGAAAGCGGCCGCTACCTGCGCGGCTCATGATAAATGAGAGCAGTCCAGAGAAAACGGGAAATAAATGCTTCAGAAAATATTGCTTTACAGAGCTCAATGGGCTGACTTCTGAAATGATCGTTATTTATGAGCAGAGGGCCGGCCAGATGACACAGCGAATTATTTTTAGTATATTTCATGCAACGGGATAGCAGTCGAAACCAGACGGGTACGGTCAGATGAGAGAGGGCTGCGTTGAAGGGGAGGGGTGAACAAAATTGGTCAGTGAGCAGTACAGGCTGAAAAAAATAGAAATCAATAACCAATCTACGAGAGAAAAAAAGCAGCCCTCTGTGTATCGTACGGAGAGGTTATCATAGCAGCTCCTGTAAATGAAGAGTCCTTCAGAGCGAACGGCCACTCCAAGATCGGTTTCACGGGGTCAGTGGGGTTGTGAAATGCCGTCACTATCTTTACGCTGCATGGGATACATTAATGTCTTTCCAGCTGCTGTATGCTAGACGCAACAGAAACCTAACAGCAAAAATACATGTTAATGTGGCGACTGACAGCAAGTGTTTCCACCTCAATGCAGATATTGAACACTTGGGAGTTGCGCTAGATTAAACTAAACTCTGAAACTCTGTGGCTATCAATGTTTTTCAGTATCGAACTGAATTCACCCGGAGCTATTATTTTAACATGTCTTCAAAATGTATTTTCAGAAACAGATTCACTATTCCAATCAATGAAACTTAAGAGCTCAAATGACTACTGCTTACAAAAAAAAAATTATTCAAATTAAATAAAAAATGCAGTTACAAACTAAAAGTACTGGAAGTTCTTTCATTTATAAAATGCAGAATACGTTATCCAAATCATTGTTTGAACCTGATAAATGTCATTATCCATATAAACTGTAGAAATTGAGTTTCTAATAAAATAGTCTCTCCAATGTTATACAAATGCCAACACGTTATTAGACAATAGACAAATACACACACACACACACACACATTATGCAAACCATTCATACACAAACATATTACAGCCTACATACACTCATGTACACAAATCCATTAACCATATGCCATAACACACACACTCATTTTATTGAGAGTTGACAGTTGAAGTCATGTTAATGAGTTTCACTCTGTTTAATCTAAATTAATATCAGTAACAAACTAGATTGAGAGTCTGCACGGATTACAAATGAAGAGTAGGGGATGAGAATCTATCAATCCTCCAAGAGTCACAGAACATCTACTGTAGAACTAATCCTTCAAAATAAGTCAACAAATCTGTTTACCTGATATCTGTGTGTTGTTTGCAAGAGTGAACTTTTTTGAGATCTGAGCTGTTTAAGTCACAGTGTCATAAAGTCAACATAAAATGACATTTTGCTAATGGATTTTCAGTGAGAAAGGACTTGATTTGAAGTGTCAAAAAACAAGATCTCTTAGTAACGTCATCTTTACAAAAAAAGGCAGAGCAAGTTATTACATTTTAATACAAAAATGCAAAGACTTTTTTTTTTTTTGAATAGCATGGACTGATAAATCATTCACAATAAGACCAGGAATGTTACAAATTAAATAGGGTCAGTTTTGACTTTATATTGACTTTAAAGCTCTTCCTGTTTGCTAGAAAATCTCAAATAAAAATTTCAAGAACTAGTGAAGTGAAGTGACATTCAGCCAAGTATGGTGACCCATACTCGGAATTCGTGCTCTGCATGTAACCCATCCAACGTACACACACACAGCAGTGAACACACACACACCGTGAGTGCCTTGCTCAAGGGCACCTCAGTCGTGATATTGAGGGTGGAGAGAGCGCTGTACATTCACTCCCCCCACCTACAATCCCTGCCGGCCGGAGACTCGAACCCGCACCCTTTGGATTACAAGGCCGACTCTCTAACCATTAGGCCACGACTTCCCCTACTAGGCTATTTACCCATATAATTTACAAATACACAAAATGACCTACCTCTGATAGTCAAACCAAACCTTTCTTCATTACTCCATTAAAAAAAGAGAAAAAAAACTAAACAAAACAAAAACAAGATAAATGTTGTTGATAGTTTCTGATTCTGATTGGACGTTTAAAGTCGTTGCAAAATAGCCAATAACCATTTTTGGTTCCCCAAAGTCTTTCAGTGAACAGTTCTTTAAAAAAAAAACACACACATTTTCTGATGAACATTAACAATCTATAAATAAAGAACCTTTTGTGTAATGGAAAGATTCTATGGTTGTTAAAAGTTCTTCATAGAACCACAGATGCCAATAAAGAACCTCTATTCTTAAGAGTGCAGTGACGTTCCTGTTATTTTATAGAAGCAATAAGCCTTACAACAGTCCGTAAAATCATGGTTACAAAGCCTCACATGGCTTAGAGCTTGTATTTAGACACATAAAGAATAACATTAATATGGCTCTAATAATCCCTTGAACTGTTTTACCCCCCAGCACAGTAGAGTCCCGTCGGATGTGACCCCAACTGCCTCCTTAAAGCTGGTTTGGATTCAATCCAGCCTTTCTTAGAACCTTTCAACATTTCTTTTCATGCCATCCACTGGGTTTTGCGATGAAAACCTCACCACCTCATGTGATCAAGAGCAGAGACAGAAGAAACGACAGCTGTAAACCCCCAGAGGAGACAGGGAGGCGAGAGGAGGTGTGAACATCTCTGATGTGAGGAGCCACACGTGGAAACCTCAAAAAGTCAAATTTGGCACAAGACCTTCTAAAGGGAATGTGCCAAAGCTTGTGGGAGAGATGCTTTAGAAATTAAGATGTGAGTTATAGGAGGAAACAAGAGGGTGAAAAAAAACATAAAACATAAAAACGGTTGACCCCTGGTGAGAGGGGTCAATTTCTTGACCCCTGGTGAGATATGGCTTTAATTATAGGAAGCTATTGTTGAAGTACTTCATTAATATAAAAATACATTTCAAACCAAACACAGAGAAATGGCAAAAAAGGGAAATACATTTTATATTATGGTTGTTCTGAGAATTAGAAACCATTACAAGCACTTACAAACATTTAAGGGAAAGGAAAGGAAAGGACGTGACATGTGGCCAAGTATGATGACCCATGCTCGGAATTTGTGCTCTGCATTTAACCCATCCAAGTGCACACACACAGCAGTGAGTAGTGAACAAACACACACACACACAATGTGAACACACACCAGGATGTGAACAATGTGAACACACACCATTTATGCCACGGTGCCCAGGGAGCAGTTGGGGGTTCGGTGGGGTCTTACCTCAGTCGTGGGACTGAGGGTGGAGAGAGCGCTGGACATTTACTCCCTGCACCAACAATCCCTGCCCGACCTGAGACTCGGACCCGCGACCTTTGGGTTACAAGTCCGACTCTCTATCCATTAGGCCACGACTGCCCCAATTACCATAGAAAGTATAGTTTGCACAAAGTACTATAGATACTACAGTAGTTGCTAATGGGTAAAATAATAATGTATTGCTCTAATATACACTACTAATCAAAAGTTTGGGGACAGTAAGTTTTTTGGGGGGTTTTGGACAGTAAAGAATTTTACATTGTTACAAAAAATGTTTCAAAATCACTGTTTCTGTAAAAATTCCAACAATTTTTTTTTTATTTTTACAAATATTTAGTAATAGAAAACATGTTAAATTGTAATAATTTTCATTGCAGTTTATTTTACCTTTTTAAAATTCTGATAATAGTTAAAGGCTTAGAAACAATATTTACCATGGTAAAGTTTCCTGAAATCAGTCTTCTAAATACAATTATATTACCATCACAGTTCTGAAAGAATAAACAATCCAAAAACAAACCCCCCAAAAAGCACCAAAAATGTATGTCTTCCATTGCAGCTTTCAAACTACATTCATGTTTGCACATTTTTAAATGTCATGACGTGTCACGTAAGGTTTGAAGTCACTTACGTTCAGTTGAGATGCGAGAACTGATGACTTTTGATGTCACTGATGTCAAATACGACCATTCATATTTATATGAACATGCACAAAAAAGATCTGAGTGCTCCGGCAGAGCAGGAAAGAAGTGAAGACAATTTTTGCAGCTCAACTGCAACTGACAGATTTTTCCCTTTTAGGTGAACTATTCTTTAATACTTTTTTTTTACTTTTAATACTTCTCACTGGGTCATGGACTGATGGCAATGGTGCTGCTATTATCTCTTATGTGCCATTAACTCTGTGACTAAGCCACACAGCGGTTTGGGAGTAAATGAACATCAGGAAGAACACTGCTGCCCTGCTAAATACACACAAGTACACATTACCTAAAATTCTTCTGTAAATATCTATGAAGTACAATTCTAATATGGTAGATAACACTTTAAATACCCACAAGGCTGTGTGCTCAGCCCGCTGCTCTTCACGCTGCTGACCCACGAATGCACTGCCAAGTTCAGCTCCAACCACATCATCAAGTTTGCTGATGACACAACAGTGGTAGGTCTCATCAGTAACAACTATGAAACGCTCTACAGAGAGGAAGTGGCACAGCTACAGTAGATTAGTTGTGTATAGGTTTATAGTGTTTTTTACTTCATTGTCGTATGTCTGTATTTATGTAGCACCGTGGTCCTGCAAGGCACGACATTTCGTTCCACTGTATGTCCCCACATGTTGCGGAATGACAGTACAGCTCAACTTGACTTGACTTTACTTAAAGGCAAGGCCGGACTTACCATTGGGCTTGAGTGGGCTCGAGCCCATGGGCCCCGCCCAATAGGGGGCCCCGCCCGCTTCCGTTAATTTGATTTGTTTATTTTTCAATTAAGGTTCGTTTATTGGTCTGGCATTGGTGATAACGATGCGTTGGCTTTACGCTGATTGGTTATTGGTGATAACGAAGCGTTGGCTTTACACTGTTGTACCTATAGCGGCCGGCCGCATTAATCAGTATAATGGTGGACAAGCGGTATCGGAGCAGCGCGCTTAAAAGAAAACTAAAAAATTAAAGACAGCGACGTGAAAAGGAACCACTCAGTAAACTGAAAACGATTACTGGATTTTTCACACCTGTGACACCACAGCCTGATGTACCTGTGGTAGTTGAGAGATGTGGGTGAGTCTGCAACACCTGAGGTTCACTTGTCAGGACGAGAAAAATTCTCATCTGGTGTGTTTTTATGGAGCGATTTTTGTGCCAATATTCATCAAACAAATCCAGTGTTTTGCAAATAAACAATCTGCTTTGCAAAGAAAAACTCGACTTTCAAACAAACGCAAAGTGATTTTCAAATACAAAACTCTTTGAGAGAAAATGCAGAGGTATGGACAAATATATGTATTGTGTGTTACAACTGTGAGACTCATTTGCCTTTTTATGAGGAAACTTGGCTTGATTTTCTCACAAATGCATGCAGGCTGATTTTCTCACATGTGCAATTGAGCAACTTTCTTTTTCTTTTCTTTTCCAGCAGATGGCGCTGTTGGTCAAGTTACGCTAGTCTCCCAAGACCTGAAACACCTCTTTACCTTTTCAGACCAATATGAGTGGGAACAGGTGAGTTTCTGTCTTACTAGATCTATAATTAACCATTTAGATGTTTTCACAAAGCGACCCTACTACAGTGTCAGTGAAATTCACAACAAGTCTGTAAAGTTGTTAACATGATTGATTAGTTCAAAAATCAGAGGTGACCTGGATAAACATTTAACTAGGCTGTCTTTCCCTATAAAAACTGATCCATTCTCCATACCTCTTATCCTCTGTTGGATCGCGGGATATAGAATATACAGATATATTGATACAATTGTTCAACATTTAAAACAATGCAGGGGTATAACAATATATCGTGTCACAATATATTGTAATACTAAAATGCAAATGTATAGTGGATAGCGACAATATTGTGTACCAAAAATGAAAGCATTTTGAATGTTATTTTTACGTTAGATCAAGTAAGATTTATTGTCTTTCTGCTATATATGTTGAAACACAGCCTACAGTGGAGAAAAATGTTGTAGGCTACCTCTGCAGTAAAAGTTTAAACCAGTATAAAACTACACATAGACAACCTATTGAAAGGAGTAGGCTAATCTAATTATACAAATAGGCTACTATAATCAAACTAGTTTAAGTTCAGGTGAGCTTTATTGTGCTTCAGCTATGTAAATGTACCAAAATATAATCTAAACATTAATATCCCTTATGAAAATTAGCCATGGTTTTACTAAATAAATACCATGGTATTTGTAGTTAAGCTGCCTATATTGAAATGGTAACCTGCAAAAAAAACATGGTTACCACACTTTTACAATAGTAAAAACAACTTTAATTTTCATAAGGGATATCATAGTATATCATATTTATGTTTATATATAGTATAGTAATATACATGCCTTGTACAACATTTAAAACTAAAAGCGGCCTGTAAGGAGATATTTCGTATTTCAACCAATATACCAGCAGATTTTAGTCTGACAATAGCCTGTTTGGAAAAATGGCCGAGCAACATTTTAACTCATGAATTTAAGAATAAAAGGCTACCGTCAGGAATTATATAAGTGGCTCTTTAAAATGCAAACGTTGGTCATCTGAGTCACTCCTAGAAGAGTCCTCGCTGTCCAGAGTGTGTCTTCACCCGTGTAGCACGCCGTTTATTAAACCACTGTTTATTAAAACGATGAATTTAGTATTATATCAGCGTGATCCTATCACTTGATCCTTCTCCCCAATTGTCAGGACAAGAGTGACACCAGAAGATAAATATTTATAATTTTGCTAAGCTAAAAAATACGTAATTATTTTAGACAAATGAGTTGCATCATTTAAAAAAAAACTGTTTTAGATATTGCACTAAATGTGATTTTGTTTTCATTTTTTTATTAATAATTAATGACCTCTTGGGTGATATTACTATATCTGATACTAAATTAAATTGTCTAAGCTTTCATTTTTGGTACACCATATTGTTGCTATCTATTATACATTTGCATCGTTTTGAATGTTGTACAATTGTATCAATATATATATCAATATATATGTGTATATTCTATATCCCGCGATCCAACAGAGGATAAGAGGTACGGAGAATGGATCAGTTTTTATAAATGTTTATCCAGGTCACCTCTGATTTTTGAACTAAACAATCATGTTAACAACTTTACAGACTTGTTGTGAATTTCACTGACACTGTAGTAGGGTCGCTTTGTGAAAACATCTAAATGGTTAATTATAGATCTAGTAAGACAGAAACTCACCTGTTCCCACTCATATTGGTCTGAAAAGGTAAAGAGGTGTTTCAGGTCTTGGGAGACTAGCGTAACTTGACCAACAGAGTCATCTGCTGTTTTTGGAAAAGAAAGTTGCTCAATTGCACATGTGAGAAAATCAGCCTGCATGCATTTGTGAGAAAATCAAGCCAAGTTTCCTCATAAAAAGGCAAATGAGTCTCACAGTTGTAACACACAATACATATATTTGTCCATACCTCTGCATTTTCTCTCAAATACTTTTGCATTTGAAAATCACTTTGCGTTTGTTTGAAAGTCGAGTTTTTCTTTGCAAAGCAGATTGTTTATTTGCAAAACACTGGATTTGTTTGAATATTGGCACAAAAATCGCTCCATAAGTAGGGGCCCGAAAATGACTCAAGCCCAGGGGCCCCCACGATGCTAAGTCCTGCCCTGCTTAAAGGACATAAAAAAATAATAATAATAAAATTCCAAGAATGTACTTACCCTCAGACCATCTAATATTGCAGATGAGTTTATTTTATCAGAGCAGATTTGGAGAAATGGATCCTCTGCAGTGAATGGGTGCCGTCAGAATGAGAGTCCAAACAGATGATAAAAACATAACAATAATACACAAGTAATCCACACCACTTCAGTCCACGCAGCTTTTTACAAGACGTTAATTGATGGACATCCAAATTCATCTACATTTTGGAAGGTCTGAGTGAATTTTTTTCTTTTCTTTTTTTTTCATTTTTGGGTGAACTATTCCTTTAATCAAAAGCAACAGTAAGTACAGTTCAGACCCCTGCAGTAATCTGAGGTTAAACGTCTTTCTCAAGGATCAAACATCTAGGTTCAAGTCTGCAATCGTTAACCACCCGACTACAAAGAGGTCAGTGTTTTATTAAGGGATACCAGGAGTAGAGTTCAGAAAGAGCAATGAAAATGACTCCTGGTGATCTGCTCGCTAAGGATTATGGGAATGCAGACACTAGCTTTTCAGTACAACCTTGACCAGGGTGAGCTATAGAGGAGTGCTGCAGACCACACTACACCCCTGGGCTGAACTCAATGCACAGCTCTCAGCAGAGGGGAAATAGACAGAATAAGAGAAAGAGAGAAGGGAAATGAGACACATGAGGGGAAAATTAAGGAACAAAAAAGCCTAAAAGGTCATTCAGGAAAATCGTGTTATTCATGGTTAGGCAAAACATGCCTGAATAGCCCGTCTCATGTTATTTAAACATTTTCATGAAGGAAAAAAATGCCCAGGCTATCTCAGGAGGCAAAAATGAAGACAGAATTTATGTCCAATTAGTAAATCTGTCTTAATACCATATCATCTGCTGTCATTTTGTACCAAAATAATACATGACAGGTTATGTCATTTCCTTTTCTTGACCAGCTCACAGTGATCTCATTAGTTCAATTTACAATGGAGGAGTCACAATATCACCATTTATCTCTCTGATTCCAGATCAGTTTAGGCTGACGATGTGAAGGTCTTTCCCTCAGAAGGATGAATGACTGCAGCATGAAGAACAGAATTTCCAGCCCATTTCCTCCCTTAGATTGTGCCGTTATGTTCAGCTCCATAATAGATTGTTGTGTATCATAAATCTCTTATTTTCCTCCCCATCTGAGATCCATTGCACAGTATAGCTTATATATTGTACGGTAGCTCAAATTTGCCCCAATATATATAGCATAGGTATACATTATCTCTGCATTACACAGGTAGAATATGCATTGGTGGCTTTGAAACAGTTGTGGGGGGGGGGGCACGTTACCATATATAATAAATAACATTCTTATTTGTTATATTAATTAGATTTATATTAATGTATTCATATTAATTAAATAGTACTTAAATATAATACAATTCTGACAATAAATAATATTGTCAGATTATGGTTAAATATTAGAAAATTCTTGTGGCCCAATCAATGAATAATGAAACAAAAATATGCACATTTAATATATTTACAAATAGGCATTATATAATACATTTAATGTATAGGAGTTTTAACAATGAAACTGAAACAAATATATTTAATATTTAATGACATTATTCAAATAAAAACTATAATATCATTAAAAATAAATTATGTAAAAGTTGTATTAAAAATAACAAATAAATACTATTATTAGTACTATTACTAATGCTTAATTTTAGGGACAACTTGAGTCATAAGTTTAAAAAAGGACATTTAAAATAATCAAGGCTCTCCAGAATGTGCTGATATGAAGTCCAAAGATAACCATGCAATCCTCCAAAACAAGGTCCGGAGATAGCCAAGGCTTTATGAAATGCTCTGAAACGATGTCCAAAGATAACCAAGGCTAAACAGAATGCTAGAAAATGATGTCCGAAGATAACCACGGCTTTACAGAAAGCTACAAAATAAAGTCCAAAGATAAGAGAGGCTTAAAGGGGGTTACAATAGCCACAGAGAAATATTTTGTTGTGACAGTATATAGTCTCACATACTGCTCACATAACTTAATAAATGTTTTTGTTATGCTTAGATGTCAAATTCTTTTGCTACTTTCTACATTGCCTCTAGAATTCATGTAACTGTCAAGTTGAAAAGGCTCATTTGAGGCATTACTCAGATCTATACATCTGTAAGCGTTCATACCGCACAAGTTTGTTTGACAGGACACATATCAAACCGTAAAAGACGTCAGATCATGTGAAGACATTACAAAAAGCCTTGGGCTGAGTCTGACACCGGCCTCTGACCTCTTTAAAGGGAATCTGAGGGTTGGCTTGCAGACAGATTGGCCCTGGAGGGAAGGGAGTCGCTTTTATGCTCTGCTGGAAGGCATCTCTCTCGCTCTCCATCTCATGCTCGCCTTCGGGCAAGAAACACAACAAGACTGATGGTATAGACGAGACCGGGGAGTATTTTGTTTCAGTGTCTGTAACTCTGTGAGGTTTTTTGTGACTCAAACTTTGAAATAATATTCCCATATTTGAAAGGATCTCATAAAGAGGAGTCCAGGGCACACTTTACCCTAAAAATTAAAAGAAGGAAAAAGCAATGGGGGGAACTGAGGTAAATTGGGACATGTTTTAGCTGACTGGGGGGAAAAAATATCCCAATTAACCTGAATTCACTATATTTTGCAAAAGAAAGACTCATAAGATTTTGCATTGCGAACTCATTTTATGCCACTATTCCCTATAATGCACTTTTACTGTAAAGCACAATACAGTAACAATAAACAAAACAGTAATAAATTACAATTTAAGCATACAAAATTGTAGCATTTGTTGTACTGACTTTAATTTAAAATACATTTATTTCAATTTAAAAAAAGTAATTGTCTTGAAAATAATGTCGCAATGGGGAAAAAAGTCTAGTATATTACAATTATGATTACTTTTTTTGTTTTTTTGCTTTCAGAATTTATAGTTAATAAATCTACAACTTACCATGAAATTGATTTTATTTTATTTTATGCCAAATTTGTTCAATGCTTTAAAAGGCTGAAATCGAAAGTTAGGAGTTAGGAATTTGTTACGACACCAGTTTCCTCAATTTCAGGAAGAGTCAAGAAGGAAACAGTAAAAGACACAAAGAAAACACCATCATGCACTGATAATTGCACATCCTAAAAGTCTAAATTTACAAAACAGCTTTATGCTCATGGAGTGAATCCATTTAAGGCCACAGAGACAGGCCATCATGCTGGGAGAAAATAGACCAACTCCATTTGCTTACATTCAGTCTTATAATAAATCAAATTCACAAACACCCCACAGTTGTTTTCCCCATCATGACGACAATAACAGTACAACATGCTGGACTGATAATGTGCCAAACAGGATAGCTCATGTTAAATAAATCCAAGCTATTTTAAAGTTGGTGAAATTAGCATTTTTGTCTATTTAGAGCCATCTGCAGTAGTTTGCATATGAACATTAGCAATAACATCCCTGTAAAACTCCCACATTCTGGCCACAGCGACAAGACACAACACGACAATATTTAAAATTGAGCAGCGTATCGCAGCGCTTCTCATGAGGAATTGAATAGCAGGTATGAAATTGAGGGTGTGAACTCATTTTGAGATGCCGTAGTCGCCGTTTGTCTCTGCGTGCAGCACACGCTGTGTTTGCTTGGAGCCAGTCTTGGTGTACACCATTATCCCGGACACCCTTCAGCGCTAAAGAGAGACTCTCAAAAGAGCAGGGAGTGCTGACAGCAAGACTTTTTACATGCTAGTGCAATTTCTCCACCACATGAACACCAAAGGTGATGAAATGAGAGTCAGTCAAACGTAATGATGGAGATGTCAGATGTGGCGGTTCATCGCTTTGCAAGACACTGCATGCGGGGAACAATAATGAGGCTTTGTTGTTGTTGGTAATTAGCGTGATATGGCTATCTCTCATTCAGAGGTGATAAAATCAGGCTACATTTTACTTAGTCTCCAGTTGTCAGTTCTCTGTTGTGTGTGTCTTGTGTCTTCCTGTCCTAGTTATATGTGATTATTAGTTAATTCTTGTCCAGCCGTGTTTGTCTGATTATTAGGGCTGGGTATCGAGTTCGATACTTTTTAGGCACCGACCGAATTGCCTCGATACCACCGAGTATCGAAAAACGTCTTGTTGTTCGGTAAAAATTTCGATACCTAAGGGGTTAATCTCATCCCCGTCAGTGAGCCAATAATCCTGCAGCACTAGGTGTGTTTGACTAGAAGCGGCGCTGCGCTGATTGATCAGTGTTTGACCTCCGCGAGAGCAAAAGCGTACGGAGCAGTCCGCTCTCTATATCGCGCGGTTTGTTTATTATACACAGACTGAAGCTCGCGTGACGCTCGCGGTCATTTCAGCATCTGCCGCCTCACTACATGAGGACATAAACACATGAACAACATCTCCAGACCTGCTCTGAAAGTCACTTCATGAGCATTTTACCGTTTGATTTGAGTAAAACTAGTGTCATATCATATACACACAGAACTGTAAAGGTATTCCAGGCAACCCGTCAAAATAAAAGTTTGGTTTAACTTGGAAGACTGCGGCATAAATATATTAATATGGTTCAGCAGACAGTACATACTGCTACTACTAGGCTACTATTAAAATTAAAACTTTTTTTTTTTTTTTGTAATGATCATACAACAGTTATTCCATGTTTTAATTTTAATAGTAACCCCCCTTTGTTTGCCAAAATAAATCAACTTTGATTTTCAATAATTTAAAGATAAATTAAATGAATGTACACAGAATTTCTGAGGAAAAATAAAACATTTCATTAGGCTATTTTAAGAATAAATTTAAATAAACTAAGTTGTTTTTATGCATTCAAATAATTAGACATACTACACCAGAATTTAATAACAATAAAACATATGGTGAAAGAAAATAAAACACCCACTTATGAAAGTGGATGAAGATTTAAAATTTCTTGAAGTCTTTAACAACCTAGAAATGATGATTCTGTCTGAGCTATGTGTTTTAAAATGAACACGCACTAATGTAAACGTAGATTAACAGATGTGTAAACTGAAAACTATTTGAACTTTATTAAAATAATTTATTTATTTATTGTGTTGGATATATTTTGTTCCTTTGTGCATTGGCTCAGGAGATGAGGCTTTGACTCTGTATAAATATCAACAAGCTAAAAAAATTGTTTTTTGAGATAATGTAATCTTATTAAAACTGATTTCATAAAACTGGTATCGAAAAAGTATCGTTCAGGAACCGGTATCGAACTCAAGGTATCGGTATCGGTATCGAAAATCTTTGAACGATACCCAGCCCTACTGATTATCTTTGATTATCCTGTGTATTTATAGTCCTGTCTGTTCAGTTTGATTTCATCTGGTCTACTCGTTACTCCCCGGTGTTCCTGCCCTGCTCTGATGTCTTCAGTAAAGACTGTTATTTTGAGTTACATCCTCGTCTGCGTGTTCCTCGTTCCTCCCTGCTGTGTGCACCGTGACACCAGTATTAATGGACATTTCCTCTGCTTCATATTACAGTGCCCAAGTTACATGTAGCAAATGTAATTATTTACAAGCTATTCCATCACATAAATAAAACTATACACAGAGTTACAGCTCTAAAAACCAATAGCCAATAAACACACACCAGTAAAAAAAAAGTTGATTTAATTTTATACTGATGTACCATCTTTATAAACGCCATTAAACAGTGTAATGAAGTATTGTCAAATTCTAGACATGCAAAAATGTACAAATTGGTCAGTGCATATGTCAATGAACCAGATTACATTTCCAAACCACATGGTTCCAAAATCATAAGGTATGTTTGACTTGAAGATGCACTGTGCAGACCGATCGTTGCATCAATGTAGCGCAAGAGCTCTCGCAGTACTTTGAGGTCATGCATTGGTCTGTGCAGCACCACTTCAAGCCCAGCACACCTAGAAGCAGAACTATAATTAAAGGGGTCATGAACTAAGAAATCAAATATCCCTTGATCTTTTGACAAATAAGAAGTTAATGTACTATATAAAAAAAACATTCTGTAAGTTTCAGAACTCAAAACTTTCTTGTTAAAGGATTAGTTCACTTCCAAAATAAACATTTCCTGATAATTTACTCACCCCCCATGTCATCCAAGATGTTAATGACTGTCTTTTAGTCGAAGAGAAATTACGTCTTTTAGTTTTTTGAGGAAATATATAGAGGACTTCAACAGGGACCAATGGGTTGAAGGTACAAATTGCATTTCAATTCAGCTTCAAAGGGCTCTACACAATCCCATCTGAGGAATAAGGGGCTCATAGCAAAACGATCGCCATTTTCAAAAAAAAATTATATACTTTCAATTTTCAATTTTATTTAATTTCTGTATTTTCTTAAATGGGTGTGTATAGAGTATTTACAGTGTGTTAACTTTTAGTTTTAATTACTTTTTCTTATTTGTAAGTCGCTTTGGATAAAAGCGTCTGCTAAATGACTAAAAGTAAAATAAGTAAAAAGTAAAGTACTTTAACCACAAATACTCATCTTGCACAGCTTCCTCGGCTGGGATCATGTAAAGACCCTTGAAGCTGCACTGAAACTGTAATTTGGACCTTCTACCCATTGGTCTAGGACAGAGGTTCCCAAACATGTTCCTGGAGCCTCCCCAACACTGCACATTTTGCATGTCTCCTTTATCAATCACACCTGATTCAACTCGTCAGCTCATTAGAAGCAACTCCAAGACCTGAAATGGGTGTGTCAGACAAAGGAGACATGCAAAATATGCAGTGCTGGGGAGGCTCCAGGAACTTGTTTTGGAACCCCTGGTCTAGGTCGACTATACGGGCCAATTTTACGGGACGCGTCTTTGCCAGGATTTCTGTATTGCCTGAAATATCCAGGTTTTGGCTGTTTGCACTGTTCAAGTAGATCATTGTGTGACATTCTTGAGAGCTATAGAAAGCAGAGCAGACAGCTCCTTATGCTTTCGAATCACTCTCACGCCTACCTTGTTGTCTTTTTTGATCGGTGCGCATGTGTGTGATGTGTGCATATTTACATCGCTTTGATTGTTCTCTGTAGATCTCACCTTCTCACGTGCAGCGCCACGATTGGTCGATTATGTACAATACTTGAATGTTATTGGTCAAACTATTTTGGATGATTTAGGCAATATTAAAATCCTGGCCAGGACGTGTCCCGTATGAACGGCACAATGGCCACCCTACGTTGGTCCCTGTTGAAGTCCACTATATGGAGAAAAATTGTGGCATGTTTTCCTCAAAACTTTAAAAACGTAAGATTCGCACAGGAAAAATAGGCCAAAGTGCTCACATAAAATGTATTATCTAGAGGTCACAAATAAAGTGTAAAAGTGCAAAGATGCTAAATGTTTTCAGGCTAAACCCTTCATCAGTGCCATTAAGCCCAAACATTTTTTGCAAATTTTACACCTTTGCACTTTATTTGGGGTGAGTAAATTATCAGGATTTTTATTATTATTATTATTATTGTGGAAGTGACCTAATCCTCCAATTCAAAAACAGCTTTTACTGAAACCAAGTAGCCAAAACGACTTGTTTTGGAAATCGTACATTATGATGTCAGAGTGCGATTATTTCTTTCTTAACACCATTCCAGCATCCTAGGCAATATTCATGGCGAGAACCAGTTAATCCATACACAAGTCTGGGGGGGGACAATTTAGAATATTCAATTCACCTTAACCTGCATGTCTTTGGGCTGTGGGAGGATACCATAGTACCCAGTGTAAACCCACACTGACACAGTGAGAACAAGCACACTCCACACAGAAAGGCCTCCTGTCCCTGCTGGGGATCGAACTGGGGGCCTTCTTGCTGTGAGACAACAGTGCTACCACCGAGCCCCAGAATACAATGAAAGACCACCTCTGCCGATAATCAACGACTACTTCTACATTATTGCCTCTTTAGGTCCACCCACTGATTTACAAATGTTATAGGAGGAGAGGAAATACTAGAGAGATGCCAACAGAGCATTACTCCATCAACAAAACCATAGAGATGCCTCCAACTGTTACAAGATGTTGTGTAGTGTAAACTGAGAAAATACACAATCGTTGAACTGCCTTCCTTGTGATCTTAACACCATATCTACATCGGACGCAAGCGTTGTTGCATCACCTTGCAAATCCATTTCTCTTTCATTTCAGAAGAAATGCGAGCGCATGGAGTACATAAGAAATAGAATGAGACATCAGTTTACTGTCTGGAATTTGTCATTTCAATCCGTGCCACATCCAGTGTAGACAGAATCACTGATTGTAATAGATTCTGTAGTTTTTAGTTGCATCAAGCCACTTGTGTCACTCAAATTTATGTGTAGACACTGCAGGGTAACATTTGGAAAGAGTTCCAGATCGCGTCAGTGAAACCCTGTTTAATTGCTTTACTTTACTGCAGATTTGCTTTTAAACAAGACAGTTTGATGCAAGCTTTCAGAGAGTAAAAATGACGCAGAGTCTATGGGCATTGGGCCCTATTTTAACTATCTAAGCGCAGGTCTAAAGTGCAAGGTGCAAGTGCACTTAGGGCATGTCCGAAATTCCGAATCCACTTTTGCTGGGAAAAACAGTTGGCGCACCCAGCTAATGGTCTAAAAGGGTTGTCCCTATTCTCTTAATGTGTAATGTATGTGTTTTTTGAACATAACCTGCAATTAGCCAATCAGAGTCTCATCTCCCATTCCCTATAAAAGCCAGTTGTGTTTGTGCCATGGCAAATTCGCTATCTACACGGTGGAATTTGCAAGAGCAAAGACTTCCAGAGAGGTAATGGAGCTGCTTGTGTGCGAGCAAATAGCTAGCCAAATTCTGATACTTGCAATGAATATGCATTATGACATGTAGGCATTTTTATATTTATGTAGCCTACACAATAATAATCTTTTACATTGTAATCCTTTCATTTTTAATATTTGGCATGTTTGTGCGCTGTTGCGCGTCCCTGAGAGTGTAATAAGCAGAGTGTACGTGCGTTGTGGACCTGCCTATAGGAGTATTTTACTAACGTGCTCTTTAAATAACAAAAAATTACTGCGCCATTGACTTCAGACCAGGTTTTAGTTGGTCAATGGGACATTCTATTTCAGTTGCCTCAAAATAGCAACGCGACAACAATGCACCTGAACACACCTCGTTTTCAGACCAGCGTGCCCATGAGCGCACAAATGAGCGCAAATGCATTTGCTATTTAAACAACGTGGAGCAGGACGTGAAAATGATAACTGCATCGGGCTGAAACTAGCAAAAAACACTTGCGTCGCGCCTGGCATATGATAGGGCCCTATATTGTGTACTGCAAGCACACTTTCATCTGCGTCTACTTTGGAGTACAACGCTAACATCCAATCAACAACCAAAGCACATGATTGAGTCTCCACCCTACATTTTTTCTTTTTCTCGATAATCTGTTACACTCCAATGTATTTCACAATAATAAAAGGAAATATCTGTTGGTACAAACCCTTTACACTTTGAAACAATGCAACTTTAATTTTGCAGTCTAACAAGGTTGTCACCCTTCTTCCTGTCTTCGTAAATGTTGGTCAGTGATATTCAAAACCAGAAATAGGAGAGAGAAGACAGGAAATGAGAGCAGAGGGAAATCAGCACATTGCGCAGGTTTCAGGGAGCACTTTGGTGTTTGTGTGCGTGTATGTTTTCCTGGGGTTTTCAAGTCCTTGGTCAAGGGTAATGTCAAACGTTCCTGTTTGTCACTGTTGACTCCCTATCATGGACAGCAAAGGCCGTGTAAGCAGCGGTTTCAACATCCTGAAATGCTGAGGCAGGATTGATACGGCGCCAAAACCCACAGAGTGGAAAAAACTCACTGTTCCTCACAGATCTAAGAGCCAGAAAGGACAAAACAAATGCAGTACAAACTTGCAGCAAAAATAAACTCAGACAAACCTCACAATTACCTTAATGCATGACCAAATGGACCACACGACAGACAAGAAACACCACGGCGCAAATATGAAAATCAAAGCAGCTTTATAATTTGATTTCTGTGCACGGCACAAAATTGCTGTATTTGAAAATCAGCCTTGTGTTCTCAAGTTCTGCAAATCCCATCTTGTTTTTCTAATTCAGCAGCCGAACGCTGCCTCCACATTTCTTCATTAACTCGGGTTCCTTCATTTAAAAATCGCTCCCTCTTGCTTTTGAATTGAAATGACTTCCATTTGAAGGAGCCGTTTTCATTATATCTACTGACTGTCTCAATTGAGTATGCTTTTTGATAGCCGTAATCCTTTTAAAAAAGTATAATGATCATATATGAGGGAAAAGTCTCAAAGGAACACAAATAAACCCGGAATACAAATCAAGTCTTTCAATTTACATATTTCTAATTTATAAACCTTCCCGTTTGACTGGCTATTTTGTGACCTAAGGGGACAGAGATAAGAAAATGGCAGATTTTTTTTTTCTTCTGTTATCTTTTCATTGTTTTTTTGCTTTCTGTCAGTCTCTCAGAATTGAAACCGCTTATGCTTCATTTTCAAAGATGAAAGTTTGTTATGAAATTAAAAAAACACGTTTAGCCTTTAGATGTCTGTAGCCTCTTCACCTCATCTACTCACTTCCAGCCATGTTGTCTCTCTGTGGTTTTTCTCTTCTCCATCACTGGCCTGTATCTGCGTGTGGTGGCCGTAGCCGGTCCCTAGTTCCTCTGACAGGGCAGCTGCAGCGGGCCCCTCATCCTCGGGCCCCAATTAGGCCGTGCCATCCAGGCAGGTCTCCCCAGAGACGCCGTCTCCCCCTCAGGATTGAAGCAGAGCTGGCAGTCTCTGATGCTGATGAGGGGGAACAGTAGCTGAAGGGGAGGGCAGTTAGAGCTGAGCCTCTGAGGCCTTGCCAGTAATTTTTTTTTTTTTTTTTGGAGAATAAATGCCACTCTTGTTTTGTTTTTCACAAGCCAGTGCCATAACAGCTCACAGCTTCTGGCAAAGTGAACTGGTCATATCAAACTGCGGGTTTAATAAGTAATTTTTCTATCATTTTTTTCTCCTTTCCCTGCCCCCTTCTGTTCACTTTCTACCTAGTTTTGATAGACAATGAAAACAGGCGAAAGGTTACTCAAATCTAGGCAAATCTAGACATGTGGCCAGAATGTAATAACCTATCAAATGACTCAGAAAACCAAAAAATCTAATTGATTAGTTTTATTTATATTAATATTAAAAACTGAATTGCCTTTTATTAAAGCAACCCACCACTTGAAGCCATGCATTACAGCAATTTGTCTAAAATTCTTGATTCAGTACATAAACAGTTAATTTTTAACAATTCATTGCATCAGGAACATTTGACCATAATTATTTAAAGGGGTCATATGATGCAATTTCAAGTTTTCTTTTCTCTTTGGAGTGTTACAAGCTGTTTGTGCATAGATAAGTTCCCTGAAGTTGTAAAGACTAAAGTCTCAAAACCAAAGAGATATACTTAAAACGGCTCGTTCAAACACGCCCCCACATCTTGATGTCAAGATGTGGAAATATTTGCATAATGCAGCCAAAATGTTCACGCAAAGAAGGCGTGGTTTCAGTAACCGTAGTAGTGTTGAAGCAGCCAGCCATGACAGGGATACGCTGTGTGTTTCTAGCTGAACGCAAAAGCACTTTATTTGGCCTTTAGATTACTTACAACAGAACAGCAACCGTTTCGTGAACCTAGGAGAGGAGGTGATTCTGACTTTGCTATGACAATCTGGTCCCATATGGAAATGCAATATATGACATATATGTCCCTATATCAGTAGTGATGTTGTCATATGTTACATATAAGGCAATATATTATTATCACATATACCTATATTCTGGATATATGTATGTGTATGTTTATAACATATATGGAATTCCCATAGTAAAATTTGTATATAAACATATATTTAAAGTATGGATATGGTTAATGTTTATATGGCATTACATGTTATGACCATATATGTTAACAATATATATTAAAATGGTATATTGTATTATATGATATGACCATATATGTTAACAATATATATAAAAATGTTATATTGTACTATATGTTTTGATCATTTGTTAACTATATATTGAATTTATATATGCAAGCTTATTAGTCATATATGCCTAAAATATACAGCTCATTAAAAAGTAATTTTGTTATGTGATTTACACTTAACTTTATTCATTGTTTCAATACAGTTCTCTGGGGAAAAAGTAGAGATGCAAAAAAAATGCCAATATGCCTAAATGTCAATGATTGGATAAGTTCTTGTTATAGAAAAAGGACTGTGTTATAGAGCTATGGGGGGGGGGGGGGGGGGGCACGAAGACAAACTAACAACATCACTGAGTGGAGCACTGGATGAAACGCTCTTGAATGAGCTACAGCGGTGCAGGTAATTTACACTAATTTACTCAACGCTTTATTAAAATTCATATGCTAATATTACATAGGAACTAAGTGTTTTATGATTGTTTTGGACTGCAAGAGCCTCTATCCCTATACAGATCAGTTTCAAATATTCCCTGTCAATGTTTTAAATATGATGTTATGATTAACGTTACAGCTGCATTAATGTGTTTTGCAATTTGCTTGCGTTATAGTTAATTTGAACTATATACTATTGGATAGAGATACTGTAAGCTCATCGTTTTCACTGGATAAGCGTTTGAAAATTAATTTAAGCTCTCTGACAAAAGTAATGGAGCAAAATGACGTTATAATGTTTATCTCTGAGATGTAGTCTAGTCTAGACTATAACTATAAAGCTGCACAAAATGGAATTACTCAAATACAAGCACCTTGAATTCATACAGTACTGTACTTGGTTATATTGCACCAAGTACATTGACATGTCAGTGACATGTCTATGGTGGGTGCATAAGCATATACATGTGCATATTACATAAAGGTACAGTACTCTAAAAGATGTGACATTGGGGTTTTGAAAATATGGTTAACCTATGGTAGTCAATTTTGTTCATATCTTTGCTGATAATTGTGCTTTTCCTTTTTGTGTCCCTTGAAAAGGTAATGAGTCCAGAAATGGATGGCAGTGATGTGAATGATGGATCATCTACCCAGAAAAGGTTACATATTTTGTTGAAACCAAAACTAACATCTGCAATATACATGTAAACAAATCAACTAACCCTTTTTAATTTATTTTCTCCAGGCCAAAACGATGCCTTCATTGGTTATTATGAATGTCTACTATATATTTAATTGATGCTACATAGCAAATGAAATTGTTATGAACTCTGTCATTGAACACTTGGATTACTGTAGTATAATTCTTCATGTATGTAGAGGCATTTTATTTGCATGGGCATGTAGGCTGTGCTTTGTTGTTGTTCTGCCTTGTCCTTAAGAAGGTGGAGCTCAGATCAAGTGGTATCTGGGAATATTTTACAACTACAACTTATAATTATTTAGCAGTGCTAGGTAAATAAACACCAATTCGTCACTTTTTCAAAACTCATGGAACAAAAGGAAACACATATTTAAGTTATTTTATAACTTATTTTGGATGCTATTAATCAGACCTAATGCTGCACAGTACAGTAATCAGTTTACGGATAAGGACCAAAAAATTTCATTACTAATTTAAAACTATCATCAAGTGCTTTCACAGATGAAAGAGATAAAACATGTCATCATTTACTCACATCATTCCAATACTTTCCTCAGTGGAACAAAAAAGGAGACATTATTCAGAATGTTAGCCACAGTCACCATTCACTTTCATTGCATATTTCACTGCATATTTTGTCCATGAAATTAATTAAAAACACGAAATCGCTGTCTATTTCATGTACCAGCACTCGACCGACTTTTCCGCTGTGCAGGTACTGATATGCCTCAGTGCTTTTATAATTCCGCATCGAAGACCCGTCTACTCCGAGCGACAACACAAAATAATTGAAAATGTCCTTATAAGTTTATGGCAGGCCACTTTTTCATTTCATCCTCCCACTGTAAATATTTACCATCACGGCGTTTAACAGTGTTCTCTGTGTGTTCTCCCCACATCGCTCCTTACTACAAGGTAGCGAAAAGGAAGTCTAACACATTATAAAGAAGTACGTCATCGTATTTACTTCCGTGTTGCAAAATAAGGTGAATACCACAACAAACATGTCAATGTCTCAATAACTTGTCATGTGTCCTTGAGCATCAATTACAGCTTGACAACGACATCTCATGCTGTTCACTCACAAGTCGACTTATTGTCTGCTGAGGCATGGCATCCCACTCTTCTTGAAGGGCTGCCCTCAGGTCACTGAGGTTCTGGGGTGCAGGGTTTCGACCCTCTACAATGACTCAGCTGATCCTATAGGTTTTTTATGGGATTCAGGTCTGGAGAAAGAGCAGTCCACAACATTTGAGGTACCCCAGCCTCCAGCAGCCGTTCCCTGATGATGCGACCTCAATGAGCTGGGGCATTGTTGTCCATGAAGATGAAATCAGGCCTGTGTTGCTCATGCAGAGGCACAATGACTGGATTAATGATGTTAACGTTTGCCAGAGCGACGGCGCACTGAAGCGTTTTTTTCCCCACTAGTTTAATGTTTATGAATGAATTTAACGTGAAAGAATATCATTAATCTTGACAAACTATATATCATTCTGAAGGTCTAAGCCTCAAGCAACGACGACAGATCGCCGTTTTCCGATGGAAAGCTTATAAGGAATGTATTTGCTACATTTGTGTAAGCAGTACACATCAAAACAGGCAGAATAAAAAAGCCGTACGTACCTTTATCATTGTAATAACGAGCCACAAACGCGTCCACTGCTGAAATCCCAGTTTAGTTAGAGAGGTAAGGGTCCACAGAACAACATCCCAGCGAGCACTTTTAGTCCAGCGAAACAATAACGTTGTAATAAGGATGAATATTCCTTTGTTTACATTTCATTTCTTCGGGAGAGTTATTGTTCGCGTCCGTTATGGAATAAATTATGCTCAAAAACTGCGTCTTGGTGGTAAAAAAAAAACAATCCGGTGTTGTAGCATACAGTTTTACAAACGGAATGAGACGTCCACGAAAAAAAAGTCTCAGAAAAGCGGAATATGGTTTATTTGAATTTGGCGCTCTCTCCTGAGTGATGCACGCTGTGACGCAGCTGTCATCTGAGGGGGGCGTAACTTAGCGATCTGCTTTCCATAAAAAACTGTTTTTTTTTTTCTACATTTTTTATAGACGGTTTCAACGGCAACAACATAAACAAACGTTACTGCGCATGCGCGCTTTTGTGGCCCAAACTTAACTTCCGGTAAACTTCTGGAAATGTAATGACTATTTTAGTCATTATAATAAATCTGTCTATTATTTTATAATTGAAAAACTATGCATGAATATGTATAATGACTAAAATAGTTTGTATAATTCTGCAATACATTTGGTGGTTATTTTTCCTCAAACGGAATGGGGGGGGGACTTTTTTCCGTGGAGCAGATGTTTACAGTTGCTTTTTTCCACACAATGAAGGTGGACGCAGACAGCTGATGACAAGCTCCAAAAGGACCAAAAGTACCATAAAACCATTATAAATGTAATATATGTGACTCCGTGCGCTACAATCCAAGTCATATGGTAACACTATGTAAGGAAACAATGAAATTTAACTAGCAATTCAGCGAAAACCTTGAAGGCCTCATTTAAATCTGGCGCGTTGGCAACACCAAACCTCGTTTGCTGCAAGCGGAAGTGTTGCTGCCTGCATTCCATAAGGACAAAAAGGAAGAGACGCAAAGGTAATGGGATACAATAAAAAATATAATATAAATAATAAAAGCTGTGTGTGTATATATGGCTATATATAATGTTGGATTCGCAATTTCTTTTTTATATTCTTATATTTTCATTTTTACTTTCTGTGTAAAATTTGTCACTTCAGTTAAAGGGGTCATATGATGCGATGATGCAGGTTTTCCTTTCTCTTTGGAGTGTTACAAGCTGTTCGTGCATAGATAAGATCCCTAAAGTTGCAAAGGCTAAAGTCTCAAACCCAAAGAGATATTCTTTATAAAAGTGAAGACTTGTCCACGCCCTCCTAAAAGGGCTCATTTAAACACGCCCCCACATGTCTACATCACTGTGTGGGAAGATTTGCAAAACACCGCCCAAATGTGTACACAAAGAAAGAGGGCGTGATTTTTATTCTCGCTGTAGTATTGTTGCTGCCGCCATGTCCTGAAGACGCTGTGTTTTGTTGTGAAAGCGAAAGTACTTTGTTTGGGCTTCCAAAAGAGGACACAACTACAAATCAGTGGTTAAGTTGTGTTTACAACACTGTTCCAGAACAGTTCAACCTAGCCATACATTTCAATTTTGTCTTTCTCACTACAATAAATTATGTTCGCTATGTCTTTGAGACTAAGCCGGTTCACGTGATCCCAAAATCTGTGTATGTGTTTTACTCTCTTCTCTGACTCCCCGGCTTATTAGTTTCTTTGAGGTCTATTTAAATCATGCAGCATGGCTTAACATGAGACCATTAATCTCCTTTTAAATTGAACCTCTTTCCAAATGACCTGGGTCATCGCCAAGAGCTTTAGATGAAAAGATTGGAACTTGTCAATACTCGAGGCAGAAAGTTCATGTCATTTCCTGATAAGTTCACAGTGAGGATGTTGTAAATCCCAGCAAACAGTGAAACAAACTTTGACCTCCCTTCTTGAGCATGAGGAAGACGAACACAGAATGGAGTAGTAGTGGGAGAAATGAAATGTCAGTATGCCCATGTCTCTAAATCTGCTGAGCCAAATGTCAAAGAATATGTGAGGAAGACTGACAGATTATCTAGCTCTCGCTCACAGCAGTTTAATGTGCTTTACCTTAAACTGTGTTTTGCGACATAGACCTACATTTATTGAACGGCAAAACTGAGTTAAATAACATAACTCTCAAATGTACTGAGTTTAGTGAGCAGGTACGAAATTCCACGAAAAGGGCAGATGCTTTACAGCAACAACAAATGGAAGTGTACAGCTATCCACTTACGAAAGTGATATATTTACGACAGCGAATTGCATGTTCCTGAATTGCAATTCCTGTAGGGGGCTCAAAGTAGCAAAAATCCACAAATCTACATGCATTTGCGTTAAGGATTTTTTGTTTTTGTTTTTAATTACAAGGCAGTGCAAAATATTTAATTTCAAAAATATTAAATATTTTTCATGATGGTATCATAAATTTCTCATAAAGTGTTAAACACCAAAATGTTTATCATTCATTATTTTTATAGCATATTTATGGCAGATCAGGGGACACAAATGATCAAAGCAAGAACGTTTTGAAGGCATTTTTTATTTAATTGCATATACCCAAAAAAATAACACACATTCCGACTGATATTTCAAACACTTTCTTCAGTTCTTCTGATGAGCGAATGAGGAAAAGTAAATCTTGAGGGACTGTCAGCCCATATGCTTCAAAACTATAAACACTCTGAAGTTACACTTCCAGCTTGCTTCACTGTGATGAAGTTGAACAAAGAGAGACGAAGAGAGACAGAAGAAGACCAACAGATGGACTTTTTTCAATCTAAGAACTGCAACTGAGACACTTGAGAAATTTTGTAAATAAACATTAAAATGTCAAGAACAAATATAAATAGCCGAGACAGAATCAGCAGGGAAACAAACAATATTATACATGACCTCCCCAAGATTGATTGAAAAATCTAAATTTGCTAACAGACATGCACGTTTGATATTAATGGCTGTTTAAAAGCAAGTTAATCAATCGTCTGAGCGTTAGAATGAGATGCATTCAGACTACCTTATCAACCCCACTGTTGATCTGTGGAGAGATGGTCGCTGTCCGAGGTGCTGAAAGAGTTTAAATACAGAAATACAGCAAAAACAGTAATATTGTGAAGCTCTATTGCAATTTTATTTATTCATTTTTTGTAGTAATTTTCAGCTGTCATCTCTCCAGTCTACAATGTCACACAATCCTAAATCATTCTAATATGCTGAATTTTAATTATTCAAATTTGTTTCGATTTGTGTGTGTTTGTACCAAGTTATGATGACAACCCCTTAACAGTAAAATAAATAAATGAAAAAGAATATCTAGGGGGGAAATGTCTCTAACATGATTTAACTGAATTATGCAAATGATCATAATTATTCCTATGAAACTGGTCCGATCTCCATAATTGTTGCAGGCCTCGTGACACCTTATAAACGCTGTGTGTTTAGGCCTTACCAAATGCAAGGCTAATTATGCAGTGACTAAAACCAGTGCTATTACAGACATGAGGCCATGACTCAGCCCTGATCCTGACCTCTGACTGAAACAGAGGACGGCCCGCTGGCTAAATGTGCATATGCACCGCTGCGCTGTGAAAAACAGCCTCTCTGCCAGAAAACTAACTTCAAACACTCCACTAAAGGTTTATTGATCTTTGCGGATTGCAGCCTCTTAGGAACACAAAGGAACCTTTAAAGTTAATCACAGAGGTTTAATAAAGAAGAAAAGCAAGAGACACTTTGAGTTAATTACCAAATAAAAGTCAAGTGTGAAATGCATAATTGCAAGGAAAAAAAGCTGCTTAGGTAATTTAAAAAGCTGTGCATACTATTGCATAGCAGAGAAAATTAATTTTCACCCACCATGAAAAGATGCATTAATTTAACTTTAAATAAGTAAGATCCACAGGTAAATTTGTGTCAAATATCAGTCTTTTATATTTGACAAAGCATAAACACAGACCAGCATTGCCTGGAAGTTCAAGAACAAGATTGTAACAAAGAATAGAATAGAATAGAATAGAATAGAATAGAATAGAATAGAATAGAATAGAATAGAATAGAATAGAATCTTCACCGAGAGTTTGATTTATAGGCGATCTAACCAATCATGAAGCAGAATCTACCATTTCGTCTGACAAACAAACCAGACAGGAGAGTAGATTAAAGTTGGTGGACTTGAACTTAAAAAATGGTGTGGGCTGACATCATTCTGTGGTTGAAACAAGATACCTTCTGATGTTCATTCATGTTTATTTCATGCTATAACTAGTAAATAGGAAGAGATGAACGGTACGCTGAACTGAAGCATAACAGCAATCTGTCACAACACATTAAAGAGCCACAAACTGTATTTATTATTTAAACTAAAAAACAGCTTTGTTTCATACCATAAGTAACCTGCTTTGTCTTGTCTGTCGGCATATTGTCAGTGTCCTCTTTGCTCTGTGATGTATTTTTTACTGCGTGAGAGTGCCATGGCTTGCTGGACATAGCAACAGTAACTAAGGAGGGTGGGTCTTTGCAAAGGGTCAATTGTTTCCTGATAACTGATTTTAAAAGTAATCAGGAAAGAACCCAGATCACTCATTTCACATAAAATCGCATTTACAACAACAAAACATAGAACATAGAAATATAGAACATGGAAATAAGGGTTACATTTTATTTTGATAGTCCACTTTAAAACATTCTACTAACTATAAGTAACTTTGTAACTACATGTCAACTAATTCTCATTCATTTGCAACTACATGTCTACTAACTCTCAGAGTAGACTGTTAGGGAAGGTTTAGGGTTAGTAGAATAAGTTGACATATACTTTCTCATAGTCAGTATATTCTATGTTGCAGACCCATCAAAATAAAGTGTTAGAAGATATTAAGCAGACAGTCTACTAATACTCTAATGACTGCTAGTCGACATGTAGTTGCAAAGTTACTTACTGTTAGTAGAATGTCTAAAGTGGACTATCGAATTAAAGTGTTAACAAAATAAATTTGGTAGGACTTGATTGGATGCATGTAAATGGAGTGGATTATGATTTCATGTGGACTTGAACTGCGGGATGTTATAGATATGTTTGCTGTTGGCATGTGGATGTGTACTCTGTGCACCCAATGATTCTCAAATTCACTTTTCAATGTTTCATGAGACCACATAAAACCATTAACAGGTTGAGAGGTGTACACATCCACTGTATCTGTTTCAGAAGAAGTGAAGAACATCCACACTGATCAATGGAAACCAGAGGACGAGTAAAACGAGCCTGTGTTTATGGTGATACGTGAACATGCAGTAAAACATACTATAGATTCCCCATGTGATCATCACCAACAACACTTAAGTGAACCTGATCAATATGATCTTCATAGAGTGTGCAGTATATGTTTCAAATGTGTGTTCAGCTCAAAACTAAAGAAAGAACACATTTCGGAATGATTCAATGGATGAAGATTTCTTAGGATGCAGATACCATCACAACAAGGACTGTACTATTAATACAATTATTTAGAATACATAATGTGTATAAAATCATGATATTATGATGACTCTATGAATATGTCCTTCAACACATGGTCTGAAAAAAAATGGTTTGGTCTTGGTCACTTAGTTTCTTATACTTAAGTACAACTCCATTTACCATTTAAGTACCATTTCATGTATATACTGTATAATAATAACAATAATAATAATAATAATATCTACATTAAAAAATCTCACTCTCTAGTAAACAAATAACAATACAAATTAATTATAAAAATAAAAGAATGGTTTTATTACACTTTTATACAATTAAAATTATGTAAAATTACATAAAATTAAAAATAATAAATTTTAAATAAAATGCAGCTAAACAGACAACGTATAAATCGATCACTTAATTTCTTATATTAAAGTACCACTCAATTTACCATTTAAGTTACATGTATATAATAATAATAATAATAAATATCTACAGTAAAACCTCTCTCCCTAGTTATAAATAATACAAATAACAATAAAAAATAAATTATTCAAATAAAAGAATGCCTTTATTACAGTTTTATACATATAAAAACAATAACATTATATTAAAATTAACTGAATAATTAAAATAAAAGAAAGATTATTATTAAAAATGTATTAAAATGAATTTTAAAATGTAGCTAAACAGCCAACATATTATATTATATTAAACTAATAACTAATAAATTAAATCAATACATAATGTATAAATTGTTACAAATCTTGACACCTGGCCTTACTGGACCAGCAGAAAAAAAAGTCTTAGTGTTGAACCATGTTAAATTAGACACAATGAGCTGATGGGAAACCAGATGCTGAGATTAAAGTTCCTTTATTACGATGAACTCATTCAAAATCCTCATAATGAACTTATCACAAGTGCATTTGATCTATTTCATGTTCATTTTTGTGTGGTAGATGTAGTATTCATATTTGTGGTCTTTCCCACTCACATATCACCGACTGTCTTTCTCTCTCCGGCTCCTGTGAAGAGTAAAGCCCCGTCTTAATGTGTTAGCACATGACACATGCCCCCCCATTACCCATAAGTCTGTGAGCAGACAGAAGTGGGTTCACCCTCAGTGCAGCCTGCTGCAAAATGCATGTAGGAGCATATATAGTGCATCTGAGGCAGCTGTGAGAGCAGCATTTCCCCAGTACGTCTCCCCTGAGGACTGCAGAGAGAAGGGTGGACCTCTCATCTATCCGTTATTGGCACATTAACGCTCTTAGTGTGGCGCTTTGTGACCTCGCAGAGGTTCAGAAGCCTTTTCCAGAAAGTTCCAGTAGAAACTGAGTCTTCCCTGTGGAGCGGTGTGCTCCTCTGTGGGCCGCGAGGGACTTTTTAACTCTGCTCATTGTGTTTTTCTGGCTGAGCACAAGCTCTCTACGGCAGCGTCTGTGCAGTTTTAGTCTTCAAAATCAGACGATGCAGCCAAATCTCCCTAAAACAGAGAAAAATATGAAAACCATCAAAGCTGTATCATACAAACAAAATCAAATGACAATTGTTGCTAGGCAACCTGTGTCAAAGAGTGCATCCTCAAAACTGTAGAAACCAATACAGTGATCCGAAGAGCCTAAAACATCCTAAAATGGGGTCTGTGGTCCACTGGGGGTCTGTCTCATATAGCCAGGGGTCCACAACATTATAGACTTCAATCACTTTTTCAGAGGCCTAGATTCCATAAGTATATTTTACATTCATTTTCTCTGTAAGCATTAAATAAAAATCATCAGTAAAAAAAAGATCTCAGTGTTAAATATTTTATTAGCTTAAAAATATGTATTTGAAAATTTGAAATGAAAAGTTGAGAAGACTGTACGTGCCTGACACACACATTTTTATATTTTATTAAGTAAAATATAAAAATGTTAATATTTTAAATAAATAAAATTAAATAGAAACATTAAACCTGTTTAAAACAATGTAGGTTAATGCCAAATAAGATATAAATAAATGTTTCAAACAAAAGCTGAAAGTTTATATTATAAACTACTTAAAAATATGAAAAAGTATTTAAAATATTAACAATTAAAATAAATAAAATTAACACAAGTTTAAAACATTTTATTCAAGTTAATTTTATTGTATATAAATAAATAAATAAATTCAGATGTAGCTGAAACAGCTAACAAAAAAAAAATAATTAAATTAATTATTAAATTAAAAATTAATTTGAAATTAAATAAATAATAATAATAAACAGGAACACTAACAAGTTTAAAACATTTGAAAATCAGATGTAGCTGAAACAGACTAAGACATGGCTTGTAGAGAAGCACACACCCTCAGAGTTCACAGTAGGCATGTCTTGAAAGGTTTATGATGTTAAAAATCAATTTCTTGCTGGAGAAAATGTCTTGGGATTTAAGCATCTGAGTATGCTATCAAAAAGAGTCTAGGTATTTTCCTGTGCGATTTTTGTTTGCTCATTTCTTGCGTACGTATGACCAGGATGTAATCTAGAAAAACCAATTTATGCAGCCATTTCTCTGGTCTATCTTCTATTATATGGAGATAAACGCCATCGTTTCATCATTTCTCTGGCGGCGAAGCAAACAAAACAGTTCTCTATTCAAAAAAGTTTAAGAAAGCCTTGAAAAACAACCAAAAATATTGATAAAAAAGTTATTTGCTGAAACTCAGATGCTCCGAAGTACCTTACTTTTAGACAAAAGGAATAAATAGAAGACCTGCAACTTTTCTATTCGTTCTGTTCACAGATGCATCCACTGATCAATTTCAGATGCATCCACATTTGCATAGACTAATGCATGGATTAGTGTATCCCAAATCATCGTATGTTGAAAATACGTTTGAAGGTATATGGCAGAGTGTTGTGGCAGAGGGTGGCACTCAGCACAATAATCAGCCATAGAGAGCAGCCGTTCTGATAGGATTACTCTATGAGATCTCTAACTGTCTCTCTCTCTCATATCTTTATCCTCTCATGCCTTGGAAGCTGTTGTTTGACAATCACTGGAGGAAAGCATGTCTGCTCTCTCCAGGCAGAGATTTAACAGCAGACGCACTTAATAGAACTCTTGCTTTCCTCATAACTGCCAGGCGACTTCAGTTAGTTTACACATTAAACCCATCATTTGTGTTCAAATGTCTCGTAATATTATAATAAGAGCAACTAGAGAGTATTTCCAGGGAAGGAGTGAGTGTTTGTGTTCCCTGTTCAGCAGATTACACTAGTTATTCCTGCTAAAGAGCAGCGTTATTTGTTGTAAGGGTGTTCAGATCTGTTTCAAAACCCAAGTTTCCAAATGCATTATAACAGATTTTTAAGTGTTTTGATGCGAATAATTTATTTTAATTGCAGTTCTTTTCATTTTTTTATGAATTTAAGAGTTCAAATAATTAATAATAATAATAATTAAATAATAAATAAATAAACACTATTTTAAAATGACAATTAATACATTTAAATAGCAACAAAAAAAGCAGTTTAAAGCATATTTTATTGCAAAATATTTATTAAAAGGAATTTGATCAAATATCTGGTTTATTTATATGATATAGGACACAAAGCATATACCATTTTTTTCAAATTGTTTCTGGAGAAAATAGATTGGGTTTTAAGCAAATGTATTTATTTATTTATTTCAATTAATTGCCTTTGTTTTAATTTTTTTTTTTTTTTTTATTGAACGGCTCAAATAATAGTTTTAATAGTTTTAAGTTTTAATATTGTAAAATATTTTTGTTTTCTAATTTTTTTTAACATTTCCTTGTGTTAACTTAACAGTTGAAATAATATAAATAACGTTAATCTCACCTTGACCATTCTGAGAAGAGCATCAGTGGCTTTTCATGGCTTCAGGCCCAGCTGTTGTAATCTGGAAAGAAAAGAGAAACATTAAAACTGAAAGTGTAGATTAAAAACAAACCAAAACCAAAAAGACACAAACCACAAACCTGCAATCGTTTACAAAGCTTATACTAAGTCAGTATTAAACATTCATTTATTTAAAGCTACAGCACATAAAAAATATATCATTTTATCTCCTCCTTAAAAATAATTGGTGATAATAATGATTCGTTAAAGCAATATTACAGCTATTTATTATTCTTTTTACAATTTTACTTCTAATTTAAGTTTCTCAGCAAAACGTAAGCCAAGAACAGCTTTAAATGAACAGGTTTGTTTTGGTTTTATCCAGTTTAAGGGCTAGTTTAGATGAGATTAGATTGTGACGGGTTGTTTACCTTGTAGAACGAAGGCCTGTAAATACAGCTACCACCATCCTCATCAGCTCTGAGGTCAGCTGGGGTCATTTAGAGGTCATGTGGGGGAGGGCTGTTTAGTGGACTATAGAGACGGTCATGTGACCAGAAGGGGGAAGAAAGAGCAAAAACAGCAAGCAGAAATCCCCAAAAAAGAACCAAGGTCAAAAAGCCACTGCTTACATTATTAAATCTTAAAATATGAAATATGACAATATGTGGAATTACTTTTCCATGTGCAACAGTACCATATCTATAGAGTCTAGCAAAGTTGCCATTAGTAAAAGAGTATGATTAAAGATATGTTAGTGGATAATTAACTTGTATGTGGAAGTTGCTTTCATATGCTTTCCAACAGAAGAGTCTCGTGTTTTCAAGTAGAAAGAATTAGAACAGATAATAAGGTAAGTTTATAAATGCAAATTTATTTCAAGCTGCTGGGTACGGTATATTACAAATAAATTGAATTGTGACAGCTGCAATTAAATTGAATTCTACTGTCAAAATAGTTACATGCATCGGATTAATTTTTGAAAAGAAATACTAGAAATTCAGAGGGGACAAATATACTTTTTGGTTTATTTTCCCTTTTATGTGAGCTTAAAGGATTTATTTTTTTCCATTTTATTTGCTCATCATCAGATATTGTACGCTACACTTTTGATGATAATACAGAGCAGATGTTAGTTTAGATTATGAAGTTTTACCAAAGTAAACAAGGACAAAATGTGCTCTCAAACACAACAATATTTTTTTCTTTCAAAAGGTTTATTTTATAATCAATTGAGATGAGAATTAAAGGGCTTACACAAGCTTACAAAGATTATAGCTCTTAACAGAAATGTATTAAACTGCCACCACCAGTACCACAATCATTTTCATTACTATCACTTTTTAAATTTCTGCATACATTTGATTGGGCTTTTAATAGTTTTATAAAACAGTACTAGTTAAACTTTAGTCAACAGTCTTTGTTTTAGAAATGACCAGTAGCACTTTGCTGTGCACTTAAAATGCATTACTACAAGTTTTCAAGGATACACAATGTGCCAAAAACTGCTGTCTTTCACAAGCAATGCTTCGGTTTAGTCTTTTCTTGTTTTTGAAATGCTCTGTCGCTATTTTTAACCCGTCTGCGCTATATAACATACTAATGGAAAGCCAACATTAGCGCCGTATAAAGGCTTATATGGGCTATAATGCATTAGAATTGCACAGTAAAGTGTGCAGGAGTAACTTCTAGATGTCATTAACTCTCATATATCAACTGAAATTATGAAATTGCATTGGGAATTTTAGTCATTTGGATTAATTGCCCAAAGCTGTCAATTCAGACGCTCTTCAGAAGGTCTAAAAGTAGATCGCTCACTAGAAGCAAACAACTATTACCACAGAGCTCATTAAAGGGTTTAAACGCTCAACACAAAAACCAGACAAAACTACGCAGGCTTTTCTCATTGCAACTGAAACTGCACATCATTTTTTTTTTTTTTCAAAACATGCTCCTATAAGCCCTTTAACGCTGAAGAACTTTCCATTTAGAAAAGAGAAAGGAAGGAAAACAACATTTGCACTGATATTTTCTTTTACTTTTTTTTTTTTTTTTCTCTAGTTAAAGGTAAAATTTACAAGGGACACATTGAAGCTGATCACCCATCAAAAAAAAGTATCTACAAAAACTGACCTGCTAAATCTAAACATCGTACTCCTCATATAACTCCGCCCCTAACCGCTAGTGCCCGCCTCCCTCCGACATAAGTAGGTCTATTTGAATTCTGATTGGTTCTCTGATTTAAACTACATAATCCAGTGATCCATAATGTTCTGTTCGTGGGGGTCGTCCATGTTACAACAGAATCAGTTCCACGGAAACTTAATTTTACCCATCAGCTATTTTTGTCGTTTTGGTTGATTTTATTTGCAAAAAAGGAAATAGAGTCCATAGAAAATCCATTACTTGGGAGGGCACATGAAGGACTGTAGCAGGTCAGAACCGGGAATACGGCTGCTCTCTGTACACTCCTTTGCTTGTCCTTGCTGGCGGCGCCTTGTTGCGGTTGTTTGTCCATTCTTCCGGGCCTGAAGAGGGAGACAAAGAGCAAAGGTCAGAAAGGTCATTAGTCATTCAGGCCTTGCTAAAATGCTATAATTAATGCATTCTGTAGTGAAACATAGTCGGGGAAGTCGTGGCCTAATGAAACATAGTCGGGGAAGTCGTGGCCTAATGGTTAGAGAGTCGGACTTGTAATCCGAAGGTTGTGGGTTCGAGTTTCCAGCCGGCAGGAATTGTAGGTGGGGGGAGTGAATATCCAGCGCTCTCTCCACCCTCAATACCACGACTGAGGTGCCCTTGAGCAAGGCACCGAACCCCCAACTGCTCCCCGGGCACTGCAGCATAAAATGGCTGCCCACTGCTCCGGGTGTATGTTCACGGTGTGTGTGTGTTCACTGCTGTGTGTGTGCACGTTGGATGGGTTAAATGCAGAGCACGAATTCCGAGTATGGGTCACCATACTTGGCTGAATGTCACTTCACTTCACTTCATAGCCATTAAACGCTGAACAACATTTGTAAGACCTTCACGCAAATGCATGTTTCATAGGCTAAGAGTGACGTGTTTGAATTCATACTCTAATATATTTTAATCAATGAAAAAGGTTTGTGTGATGGTTTTGTGTATTGCATGGTCGATACAATGTGATCAATTGACAATTTACAGTAATTTTAATGAAACTTGAAATTAAAAAATCTTTACGGAATAACGTCTCGGTTACGTACGTAACCCTCATTCCCTGATTGAGGGAACGGAGACGTTATTTCATGACGACATAGGGGATTTACTTGGAAGCCCCAAACATCTCGGACTAAAGAGAAAACGCCAATGAAATTGGCTAGTGGATTTTGCATACCTGAGCCACTACCCATACATACGGGTATAAAGTAAAGTCGTGACGTATTGTCAAGTATGGTGACCCATACTCGAAATTGGTGCTCTGCGTTTAACCCATCCAAGTGCACACACACAGCAGTGAGTAGTGAACAAATGCACACACACACACACACACACACACACCGTGAACACACACCCGGAGCAGTGGGCAGCCATGCTGCAGCGCCCGGGGAGCAGTTGGGGGTTCGGTGCCTTGCTCAAGGGCACCTCAGTCGTGGTATTGAGGGTGGAGAGAGCGCTGTACATTCACTGTACATAAAAGGGTGACAGGTGCATCCACTCATCAGGTTTTACCCGCTGAGGAGCCAAGAACGAGTCCTCTGCAACCAGCGATGGTTCAAGATTGTGGCATGGGGACATAACGTCTCCGTTCCCTCCATCAGGGAACGAGGGTTACGTACGTAACCGAGACGTTCCCTATCTGTCGGTCACTACGAGTTATGTCGTGACAACATAGGGGTCATATGGAAAGCGCCACAACCTGAACCCCGTCACGACCTTGTGCATGCAGATGTTGACAAGCTGGTGCGTGACAGACAAATGCCATGCGAAGGTCCAGCTTCAGCGTGCTGGAGACCCAGACACTGAAGACAACGATCGTGTCCGTCATCCGCAGAATGTAATAATCAATCTTCTGATGATGACTTGACTTCTTCAGTAGCCCCTTATAATTTAAAAAATTCAAGTCATAATTTTTTTTAAATAATTTATATATATATATATATATATATATATTAGTGCTGTCAAACAATTAATCGCGATTAATCGCATCCAAAATAAAAGTTTTTGTTTACATAATATGAGATTGTAGTGTGTATATTTATTAAGTATATATATAAATACAAACACATGCATGTATATATTTAAGACAAATATGTTATGTTTATATATTAAATTTATATAAATATATAAATGTATATACATGGAAATATTAAAAATATATATACTGGATGTGTGTGTATTTATATATATATACATAATAAATAAACACAGTACACATATATTATTTAAACAAAAACTTTTATTTTGGATGCGATTAATCACTATTAATTGTTTGACAGCACTTATTTATATATAATAGGGGTGTAACATTCACGGTTCGGTTCGATGTGACACAGGGGTGTCATGGTTCGGTACATTTTCGATAGGGGTGGCGGGGCAATTGGTTACATCATGTTGGAAATATTTCTGTTTTCAACCATGAAGGTAAGCCAAAGGATATCACACAAGCACACATTTGCACACGTGCAAACTTTGCGCAATATTTATGCCGGTGAACATCTTAATCTCAGTCAATTCACTAGAAGCAGAAAGTGAAAGTAAAAATGGAATGACGGAGTAAGGACAGAGCTTTCGGCATCTGCTCCGCATATTCTCTCAGAGACGACGAGAGACGAATCTACTTCAACATATGCTGATAACGGTATTGACTGTAGCTGTTTTAATTTACTCCCTTAATATTTCTTGTGGCCCGTACATAGTGAAAAAAAGAGAAGAAATGTATTTTGTGTTAAACAGGTTGTTTTTGAAAGTCGGTGCTTGAAATAAAAGCTTTTTATTTCATCGATATTAATTGGACTATAATTTATTGCATAGCCTAATAGACCTGTTTTAAAAGACCTTTTTTAAAAAACATTTTAATTGAGGAGTAAATAGCCTAATTGTTACGCGATGCTGAAGTAGAAAGGCAGGGAAACGAGGGATTCTGAATAATCAGGTTCTTTAATGGAGTAAACGTATTCAACAACGGGAATAACAGCTTAAACATAACTTTAAGACACGACGAAGAAGACTACTGAACTCAAGGCTTATAAAGAACACAAACTAATGAGGAAACAAGATGATTAATACAAGACAGGTGAATGGAATAAACGATGATTAACTAATGACAGGAAACCGACCAAATAAGGACAAGCAGGAACTAAACAGAAACCAAATCGTGACAGATATCGCCCCCCTCCCAGGGGGGTGGGCGCCCTGGAGGCTGGAGCAGTGCAAGGACAGGGAGGAGACAAGGGAAGCCTCCAGGGCGGATCAGGTGACTCGGGAGGCCATGGCGGATGATACGCGGCCAAAACCCCATCCTCTCCCAAACTTCATTGTAGAGAACGGCCTGCTCTATTGTGTCGCCCAGCGTAGGGGGGAGGAAAAAAGGCTACTGGTGGTGCCCCGCTCAAAAACGGAAACCGTCCTGCAGCCCACCTGTTGGCGGGACATCTCGGTGCGGCCAACACCACCCAGCGCATCCGCAATCGGTTCCACTGTCCCGGCCTGGAGGCTGAGGTGAAACGGTTTTGAAACGGCATGCCCTGTGTGTCAGAAGACCTCGCCCAAGCCACCTCCCCCCACACCGCTCATTCCGCTGCCCATCATAGAGGTGCCCTTCGAGCGCATCGGGATGGATCTGGTGGGGCCGTTGCCAAAGTCAGCCCGGGGAAACAAGCACATCCTGGTGATTGTCGACTATGCCACCCGGTACCCAGAAGCAGTACCCCTCCGAAAAGCCAAGGCCAAGAACATTGCACACGAGCTGTTCCTGCTCTTCAGCCGAGTCGGCATCCCAGCAGAGATTCTGACCGATCAGGGAACACCGTTTATGTCCCGGCTAATGGCTGACCTCTGCCGGCTGCTCCGGGTAAAGCAGACCGTCTACCACCCCCAAATGGACAGGCTCGTCAAACGGTTTAACCAGACGCTCAAACAGATGTTGCGACGGGTGGCAGCAGAGGATAAGCGGGACTGGGACCAGATGCTGCCCTATGTCCTGTTTGGTATCTGAGAGGTCCCCCAGGCGTCCACCTGCTTTACTCCGTTTGAGCTCCTTTTCGGCCGACAACCTCGAGGGCTGCTCGACGTAGCGAAAGAGGCTTGGGAACAACAGCAGCCTGCCCCTCAGAGAACCCTCATCGAGCATGTCGCCGAAATGAGGCAGAGAATCGATCGCGTCATGCCATTAGTTCGGGAACACCTGGCGAACGCTCAGCAGGCCCAACAGCGCCACTATGACCGAGCGGCCCAGCCACGGGTATTCCAAACGGGCGACCGAATGATGGTACTGGTCCCCACTGCAGCCTGCAAGTTCCTGGCTACCTGGCAGGGGCCCTACACGGTAGTAGAAAAGGTCGGTCCAGTGATTTCCAAAGACAAGTGTGTGACCGATCAGCACCGCCACGAGCACCGCACGGAATCACCACTCACGGGAATCCCACACGGAGAGCACGTACCCACCTCAGCGACCCACTCTTCACTTCACTACTTTGTTTGTGAATAAATCCACCCTCCGGGGTATTTATTTTGAGCTCTCCTTGTCGTGTGCTTCTTCCACCCTGTCACAATATATATGAAAGTATGAAAATACTGCAATGATCAGCATATATTTAATTATTTCTTTGCTGTAATGCAACTTTGAGTGTGAGATTCACTTGTCCGCCAGTAAGGTGTAATTTCTTTGTGAGTGTGTGTTAAACAGTTTCTTTGCTCTTCCTCCCAAGAGGACTCTGACAGTGATTTGTTCGAACGTGCAGCAATCCAAAGCACCTTCAAATGTTTTTTTACACAACAACATTAATCTTTAAAATAACAAAGCCAAAGAATCACGACACCATCCACTATCTTCCTCTCTGAGCTCATGGCACCTCTGATAATTTAGCCCAACTAACACTGACAATGAGAGAGAAACGTCCCGAAACCATCCTGCCTTTGTCCTTCACCTCAGAAAGAACAAAACAACTTTAATTGCAGCAGAGGATCAAATAGCCACTTGAAAGGGGTTTAGTGGAGTGCCCTCGAGCGAGAGGTTACTGCTGCCATTAGCGTAACTGCAGAGCTCATTCACGAGCGTCCGTGTCGATGAGCGAGAGCGCTATCGATGCCAGCTTTTGTGTGATCTTGCTCTTTTTCAGCTCTTCTTAGGGACAGGAAGGCACAAAGGCCGTTTGCTCTAAAGTCACTCATTTTTTCAGGCTGGGAGCTGTAGCCAATAATCTTTAATTAGAGAGCTGTCAATCTCAGGTTAGCCTGCGCTAGTTTCAAGAAAAGGGTTCATGCGCACTGTCCTTGCGTTTAGAAAGAACAACGATGTGCATCAGCTGGATAATAGGGAGATCTCCTTTGAATTGTCAAGCTGTCTATGCACTTAAAAGTGTTAAGTTGACTGTTATGGATTGCTTATGTGTGAGTGAGTATGTGTTTCAAATGTGTTCGCAAAGTGGAAAGCGACATAGAGGAAATGTGAAAGATAAAGAGAAAAGGTAAAGTCACTTTTAAGATGCAATTACACATCTTAAAGTCACTTTTAAGATGCAATTACACTTTTAAGATGCAATTACACAACCATTTCCATTTTTTCCATAATAAGTTCTACACTGTAAAAAAGTTGAGCAAATTTACAAAATTTAAGGCAACCAGCTTCAGCAGATTTTTGAATCATCACGGTCTGATCAGCCACAATTTAAAGTGCTGTCATGTCCAAACAAGCCATCTAACATTGTTACATCTCATTTCTTTGTGTTTTATTATATTTATTGAGCTTGATAACACAAGCACCGCTATTGCTAGTTCTTTTACCGATAAAAGTTTACTTTTGAACCTGGTGCAAGATAAATAAAAAAAGACTTGCATCACATGTCTATACATATTTGTTAAGGTGGAAATGTCGCTGCTGATTTTATAATTGTTTTTTTACTCTTTTACTCTTTTTTTAACTCACCTTTTTAATACAATAATTAATATATGAGTAATTAAGAATAAAACATAAAATAAAGTTTATACATAGGCATTTGGAAAGCAGAAAATGTTAGACATGGTAAAAGTTTCCAAAGTTTTAACATAGCCTTCATATAACAAAACTTTCTAGGACATAAAACTGACCTGAAGAAACCTATGAAATGAAAGTTTTAAAACTATATGCTGAACAAAACTAGGTTTTGATTCTGTTACAAATATCTCTTATAAATAATACAATTGTAAACATGCACACAAATGCTTCAATCTGAGAAACTGCCCACAAATGCATCTGTACACACACACACACACACGTTAATATTCTAGCTGCTGAGAAATACAATGGCACGTCTTATCTTTTTTGCTGGGACAATGAGCTTACAAAAGCTACATCAGCAGTTTCAGAGAATTGCAATTCCTCTTCAGATATCTTTGCCATATTTATGCTATTCTGTACCTAGAGTGTCCATAACTGCAAACTTGTTTGCCTTTCACAGAGCGCATGTCTGACAGCATTTTGATTCTTTTGCTGCATCCGAACCCGTCTCCCTTCAACATTCATTGTAAATGCCTGTTCATGTAAATACAATACACTGCAACCAAAAGCCTTGCAATGCCAGCAGTATTTATAACAAGAGCTGTACAGCAGGAGCTCTGCGTTCTTTGGGCAAAAGACAGACTCAAAGTTCATGCACTAACTGGAAGTATAATGAAATAGACAGCATACTGCTTCACTGCACTAGAAGGGTGGAAATCTGGCTGTCAATCTACTGCAATAATTTTTACGTGGTTATAAAACTGTATTGACAGAAAAAAAAAACTCTTACCGTAAGAGTCATATGATTCTCCGCTGATACCATGGCTGTATTCGTAATAATCATCTGAACTGTGAAAAGAAATGAAAGACAGAAATTTATAAAGGTCTTCTTAAAGTACAGTATATATGTAAAGTACAGGGAATATTTGATTTCTCATATACAGAAATGTAATTAAAAATCTCAGAAATTAGACATATATTCAGACCAATCCTATATGAAAATATATGCATACAGTTTAAATGCTATTCATTGTAAATTTATTAAGCAAAATAAAAGTAATGTTGTGTGATTGTAAAAAAAGAAAGTTGACACTGTATGTGTACGTTCATTTAGTGAAGTGAAGTGACATACTGCCAAGTATGGTGACCCATACTCGGAATTCGTGCTCTGCATTTAACCCATCCAACGTGCACACACACAGCAGTGAACACACACACACACCGTGAACACACACCCGGAGCAGTGGGCAGCCATTTATGCTTCGGCGCCCGGGGAGGAGTTGGGGGTTCGGTGCCTTGCTCAAGGGCACCTCAGTCGTGGTATTGAGGGTGGAGAGAGCGCTGGACATTCACTCCCCCCACCTACAATCCCTGCCGGCCCGAGACTCGAACCCGCAACCTTTGGATTACGAGTCCGACACTCTGACCATTAGGCCACGACATCCCCGTATACAGACAGAGGAGACGAAAGCGAGAAAAAGGCGATGAGAGTTCAAGGCACATGTCTGCTTATTTGACATTGTCTGCTCCCTATTTAAATTGACAAAGCAACATCTCAGCAGCCACATGAAGCAGAGTAACCCATCGGAGAAGCTATTTTCCGAGCAGATTTGTGGTGCGCCTTCCTTTCATTCCTGGGTCTCAGAAGTTTTGCTCCTGGGTCTCTGTTCCCTTTCTGCCTCCAAATTGAGTTTTTTTTCCCATAGGCCCTCAGCTGAGCTGTCCAGTGTCAATCACAACTGACTGCTAACCATATCCCGGTGTTCATGCTCCCATAATTCCATTGGCTTCAGTAAGGGTGGCGCCATGAGAAATAGAAGCCTTGCTGGAAAATAAAAAGATGTTCTTCCACCATTCAGGTTTCTTTCGATTTTGACCTTTTGTTTCTATTCTATTCTATTCTATTCTATTCTATTCTATTCTATTCTATAGCAACTCCTTCATACTTTTTTTATATTAGCTTCCTTAATTTCCTCCTGCCATCATTTTCATAAAAAACTCCTTTCAGTGTTTCCCATTATTGTGGCAGCCGACCATTGCATAATCTGTCCCACTACAGTTCCATAATGAACAAAAAATATTTTTACACTTGTCTAAACAATATAAAAGGTCTATAACGATGTGTTTTGTGCTGTTGCCTTGGCGAAGCATCTGTCATCTGTCAATTTAATAATTGAAATAGTGAAGAGTTCTTACCAGGTCAAGAAAATATGATCATATTACCCAATTTTACAGTCTCTGCACTGGCTACCTATTCAGTTCCGTATTATTTACAAAATATTATTACTTGCCTATAAGGCCCCAAATGGTTTAGCTCCTGCGTACCTAACTTGTCTTCTACCACGCTACAATCCAACCCGCTCCCTAAGGTCGTAAAAAGCGCTATACAAATAAACTTGAACTTGAAATGGTGCAGTGCACTTATCAAAATACAAAAGGTTGGCATTTAATTTATTTAAAATCACTAATGATTTAAGAGCATTTACTCTGCTGTGCTGCAAAGTTTCAAAGCGAAGCACAGCACTGTGTTCTCATGAGCAGCTCACTATGTTTTTCGGTCGTGTCACACAGAATGCAGCAAACTCAATCTCAGCGTGTGTTGTGAGATTAACATGCATTTGCAATGGAACATGCACCACCTTTATTTTTCATAATTCCTCCCTTGTTTCCAATCATACTATCATAACTCCTCCCCCATTCCAATTATGTCATCATAACTCATTCTATTTAATCAGTCACAATATTATATCTCCTCTCCATTCCAATCATGATATTATAACTCCTCATCTCATTCCAGTCATTTTTTCAAAATTTCTCCCTTCCAATCAATCATAATACATAATTCCTCCTCCATTTAATCATACTATCAAAACTCCCCCCTTTATTCTGATTATAATACTTTAACAACTCCTCTCATTCCAATCATGACTCATTCCATCATTCACAACAGACACTCACACATACATCAATTCAGCGCAAGTGGCTGAGAAAAGAGTGTATTGGTTGTTATGCAGAGAGGAAATCCCATGCCAAAGCTCATGCAGAGGTTCCTATCGGCAGGCTGCTGTTACTGCTAGTTTCATGCTTAAAATGTGTCTGCACACCAGGGAGAAGAAGATAGGATGAGAAAGAGAGAGAGGGATTGCAGTGTAAAGACCAACAACTATGGTCACTATTCCCACACACGAGCTCAGGAAGCTTGTGAAAGCCGGGAGAAGGCTTTCTATCATATGTGTGATGAAATTCCCCATTTCCACTGCGCATGAAGGTGAAATTGGAGAGACCTAAAGCTTTTGTGTTCAGTAATGCATCAGTCAACTTCACAACCTGCTGCCAGATGCATCTCTCTCCGCATGTTTCACACCATAAAGAACCTCTTCTCCTGTTAGACCAAGTTAGACACCTTTAATTTCTTCCATGACACATCGTCAATATTCCTTCTTCCCTTAATTCAGCTCTCTCGCTCTCCACCAGCGCCGAGTTTGTTCTGTTCTACTCAATTACCCTGTTCAAGTCGAGGTAGAGCGTTAGCAGAAATGATGATGCATTTAAGTCACACACAGTCCAATTCCCTCCAATTAGCAACACACACGTGTAAACACTGCAAACACGCTGTCGAATGAAATACAATCACCCAGAGGAACATTTCACTCCTCAGAGGAGACTTAATGGAGTTATCAGGTACACCGTGTTTAATATTAACTTCAAACATCAGAAATGCTTTGGGGCAATAAAAAGACTCAAATGAGACAAGTGTTAACATGCATTACAATAGTACAGGGGTGTAAAATAAATGTAGCAGTATGGTATATTATTAGTATATTAGTATATTATTATAATCTCTGAGGAATGTTTCCAGAACCTCACCGAATCTATGTCTTGAAGAATTAAGGCAGTTCTGAATGTAAAAGGTCCAACCTTGTACTAGCAAGGTGTGTTAGAGTTCTAACCAATTTCTTGTGAAATAAGGTACATTATGTACTTTTCTCTCGCACACATAGCCATGCTTAGCCAGCTAAACCTGACACAGTGTAGTGTACTAACACTCAGTGTGTATCTGATGTTCTCCAAGCAGATTATATAACAGATTGCCTTGTTTAAACATCAGGCATCAGGTTTTCACTATGCCATACAGAAACACTTCAGTCTCTCAGTGATCACTTATATCTGAGAATCGCTGTTGAGTAACTCTGTCATACAGATCTGAAAACCATGATGTACCAGACAGGTGTTCGCTGGAGTTTTACTACAGGTAAACATACAATACCAACACTACTCTGCAGGAAAATCTACTCTGATTTGGTGGCTCAGCTGGTTAGGTCGACAGTACAAATGCGTCGAGTTTGCCTTTTTTTTTTTTTTTTTTTCTAAATCAACAACATTTTCCCTACAAATTCATTCTCAACATAAAAATTGGTGTGAAAAATGTGTCATGGAATATGCTTTATTATTTTTTTTAATTAATTTAGCTTTTCTAACTGCAGCACTGGAGCTGACATGAACAAAACATGATTATTTTCTTAAACATGATCTGAAAATGATTCAAATGGAAGCAAGAACATTTGACCAGCTGCACAAAGAGTAACATGATCAATGGCACTAACTTCTTAATTTTTAGTGAGCAAGAAATAGTGCAGAATTTCAACACTCTATTGTAATTTTACATACAAATTCTTTGTTTTAAATAAATAAATAAATGATATTTTTAAAATACATAAAACAGTCTATTTCCATGCAAAATAATAAAAAAAACAAATGTAAAATAAGTTTAAATGTAATAAAAACATCACGCGATAATCACACATCCCAAATGTTTGATGCAGTGTGTGTTTCTTGAAGACAGGCCCTCGTTGACTTGACATTCATAAGAGGGCCTTGCTCTCTTTCTCTTCTCTCTCGTGTGGTTAAACAGATGGTGGGGTTAAATCTGAATGATGTACTACATGTCCCAGGTGATCTGTGTGTTTCCTCCTTCTCTCGTCTTGTTTTCACAGCTGGTAAATCAGCAGTGGGGCGTCTGTGAAGAGTCTCGCTGGTCTAATCTACTGTGAGAGGCTTATCACTAATCACTAATTACTACCTCATTCTCTCGCGATGGCTTGCTCTCAAAGACAAAGAGTTTAGAAGAGGTTTAGAGGGCAAAAAGGTGAATAAACATCACACAAAGCTAATTTTTTTTCTATACGTGGGTCACAAAGTTTCCTTAAAGGAACAGGCCAAAATTGAAATAGGACGCTACTTTAAGTGAACATGCATGTAGAGCATGCATGTTTTACAATGGTTAACCATTAAGGTTGTGCATTCAAGACGAGACTGAAATAAAATAATTTTGTACAGGCTAAAAATGGACACAGTGGAAAACCACAAGCCTTTGTCCTCTATTGAGCATTCTGCACAAATTCAAAGCTGAATTTCCAGGGCATTCAGTGTATATTTATTATGTCTAGCATATTTTGTACACACCATATGCCATGTGCAAAGAATTATGCGTGTCCCATTTTTATGGTCTCCTTATATGAAAGGCAAAATGCAATTTTCTAGACCCAAACATAAGCATAACATCCTCTTGGTCATAAATTACTGTATGTCGCTGTCTATTCAAACAAGCTGCGGGCCAAATCGTGGTCTGCAAATGCTTGTGACTTTCCAACAGACACGGAAGAGATTTCATTGTGTTCTTTTCAAAGATGTAAATTAATCTAAATTTAGGTTGTGACAGTCTTCTTGTCTCTCTAACATAACTGAACAGAACCAAAGGTCCACAGAGACAGAAAACAGAGATGAGAACGAAGACACCAAACCACTAAAATAGAGCGAAACAAGTTAAAAATATCAGTGCGTCTGTCTGAGGAAGCTCAGAGAAAATGGAACAGAGGACAAAACTGGCGAGTAACAGAAGAGAGAGGAAGACAGGTGTAGAGGAGAAAGCCGCCGAAGTCTGATACTTTGAACGGAGAAGTGATCAATCATGTTAATCGCAGACCTGCAGAGATGTTAGCTGAACTCTGTAATGCTTCTCTTTATCAGGTGTGGAACGGCTTATTTCTGTATTTACAGGATCAAAAGAACCGGAAAAACAAAGCAACAGAGTCAAGATCTAGATTTCTAGATTGAGTTAAATGATCCTGTTCAAAACTGTTCAAAAACATTCATCAATAATTGAAAGTCATGCTTTGACTGTAATGGGGTGTGTCTTAAAATTCAGCTGAAAGTTCATTGGTTGCTTTAGAGACAATTGTAAAATATGCGATAAAAAATTATAATGTGATTGAAAACTCACTTGAAGATCCAAACCAGAACCATAATGACTTGCACAGATCCACAATAATGCTCAAATCCCACCAGATAAAAACCAGAACCATAAAGAACCATAATAATTCCTGAATCCTAGAAGATCCAAACCAAAATCATAAAGAACCCACACAGATCCAAAATACTGTTAGAACCCTACCAGATCCAAACCAGAACCACAATGGCCTGCACAGATCCAAAATAATGCTCAAATACCATAAAGAACATAATAATGCTAGAACTCTACCAGATCCACAACATACCATAATGACCCACACAGATCCACAATAATGCTCAGATCCTACCAGATCCAAACCAAAACCCCAAACACACAAATATCCAATGCTAGAATCCTACCAGATCCAAACCAGAACCACAATGGCCTGCACAGATCCAAAATAATGCTCAAATACCATAAAGAACATAATAATGCTAGAACTCTACCAGATCCACAGCATACCATAATGACCCACACAGATCCACAATAATGCTCAGATCCTACCAGATCCAAACCAAAACCCCAAACACACAAATATCCAATGCTAGAATCCTACCAGATCCAAACCAGAACCACAATGGCCTGCACAGATCCAAAATAATGCTCAAATACCATAAAGAACATAATAATGCTAGAACTCTTCCAGATCCACAGCATACCATAATGACCCACACAGATCCACAATAATGCTCAAATCCTACCAAACCAAAACCACAAACACACAAAGATCCAACATTAGAATCCTATCAGATCCAAATCAAAACCATAACCATAAAGAATCCTACCAGATCCAAACTTAAAGCATCACAAACTTACACAGACCCATAATAAAACTAGAAGCCTACCAGATCCAAACCAGAACCATAAAGAATCCTACCAGATCCAAACCAGAACCATAGTAATGATAGAACTCGACCAGATTCAAACCAGAACCATAATGACCCACACAGATCCACAATAATGCTCATATCCCACCAGATAAAAAGCAGAACCATAAAGAACCGTACTAATTCATGTATCCTACAAGATCCAAACCAAAATCATAAAAAACCCACACAGATCCAAAATACTGTTAGAACCCTACCAGATCCAAAACAAAACCATAAAAGAACCCACACAGATCCACAAAAATTCTCAAATCCTACCAGATCCAAACTAGACCATAAAGAACCATAATAATGCAACCATAACCATAATGACCTGCACAGATCCACAATAATGCTTAAATCCTACCAGATCCAAACTTAAAGCATCACAAACTTACACAGACCCATGATAAAGCTAGAACCATACCAGATCCAAACCAGAACCATAAAGACCCATAATAATGCTCAAATCTTACCAGATCCAAACCAAAACCATAACGAACCCACATAGATCCATAACAATGCTAGGCCCCTAGCACATCCAAACCAGAACCCTGACAGATATACATAAATGTCCACATTAATTCATTCCATCATGTT